>NC_136057.1:2011540062-2012740062 GCF_964261635.1 Lissotriton helveticus | reverse complement strand
CAAAGTAACTCAACTCAATTTCTTCACGTAAAAGAGCACGATTCAACTTTTTTAACATTACGGCTGGACTTTTTGTCTAATACAATGTCCTGATCAATTTTCTCATTTCAGTATGATGTAGTGATAACATCCTGAAATGGTGAAAAAACTTTTACATACTTTTTTAGAAAGCCTTTGTCTATTCTAATAAATCCCAAAGGCACAAATGGAACTTGTACAACCAATATTGTCCACAGATTGAGAAAGCTAGAAAACATGTGAATAAATCTGTTTCTGCTTTTCTCCGAGACTATAAAATGGGGTCCATTTACCACAACAATCTGCGTTTCAATATGCATGGCATCTATAGGAGTGATGGTATACATTTTACAGATGAAGGGAACAGAGTCTTCCTCTTGAACTTTAGACTCTGCATCAGTACTTACTTGTAGGTACTAAAATCTCCCAATAAACAAAAGCGCTCTTTCTGGAGCCACCCAACATCTAAACACATAGGCTTGATAAATATCTGAAAAATATTTTTCTATTTCTTGCTTGCATACCCGTACGGGATGCCTTATAAACCAGGTTTCATATGGGGTGCGATATGCGTACCAAACACGTGCACACCAGCGGTCCCCAGGGCCACCACGAAGCTCCAGGAGGGGGACCGCGCAGCCCCCCTCACAATATGGACCCCCCAATTTAAAAATGTACTGCCCCGGGGACTTGGTGGTTACCAGGCATGTGGGGGGCTTGAGCCCCCCACACAGATATTTTTTATTTTTAAAAAAGAAGCCCCGGGGGTGACGGTCACCGTGGCCGGGGGGCCCTTCAGGCCCCCCATTATAAATAAGTACATTGCCCCCAGGTAAATTAATTGAGGCTTAATATGTTAGTACTGCCCACTCCGCTTACGCTACCAGGAAAACACAACAACACTACATGGTCCAGATTTCCATTGAAGTGATTTCTTAGTTCCAGGTCTAGTTGTCAGAACGGCACACACACTCCCTCATGGCTGGCATGCACCCAAACCACACCCATCCAGTGCATCCGTCACTGCACACGTGACTCTCCCTATAAAAAAGACGGGACACACGTGCTCTATGCCATTTTAGAGTTGCTCCCATCCCAACTGCTGTGATGGTCCGTTCTAGTGGTTCGGACACCTCATGTACACCCGAACTACCAAACAAGAGGGTCCACTACCATGTGCAAGGCCTCTTTGATCACTGAGTTAGTGGTACCAGAAGCACTGAGCTGGTGAAGAACCTGTGATGATGATGATGGGAGCACGAATATGTTGTTAACCATAGAGATATTAAGACTCGGCACCATATGTCAGACTTCTTTGTGGAAGATTGGAACTACATGATGTAGAAGGTGTCCTGTCCACAAAAAAGTGAGCAGTGAGGCCTGGGTGTGTATCGGAGGGAGTCGATGGAGTGCAGCAGACTGAATACAAAAAGTTGACGAAGCGATTTAGACGAATGCAGTCCTATATAGTGTATCAAATTACATGTATATATTTTTTTGCCAATAGCAGGAAAATTTTTATAATCGCTCAACCGTCCGGAATATAAACTATACAAATAGTTATTTTAAATATGAGAAGAAATGTGTACGAAAGAGCGATGTTATTCAACTCCACATTAAGATAGTAACAATTACCAATCATAACATCGTTCTTTTACTATCTTTTAGATGTAGAGCTTCAGGGTGCATTATGTTTCGGCATGTAGTGAAAAACACACTGGTGACAAAGTTGAGCTGCGAATATTCTTTGCACTCACTCTCTCCCTCTCTCCTTTGATAAAACAAATTACACACAATGTTAACTTCCTTTTTATCTTACAGATTGTGTTTCACAAAAAGGCATCAACCCCCCCAATAAAACCTAAAAAGCTCTACGTTTGTGCATTCTGCGATGAAGCGTGGCCATTGTAACAACTAATGAGAAGCCTGCTCTGACACATAGTGCACCCTTTTTGAATCAAGGCAATGTCACAAGGTGAGCAACGAAGCGTGTTTCCGAAACAACGACAAGTTATCTATGAAAGGAGAGAGATGGTAGTGTGCAGCAGGTGGGCAACACCCATTGGGCTCACGGAGCTTCAGTCCCCCCGGTCGTGTGTGTCAGCCCGGGCGGAGAGAGCGTCGTGGGCTGGCGACCATCTAATTGCAGCCGCACCCGACTACTTAACAGGTCTTAAAAAGACTATTTACTTCTAAATTAGGCTTTTGTTGTATGTTCACCTCTTCTTACAGCCACTCTGTCTATGGTTTGAAGAATTAGCCCACCCCCCAAAATATTTTTCAGCCCCTCCTCCCGAAATTTGTCTCTAGTTGCCCGCCTAGTGTGCAGCAGCTTCACTGCTTAGAAATATACAATTACCTCTGAGCAATAAGAATACGTAGGTTACAACAGTCTATGGAACACATCTACAAGCTCCTTGCACCACTTTTGTGTCACTTTTAACATCACCACTTTTGTGTCACTTTTAACATGAGAAAAGTGATGCAGGGAGCTTGTAAATCTGCCTCTGACTTCTGAAGAAAATCACTCACCTCCAGACTCTGCAGTCAATGGGGTGCAACAGTCTAGGTACGCAATATTGACAACTCACTGCAATGCAGTGGGAGTGCATGGGATTATACTACTTTGGAAGAAAAACAGCGCACAGACACCTCCTAACAGTGGATCTTGTTATAATATAGTATCCTGAGTGTACAAAAAAATTAAGCAAAATTATACGTGTGCATTTGTATGCACTAAGCTATTACTTATTCTTTATACTATCTTTCACATCACTAAACTGGAGGGTGCACTATGAAGCAGCACGTCGTTGAACATACAACGGAGACAAAAGGTGAGCTCCGAGTACTTTCTACAATATTAACTGCTCCATCTATAACGTTCTCTCTCCCACGTTTTAATGTAGTTTTTTCTCTCTTTCTCTTTCTCACTCTCTCTCACATCGTTTCTCTTTCTCTTTTAAAGTTATGGACCTGCTATCAACTCTAACGTGTACAACCTTAGCTGACTTCAAGTAGTGAACTCTGTTGGCCACAATGAAGCCTGCTTTAACACATAGAGCACCCTCTTTGAATCAAGACAATGGCACTAGGTGAGCAAACAAGCTTGTTTCCGAAACAACAAGTTATCTGTGAAAGGAGAGAGTATACAGTGTGCACCACCTTCACTGCGTAGAAATATACAATTACCTCCAAGCAGTGAGAATAGATAGGTTACAACAGTCTGAGTAACAGATCTACAATCTTCTTGCGCCACTTTTGTGTCACCTTTAACATGGGAAAAGTGGCGCAAGGAGCTTATAAATCTACCTCTGAATTCTCAAGAAAAACACTCACCTCCAGACTCTGGGAGTCAATGGGGTGCAACAGTCTAGGTACGCAATATTGAGAACTCACTGCTATGCAGTGGGAGTGCATGGGATATACTACTTTGGAAGAAAAACAGCGCACAGACACCTCCTTACAGTGGATCTTGTTATAATATAGTATCCGGACTACAAAAACATAAAGCAAAAATATATGTGTGTAGTTGTATGGACTAAGCTATTACTAACTCTTTATACTATCTTTCAGATCACTAAACTGGAGGGTGCACTATGAAACAGCACATCCGTGGACACACAACAGAGGCAAAAGGTGAGCTACGAGTATGTTCTCCACTATTAACGGCTCCATCTATAACTTTCTCTCTCCCACATTTTAATGTAATTTTCCCTCTCTTTCTCTCTCTCACATTGTTTCTCTTCCTCTTTTAAAGTTATGGACGTTGCTGTCAACTCTGACGTGTAGAACCAAAGCTAAGTTGAAGTTGTGAATTCTGATGATCACAGTGTTTACACAAGGTAAGCAGAGCGGCCTAGATATACAATGCCTCCCATTAAATGCATTAGAAATAAAAGAGCTTATTTGCAATCCCCTTGCACCACTTTTGCGTCACTTTCAACATGAGAAAATTAACACAAAACTGTTGCAAGAGTCTTGTAAATAAGCCCTAAAAAATATTGTCCTGCATAAGGACTTAATCTCTCACCTAATTCTGTATTACCTTGACTTCTAATGTTTGACCTCTTTTAGTCACATCGATATAA
Organism: Lissotriton helveticus; assembly: GCF_964261635.1. Taxonomy (NCBI): domain Eukaryota; kingdom Metazoa; phylum Chordata; class Amphibia; order Caudata; family Salamandridae; genus Lissotriton; species Lissotriton helveticus. The sequence continues at coordinate 2,012,735,956 of NC_136057.1, read as the reverse complement.
TTTTAAACAATAATTTTCTTTTTTGTTTTGCAGATTACCTATCATACGACTATTGGACTCCACATCACATTTTGTTTATTATATTGTTGTATTAAAGTTATGTTTCTAGTTCTTTAACGTATTGTTATCTTTAACTTACATTTCCAGTTATTTATTATTGTTTTAATAAAAAATATATACGTCTTTTTATTGGGGGCAGGGTAGCGGTCCCCAATGGAAATTATATTTAAAATTTGAAGTATAATTCTGAGACCAACTGTTTACCAGATCTGTACCAGACTCTATACCTATAACTAACGGTTCAAAAGTTTTAAAAGTACAACGCCATTAGCAACATAGTGTGGTGAACTTCTAACCTCTGTGCTCACATAAGTGTTCCATGAACTGTTACTATAGTAACAGGCGGAAAGCCGTTTCGGGGTTGTGTTGAAACGTACTAGCTGTACAAAAACCGTTATATTTACCCTGGATCCTCTGCAAGACAGAAAGGAAAGCAAAGTAAAACAAAACACTGTACCAGATTTACAACCCCCTTGCGCCACTTTCGCATCCAAGGCCCCTGCCCCAACAAAATTAAAAGTGTGTGAGCCTCAATGACGCCCCCTCAAACCCCCGGGAACAACCACCCCCCAGAGATTTCTGTATTGTGTGAGGGGTGCTGCGTGGCCCTCCGCCTGGTGCCCTCGAGTGCCCTGGAGACCACCACGCCCAGAGCCGTTCCTGCAGTGACCCGGGATACCTACCGCTGGGACACTGCTGTTTGCTATGAGAGGGCATAAGTCTCGCGGCTACCGCCCTCCCATAAAAAACTTAGTTTGAATTTTGAAAGACAGAGCAGTGAAATATGTTCTCAAAATCCAAACAAGATTGCATTTCCAAATGCAAGTTAGCATCTCCCCATGTCTAAAATTATTGCCTTCTCCCAAAGAACGCGGAAAGCCGGCCAGACCGGTATAGTGGCTTCCCTCACGGTCCCCAACATTTTTTTATAAGTCCCAGGAGATAGGATCCCCAGGAATATTAGAAAGTTCTGAGAGGAGCTATTTATTAACAGAAAAAGTAAAAGTTGCACACCCCTGTTGTGCATGCCCTGGATGCATGACTCATAATCTCTAGTGTGCGCAACTCCAGCACCGTTGGTGCACAACTTCTACTCATTTGGGAGCCGGTATTACTTTTCCACAACAGAAACTGCTAACATGCAGCTCCCCATGTAGAAAAGCAATCTGATTTAGATTTTGAAAGGGAATACATATTTCCTTGCTATGGGAGGGTAAGATGGGCACTTCGGGACACTGCAAAATACGGCCCTCCCACAATACATAAAGGCTTTGAAGAGCGTACCATTTTACTGTAAAAAACAAGAAATAGCCCCTATCACAAATTTGTATTATCCCCGGGGACCCCATCCCCGTGGCTTACATGATACGTTAGGGACCGTTGAGGGAGCCCCAATGCCCCCACGGTCCCAGCCGGCTCCCCTGGGTCCTTCGGGAGCCGGCATTGCTTTTCCTCAGGGATAACAACTAACATGCTGCTCCCCCTGAGAAAAAGCAATCTGCTTTCCTATTTGGAAGAGAGAGCAGTTTAACCTGCTCTCTCTTCCTATTAGGAAAGCAGTTTCCAATTACAGGATCGGAGCCTCAAGGCTCCCGCCCTGTCATTGTAAACGGCAGTGTCCGAGGGCTGTGCACCCCGTGACACTGCAGGAGTCGGCCCTGGGGGGGTGGTGGTCCCCAGGTCCATCTTGGGCTCCAGGAGAGGGGCCATGTAGCCCCCTCCAACACTTTCAAGAAGCCCCTGGGGTGGCGGTCCCCGGGCCTGGGGGGCCTCAGAGCCCCCCTCAATTAATATTTTAAAGCCCCAGGGTGGCGGTTCCTGGGGCTGGGGAGCCTCAGGGCCCCCCTCAATTAATATTTTAAAGCCCCAGAGGGTGGCAGTCCCCGGGGCTGAAGGGGCCTCAGAGCCCCCAATAATGTTTTAAAGCCCCTGGGAGAGTCCCCCACACATATACATTTACATTTACTGTGGGGGCCGTGAGCCCCGCCACACATATATTTTTAAAAAAGCTCCAGGGGGTAGTGGTCCCCGGAGCTGGGGGGCCCCTCTGGGCCCTCCTTTATAATAAACTACATTGCCCCCTGGACTTGGCCCCCTGGGGGCTAAGTAGCACTAAAGCGGGCTTCAGGTTTTCATTTTTTTTCTTCCACGCCATACGCGTATCCTAGGGAGTCACGGTGTTTCTACCATGCCCCCGTTGCGTCTTTTACGCACTTGTTTTTCAGTTTTCTCCTGCCTTGGTTCTACCGAGACACAAGACGGCTGCCAACACTTCCTGGTTCTGAGAGTTGACAGACAGTTGACACCCAATTATCATGCAGCTCGTGCTCATAAGGGTACGCGTATAATCCTCAGACAGTACTTTGTCCATAGACATGTCTTTGATTTTACTTTTGATTTTCTCAGGAACTACTGCACGGGTTTACACCATTTAACAAAAAGCGTCATCTGCGAACCAAACTCTACCTTTTTGCTAAATTTGGTATAATTCCGTTCAGCAGTTCGGGCTATAGCCCGTCTTAAAGGTCCCTATGGAACATTGCACGGGGAAAACATGTTTTGGGATCCCCTTTTTTCTCGGCCCCCGCTTCACCAATCACCCCCAAACTTTTAGCGAAGGACCAGTAGTAGAGCAAGCCATCTTCTTGGAAAATATCCCGAAGTTTCGTTCACCGGCGCCAAAGTTATTCCATATAGAATATTGTGGATTTCCTAAGGAAACTAGGTCCTAACTCTACCTACCTACTGGCGACCGCCTGTAGATAATATATATATATATATATATATATATATATATATTACCTACTGGCGGTCGCCAGTAGGTATATATAGTTAGGATTTTTTCTCTATGGGTTTTTTGAAAATTCTATGTCTAATAACTTTGGCGTTTGTGGACGGAATTGGCTGAAATTTTCAGGAAAATGGCACATTTTGTTTCTGAGCAGCTCTTGAAAATTTGGGGGGGGGTCGTCCAGGGGGGGCCGAGAAAAAAGGGGGGTCCCAAAACGTGTTTTTAACATTGAGTTTTCCATAGGGCGGTTGGCCTCACTTTTAGCCCGAACGGCTGAATGGATTTGCACGAAACTTGGCAAAATTGTAGGGACTGGTAGCCCGATGTGCCTTTTGTAGGTCTCAATATATGTGCTCCAGTGGATTTTGAGAAATTAACGTTTAAAAAAAGATATATATCTGTAAGCGCGGACCAGGCAGCGCTCTGGTTCGCGGACTTTTCGCGCAACGGAGCTTTGTGAAGCGAAGCTGATTGGTTCTCCGGCGTCTGTCAACATTCCAAACAGTCCGTAGCGGCCGCCATCTTGTCTCTCGGTAGGATCGAGAGACAAGAGGAGGTCAAAACAAAGGGGGAAATAACTATAAGGGGGCATAGTAGATCCTCGCTGACCCCCTAGGTTTGATGTGGAGGTTTTAAAAGGGCCCCGCGGGGCAAAAAAAAAAAAAAAAAATAATAATTGAACGGCTGAATGGATTTGCACGAAACTTGGCAAAATATTAGGGACTGGTAGCCCGATGTGCCTTTGCTAGGTCTCAATATATGTGCTCCAGTGGATTTTGAGAAATTAACGTTCAAAAAAAGATATATATCTGTAACAGCGCTCCGCTTCGCGTAACGGAGGTTTGCGAAGCTGATTGGTCATTCTGTCACTGGGCTATAGTTGGGCTACATCTGGCTGATATTTGGGCTACATTTGTTTTTTTGTGTGTCTGGCGGCCATCTTTGGGCTACATTGGGCTACATTGGGCTTCATTGGGCTACATTCGGCTAATTAGCAAATAGCTCATCGCAAACTAGGAATGGTAAAGAATCGCTATTTATTCCTTAAAGTTCGCTATTTAGGAAATGCAAATAACTTTGATGATACATATGGCGGTTCATCTCTAACAAGATAAGAAGCATAGGGATAGATTTATGATGACTGGCGCATCACCAGGGATGTGTTAGTCATTCTGTGCCGCTGTTCCGTCACCTATGATGTGCTGCATTTACAATGCGGCGCATCATGGGGCAAAAACAGCACAGATGCGTGATGTATCTGTGCCGTAAAGGTGGCGCATTGCTGGAGTTGTATCGCAAGTGTGATGAAGCTCCAGCAAGGGTCGGGGGTGCCCCTGTCGCAGGGTTTCTGTTCTCACACAGAACTGTGGACAGAGGATTGGAACCTCGGTGAATTAGGGTGTCCCAAAACTCACGTTAGTAATCAAAAACTATTTAGCAAGCTAGGTACAGTGTCACATTGGATATAACAAACTCTCAATGTTTAGACAATCCAGAATATGAACTTATAGTACCTCAGGATACGTGGAACTCATGAACAGTCGGTCGTTATAGATTTCTTAGAAACCAGAACATGGAGTTAAGAAGAACAGATGTGTATTTGAAATGTTTATTTACTAATGCCGTCTTCTCAGGCGTAGTACCTTAGATAATAAAAGTACACATATTATCAGTAGCAAAATTACCAGCATAGTTACTAGTACATAAAAAGTGAATGGTGATAGTATGTTAACATGCTGTAAATGAATAAGAGTTAGCAACACTTATAAGCAGCCGCGGGCCGTGGAGGGAGTTACGGTGAGGCAGGGAGGCGGGGAGGGGGAGAAGCAGGGTGGAGAATACAAGTACACATATTATCAGTAGCAAAATTACCAGCATAGTTACTAGTACATAAAAAGCGAATGGTGACAGTATGTTAACATGCTGTAAATGAATAAGAGTTAGCAACACTTATAAGCAGCCGCGGGCCGTGGAGGGAGTTACGGTGGGGCAGGGAGGCGGGGAGGGGGAGGGGCAAGGTAGAGAGGGCTCCACCCTGCTTCTCCCCCTCCCCGCCTCCCTGCCCCATCGTAACTCCCTCCACGGCCCGCGGCTGCTTATATCTCACCCTCCCTAATACACATATTATATTATTTGCTAAGAAGGTCTCTTTGTGTTGGTTTAGGGCGTGCCCATACTTTAGTGTCTTAGATTTGAAGGAATCACATCAGCATACACCAGCTCTCTCTTCATGTGAACCGCATCAACTGTTGTGTATGTGTGTTCGGCAAAGCAATATAAAACCCGCCTCATGCCCAGAATTGGCAGAAGTTGCACTTATGTTATGAGTATGAAGTCGTGGAGATCAGACCTCATAACAATTCTGTATCGTGTTGTTCTTGAAACTTTAGCACTCGCTGTACAGATATAGTTTAACAAGTAAAGCAGATAGTAGACCAATAACATAATATTCTCATGTAAACCACGATGAACTACTAGGTGGAAAGCTAAAGCAACAACTAAGTGTCGTGTGCAGAAGTTGCAAAAAAGGAAAAATGGCGTTTAAACCGGTAATGAGCCCATGCTAACTTAACACGGTGTAAAGATATCCAGGACCTAGATGACACCTCCTCATGATCCGGAAACGAACTGAATAAGATAATAGAAGTGCCATCTCATGAGAGCAGATTGCAAGTTTATATGTGGACGGTCCGCAAGGTAAAGCATTAAAAACTAGGAAAATTCAATGCTAAAGAAAAATAAAACAGCCAAGTACTTTATCGAGTCTTAAGCCAATAGGCAAGGTAAATAATAAAAACTTGACAAATAAGTCAATGAATTGTCAATGAAATGCTAGTACTCAGCATATCAAACATGAAAAAGGTCTATGACATAACTGTGTATGCAAAATAAGCTGCAACAGCCTCCAATAGGAAGTCACCGTCTTCATCCGAAAACAGTTCAGCCATCCAATTTAAAAGCGGAAAAGAACATACGTGCTCTCCCAGCACCGGATCCTCTATCACCATCAGAGGACAGCTCGGTGGGTTTTCAAGAAAGCTGTGTTCCAAGAAAGACTGTGCTGCCGCCAGTAAATTCCAGGGACCAAGTAGTCCATGCATCAATGCCACAGCCATAATCCTTTCGCCAGGACAAATCAACTCGTGAGTAATGATAGGAGTCATCAGCTGATTAAAGTCGACGTCAGGAGAAATCGGTCCGCAGAGACACAAATCAATGGCCCAATCGAAATCACAGGTCAGGCAGTGAAATACAGGCTGGACACAGGTGAAGTAGGAGAACCGAAAAGATAATCCATATGCCGTGCTTAATATCGCCAACGGCATTGTGCCATAATATTCTAGCATGCGATTGCGGAACAGTGTCAGCAGCTGCAGGGTCGGAGGTTGCATAGGAGGGACATCCATATTTAAAAATGTAAAAAAGCACAAGAGCGTCCGCTGGTAATGCAAGTAAAAATGCCAATCCACGAACCAGAGTGCAGAAAATACAATGAAAGGGAGCAGGGATGACTCCAAAGATTTTCTCAAATGAAGTCACGAGACCACTGGTAACAACTTTAAAAAAGTGTGCCAGGGATTTTGTGGAGGATGCGTTAAAGATAGTCGGAAACATGTTGCTGAAATTGAAAGGCAAACCTGTGTACGGGTGTTCGCTATGTGAAGTACGAAAGTTTCACGGGCCGAACTCAAGGCCACCTCTCTCTGAGACAAAAGAGCTCTTATTCTTGCCATGCCGTTGAAACGTGTCCCAAGGTTGGTATTTGTGGCCAGATTGAAAACTCCCTATGTTCATGTGTGGGAGGAAATAGAACATTTCTGCAGCAAATAACCCGTTCACTTACTGTTACGATAAAAGGAATACTTTTAATTAACTCAGAACAATCTTCATTATTGAGCATCAAATAACTACCATTTTCCAACAACTTGAACGTGGGGATGATAGAAGGAACTGGCGTGCCTTGCAACACGCAAGCCCTCAGAAGTCTGCATTGGCTGCCAGTCAAGGAACGAATCAACTTCAAGACCCTGTGCATTGCCCACAGAATACTTCACAATGAAGGCCCCCCCATCCTCAGGACTTTTGTGTCTCATCAACAGTCAACTAGACATCTCAGATCCAACTCCCTCTCCCTGGCAAAAGTCCCCAGAATTAGTAAGGCCAGAACAGGTGGTCGCCTGTTTTCATACAACGCCCCCAGGCTGTGGAATGCCCTCCCACTCCCTCTGAGGCAAGAACAAAACCACCTCAGATTCAGGAAGAGACTGAAGACCCTTCTCTTCCCCTGAGCACCCCCCCCTGACTTTCTAACCTCCACGACCGCGGTCTCCAGCGCCGGGATGCCCTAGGGTAGCTGTGCGCTCTACAAAACTCAAAATCAAATCAAATCAAATCAATCAAATCATATTTGGTCGGTGTTTGTTGCATGAATCGTGTAACTGTATGTGCCTACACATTAGTGAATGATCTGGCGTCTCAGTGCATTCCTCTCCATTCAGATAAACTTCTTGATCATCTTTGAAACATCTGTATGTGTATGGAAGCGACCAGACCTCATGAACAAAAGCACTACCTAAAGGTTCATAAAGACCTATTGGTATATATTTCATACAATTTGAAAACTTATATAAAGCAAAAGGCAGCGTTATTAAACCGTGGATAAGGCATGTTGCCAAAAAACCCGCAATCCTCTGCTGATGATGTCACTGAGCATGTCATGAATGATGTAATATGTGACATCATCAGCAGTGGATTATGGGTAATAGTATCTCTAGTTTACTCCCCTATAGCTGTCTTTCTTTTAACATAAGTGTGTGTTTCCTTCCCTTATACTTACTGTTTTTGGTTCGCTTCCAGTTCGCGTACCAGCGAGCGAACTAGGAAGCGAACTAAGAGAAATAGAGGTTGGCACAGTTCCAAATATTGTACCAATTTTTTAATAACGGGGAGGTAGTTCTGAAAAGAACTTTTTTTTTTATTTTTCTGAACATTTTTTTACTGTTTTTGAATTTTTCGGAACAGTTTTATATTTTTTTGGGTTTTTCTTGGAGGGGGCAATGAAAACGATTCATTGTAAAGGGCTCAACAGGAGCAACAAAACAAAAAAAAGAAGTATTTATTATTTTGGGCGTTTCGGACAAACTTGCATATGATAGTCAATAGCTCTGTTGATCAGAGTGATGCTTCTTTCTCCGTAGGAAATGAATCCATCGCAAAATACGCAGGTGTGTTTTACTTCACCAAATCTCATTTGTATATTTGGCACAATCTCCCTGCCCTCTGGTCCCGTTACTTCCGGTACAACAGATCTTCTGGCCATAATAGGGAGATTATCTAGGTCGTTCCGAAACTGTGCAGCACTGTAGTTGTTAGGATGCCACCTAGTCATATGGCGATGCATTGTGTAGTTTCCGAAACTGTATTTTTTGTCAGTCCCTCTGGACAGTCTATCTTGACATATAAGGCAAGTTACGTATCTTGCATTTACTTTTTTCTGACCTTTGGGAATTTTAAAAAATTGCCAAATGAAGTTTTCTTTCCGGTGAGACGTCTTGGGCTGCTCAGGCAAAAACTGCCTCTCTTCGTGCTCGTCCTCCTGTTCCTCTTCTTCTTCTTCTTGTTGAATTACAACTTGAGCAGGTGGTCCACTCTTCCTTGGATGTGGTGGAGGTGGTGGGGAAGCACCAGCTGAAGCTACTAAAGAAGCCATTGCTCAGTGATCACAAAGGGTCTTTCTCTCACAATGATGAAAGTCAGAGTGAGGAAAGAAGGAGGGATTTTCATCATTTGGGAAAAACAAGAGTTCTCAACCAATCAAAAGTGTTCATTTTAGATTATATGACCTAGTCTTACATCATTAGGAAACCAAAAGTGAAATGAACCAATGAAAAGTGTTATTACCAAGTCACATGACTTGCTGTGTTTACGTTAAGCGCTTTGCAGGGCCTCCCGGTTTGCTTCCAGAAACCTGCGCTTTGGCACTCGCTTCGCGTACCAGTTCGCTAACGTAGCACGTCATATGACGTATCACGCGACAACGTGAAACGTCATGCGGACGGGAGGCGTCACGATGTTGTTTTCTAACGCGGCACTTGCGGTAAAGAAACGTTTACCGGCTCGCGGTCTATTTCGCGGCATCAAGGTCAGCTAACGGGAAGCTTCCCGATTCGCGAAGCGGGAACGAAGAAAAAAAAATATTTAAAAAAAAAATTATTCATAAACATATAAAATATATTTTTGGATTTAAAGAAGAATACATTTTACAGCTACAGATATTAGCTGTTAAAAAACCAATGAAATTCACAGAAAAAACCATAGGTTATAGACCATATATAGTTAGGAATTAGCATTTACAAAACCTTGAAAATTCACTGAAAAAACCATAGGTTATAGACCATATATAGTTAGGAATTAGCATTTAGAAAACCTTATTTTACTCACACAAAACCATTGAAATTCCATATATAGTTAGTTGCACTAACTATATATCGCGCACCCGCAATCCACTGCTGATGATGTCACATATTACATCATTCATGACATGGTCAGTGACATCACTGATGACATCACTGATGACATCTCAAATGACATCACTGATGACAACATCCAGTGACTGTATGTTTCTGTAAAGTTAAAATATGTCTTAGATATTGAAGAATGAGTGGATGTATAAGTGTCTGGATGAAGGATTTAGTAGGTGCGTGACTGACTGTATGAGTGAGTGATTAAATGTGTCTCACTGAATGCATGGGTTAGTGACTAAACTGTCTTAATTTGTGCATCATTATGTCTGTTGTGATGTAAACTGCTGCATGTGTTGATCATTAGCTATACGAGAGGCTATATGTGTTATTAATTGGTTGCCCAAGTATTTCTATGGGAGATTGAGTTTGTGTGGGGGTGGCTGGGAGGTGTGTGACTCTGTGCATAGATGTGTGAGCAGTTGATTCACTAGGTGTATGAGTTCAAGAGTGCATGTGGAAAAAGCTACATGGGCGGTTGACTGTGTGCATGAGTGTATTGATGAGTGAATGGATATCTCAATGCTACATGTCATAGTAAGTACATATGTAAAACACAGTACATGTGAGAGTTGGCATATATAAATAACTGCGCATGAGAGCCACTGAATGTGTGAGTGGCTGTATGGATCATTGTGAACTTGTATCAGGGATTGTATAAGAGAGTAAATATGTGTTAGTATATGTTTGAATAAGTAAGGTGTGTATAACTGTATAGTTGAGGAAATGGAGGTGAGATTGTTTCTTTGCATGACTGACTAGGTGTGTGAGTAACTCCATGGATGAGTGACAGTGTGTGAGTGTCTGTATACACTGAGTGTATCTAAGGTTATATTAGAGTCTGAAGAGGTTTATCGTATTAGCACAAGAATGATGTCAAATGAGATGTCATCAGTGATGTCATCAGTGATGTCATTTGAGATGTCATCAGTGATGTCATCAGTGATGTCACTGACCATGTCATGAATGATGTAATATGTGACATCATCAGCAGTGGATTGCGGGTGCGCGATATATAGTTAGTGCAACTAACTATATATGGAATTTCAATGGTTTTGTGTGAGTAAAATAAGGTTTTCTAAATGCTAATTCCTAACTATATATGGTCTATAACCTATGGTTTTTTCAGTGAATATATATATATATATATATATATATATATATATATATATATATATATATATATTTATATATGTATATATTCACTGAAAAAAACATAGGTTTCACACTTGTTATAGTAAGCTGGACATTTGACTCCCACAAAACCATTGAAATTCTCCCTGATACTGAAAAAAACAACTCATTATCCATATACACAGTCATGTAGCTACTTACCAACCCATGCAGCCTCTTATACACAAAGTGAGACACTGATACAGATATTTAAATATTTAAACATTACTCGCTAATACATGTATTCATTAAGATACACTTTATAAGTCAGTTATGCAATCTTTTTTACAAAAAAATCCATTTAGACACTTGTTTACCCATTTATTCTTCCGTCGACCTTTAGATATACATATATAAGAAATATTTATTTTTCAAAAAGATGCACATTCACTGTATGATTTCATCAGTGATGTCATCAGTGATGTCATTTGAGATGTCATCGGTGATGTCATGAGTGATGCCACTGACCATGTCATGAGTGATGTAATATGTGACGTCATCAGCACTGCATTGCGGGCGCGCAAGTTATAGTTAGCTGAACTAACTATAACGGGGAAATGTCAATGGTTTTGTATGAATGAAATGTCCAGCTAACTATAACATGTGTGAAACCTATGTTTTTTTCAGAAAATCTCTAAGGTTTTTTATATGCTAATTCCTAACTATAACGTGGCAGAAACCTATGGTTTTTTCAGTAAATTTCAAAGGTTTTGTAAATGATAATTGTTAAATGAATTAATTATTATATTTCTTTCTTTTTATACTAATTTCTTACATTTTTATTAAAAATAATTATATTTATTTTATTTTTTTAATTATATTTCATATTATTAATGTAAAATACTAACAAAAATACATTATATTTTTTTTATTAATGACATTTTTTTTCACTTTACATTTTTTTTCACAATATATTAAAATGTAATTCTATATAATTCCTTTTTTATGTTTTTTTTTTGGTAATCGCACCGTAAGCGTACCGTGTTGGCACCATACTTTGTACGGTAAATCGTCCTCTGTGCATACGTTACGGATATGCTTTGACGTTGCGCGTCGCATCAACGCTTCCGCGTGACGTCATGTACGGCGCCCCATACGCGCACGCCGCAAAAGTTTCTAATTGTTCAAAAACATGTATTTTTGTTTTTAATGTACACATTAAGGGAAGACATTATCTGGGCTAATCCTGAAATGAGTTTGTTTTAACATTTAATAAGCGTATATTACTTTTAAAAGCAATCATCTCCCCCCCCACTCTCTCTCCCCACTACCCCACTCTCCCAACTAGACTCACAGAACTCACCACCTCCCTCACATTAACCCCCCTTCCGCTCCCCCCCACTCTCAGCCCCCACTACCTTCCTCGCACCCCCACCGTCTCCAGCCTACACTCATCCCTCAACCCACCTGCGCTGCCTCCCTCCAGCGTCCTTAACGCTGACTCCAACCTCCCCCCTGCCTCATCCACACCCCTCACCCACAACCTGTCCCACCCACCGAATGTCACTCCACTTACTATCAACGCAGAGCCTTGCACTTACGCTAGCAATTCCCTCCCCCCCTCCCCAATTCCCTTCCCAGCTCCCTATCCAACCAATCGCCCACGGCTCTCATCCCCAACTCCATCCTCAATCCAACTCTGGACATGATTATATCCACCCTCTTACAAGTCAAAGATGATCTCCACACCATCAAAGAACTTCTAATCACACACCCCAGACACCCCCTACCTACCACCGCCTACCCATCCAAAAAGTCGCCCACCCGCCCCACAGACCCTCTCAATCAATACTCCCCGCATTGGCCCTCTATCCCCGCTCGCAATCACACCCATCGCCCCCGCCGCGGCCCCAACACCCTTTCGGAATACGACTTATGCACCCTCCTCAGATCCTATGCCCCAGGCCCCTTAAAACACACAAACACCACACACCACCCCATACCCACAATTCCCACAAATGCCCTTAGGCCCCCAACTCTAAGCAACAGAAGCTCCGACCCCAATAATCTCAAAAAAATCCCCCTCTCTCAAGAACACTCGACCACCCTTCTCACCCCCAGACTCAAATGCATCCTACTCAACTGCAGATCGGCCCCGAGACACTCCTCCGATATCGCGGATCTCATCATATCAATGGATCTTGACCTAGCCATACTTACTGAAACGTGGCTAACTGAAAATTCTACACCTATATTGGACATACTAGTCCCCCTCAACTACCACATCATTAGACTCGACAGGTCCGGCAAGACGGGCGGGGGAATCGCATGCATTTTTAGGAGCAACCTCTCGGTTACCAAAGTCACCTCCCCCTCCCTCACTTTCTGTGAACTCTTCGGCCTTGATATCTCAAGCGAGGGCAAACCTGTATGCTCTCTACATGTCTTCTATCACCCGCCCGGGGACAACCTCTCCTTCACCCAACAACTCATGGACACGATCTCAGCCAACGCCGGTTGGCAGATCACTCAAATCTACCTGGGTGACTTCAATCTCAACTGGAACGATCAGAAAGACGCAGTGGTGAATAGTCTCAAATCCTTCCTTAATGCGCTGGACCTCGCCCAAATCTGCAACAGCCCGACACACGACAAATGCTCGATCCTCGACCTTATCATCGCCAAAGAGGGCACTACCCAACTGGGGGAGATCCAACCTTGCGACTGGTCAGACCACCACATTATCACCTTCTTCATCAATGAAAAAGTTAAACTTAACCCGGCTCAACCCACCAAATCCAAGATTTGGAAAAGGGACATGAAGAAGCTTAATCCTAACTCCTTGCCTCCCCACACCTGCAGTCTCCTCCTTCCTCCTTCGGGCGCTGATCCAGCGGCCTATAGAAAATATATCATAAACTACGCTACCCAACTTCATAACCTATAAACAAAATTCTATACTAAATATGGACCCATTTATAAACCTGACATATTTTGGGCCTACTGAATCAGGTGGTCAAATTAAATCTATATACACATTATCTACAAACTATATACATTTTATACATCTGCGAAAGGAATGTCGTCATTAGAAATAAACTATACCATTTAAATGACCACCATTGGCGACGTGATCTAGCTAATAGTAACCTACACTTCTGAATAACCAAGACCAGCTTGTTTGTCAAAAGTAAGATTTTATTTACTAAATTATGGTATATAAGTTGATAGTTTTATAAATGAATTTTATTTGCAATAGAGCAAGCATGATTGTAAAGAAATATGAGAAAAATACAATTTAAGCAAGTGAATCAAAATCAAAGTGAATATTTAAAGTTTAGCATTTCTAAAATATAATTCCCTAACTGAGCTAAATAGATAGAAATTAAAGTAAAGTTCTTTGAGGATTCTTACGTGCTCCACGCAAAGTCCAACAGCACATCACCCTCATCGGAAAGTCAGAAAGCAGCAGTCAGCCCAACCCTAAGGGTATGACTTTTTATACCTTTCTACGCTAACTAAACTAGCAAAGGAAAGTTTTCAGAAATCCTCGACGTCCCATTGGCTGAGAGTGACAAGTGACATGTCACCCGTTTCTCAAAAAGTTCCATTAAATCAAGTCTCATAAAGACCATTGTCTCTTCCACGTGAAGCCAGAAGCTTCCTGAGATTGCAACAAATGTATTAAGTCATTCTCGCAGCGTCCATAGACTTTCAATACAACTTCCGCGGATGCCAAGTTAAGGACTGACAAAATGTTCACTTTCGACCTTGGCCATGTCCGACAGAATGATGTCATCTCATCAGTTTTTGCTTTGTGAATGCAGCTTCAATAAACACTTTAAATCAGAATGGGCGTCTCGTGACTTTCTGCAGAATTATATGTCAGCTCTTTTTCTGCGGTTCAAATGACTAGGCCCAAAAGCAGGCAACTTATGTTTTCTAGTATAAAACAAACACAAGAAAAGTATTAATGTAAGAAATAAAGTAGATTCTGTATCCACCCCATGGTTTACTAATTAATTAACCCACCCGATTAATCAATATGTTACCTAGCCATTGCAAACAAATAAAGCAGCGTTTATATCTACCATTCTCCGTTTTTCCATGAGACCCATATGCACCTAGAATAGTAGAATTGACATCACACAGACAAGGAAAAGCAAAACAAGCACATGCTTATTTTAAGTTTGCAGCAATTAGTAATGACAAAAACGAAAACAATAAATTATTTTATTATTTTGCACGAACAAAAAGATGCAACATTTATGCACGTTTATGAGCACACATGTTAGTCCCCCCACGTGTAAAGTTTAATCTAAGTTGTATTAGCATAACATATCACAAATCATTAATATTATTATTCATGTTATGGAAATGTAACTTTGCGAGTTTAAACAAAATTTTGTTTTCTATCTCGCTCCATCAACTCCCTCATCTGGTGATTAACAAATCACCACACCAGCACTCAAAATTTTGGTAAATTAAATTTTTAAGAAATCGATTCAAATTCATTTGTATCAGTAAACCTAAAAGTCTGTTTCTGCATAATCTTTGCAATTAACATGACGCTCTCTATGTAACTCCTGTAATTCGATCTCTCTTTCTTCTTCTTTTCTGAGTTTATAGATTCTTTTCTTTTCTTTCAACTGTTTCTTTCTTTTATGTAACAAACAACCTAATTTGGTCAAAATAAAAATGAATACTATTACAATCAAAGGTGCCAGAATCTTGCCAAGAATTGAACTTCCGATATTATGAAACCAGTTTTTAATTGCTTGAAACCTTTTTGAAAGTTTCCCTGTAAATTCATCTTCTTCTAAAGGAATTATCTCTGAATGCATTTGTGTAATATTCTTAATATACATTTCAATATTCTTACTTTCATCAGGTATATATGTACAGCAATGTTGGACATGTAAAATGTCACAGACTCCTCCCTCTTTTGCTAGGAGTATGTCTAAAGCAAGACGATCTTGAATTACCATGGATCTAATTGCAATAACTTCAACATTCACTAATTGAAACCCATCAGCAGTGTCAGTTGATAATCTATCAACTATAGTGGACAATTTTCTGATTCTCCCTACATTTAGGGTTATACCAACAAAAGGTATTACAGCTTGAAAAATATCTCCCAGAACTTCGGTAAAAGTTTCTCTTTTAGCTCTATTTACATAATTATGAATTTTAAACAATCCTTCTGAATCTCTGTCAACATGAAACACTTTAGGAAAAACAATTCCCACATAACAAGTTCCATACCAATGGTCTGGAAGGTTGTAGTAGGCTTTGTCACCACAAACAAAATAAATCCCAGGAAAGATAGGATCTTTCCCACCTTTAAATCCCCAACCTCCCATAATCTGATAAGTATCTTCACAGTTACTTGCACCTACAAAATAATTATCAAAAAGTGTATTATCTCTTCTAATGCAAAGCTTTCCACTAACTGGTTTGTCTATGTGAATTGCAATATTTTCAAGCATTTTACCATTTAATTTCTCATCCTCTTTTTGCCAGAAGGCTGACTTAGTCTGCTTGACTAATTCATTTCTCTTATAAATTGCTCTTCTCTCCTCAACCATATTCAAAAATTTCTTTCCTTCAGCACTTAATTTACATGTTAGATTATTCTTGTAAGCATACTCGTAAGTGAGTTCGTTAGTAACAAGGAAATATTCTCTCATTTGTTTTGCTTTCTTATGCTTATTTATAGCGTTATCAATCTTAATATTAGCAAAAATTTCATCATAATTTGAATAGTAATATTCTAAACGTCCAGTTTGATAAAATAAACTAGTTAATACACTACATGTTACAGCATAAGTGAGAGGAAGCATATTATATGTTACTCCCTCAGAAACAGAAGCAGGTAATTTAACACAGACATAGCAGTCTTTTGCATCCATTACCTTAACATATTCACTCAAAAGCTTTGTGAATGTATTACTTGAAAAATCACCTATTGATTTATCTTGATGAATGTTAGGCTGATGATCAATAACTTTTGCAGATGCACTATGTTTAGTTTGGCTAACCAGAGCTTTGCTTGTTATGTTAACTTTGTGTAATTCTCTATTCATTTCTAAAGGGATAATCACAGCTAGTACCAACCAGAGCAGAACTAAAATGAGCAGACATACCAGAGTCATCTTACAGCATCTTTTAAAAACAGAACACTTTGAAGTGCTCTCCTTAACATAAGGCATTTTTAGGTTAGTTTTAGCCTCAAAAATAAAAATAAATTTTAAAATTTATATACACCCCCCTTTTAAAATATATTTTTCTTTTATAACCCTAAACAAGATTTCTTCGACCTTATGTCATACATAAGTTTTCTTCAACTAAACAGTTTTTCTTCAACCTTGTGTCAACTAACAAATTTTCTTCAGCCTTTTGCTAATTTAATAATTCTGTACTTCAATCATTGTCACTAATTTCTTGTATTTCGTTTTCTTCTTCACTACTATCATATATGTCAATAACAGGTGGAATTACTAAGTAAGTCCACTCAGGAGACTTGTATTTTTGGTTTGGTCTTATTATTCTCTTCCCTTTTCTCGATATCACTTCAATTTTCCTTCCAACTCCAATTTCTTTTCCAGGACTCTTTTGACTACTGATTTCTTCAACTTGTTCTATTGGCTTTTTGATCAGTCTGACTCTCAATCTTCCACCTGGCCAGTAGTCTGCTTTTCTCACGTACTTCTTCTTTGGTTCAGAATTATTTGATTCTGACTTCCAAGTCCTTTTCTTCCCGTTTTCACTTCCACCTTCCACGTCACTTTCTTCAGTTTCGTAGTCTGAAATTTCAATTGACTCAGGAACTTCTCTATTCGGCAATTTCACTCCTTCAGGAACTTCACTTTGTCTTCCATCACTGGTACTTGGTAATTCGTTCTCCTCCTCTTCCTCAATTACCTCTAACTTCCCAGATTTCGGATTTCCGTTCCTTACTTCAGAGTTTGTTCTCTGCCTTTCGATACTCTCCTGGTCTGAAACTTCTTTTTGTTCTGCTTCTTTGTCTTCAATAGAGACAACCGAATCCTCAGTTATCTTTCCTTTTAACAGATTCTCTTCACCTTCAGAATCTATTTCAATTATTTCTAAGTCTTTTCTTGTCAGATTTCCATTCACTGGCACAGTTTCCAGATGTCGACTTTCTTGTCGATCTTCAGAATCTGGAATTATTTCACCTTCTGTTCTGTCTTCTGCTTCAGAATCAGAATCATCTGTGGTATCACTTTCAACATCAGAACTCTCAGGAGTTGGTACTGGAATAGTATGACTAGGATGTATCCAACGTTTCAATCCTCTGCACTTTACAGCATTAGTAGTGATCAAGATTATCTGCCTAGGTTTCTGCCATCTAGGAGCTAGACAATTCCTTCTCCGATGTACTTTCGTTCTGACCCAATCGCCAGGTCTCAGATCATGAGTCAAAACTTTTTCATTTGATTGAGCTTCAGTTCCCACCTGATTAGACACAGAAGTTACCATATCAGATAACCTTTTACAGTAATCCAAAATTGCACTGTCATTTATGCTCAACAGTTTACCTACAGGTACAAAAGCTTGCCTCATAACTCTTCCCATTAAAATTTCATGAGGACTCAAACCTGTCTTTTTATCTGGTGTACTTCTTAATGACATCAAAACAAGTGGAAGAGCATCAGTCCACTTAATACCTGTTTCAAGACACATTTTTCCAATTCTGTTTTTGATTGTTCCATTTATTTGTTCAACTACACCTGATGCCTCTGGTCTGTATGCACAGTGTATTTTCTGCTCAATGCTCAAAGCTTCACAAATTAACTTCATCAGTTTGTTATCAAAATGGCTTCCTCCATCACTCTCAATAGTGACTGGAAAACCGTACCTTGGGATGATTTCTCTGAGCAATAGTTTTGCTACTGTAATTGAATCACAATGTCGTGTAGGGAAAGCCTCTACCCATCTTGAGAATAAGCATACAATTACAAGCACATATTTCAAACAGTTGTGTAAGGGCATTTCAATGAAATCCATTTGTAACCTGGTAAAGGGACCACCCTCTCGACCAATTGTTCCTGTCCCCACCACTGATTTTCTGTTTGGATTCATTTGTTGGCATGACAAACACCTTTGACAAAAAGATTCAGCAATGGTTCTAAATTTGGTATTGAACCATGTTTCTCTAAAAAGTCTGACCATAGAATCTCTTCCTAGATGTGCTGGACCATGATATAATCTGGCCATGTCAGCAATCAAGCAATTTGGTAAAACTACTCTGCCATCTTTGTAAACCCACACTCCATCTTCTTCTCGTGGTCTACAATCTGATCTTAACCACAAGTCTTTTTCTTCATCATCTGCTTCGTTTTGTAAATCTCTAATCTCATGCCATGTTTCTACAACAGTTGTTAGCATTAATGAATTTGAATCAGTTTCTTTACTCCTCTCCCGATTGTATGAATAATTTTTCCTTGCGCTGTACTTTGCTGTTTCATCTGCGAAGGCATTTCCCTTGGAAATATAATCAGTTCCTCTAGTGTGCGCTGCACATTTGACAATGGCAATTTCTTTTGGCAATTGTATTGCTTCAATTAATCTTCTAATGAAAACTGCATTTTTAATTGGTGATCCTGTTGATGTCATGTATCCTCTCTGTGACCAGAGTTGTCCATAATCATGCACAACTCCGTACCCATACTGACTATCAGTAATGATGGTAACTCTTATATCCTTTGATATTTCACATGCACGAATTAAAGCAATCAATTCAGCCACTTGAGCTGAACGAACTCCTTCAAGACATGATGCTTCTTCAACATCTACAACTGTACAAACTGAGTATGAAGCTTTCAAGACACCTCCTTCGGATCTTAAGCATGAGCCATCTACGAAGTAGACAAAATCCGATTCAGACAAAGGTCTGTCTTTGATGTCTTTTCTTGGTTTTGTGCAGAATTCCATGACATCTAAACATTCATGTTCTGTCTCAATGTCATCAACGATTTCAGAATCAGGCAGTAATGTAGAAGGATTCAGATTCAAACATCTTGAAATCGAAACATTATCTGCTCCCAGTATGATTTTCTCATACTTTGTCAATCTGCTACTTGTTAAATGTTGAGTCTTACCTCTTGTCAGTAATATTTCAACTGAATGAGGCACAAAAACCTTCACTGGAAATCCCATAATGATTCCTTCACTTTGTTCGAGGCTGATACTTGTAGCTGCAACTGCTTTTAAGCAACCTGGTAATGCTTTTGCAATTGGATCAAGAACTGCAGAGAAGTATGCAATAGGTTTCTTTAAATTTCCATGTCTCTGAATTAACACAGATAATGCACATCCTTCTCTCTCACTGCAATACAGTTCAAAATCTTTCTCATAATTTGGCATACCTAAAGCAGGAGCTTGACATAAGCTCTTTTTCAGGTTCTCAAAAGATTCCATCTCAGCATCATTGAGAATAATTGGATCTTTTACATCTGACTTTGTCAATCTTTGTAGTGGTTTTGCAATTACTGAAAATCCACTTATCCATTGTCGACAGTAACCTACCATTCCCAGGAACATTCTGACCTGTCTTTGTGTTCTTGGCGGTAACATTGCTTGAATCATTTTTATTCTCTCTATTGTTACTTGTCTTTTTCCTTTTGCAATTCTGTGACCAAGATATTTTACTTCTTGTTTGCAAAACTGTAGTTTTGCTGGGGACACTTTATGTCCTTCTTCTGCAAGGCGATTTAACAGAATTATTGTGTCTGTTACACAATTTTCTCTTGTCTTTGCAGCTATTAACAAATCATCAATATATTGCACCAACGTAGACCTACCTGGTAAGTCTAAATCTTCTAATGATCTTTTTAACAATTCATTAAAGATTGAAGGACTTTCTGTATAGCCCTGAGGGATTCTTGTCCATCCAAGGGTCTTACCTTGGAATCTGAAAGCAAAGATTTCATAACTGTCTGGATGTAAGGGAACAGTAAAGAATGCATTGCAAAGGTCAATGACTGTATACCATTCAGCATCATGTGGAATCTGAAATAGAATTACTGCTGGATTTGGAACCACAGGACAACATGGAATGACAATTTGATTAACCTTTCTCAAATCTTGTACGATCCTAAATGTTCCGTTAGACTTTTTAACTCCCATAATTGGTGAATTACAAGAGCTACTCTTCATTTCCTTTAATACACCTTGCTTGATAAATTTTTTAATTATAGGTGTAATACCTTCAATTGTTTCTGTTTTCATTTTATATTGTGGAGTGTTTGGAAATTCTATTCCCTGTTTCAATGCAATTTTTACAGGATCTACGTTTTTCATTAGACCCATCTCATTTCCAGTAAAATCCCATATTTCAGATTTGACTGTTTCTTTTAGCTCTTCAGGTAAATCCTTTTCTTCAAATGCAGGAAACAATTTTGTTTCTTCTGCTTCCATCATCATCATTGTCATTCTGTATAAACCATCTTCCTCCATTGTTTGTAATTCAACTCCATCAGGAGAACAATATATTCTGCAATTCATTTTACATAGGATGTCTCTGCCTAATAGATTTACTGGACTACTATTACAAACCACAAATCTGTGTTTGTCTCTGTAATTTCCAATTTCAACTGGTACTGGATCAGTTAAGTCTGTTTTAATTTGCTGATTACTTACTCCGACAACTTGGATGGTATCCCCAGAGAGAGGTAGGTTTTCAATTTCCACTGATCTAACAGTAGAACGGGTAGCACCAGTGTCCACTAGAAAAGTGATGTCTACATCATTAACTTTCCCGTTTACATAAGGACCAGACTGGTCAACCTCAAGAGTGGCTCCAACAACACACTCTTCCTCCTCTCTCGGGCACCGTCAGCAATAATCATCAGAATCACTGTCTTGACTTTCTGCTAATAAAAATTGTTGTGAAGCATTTTGCATTTGAACCCTTTGCTGCTTTTGCTGTTTTTGTGGTTTTATTACCTGTTCACTTCCCTGAAATCCCACGTTTGGATTATATTTTTGAACTCCCCCACAATTCGGAAAAGGTGGTTGTGGCAATTGATCTTGACGATTATTCACCTGTTGTTGTTGCTGTTGCTGTAACTGTCGCTGAATGTTAAATTCGTTTAACCCCTGTTGCATCTGTAGCTGTCGCTGCAGGTCAACACCATTCTGCATCTGTGGATTCAATAAGGGATTCTTTAAGTTTTTAGGAGGATGAGGACACTCGTCCCTCCAATGTCCAATTTCGCCACAATTAAAACAAGGTAATCTTTGCTTCAGCTCCTCAATCTTTGGGCTAAATTTCTTTGGGAAATTATTACCTTTAAACTTTCCTTGTATCTGGTTTGTATTTCCAGTTTGAACAAAATTAGTGTTCTTATTTCCCATGCTGGCAATCTGTTGCTCAGCCACCTTTACCTGAGCCCACATGGCTTTCTCCTTCAGCTTCTTCTGTTTTACTTCTATTTCATCGCTACAATACTTTGCTTTTCTTAGAATATCATCTACAGATAGTGATTGCCATCCGACAATACTAGTTCTAATCATTTCTCCAATTTCAGGTTTTAGTCCATAAACAAATCTATATACAAAATGACTCATGTCTTTTTCATCCAATTTTTCATAACCACTGTATTGTTTAAAGATTAACAATAGTCTTTCATAAAAAGAATGAACTGATTCTTTTGTTTCCTGTTCTGTTCTTTCTATTTTAACCCAATCAACTTCTTTGGGTGGAATTTTGTTTTTCATCCAAACAATTACTTTTTCATAGAAATCCATTACAAGTGGATTTGGGGCACCTGTTTCTTTAATTCGCTCAGGTTCTGTTTTTGGCCAACTAATCGATATTTTGCATTCTGTCCAAAGATCAGATGGAACTACAATGTCAAAAAATCCATCTAAATCAATCCACAGAACTTTTGACACTTTGATAAATCTATCAACTTGCCTGTACCACTCGACTGGTTTTTCCCTCAATTTTGGAAAGTCATTTGTAAATAACAGAATATCCTGTCTCGACCACGGGATATGAACATATCCTCCACCTGCAACTTCTCTCATTGGAAATTGTTTTGACAATTTATCCAATCTTTCATCTTCCTTCTTTTTCGTCCATTTTACTCTCCATTTATTCAGTTCTCCTAGCTTTTTGATATAGACAATCAAATCTTTAATATGAACTATTCTTCCCATTGAGTTCAAACTTTCAATGTCACTTTCTGAAAAGTCTAATCTGTAATGCTTTGCAAAATTCTTTTGTTTACTCACATCGATTTCAAGTTTTGCTGCTAGATCCTCTAATTGATCATATTTATTTTTCGTTTTCCACTGAATGCTTTTGCAAATGAATAGTAGTTCATCATCCCGATAGTAATTTAAACTATCTGGGCCAATTGTTCCAATTATTAATTCTTCGATATTCGCTTTTAATTTGGCCACATCAAGTTTTGGTGTGGTTACCCTGACTTCAGGACTCCCTATATCTGACATAGCACCCATTGGTGTTTTTGGAGATAAATCCTCATTAAAAGTTAAATCAGGCATTCTTGATTTAGAAGTGTTTAATTCCGTTAAATCTGAATAAAATTTTTCAGCAGCCTTTTGAATTTCTGTATTTAAAGGAATAGTTAATCCATTTTTGTTTGTATTCTTTTGATCAAATACAGGCTGAACAGGACCAATTGTTACTGGAACTGTGACAGCTTCCATGCCTTTTGTCATTCTTTTTATTAGTTCTTCCTTTGATCTTATATATTCATTATAATCAACATCTTCAACATTTCTTGCCTCTCTTGCATAATCTTTTGG
This sequence comes from Lissotriton helveticus, assembly GCF_964261635.1. NCBI lineage: Eukaryota > Metazoa > Chordata > Amphibia > Caudata > Salamandridae > Lissotriton > Lissotriton helveticus. The sequence continues at coordinate 2,012,712,667 of NC_136057.1, read as the reverse complement.
AGGTTCCCTTGCTCTTGGAGTCATTGTAAAATGTCTACCTTCATTTCGAGCATTCTCGAATTCTGATCTTCTAGGAGTTTCAGTGATTTCACAATTATTTGGATAAAGTTTATGAGCTTCACTAATTGGAGGTGCACTCGGTGAAGTTTCAGTAGAAACCACCGGAGTAGACCATGATTTAGGAGGTCTCAAAGGCTGATTAGGCTGATTCTTTCTAGTAGTTGTATATATTTCTTCCATAACTGCATCCTCAGATTCACGTTCCATAGATTTCCCTGTAGGAGAACCCATTACCATTTCATGAATTAAATACAATCCTTCACTCATGTTTCCCTGTCTCCACATTCGCAATCTATCTTCATGAGTTTCTCTTTTCCAAGATGGATTTTTAGAAGGTCTTTTAATTCCACTAGCTTCTCTTTGTAACTGATACATCTCGTCTTCCCACTCAACTAAAGCTTCAAATTGAGTTGGTCTCGGTTTTGGAACAAGAGCATTCATTTTCTCTCGTAAATTTCTTAAAACTCTTACATTAAATGAACCATCATCAGGCCAAGCTAAAACACCGTCGTTTTTAGTATAGCGTTTCCAACTGTCGAACCATAAGACAGTATGATATCCGTATTCACCTTCCATATACGCTGCAGGTGTTTTATACTTATGAAGTAGTTTACCACCTCGCGTTTCGATTTTCTTGTCAGGTGAAAATAAATTCTTGAATTTCTGAAATAATGTTGTCTTTTTCTCAACATGTTTAAAATGATAACTCATTTTTAAGAGTTAAATTTAATTCACAAAATCGTTCGTAAAATATTTCCGGGATGTTCCGCAAAACAACCAATCCGTGCGCGAAACACACCAACAAGCCAATGACAGTTGAGCTACGTCACTTTTCTGCTCAACCAATAAATTTAGAGTTTTTCCGAACGACCAATCAGCTCACAGGCCTTCAGAGATTTAAGAGCCAATCAGAATACAGCTTGTGACGTAGGTCACCCAATCCCAGCGCGGCTCTGTGACGTACACAGCAGCTGCGGTTTCTCGCTTCTCACTCCTGGCGCTTACCCCTCCTTCACAAAAAACTTTTCACAGCGCCATTTTAAGGACACTTTTCAGTGTAAATTAATTCTTAACAATGACTATAAAGACAACATCTGTTCGTTTCACTATTTAGGATAGTTTACATACATTCAAGTATCCACACTTCGGAATAGGCGGCGCTATTCACACTAAGGATAATATTCAATTGTCAGTAGAGTAACCTTACCCCACCCTTCTAACACGTATAATTATGAACTCGCTTTGCTCTGAACCCACCGCGAAGTGAAAGTTCTAAGAGTTCCACTTGAACATAAAATACAATTCAAACTCGCACTTTTACACGGAAAATTCCCTAATTTCAAACACACATGAAATCCGTACAGGACTCTCACCTGTTTATAGATATCATGCACCGTTAGCAAAATAACGACGTTATCCGTACAGGGCTCTCACCTGTTTATAGATATGAAACATGTACCCGTACAGGACTCTAACCTGTTTATAGATAAACATGCACCGACGTTAATTTTACCCTTCACTCAAGCTCGGATATAACTAATACTCTCATCACAGTGAGTTTTATGGAAGGCGCTTTGTCCCTATTCTCATGCTGCTTTGATTTCTTAGAAAACCCTCACTATACAAGATTCAGACCTATCCCTAAAACTGTGCTGCTCGGCGACAACACTATGGTACACGGCGATACCTCTTGTGATACTCGGCGATATCACTACAAACAGAACAGATGGCTTGCGTGACTAATTTCTCGCCACACAATCTATACCGGTATAGCTTACAGATAGCACGAAAAACGAACTTAACATGTGTTAAAACATCGATCCTATTTCCATACCATAACGTAACCCTTAGCAACCAACATATTACCTTGGTTACCTCTTAGCAACCATCCATTTCTGCTACCAGAGAATTGATCCAGCGGCCTATAGAAAATATATCATAAACTACGCTACCCAACTTCATAACCTATAAACAAAATTCTATACTAAATATGGACCCATTTATAAACCTGACATATTTTGGGCCTACTGAATCAGGTGGTCAAATTAAATCTATATACACATTATCTACAAACTATATACATTTTATACATCTGCGAAAGGAATGTCGTCATTAGAAATAAACTATACCATTTAAATGACCACCATTGGCGACGTGATCTAGCTAATAGTAACCTACACTTCTGAATAACCAAGACCAGCTTGTTTGTCAAAAGTAAGATTTTATTTACTAAATTATGGTATATAAGTTGATAGTTTTATAAATGAATTTTATTTGCAATAGAGCAAGCATGATTGTAAAGAAATATGAGAAAAATACAATTTAAGCAAGTGAATCAAAATCAAAGTGAATATTTAAAGTTTAGCATTTCTAAAATATAATTCCCTAACTGAGCTAAATAGATAGAAATTAAAGTAAAGTTCTTTGAGGATTCTTACGTGCTCCACGCAAAGTCCAACAGCACATCACCCTCATCGGAAAGTCAGAAAGCAGCAGTCAGCCCAACCCTAAGGGTATGACTTTTTATACCTTTCTACGCTAACTAAACTAGCAAAGGAAAGTTTTCAGAAATCCTCGACGTCCCATTGGCTGAGAGTGACAAGTGACATGTCACCCGTTTCTCAAAAAGTTCCATTAAATCAAGTCTCATAAAGACCATTGTCTCTTCCACGTGAAGCCAGAAGCTTCCTGAGATTGCAACAAATGTATTAAGTCATTCTCGCAGCGTCCATAGACTTTCAATACAACTTCCGCGGATGCCAAGTTAAGGACTGACAAAATGTTCACTTTCGACCTTGGCCATGTCCGACAGAATGATGTCATCTCATCAGTTTTTGCTTTGTGAATGCAGCTTCAATAAACACTTTAAATCAGAATGGGCGTCTCGTGACTTTCTGCAGAATTATATGTCAGCTCTTTTTCTGCGGTTCAAATGACTAGGCCCAAAAGCAGGCAACTTATGTTTTCTAGTATAAAACAAACACAAGAAAAGTATTAATGTAAGAAATAAAGTAGATTCTGTATCCACCCCATGGTTTACTAATTAATTAACCCACCCGATTAATCAATATGTTACCTAGCCATTGCAAACAAATAAAGCAGCGTTTATATCTACCATTCTCCGTTTTTCCATGAGACCCATATGCACCTAGAATAGTAGAATTGACATCACACAGACAAGGAAAAGCAAAACAAGCACATGCTTATTTTAAGTTTGCAGCAATTAGTAATGACAAAAACGAAAACAATAAATTATTTTATTATTTTGCACGAACAAAAAGATGCAACATTTATGCACGTTTATGAGCACACATGTTAGTCCCCCCACGTGTAAAGTTTAATCTAAGTTGTATTAGCATAACATATCACAAATCATTAATATTATTATTCATGTTATGGAAATGTAACTTTGCGAGTTTAAACAAAATTTTGTTTTCTATCTCGCTCCATCAGCGCCTCTGATGTTCAATCACTGACCGACCTCTACCTCGACTCTATGAATTCAATAATCAACGAAGCCGCCCCCCTGCAACTGAAGAGAGTCTCCACCAAGAACTCGAATCCCTGGTATGATGGTAGACTCAATGAAGACAGGCGTGCTATGAGAATGGCCGAGCGTACCTGGAGATCTGTCCCCTCAGCACTGCACCTGAAAACGCTTAAGAACAAGAGAAACGCCTACTTTAGGAAAATCAAGCGCTTGAAAGCTGACTTCTTTAGCCACCAGCTGGACCAAGCAAAAAAACGACCGAGAAAATTGTTCGAACTAGTCAAAACTCAAACCAAGATGCAACCCTTTCAAGCAAACACCACAGCGAGCGATATCCCACACTGTGAAGACTTTTCTGCTTTCTTTAAGCTAAAGACCGATAACTTAAGAAGTGATCTACTTATTGATGCATGCCGATACTCCTGCCACTTCAGCATGACCACCATTCAACCTAAAAACAATGCATCATGGTCATCCTTTGACAGCTACTCTGAAGAAGCAATTCACAAACTGCTCGGCACCTTGAAACCCTCTAATCACTGCATAGACTCCCTACCTGCCAATGCAGTAAAAGACTTCATCCCCCTGCTCCTCCCCCTCTGGACTAAAATCATTACCAGCTCCCTTCAGCAAGGACTCATCCCCGACTCCCTCAAGGTTGGGCAAGTCACGCCTATACTCAAGAAACCGACAGCTGATCCGGCTGACCTACACAATTACCCCCTACCTGCCAATGTAGTAAAAGACTTCATCCCCCTGCTCCTCCCCCTCTGGACTAAAATCATTACCAGCTCCCTTCAGCAAGGACTCATCCCCGACTCCCTCAAGGTTGGGCAAGTCACGCCTATACTCAAGAAACCGACAGCTGATCCGGCTGACCTACACAATTACCGCCCTATCACTAATATCCCCACCTGGCCAAACTGCTGGAAAAATGCGTACAACTCCAACTGACAAAACACATTGATCAGTTTGACCTCCTCAACCCTCATCAATCAGGCTTCCGAGCGAAACACAGCACGGAAACAGCTATGACGCACATAATTGATGACGCACTCCAAATCCTTGATCGCAATGATTCCTGCCTCCTCATCCTTCTTGATCTCTCCTCAGCCTTTGATACTGTCAAACATGAGAACCTATTGGAGCTGTTATATACCAGAATGGGTCTATCCGGGACAGTTCTCAAATGGTTCACTTCCTTCCTGCACAACCGGTCTCAGAAGGTCAAGATCAACAATGTACTGTCCTCAACTGTACCTGCAACTTTAGGCGTCCAACAAGGATCTTCCCTATCCCCCACATTGTTCAACCTCATCATGGAACCACTCACCACGGTGCTGCAAGCATCTAATGTACACTTCCATATGTAAGCCGATGACACTCAACTGTACCTCAAACTACAATCCCCGGAAGACATCAAAATTCTGAATTCCACACTCAGTAACACCCAATCATGGCTGGCCGGTAATCACCTCAAACTAAATGCCCTGAAAACTGAGTTCCTTCTGATCTCACCTCCTGAGAAAATCGCCATCACCCAAACCTGGCTCAATCACCTAACTGCCCTCAATGTCCAACCCACTATTGTGGAATCAGCGAAATCTTTAGGCATCACACTTGACGCCAACCTCAATATGCAGCAGCACATTAGCAAAGCAACTAAGGGAGCTAACTTCCAAATCAACACTCTGAGGAAACTCAAACCCTTCCTCCCAGCTAAGGACTTCCAAACTGCTGTGCAAGCCCTAGTCATCCCTCGCATAGACTACGGAATCGTGGCCCTCAGCAGACTCCCCCTTTCAACAACCGCTCCCCTAAGAGCCTCCTTGAACGCTGCTGCGAGGCTCATCACGGGCTCCAGAAAACATTCGCATATATCCCCTGACCTGAGATCCCTGAACTGGCTGCCTGTTGAAGCCAGAATACAGCTGAAAATTGCCTGTATGACACACTCGGCCATACACCACAAGTCTCCCAACTACCTCACTCAAAAGTTGACTATATCTGGTGGCTCGAGATCCAATAGAAGTGCAAAAAATCTCCTCCTGAAACCTCGAAGATTCCGGGAGGAAAAAACATACAAACGCTCCTTCTCAGGAATGGCACCCAGGATCTGGAATGCACTCCCTCCTGAAACAAGACTTATCTCCTCCACTGCATTTTTTAAGAAGGAGGTCAAAGCCATCCTTATGGCCAAGTTCACATGAACTCTATTATTTCTGGATCTATGACTCTGCACCGTTAGTGTATTATTGGCACCTATTGTTTATTGGTACTATATTGTTATTTGTTTACTTGTTTGCTATCCTATTGTGCTACTCACTCATGATCGCCTACTGAATTTTACCCAATAGTTGTTTTCACCCTACTGTCGCCCCTACCCCTTGTTTTCTGTAAAGCGCTCTGATATCTGCAAGGATCTTGTTTGCGCTATATAAAACTTTGAATAAATTAAGCAAATCGCGGCGGTACGTCGTATGTACTCGCATTGTAAGAGCACCGTAAGCGCAGCGTAAGAGCTCCTAAGCGTACCGTGATCATACGCAAAGCCATGTGACTTTAAAAGAAGAGATTTGATTGGTTCATAACACTTCCTATTCCAACTGTTAAAAGACCCCTCCCATTTTAATCATTCTACTTTGACTTCCACAGGAGAAGGATCTGTTCTGTAGATCTCTAGCCATTTGGAAGAAGTAACCACCATGACTGCACGGGATGACTCTTCTTCAGAATATTCTTCTGAGGAACATTTTGTACCTGAGGAGCCTTAGAAAAAGTGAAAGGAAGCAATTTTCTGGAAATTTTTTACATTTCCCCAAGAACAAAAAAGGTCATTGCTCCCAAGGTGACCTACAAAATTTGTCAGGTTACTCTTTCAAGAGGTGACCTGACCAAGAAGTACTCTTTCGGCACTGCAAGCATGGTGCGCCATGTCAAGACTCTACATCCAAATAATTACGCTAGAGCTAAAATTAGAAGGTTGCAGGAGGACCAGGGATCTGCTCTTCCCAGTACATCCAGTGCAGTACCACTACCACCACCGAGCGGTATGCTTGCAAATATACAACCTGAATTTGGAGACTATTCGTTGTAAGTTTTGCAACAAACTACTGAGCTATGGAGAACAATCCATTGAACTTATTTTCCGCAAGAAAAGGAACAACCATTGTTCTCGTCAATATTTTATTTTTTTACTGTTTTGTTGATTTTCCACACTTTTTTGGGTTCTAGTTTCATTTTTTTGTTTAAAAAAACAAAAAACAAAAAAAACTTTTTAAAAAAATACAAAAAAATAGAAAACTACAAAGACAAAAAAAACAGTTCTTCTCAGAACTGCCTCCACTGGTCAAAGAAAGAGCTATATTTTTATGATAGTGTGTAAAACTTTGTCTGAATGGCTGTGTAATGCATAAATGAATGAATGAATACATTACTAGTGTATGGTAAATGTGAAAGTGCAGAACTATAAGGAAGTGCTACAGCATAAATCTATAAGGTGTTTACCTATAGTATACTGTAGTACCTCCGAAGCACTTGAATGTAACATATGCATATCAATATGTTACAAATCTATGCTTCAATTTGCACTGCTGGTGGAACTGCCTGGGTGAATTGGTATGTGTTAGGAGCGGATTTACAATCCCCTTGTGCCTCTTTTACACATCTGTTGCATCACTTTTGTGATGCAGCGGTGGTGCAAAAGATGTGCCATGGTGTGTAGTATTTACAATGAGATGCATATGGAAGGTGCATCACATTGTAAAGCCCTGCACCAGAAGGAGGCTTTCCAACATACAGGGGAGGGTTGAGGTGTTCTGGTGCAGGACACCTCCTAAAAGTGACTGAGTGAAATCTATAAGATTTAATTCAGTCACTTTTAGGCTTATGCTGCGTCAATAATCCTGCATCTGCTTGAAACAGGTGTAAGCATTGACACAGCATTCTAAGCATAGGGCCCCAAGAGCATTGCTGGAGCTGCGTTGTGCGTGCAACACAAGTCAAACAATGCGCCACCTACACACAACAAATACATCAAATATCTGTGCCGTTTTTGCCCCATAATACACTACATTGTAAATACAGTGCATCCATTGTGGTGATGTCACAGTGCACAATAACTGGCATATCTCTGCGGATGTACTACTTATTGTACATCTGCTGATTATTGTTTGAATGTAGTGAATGGATTACTACACACTGATCAATGAGTCACTACAAAGCTATAACAGGAATGACAGAGTGTTTGGTGGAAGTGTAAGAATAAAGACTGGGCAATTGAACTAAGCATGGGTGGATTTTGCGAATTGGCAATCCGCGAAATTGCGTATTTACGGATTCGCAATCCGCAAAATCCGCGAACTCTCGCAAATTTTGCGGATTCTTTTTTTTTGTGTTTGCAAGTGTTTCTGCCATTTCACAAGGGTTTTTTACCAGTTCGCAAACACGAACTTACTTGTCGGGTAGCAACGGTCGCGGCCATGTTGTTTCTGCGTCTGGTTCATCACAGCACCCTCTGGCTCATCCATGCCACCCTCTGGCTCACCCATGCCACCCTCTGGTTCATCACTGTAGATTATGGGTGGAAAAGCACACCTGCCCTGCCTCCACTGACATGAATTAATTTGGGGCTTATTAATGTGTCACTGAATTTGAACTTCCACTCTGGCACCTGCTTCCTTATCTGTAATTGCTTTCTGTTGCAGTGTCATTTTTTTTAACAGGACCTTTGTGGCATACTTGTAGCTATTCTCTGAGCCTGCTGTGAGGGTCAGAGCAGGGTCATAGAATAGTTGCAAGTAGGCAACGGAACTCTGGAGGGGCCCCTCAGGAAGTACTACAGGGAATGGTTACTAATGATAAGATTGAACTTTTGCACCTGCTGAGTGCTTTCAGTTTTGCAAAAATCATTTTTCTGCACAATATATTTTATTTAATGTTCTGAAAAAGTTCCAAAATTGTAGTTGCAGCAACTGTAATGCCCCAAACAAACTTAATTGTGAAATTTCTAATCCAAAAGTGATCCAAAGAAAGTCAAAAAGGCCTCAAATCCAAATATCCAGCAGCATCCACAAAAAGTAATCCTTCCTGGTCAAGATCCAAATCAAAGTGACCAGGACATGAACAAAGCACTGGGAGGAGCCTGCTGGACAGGAACAGGAAGTTGGAGACTGTGGGGCACTTCCTTCCTCCCACCCCCCCCCAAAATGGACTCCTTGCAAAAAAAAGTGCAGGTAAATGTCAACCTGAGGAGTTATTCTGATAAAAAATCATTTTCAGAAGGTTTATGCTGACTGCTGGTGGATTTCTTGTGCGAAATTGCAAATTTTGCAATTTCGCAATTGCGAGATTGTCGCTGCCCGCCGCATCTACGTGTTCGCAAGTGTTTACTCCTGCGATGCGTGATCACGGGCCTTTATGACGTACTCGCGTTGCCAAACTCTCGCTGTGCAAGGTGGCAAGCCGCGATGACGTAATAGCAGTCTCCAAACTCCTGCGGGATCCCGCAGCAAGATCCAAAATGGCGCAGCACACGCAAACATGGAGAAAAACAACTCTTCAAACGCTGAATGACGGTAAGTGAACGCTGCGTGCCGCAAAATTGTATAGTATTCTATTTGGCAAGTGCGACCAAGCAAAAAATCCGCTTCGCGTGGATTAGCGAATTTTCGGCAAATTCGCGAGAGTTCGCGGATTGCGAATTTGCCCAAAATCCGCAAAATCCGCGAGCGGAACGGATTTTACGCCCATGCTTAAATTGAACGTATAAAAGGTAAATTTGCAGGTGCATAGAACAGTGCATGCATAGTCTATAGGAGTTTGAAGCAGTCCATGCTCTTAGGCTCACTTTCACCATGAGTACTTAGGTACTAGCTGAATGATTACAATTCTGCAAGGAGAGTGTTTGGCTGAATTTATAGCAGCTTTACTTTTACAACAGTGTATAGAAAAGCACATACTGCTGTATGGTTGACTACAATACTAAAACAGTAGTGTGAGAGTGTTTAGTGAAAGTTTAATGATACAGACTAGGCAATTGAAGGTATAAAAGGCAAGTTTGCTGGTGTATAAAACAGTGAATGCATAGTCTATAGCGATTTGAACCAGTCTATGCCCTAAGGCCTACTTTGGTGCATGACTACTTGGAGACCGACTGAATGTTTACACTTCTACAAAGAGATTGTCTAGCTGAATATATAGCACCTTCACTTTTAGAACAGTACATACATGAGATCATACTGATGTATAATTCACCACAATACTAAAATGGTAGTAGTAAAATGTTCGGAGGGAGTGTCAGGATAGAGACTGTTCAATTCAAAGTGTAAAAGCCAGGTTTTCAGATGTTTAGAAAATTGCATTTATTATCTATAGCTCTTTGAAGCAGTCCATGCCCTTAGGCCTACTTTGATGCATGACTACTTTGATAGTGGCAGAATGATTACACTTCTCCAAGGTGAGTGTAGAGTTAAATGTATAACAGCTACACTTTTTGTACAGTGTATAGACAATCATATATTGCTATATGGCTTACTAAAATACTGAAACAGAAGTGGCAAAGTGTTTAGACAGAGTATAAGGATAGAGACTGGGTAATTAAAAGTTTAAAAGACAAGTTTTCAGGTGCATAGAAGAGTACATGCATAGTAAAAAAGGAGTTTGAAGCAGTCCATATACTAAGGCCTACTTTACAACATGAATATTTGAGTACTGACTGGATGATAAGACTTCTGCAAGCAGTGTCAAGGTGAATGTGTAACTGATTCACTTTTAGAACAGTGTATAGATAAGTACAGCAATGTCAGAGTGTTTGCTGTAAGTATAATGATATAGAGTGGGGAATTGAAGGTATAAAAGACATGTGTGCAGGTGCATAGAAGTCTGCATGCATAGTCTATAGGGGTTTAAAGCACTCCATGGCCTAAGGCCTACTTTGCTCTATAATTACTTGGGTACTGACTGTATAATTACAGTTCTGCAAAGAGACTGCATGACTGAATTTATAAGAGCTTCATTTTTAGCACAGTGCATAGATAAGGACATTCTGATGAATACCTCAGTAAAATACTGAATCAGCAATGACAGAGTGTTTGCTGGAAGTGTAAGGATAGAGACTGGGGAATTGAAGGTATAAAACACAAGTTTGCCGGTACATAGAACAGTGCGTGCATAGTCAAAAGGGGTTTTAAGCAGTCCATGCCCTAAGGCCCACTTTACCTCATGAGTACTTGGGTATTGGCTGAATGATTAGAATTCTGCAAGGAAACTGTCTGGCTGAATGTATAGCAGTTTCACTTTTAGAATAGTTTATAGATAAGCACATAGTGCTGTATGGCTCAATATAATACAGAATCAGTAGAGTGATAGTGTTTGCTGGAAGTGTAAGGATACAGACTGGGAAATTGAAGGTATAAAAGACAAGCTTACCAGTGCATACAAGACTGCATGTAAAGTCTATAGGAGTTTGAAGCAGTCTATAACCTAAGCCCTATTTTAATGCATGAGTACTTAGATACTGAGTGGATAATTACAGTTCTGCAAAGAAAGTCCCTCACTCAATGTATACCAGCTTCAGTTTTACCAAAGTACATACATTAGGAAATACTGCTGAATGGCTCACTACAATATTGAAACAGTAGAGTGAGAGTGATTGCTGAAAGTCTAATGATACAGACTGGGGAATTGAATTTATAAAAAACAAGTTTGCAGGTACATATAAGACTGCATGCATAGTCTATACAGGTTTAAAGCAGTCTATGGCATAAGGCCTACTTTGCTCCATGATTACTTGGGACTGACTGGATAATTACAGTTCTGCAAGGAGAATGTCTGACTGAATTTAAAATAGCTTCATTTTTAGCACAGTGCATAGATAAGGACATTCTGCTGAAAAGCTCAGTACAATACGGAATCAGCAATCACAGAGAATTTGCTGGAAGTGAAAGGATATAGACTGGGAAATAAAAGCTATAAAAGACAAGTTTGCTGGTGCATAGAAGAGTGCATACATAATTTATAGGGGTTTGAAGCAGTCCATGCCCTAAGGCCCACTTTGCACCATGAGTACTTGGGTACTAGCTGAATGATTACAATTCTGCAAGAAGAGTCTCTCAAACGAATTATTATTATATAATAATACATTTATTCTTGTAACATTTCATAATTTAATAGAGCTTCTAAAATAATTTAATCAGGTATTTCATTTTCTTGATTATCAAATTCAGAAGTCATATTATCAAACTTGATGTCCTCTAATGCTTGCACAAAATCAGCATCCAAGGTTTCATCTAAAAAATCACAGCTGATATCTGCAGCACTAATATTTTCATCTTCATTCTCGCTGCCAATGAAAGGTATATTTAGCTCTTCTGTGAGAGTGTTACTAATTTCGAAACTGTCTTCTATATTGTTCTGTTCTTCTTCCATAGTGAATTTTTTATGTTGTAGATCCTTGTACAAAAACATAAACACTTCATTTTGTCGTGTTTCCTATTATATAATACAAAACTAGCTTTATCAACAATTTTGCCCTTTAAAAACTATTATGCAAATACCATTCTCAACTACTTTATAATATTATATAAATAAAATTACTTATATGAATTTTAAGTTATAAAATGTTCTTACATTTTCAAATCAGTCACTCATTATCACTATAGGAAAAACCTAAGGCTATTATAATAAAATGCAGTACTAAAAAAAATGTACAATATGTCTATTGACCTTACCAGTTCCAAAGTAGGCAATGTGTTGTAGTAAAATTCCAAGAATACAGGTACACTCAGTATATATATTTTATTTTCTTCAAATTTGTTTAAAAGATACAAACCATCTTTACACACTTATGTACTCCATCCACGTTCTGTCACTTCAGCTCTGTAGAAGTACATACCTTCGATCATTTTTAACAGTTACTTATACTTACCTTCAAAATAATAAATTAAAAAAATATATATATTATAAAATCAGCATCTGTAGAAGACAAAAAAATACAGTTACAATATATCTTTTACAACACAAAATAATTTGTAAACCATTTTATTTGCCTTTTTTGCTGTTCTCAGAATATATTGAATTCCACTAGAAACAGTGAGTTCAATAGTACTGATCACATAACAGCGGCCAAAAAAAGACAATGAAGAAGATTATTTTTAAAAAAAACATTCAACATTCTCAATAACAATCTAAAAAATAGAAATAAAACATATGTTAAATGTTTTTTTCTAAGACCAATTTCTTGCGTATCTATGAGGTATGTCAAACAATCTTAAAATAACAAAACAGTATCAATAATTTTCATACACTGTAAATAATGTTACTTACATATATATGCTGACAAAATGTACAACAAAAAGTCCTCAATGGTTTCAGATACTTTTCCTCATGGCCAAATAGTATGTGTGAAATTCTTAGTTTGAAAGTTGTTCAATAGTAATCCTAGGCGTCTGCCTCCCAGCCTTCTGATCCAAAACCACTGACATCATTTGCACCGTCCCCCAGTGCTCATCCCTCAGCCCAACGCTATTCAACAGCTCCATGGCCACCCTCACACAAGTGACCGCCCATCACAACCTCAACATCATCTCCTACGCCAACGACACCCAGCGCATCCTCTTCCTCACCAAGGAGCTACTTACCACAAAAACCCACCTCCACGACGAAATTAATGACGTCACCAACTGCATAAGGAGCAGCTCTCTAAACCTGAACTCGCACAACATGGAGGTACTCATCCTCAGACCCACCCCCTCAGCCTCGGATGACTCCTGCTGGCCAACTACACTGTGAACAGTACCAACACCTACCGACCATGTACACAACCTACAATTCATCCTCAACTCCTCCCTCTCCATGTGTAAGCAAGTCTACAGCATCTCCTCATACTGCTATAACACCCTCCACATGCTCCGCAACATTTACAAGTGGATCCTAACCAAAAGAAGAAGAACAGTAACACAGGCCCTCATCAGCAGCAGACTACATTGAGGTAACACACTCTACAGAGGAATTCCAGCCAAACACCCACAACGACTACAACAAATCCAAAACACCTCCACCTGACTGAACTTCAATGTCCCCTGCTGCACCCACATCACCCACGACCTGATACACCTACACTGCCTCAACATCAACAAGAGGATCACCTTCAAGCTCCTCACCCTCACTTACAAAATACTCTATACCACCAGACTAATCTACCTTAACAGCAGTAATCCTGAAAGGCCAAATTTTGTAAAAGAGTACCCTACTTCTACTCTCTACCTAATACACATAAAAACAAGTTCCCACCACCAGGACGCCCTATAGTCTCCGTCATAGGCTCAGTCCTAGGACCATTATCACAATTTGCTGATGAGTTTCTCAGACCACTAGTACAGAAGACACCAGCCTATCTCAAGGATACACATGACCTACTGAACCTACTGGAAGGACAAACCTACAATGAGAACACCATGCTACTAGTAGGTCTAGATGTAGAAAGCCTCTACACGAGCCTACCCCAGCAAAAAACACTGGACACCCTGGAGGACATCCTTTTTTCAGATGCCTGGGAACACAAGACACCAATGCATTTTGTGTTAGAATGTTGCAAAATGGTGCTTACTGAGAACTACTTCAAATACGAAGGGACCCTATATGGCCAGTGTCATGGAACATCAATGGGAAGCACATTCGCTCCTAGCATAGCGGGTCTGTATGTGAGTACTTTCGAAAAGGAACATGTCAATACCCCAACCAACCCACACTTACAAGATATTAAACTATGGCGCCGCTACATAGACGATGTAATCATGATTTGGGACAATACCCCTGAAACACTCACCGAATTCATCACATGGATCAAGAGAAGGGATGACTGCCTTAAATTCACTTATACAGCAGACAAAAACAGCCTAGACTTTCTCGACATTACCATCTTCGTGCATGATGGCTTGTTACACACCAAGACTTTTTATAAGCCTACGGCATGCAACAGCATTCTTTCATATAACAATTTTCACCCTCGACCATTAAGGGACAATTTACCATATAGTCAATTCCTGCGCCTGAAACGCAATTGCAGTAACTCAAGTGACTATAAGCAGCAAGCTAAAGGCCTTGAAGACAGACTCAGAAAACGAGATTACCGCATCCCGATCGTAAAAAAATGTCAGAAGAGGGCAAGAAATCAGCCAAGAGAGAACCTACTACAGACGAATATATGAGACGACCCACAGGACCTACTGACATGTGTCACAACATACAATACAGTATCGAATTCTGTTAAGAAAATGATTAACAAGAACTGGAAGATCTTAACATCACATTCCCTTAAATGGCCGAAAACCAGGTTCGCTAACAAGAGAACCAAGAACCTGAAGGACATATTTGTACACATGAGGCCTTTAACATTAACCAAGAACAACAGTCCAACAGCAGCATGATACCTTACGCCCATCATAGGACATTACCCATGTGGTGGCTGCTCTGTCTGCAAACTAACAAAGATAACTAAGAACCTCCAACTTCTACCCAATTTCGAGTGGGAGTTACGCAGCCACACCAACTGCAATACTACACATGTAGTATACATGATTGTCTGCCCATGTAAATTAAAATACATAGGGATGACCTGCCGCAAGGTGAAACAACGGATAATCGAACACAGGAGCAACATCTCCTGCAGAAAGGTAACGACAAAGATGAGCAGACATTTCCTAGAGAAGAACCACTCCACAGATGAGATCAACTGGGTGGTTCTAGAGACTCTAACTATCAAAAACCACAATGCAGAACAGATATTGTATGAAAGAGAACAACGCTGGGTACACCGTCTCAAGATGGAAAAGGAAGGAATGAATGACAACATTCCCTAGCATTCATTCACCTAGTGACCTTACGCTTCACCCAATTGTGAATCATACCACTAATAGTTGCTTCACAACAATTCACAACCTCGATTACATCAAATGTTGCTATACTGAATGTCATTGAAGATCTCCACACAAACTATATCTACCCATAAGCGGCAAGTTCCTAGAACGTCCAAATGTCAAATCTTAAGTCTGACATATGTCAAAATCTGAAGTTTGCCTTATTATCAATAAATGGCAAACCAGAAAATAAACCGTCAACGACGTAACCCTAAATAATGTGGCCCGAATATGAGCATTCATTGCTATAAAAGAAGAACAACCTTTAACAGTTCTTGTCTCATGCAGACCGTAGTCTCACTTCAATGTAAACTATTCATAATTCCACCCCTGAAATGGACCAGAGAATGAGCCCAAACCTCTTTTTATCCGTTCTATTTTGAACAAATCACAGTACTAGTATGGGTTTCACACTCAATTTGGGGAGCCTTAATAGGCAATTTAACGTTATGCCAACCATAGTGCCAACCGGCAGTCTCTCTTCATTGAGTGTGATAGAAGTTTTTTAGGGTAACCCCTGTCTCTAAATTTCTTTTGAAGAATGTCCGAATGTTTGTAAAAATCCTCAAGTTCCGAGCAGTTCCTCCTAAGCCACAGAAATTGACTGAATGGTATACTTTCTTTCTGCGACTTAGGATGGAAACTCGAGAAATGGAGAGTGTGGTTTTCGACGTTGGTTTAGTGAATAATTCGACTTCAAGGGGCCTATTTACTTCTTTGATTGTAATATATAGAAAGTCTACCTTTGAAGTGCTATGGTATGATGTAAATTTCAAGTTAGGGTCACCTAGATTTAACCATGACAGAAATTCATTCAACAGTTCAACAGAACCTTCCCAAATAAAGAAAATATAATCGATGTAGCGGTACCAGCCCGCTACATTTTTGAAAAAAGGTGCAATATCATTGTAGACATATTTGCCCACAAATTGGCCTACGTAAAGGCAGGCCAGACTGGGGGCACAAGTGGCCCCCATGCTGGTCCTCTTCAGTTGTTTAAACAATTCATCCTTGCAAAGGAAGACATTATTCATAAGGATACGTTTTACACATCTCACTATAAAATCCTTGTTGGCCCCTCCAAGGTCCTGGGTCTCCAAGATATCCCTAATTACATAAACCGTGTCCTCTTGGGGAATATTTGTGTAGAGTGACTCAATGTCAAGGGTAACCAGGATAGGATTCATGTATTCCTTTAGTTCTGTCTCCCACTTGTAACAATTGATTGTATAATGTAATGTGATTGTATTTTGTATAAACTGTGTTATTTTTAACTGCTCTTATGATAAGAAATGACAAATCTTTGAACAAATCTAATTGAATAAATTGTCCTATTTTAATACATTTTTCCTTTTTGCTCCTGTCTGAATGAGTTGTTGTGGTTTAAAAATAACTATTCTTATGATATAGAATTGTACCCAAAAGGGTACCTCTTTCTGACAATAATCTTGCTGAATATTCTGCGTAAATTGAGTAGAACCAGAACATATGTCCAAAACATTTCGAATATCAGAAACACTTTGTATTTTACTTTTATCGCTACTACATTTCTCATAAACAGAAGACCACAATGAACAGAATCGTTTGTCCTGATTTCCAACAATTTGCTGTTGCAAACTTTCAAGAAAAAAAACAACATTAACAACTACATTAGCATAGCAGTTGACACCACAACTATTTTCAAACCGATAACCAACATTCTCTTCAACACTGTCCTTTTTCTTTTTGCTTGCAGGCGGAACTTCATCTTATTTTTTGTCTTTCTCTACAGTTTCACTACATATATTCTCAAATCGTCCTTTTCTACCTACCACATGCTTTTCAAATACTGGATATTGACCTAAATTGGGTGCATATTCTCTTCTTAACCTATTATACACTTTCACACATTTTGCATCTGCACTAACCTTTGTCTCATTAAAATCAATCAAGTACAATCCAGATAAAGTTCTCACTCGAGACAAAGCAACATATGCCATACCCTCTTTAAACACGGTACTTCCAATATTCACCAAAGCACTATCTACACTTAAACCTTGAGATTTATGAATGGTCACCGCATATGCCAAATAAATAGGAAACTGTTTTCCGTGTACATACAAATCTTTTACAAGCAAAAACCGAGCTGAACAACAACTAAATTGTTGTACTTCAGCAATTTCATCAAATTTGATTTTCAAAAATTCAATCCCATCTCTATTTACATAATTAACAAAATCAACAATTTTACCTATTGCTCCATTTACGAAACCTTTTTCCACATAGAAATGACGTCGTACAATTACACTACAGTTTACACATGCATACAAATTAATTCTTTTCTAAACCAGCAGTTTTACTTATCAATTTCTCTAAAGAATCCAAGTTCCTCTTCAACTTTTCAGTCAAAATAATAGTGATTCCTTCATGTTCTATTTTATCAATAACTTCTAATTTTATAATTTCTTCGTTTTCCAACTTTAACATTTCTTCATTGAATATAGAACATTCATGCAGTGTTGGCATTAAGCAGATTACAGATTTGTTTTCTGATTCTCATATATATTTTCTCAGGAACAATATTTTCATTTGGAAACAAAATTGGAAGTAATCATCTCTGTAAAGCTTGTTTGCCTTGTTCTTTCACTTTTCCAATTCTTATATCTTGAAGAATATTTCCATAATTTGCATCATGTGCCTGACGCATATTTGTAATAAGGTCCTTATATTGAAAAAAATGACCAAATGTTAACATTTCCAATACTCCCCAAAGACTTTCTGGTATCTTCATGTGCCAGTGTTTTAAACGCTGGTTGTCCTTTTACAGGAGTAATTTGCAGTAGATCTCCCAAAACTATGACTTGGTTTCCTCCAAATATTATGCATACTCTGTTTTAAGAATTTGCTGCATTCTTAAATGCAAAAAGGCAAGCATTAAGTTTGATACCATGCTTACCTCATCAATAATGAGAAGTTTTATTTTCTTCAAGACTCTTGAAACTTCACAACAAGCTTCTCCCGATAGCTTGTGGTATTTCAATTTGTTTTCATGCTCTACTGGTCGCATTAATAAACAATGTAAAGTAATTCCTTTAATATTGTGTGCCGCCAACCCAGTTGGAGCAGTGACAACACAAGACAAATGCGACACAGTTGTTTTGTGTAGATAAGTTGTAATTACTGTAATTAAAAAACTTTTTCCTGTTCCAGCTTGTCCCCTCACGTACATTCGATAAGTTAAAACGATGAGCAAGAGCACTGTTTATTTTTATGAAGTAATCCATGGTTAATCTGTTCTCTCACTTGCTCATGTATTTCTTTCTGCTCAACATTTAGTTGTGCTTCCAAGTTTCCTAAGTTTGTTACATCTTCTTGAGCTTGATACATTGTTGTGTCCAACTCTTCCATAGCAGTTGCTGCTTCATTTTGAATAATTGGTTCTCCTAATGGATCCTGCCTTACGGGAGCAGAAGTTTGATTGTCTTGAGAACTGTCTCTAGCAATCTCAGCTGCAATTGTAGCTTCTTGCTCAATTTCGTCATTCAACATTTACACATAATTAGCAAAAACAGGACATTCTATAGTATCTGTACTTGCGTTGAAGTAATCTTCATAGCTCTCGAAATCTCCAAGTAATTCCAATTCTGAACGCCATGGTTCGAAAAGTTGCAAAAGTGCTAAATAGTAAAATTCCCTTTTGTCAGGTGTTTCGCAACTCAGAATATTTTAAAAGCAAAAACCGTGCTGAACAACGACTAAATTGTTGTATTTCTTCAATTTGATAAAATTTGATTTTCAAAAATTCAATACCATCTCTATTTAGATAATTAACGAAATCAACAACTTTACCCATTGCTCCATTTACTAAACCTTTTTCCACATTCAAATTACGTCATAAAATTACCTGACAGTTTATGCATGCATATAGATTCTTTTCCAAACCAGCAGTTTTAGATATCGATTTCTCTAAAGAATCCAATTTCCTCTTCAACTTTTCTGTCAAAATAATAGTGATTCCTTCATGCTCTATTTTATCAATAGCTTCCAATTTTATAATTTATTCATTTTCCAACTTTAAAATGTCTTCATTGAATAAGGAACATTCACACAGTGTTGGCATTAAGCAGATTACAGATTTGTTTTCTGCAATTCTCATATATATTTTCTCAGGAACTATATTTTCATTTGGAAACAAATTGGAAAGTAATCGTCTCTGTAAAGCTTCTTTGCCATTTTCAGTCACTTTTCCAATTCTTATATCTTGTAGAATATTTCCATGATCAGCATCATTTGCTTGTCACATATTTGTAATAAATTCCTTATATTCAAAATATGACCAAATATTAACATTTCCAAAGTCTTTCTGGTATCTTCATGCGCACGTGTTTTAAATACTGGTTGTCCTTTCACAGGAGTAAGTTGCAGTAGATCTCCAAAAATTATGACGTGTTTTCCTCCAAATAACACAAAGTACTCTGTGTTAAGAGTTTGTTGCGTTCTTAAATGCACAAAGGCATGCATTAAGTTTGATACCATGCTTACCTCATCAATAATGAGAAGTTTCATTTTCTTCAAGACTCGTGAAACTTAACAACAAGCTTCTCCAGATAGCTTGTGGTATTCCAATTTGTTTTCATGCTCTACTGGTAGCATTATTAAACGATGTAAAGTAATTCCTTTAATATTGTGTGCTGCCAACCCAGTTGGAGCAGTGACAAAACAAGACAAATGCGACTCAGTTGTTTTCTGTAGATAACTTGTAATTACTTTAATTAAAAATAAATTCCTGTTCCAGCTTGTCCACTCACGTGCATTTGGATAGGTTGAAATGACGTGCATGAGCTCTCTTTCTTTTCATGAACTAATCCATGGTCAATCTGTTCTCTCACTTGCTCATATATTTGTTTTTGCTCAACATTTAGTTGTTCTTCTAACTTTCGTAAGTTTGTTACATCTTCTTGAGCTTGATACATTACTGTTTCCACCTCATCCATGGCAGTTGCTGCTTCATTTTGAACAATTGGTTCTCCTAGTGGATCCTGTCTCAACAGAGCAGAAATTTGACTTTCTTGAGAACAGTCCCTAGCAATCTCAGCTGCAATTGTAGCTTCCTGCTCAATTTCGTCGTTCAACATTTGTACATAATTAGCAAAAACAGGACATTCTATAGTATCTTTAGTTGCGTTGAACGAATCTTCGTAGCTCTGAAAATCTCCAAGTAATTCCAATTCTAAACGCCACGGCTTGAAGAGTTGCAAAAGAGCTCAAATGTCCTTTTCTTTGTTTCACCAAACATCCTTCAGAAATAATCATGGCATATATACCATTATTGATGTGTTCTGTAATATTCAGTTTAAAAATCTAGTTTTGCAGCAATCCATAGAGAGAAATGTTCTCTAGATGATGACTTGTATTTGGATAATATGTATCCAACATATTTGTTTTCACAATCTCTGTACTTTCTGGCTCTTTTTCAGCTAAATATTCAATTTCTTGTACAGATTTAAGTACTCGGTTTCGTGTTGCAGCAAGACCTATACTCACCCAAATGATTCTTCTAGATATGAAGAAAGAAACAGAGTGTGAGGAGACGGGGGCAGTATAGGAAGAGAGACAAGGACTATAAACAGAAAACAAGGAATATGTGGAAACAGGCACTAGTATAAGGACAAAAAAAGAATATAAGGAAAGAGGGGTGTATATAACAAGAGACAGAAGAGTACCAGAAGAGAGCAGGGATATTGTGAAGAAAGGTGGTGCATAAGAAGAAAAGGGGTGTACAAGAAAAGAGGATACACTATGAGGAGAAAGGAAGGAGTATAAACAGATGGCCGAATATGAACAGTGAAAAGAGTATGACGAAAGAGGGAAGCGTATGACAAGAGAAACAATTATAAAGTGAGAGGTCAGTATGAAAAGACGGGGAGTATGAGGAAAGTGATGCAGAGTATACACAGGGAGTCAAGGAGGAGTAAGAGAAGAGAACAGGCAATATGAACAGAAACGGGAAGTATAAAGAAAGACAAGACAAAATGAAAACAGAAAAAGAATATGAAGAGAGACGGGAGAAGACGAACACAAAGAGAAGGAGTATAGGACAAAAGGGAATGTAAGAAAAAGGGAATAGTATGAGGAGACAGGGAGAAGTAAGAGAAAAGAGAGGAGAATATGAAAACAGGGGGGAGTATAAGGACGGGGGGAGAATGATGAGATGAATATGACAATAAGAAAAGAGAGGAATATCAGGACAGAGTCAGGAGTATAAGAAAAGAGAGGAGAAGTGTGAGCAGAGAGAGGAGAGCATGAGAAGAGAAAGAAAAATTATAGAAAAGAATGGGAAGTATGTGCAAAGAAGAGCGAGAATAAGAAGAAAGGGAGAATATAAGGAGAGAAAAGTATGTATGAGAAAAGAAGAAGGAATATAAAGAGAGAGAGAGAAAAATGTGGAGAAAAGAGAAATATAAGGGAAGACTGAGTGTATAAGGAGAGAGAGTACTATGAGGAGAGAGTAAAAACTATGATGACAGGGGTGAATATAAAGACAGGCGAGATTATGAAGAGTAGGGGAACTATGCAAAAAGAAAGGCAAGTATGAACAGAAAAGAGAAGTATAAGGAGAGAGGAGAATATAAGAAAAAGGATGTAGTATAATCAGAGAAGAAGGAGTAAGAAGATAAAAGAGGGAGTATGACAAGAGAGTGTAGAAAATATGAAAAACGGGGCAAATATAATTCCTTAATCTACACAGAGACACAGTGTGATATTAGACAAAAAAAATGACACCATGCACTTTACCAAAACACATTTACAACTGTAAAAAGTTTAAGTGACTATACACATTCCATTTATATAACTACTACATTTCAGTGGACAACCCTGACTCATTTTGTAAATATATTACCAATTTGCTGCATTATTTTTGCCAACATTACATCCAAAAATGTGAAACAATAGAACAAGAAAGAGGCCCAAGGGGCTTGTAAATCTGCCCAAGAGTGTATGAGGAAAGACAAGTGAGAATAAGGAAAGAGGGGAAATAAAAAAAGAGAGGGGACAGTATCAGCAGAGAGAGGCAGACTGTGAGGAGAGACAGGAGAGATTATTGAAAAAGGAGCAAGTATAAGTCCTTAATGTACACGCTCAGTGTGATTCTAGACAAAAATGTAAAACCATACATTTCAGTGGAATCATTTTGAAAATACGTTTCCAATTTGCTGCAATATTTTTGCCAACATTACATCCAAAAATGTGACACAATAGAACAAGAAAGAGGCCCAAAGGGCTTGTATATCTACCCTAGAGTGTATGAAGCAGTCTATGTATACTGACTGGGGATTTGTTAAGAGGGAGGTATGATGAGAGAGGGAGGATTAAGAGGACAGAGGAGGTAGTATAAAAAGAAGGGGGAGTATTAGGAGACAGGGGAGACAATGAGGACAGAGGGGGGCTAAGAGGACAGGAGGGACTATGAGAACAAGCAGCACTATGAGGAAAGACAAGTGAAAATAAGGAAAGAGGGGAAATATCAGAAGAGAATGACAGTATAAGCAGAGAGAGGTAGACTGTGAGGAGAGACAGGAGAGATTATTGAAAAATGGGCAAGTATAATTCCTTAATGTACACAGACGCTCAGTGTGATTCTAGACAAAAAAAATTCAAACCATACATTTTACTAAAACACATTTAATACACTAAAATGTTTAAGTGACTGAACACATTCCATGTATATAACTACTAGATTTCAGTGGACAACCCTGACTCATTTTGCAAATACATTTCCAATTTGCTGCATTATGTTTTTCCAACATTACATCCAAAAATGTGATACAATAGAACAAGAAAGAGGCCCAAGGGGCTTGTAAATCTGCCCAAGAGTGTATGCAAGAGTCTATATATACTGACTGGGGAATTGTTAAGAGGGAGGTATGATGAGAGAGGCAGGATTAAGAGGACAGAGGAGGGAGTATTAAAAGAAGCGGGAGTATTAGGAGACAGAGGGGACAATGAGGACAGAGGGGGACTAAGAGGACAGGAGGGACTATGAGAACAAGCAGCACTATGCGGAAAGACAAGTGAGAATAAGGAAAGAGGAGAAGTATCAGAAGAGAGGGGACAGTATAAGCAGAGAGAGGTAGACTGTGAGGAGAGACAGGAGAGATTATTGAAAAAGGGCTAAGTATAATTCCTTAATGTACACAGACGCTCAGTGTGATTCTAGAAAACAATGTAAAACCATACATTTTACCAAAACACATTTACTACACTAAAACGTTTAAGTGACTGAACAAATTCCATGTATATAATTACTACATTTCAGTTTTTTTTCAGTTTAAGCATCTTTATTCGATTCACAGAATCTTCAAAGTAATAAGAAAAAACACATTTACATAAAAGACAAACAGCTATTCCCTAAAATAGAAGGCCATCTTAATGCCCTCCTATTATTGAAAACCACTGGGGCTATCACATTTTAATCCATGCCTAGTTGGGGGGAAGCATGAAACAAAAATACTTTCCCCTTCAGTTCTAAACACAGGGGAAAGTGGTTGCTTTCTCTTCTTCTCGTATCAACAGTAAAACTTTGGACAAGTGACCAGTAGGAGATACTTATCATGATGTAATCTATGCGAGAAGATGAGGACCCTCTTGAAAAGGTGTTTGAGCAATTATAATCTAATTGACTTCTGCCATTACATGATCTAAAACCCTTCTCAATGGTGAAATTAAAAATTTGTAGTGATGAAACAGAGGGTACCATCATTTTTTCTGTTGCCTTCTTCTTCGGTGACCGTATTTATTCCTTGCGAAAGCAAAATCCCGCGCACACAGATTTAGTACAAACAAGTAGAGTGTTACTATATGTAAGTTACAGAAACAAAAGTCCAACGTTGATTCTTTGAGTTTTTGATGTGTAACTCCTTTTATTAGATCGAAACACCAATGGTAATTGACAGCCAGCCGACACGTGTTTCGTTATAGGTCTGTACAATCATAGACACTATAACTCTTCAGGGCTGGAAAAATACAAAAAACGAATGACCTATAATAAGTACGCTACACAAGTAGTTTGTCATCAATGTGCCAAAGTGAATGTGACATTCTCCTCATACCAAAGAATAACCTCGTTATAAGGAACCCAAAAGTGATTATATACGCAAACTTTAACAGAAAAATTCCGTATTGTCTGGATAAATGCATTACAAGTTTAACAGTACTAATAATTATAATCGTCGATGTAATCTGAAAAAAGTGTGATCCGAAAAAGTGGAATGACACCCCTGAAGCCTATGACATAATGGTCCATTATTCTTGATGACGGAGAAACAATAGCAAAATATTTACAACAAAACTTAAATTCATACATGAGCAAGGTCCGAGTATATAGCAAGTATGTGTTCAGAAATGTAATAGCAAAGGCGTGATCAATCAACCGCATGCGACCCCATCAGTGCAATGCGTGATACAAAATATTTCAGAGCTACCTCAATTGCTGGATCTTTGTCTGTTAGGGCTAGTTGCACAGAAGTAAGTAAGGAGGGAAAAGAGAAGAACAAAAAGAGCAAAAACAGTTTTTAGTAAGTAACAATGCTTAGCAAGGAGAGTAACCCCAACCAAAAGGGGGCAGTATATCATATAAAGAGAATCTTACCCCATGTCCGGTGATAATTCCAACCCGGCAGGGTAACCTATTAGTTAGTTGAAGACGATATATTGATTCTGTAAAGATAATTGGGTACTCCAATTAGGGATTGGATCATTCAAACCCAAATGGAAAAATTAAACAAATTATCTAGACGCTGGTATCTAATCAATTGCATGTATAAGGCAAGAACCTCTCAACACTATATCATCCAGGAGGTAACACACAGACCAAGGTCTCCACGACCAGTGAATAGTAAGAGGACTGAACGAAGGTAAACCAAATGTAAATGCTAACAAAGCCACATGTATTACAAGCGAAATTGCCTATATTTTAGTGCTAGAAATGAGTCAATTTAAATCACAACCTCACCCATGGTGGCAATCTCTTACCCGTAAATTTCAAAACACAAGGTACATAGAAGACGCCAGATTTCAGCACAATTGTGCCATCCGCCAAACGTAGACTTAGAGAAAGTATTTGGTCCAGATCCACCACATGGGTACGTGTGGTATCCAAGTTCTAAAAACAAGAAATATAACGAGATCTCTTAGTACGATAGTACTCAGTACCGGAGGGTAGTCTATTTCATTAAATAAATCACCGCATGGTTTAATTTGACAGTCAGAAATTCAATAAGAGCCGCATTTACCTGGGTAGAATCACCCTCGCTGTAAACGGCGTCCCCGACCAGGAAGTAACCCCAACGTAACCCGGAAGGTCACATTATAGTCTCCGTAAGTTCGAAACAGCTAGAATGCGAACCTCCATAGTGGTTCATAAGATTAGAAAAGGGGACTATGTCAACGGTAAGTAAACTACAAGTCCCGATTGTGTGCACCATATTGAGAAAACTCAAAATACTAAATTAAAGTGGTGCGTACTACCTGTTGAACCCAAATTTTCAGCTATTGTTTTAAAATTGCTCATGTATCAAAAACAACGTCATAAGACACCATCAAGAGGATAAAAAAGATATCCAAATCGGAAATCAGGAAAGCAAAAAGAGAAAGGAAAAAAGAGAAAGTATAATTGAGAATTACATATCATTGTAAATAAGAAGAATGGTCAAAATTAAAACATCAGAAATAAGAGAAAATTGAATTATTTACACGTCAAAGCAAAAATTTGAAATATGGTATATTCAATACAGTGCAAGAGTCATTTACATAGATTGATACAGAATATATATAAGGCAAAGATTATGGTAGATGTGATGTAATCACTATGAAAACAACATAACGTAAGAGTGTTACAACATCCACACTACGTGCAGTCAGTGTAGTGAGTACAAAAATAGTTAAAATAAAGGCAGGGAACGAGATTGTTCCCATATCCCTATGTGGGAACAATCTCGTTCCCTGCCTTTATTTTAACTTATCAATCTATGTAAATGACTCTTGCACTGTATTGAATATACCATATTTCAAATTTTTGCTTGACGTGTAAGTAACTGGGTATTAATAATTGATTCCTTCGAAGGGTCTCTGGATCTTATGTATATATTAAACAAGTAACATTTATATTTGTTAGGAAATTCAAATCTAAGACCCAGAACGTCATCAGAGACAGTAGGAATAGTGGCTATAGAGGCATTGTTGTTATTTTTTATCCAGATTGTGAGGCCTCCAGATGGCCGCCCTCTGTAGCCACATTTGAATAATGGAAGCACCGCCCAAGATTCTTAAAAAAGGCAGATATTAAAAAGGTCAATATAAGTCTGCCAATCCGGTTCTTGCAATTTCCAAGATACCATCCTAAGATGCAACACAAAGAGGTGGGTTTGCCTTAATTAATCCGCACATCTACTTGCTTACATGAAGAAGAACAATTTCTTAGTTATACATACGGTCAGTATGGGGTGCATACTATGATGTACAACATCTACCCACTGAGATATTGCTTAAGCCAGAGAGTCGAGGAATTCTGGTCTATCAATTTCAAATCTGTACCAGAGCACACCCAATCACTATATCTATAATCCACCTATTGTAACACACATTGATAGGTCCTTTCAATACTGTAGTTAAGGATTCCCAATTGTCAGTCTAAAGAAGGGATCCAGTCACACTCTTTAATCAGATCCATGAATTTTTTTTATTTTCCAATCAGAGCATTGTTGGTATAACAGCAGCCGGCGCGCGTTTTGCCCACAGGGCTTTTTCAAGGCTGCAATGAAATGAGGTGTACACTAGTTTTAGACAATATATTCCCATTATTCAAAATAATGTACATCTATTGATTGGCCATTTTGAATTACAGATCTAGTTTGTAGAAAAAAGTGATAAACTCCCGTGAAAAGATCAATTCAGTTAACAGTTTTAACCACGCTGTGATTATAAAAAATATTAAAAACATTTTGGAGGAAGAGTATTCCGAAAGTATGCACTGTATATTCTCCTCATCCAAAAAGTCCCATTTATGCTGGTGGGAAAAGTCAGTCAATCACTTAAGCAATGCAAAAACAGATTCACCTCATAGAAATGAGGTGGAAAGCATGATCAATGTGTATCGTGAAACAACCATTTCTTATGACACCCGCACAACCATCACCAAGTATGTCATATGTCGAAATAACTCTTTCCCATTCTCACCTTCAGAATAAGAGTGGTATCCAAGAGTTCAGATAATGTCATAAGTCCAAGTGCTATTTGAGTCTTATGGAGTTATTAATCCAATAATGAGAATCAATAATGTAGAAGTGATGTTGATATAATCACTTTGTATTTCTGTAAAAAGAAGTGATTTGGAGTCTATTACTTCCATCACTGAAATTCGAGGTATTGTATATTGTGTCTACATGTATGTAGACCATTAAAAACATTGCTAATATAATTTATCAGTCTAATAGAACAATTGTTCAGATTATAAAAAGTGCCTCTCTTAATACTTATGCCTACATTGTCACCTTGTATTGAATACTATTATTGTGCACATGACAAAAACATTGGGTTACCCCTTAATATCTGTTTCACCAGCATTTTAAATATCTTATTGCATGCACTTACTAAGTAGTGCCAAAAAAAACGAGATACATCATGCGCAGCCAGTTTAAAGAAACTCATGAGAACCTTACCCAGAGTAAGAGTAAACGTCCAATATTTGTTTATTGTTTCCAACTGTTTATACGTCGTTGATTCAGCGTTTATTCTCTTGGATTAAATCCCCGTGCCAATCCTGATATATCGTGCAGCTAAGGGATGTCGTCTGGATATGTGCCGAAGCAGGAGCGTGCACAGAGTATGGAGAAAAAGGGGAATGTCGATCAGAATGACGATTGAGACAGCCCTAGACAAATTACTATGCCCATTTACTGCATGTAACTAAACCCGCCGAAATCGGTAGCGCACTCCGTGTTCAAGCACGCAATTCTTAGCCTACCTTCGTTCGTTTCCAGATCCTCCTCGTCCGTTGTTATACTGGCATAAGTGAGCCCCGCGTCCGTGGTGCCGCCATTATTTTAAGCTTGCACGGCATTCAAGATGTGCTGTGAACATTGAGGAAGGACTAGCGACTAATCGTTGCTTTCTTAGTGTGTTTAGAGTGGCCGCCATTTCCTAGTAGGCAATAGATAGTGGCTATCTCCATAATACCTCTCAATAAGTGTCATTGAGGAGCCTATTTTTTAATATATACATTTTATAAGGTAATGTTCAGCGTCTTTTAACTAAATGTCCGTATTATTAATTTCCGAAAATTAAAAATCAAATTTTTGAATTCAAATATGTCTATATAGGATCACATACAGATAGTGCAATCTTATCCGAATACAAGGAAGGCACTGAGATATAAAGCCAAAGTCAATGGTCGATTATGTGAAAATATTCTATAAGCCACCATCATACATGAAGAACTATTTGGTTACAAAAAGAGGAGTTTAAAAATTACGAAGGAGAGAGATGACCACAGTGAGCATTGGTCCCCTTGAAGACACATTACAGATACATCATTTGTAATGTACAAATTAGAATAGTCTATTGCAGCACTTTGTCTTAGTTCTAGTTGTTTGTAGCAAACTTTTTCAAAAAAAGAGAATGTCTATCATTAAGCATTACTCATACCGTTCACACTATGTCAATCGTATGTCAGTTATTCATGTTCATACAGACATTAAACGACAAGCTCTCATTACATTATAAATGACACAGTGTATACTAGTTATGCATTTGCAAGTGAAAATCTGGGTATTGGCCAAGATTGTTTCAGCACCCAATTTGTGAGTATGACGCAATATTGAAGATTAGCTGTCCAGTTATCTTCCTATTTAGGCACATACATCTTTTTATAAGAACTCATGTAAGTCCTTTGCAATGTAAATCCCATATTCCACAGCCCGTAGTTTAATGATCCAAGTACTTTCTAGTTTCCGTAGACAAGATGTTTTGTCACCACCTCTTAATCCCATATCTAAGCTGTCAATGCCATGAAATGTAAGCCTATGAAGATCATCCTAAGATATGGAGCTGTGTTATCAGAATTATCTCCCATGGTACATACTTCAAGTTGCATGTTAAGATTAGAGGACATTACTTCCCCCAAGACTTCCCCCAAGCCTTCAGATAAGAAGGGGCCAATAGGTGGTTCAACAATTGGAGTCACGGAATGAATTGTGACATTTGATTCAGGATAGGTGGGCACGGGTTGTGGTAGTCAATCAATAGCTTCAAGATCACTGTAACCTTGTTGATTGCTGAATTTATTCCAATTGCTGGATCCATCAAATCTACTTTGCCTAATACCAATTTTGGATTGGCAAAGGGAGTGTGATCTCAAATTCATAATAATTAGGTTCCACAGCAATATCCTTAGACCAAAAAGAAACCATTATATCATCGAGGTTCCCAGTATCCTGGGGAATCCTTTCCAAATTCTTTATGTCGGATCTTATTATGGAACGCCACTGCCTTACCTTCCTAAACCAGTGGGTTACCTTGTTTACGAGGGAGTCCCTATCTTCTCTAGAATTCTGGGCTAGCCTTGGTACATTAGTTAGGTAAACAGACGGTGATTTTTTCTCATGCATGGGTTTAATTTGTAAAGGTTGGGGGAGTCTATAATCTACCTCCCTAACACCAGACCCCATTTCCCAACGCAGTACCCCTGTTCCAGCCCCAGTTGGCAAATTGGTCTCCCAATTTCTATTTGCAAACCTATCCATTCTGTTTCCTATATTATTGTGTCCTCCCTGGTGGTACAGGTTCATTGTATCGGAGGTGTTAAGAAACTCAGCTTGTTCTATTACTGAAGCTTTCTTATATGACCCTGAGGTTTTCAAAGGACTGGTTTGCGACCTTTTCAAGAGGCAAGGCTTGTGATTGACTGTCTGATTGTCATTTCGATTTTCATTATGACTATCTAGAATTTTAAAGGCCTGCTTTCCTACATTTGGGGAGTCAACCTTCTTTCCCCTGTTACTTTTATCACCTGATTCAATAACTCCTATTCCAGGGTTGGTTGAGGGGTATTTAATTAATACTTCAATCATTCTTTTATTTGCAGAAACCTCATCTTGGACAGTATTGATATTGCATATAGATCCTGTACCAGCTTGTAAGTGAGATTTACTTTGTTTTGTGTTACTTCCTCTGCCACAACTTCACTTACTGGTTCATCACCTTGATTTCCTTCTTCACCGGTCACTAAGGGCACTAAGGGCAAATATCTATTTGAACATTCTATGTCAGTTACTTCACTATTAATTATACTTTCCTGTTCCTTTCCTAAAGTAACATGATTACTTAAGGCAGGCGAGGGAGTTGTTCCGGTGGCCCGTCTTAAAATTGGGGGAGACATACTTAATGCTTGTGAGGATGTCTTGTTATGGGGTTGATGGATAATGACAGTAGGGCTTTTTACTTTAACAGTTTCAACTTTTTCTTTCCTGGTGTAATAGGAGGAGATCTTACTTTTTCCCTTTGCATTAATCTCTTTCCCTGTTGATAACATAATTTCCACCTCCTCAATCAGCTCATCAATAGCATCAAGTGTGCAATTCTCAGCCGCTGAACTAGCTTGTTTTTGCTTTTTAGCAAACTTTTTCTTCCCCATAATCGTGTCAGATGCTTTCCTTTTCCCCATTGCGTCTAGACAATTAGGAGATAACACCTCAACTCTATTAGATGAAGTAGTTAGAGGTAGACTGTGAGGAGAGACAGGAGACATTATTGAAAAAAGGGCAAGTACAATTCCTTAATGTACACAGACGCTCAGTGTGATTCTAGACCAAAAATGTTAAACCATACATTTTACCAAAACACATTTACTACACTAAAACATTTAAGTGACTGAACACATTCCATGTATATAACTAATACATTTCAGTTGACAACCCTGACTCATTTTGCAAATACATTTCCAATTTGCTACATTATTTTTTGCCAACATTACATCCAAAAATGTGACACAATAGAACAAGAAAAAGGCCCAAGGGGCTTGTATATCTGCCCAAGAGTGTATGCAGCACTGTATGTATACTGACTACAACATTGTAGATTTAGAACACAAGCCTAATTCTAAACAAGAAACACTATTAACTACTTTACAACTAAAAAAGTGACTGCATACATTCTACATTTTTTAGTACTGCACTGTATTGCACAACAGTGACTCACTAAACACATTAACTTACCAAATGTGTTTATCACTATAGTTATCCAAATGCCCACAAATTCAGAATATGATTCTACAAACTATACAAGGATATTACTCTTACTATTACTCTTACTAAAAATAAAATGCTCCACATACATTCCCTTACAAGTTAGTAACCCACCTCTCAAACTGATTGGTAGATTAAAAAGAATGCCACTCACACAGCATATAGTCTTATACAGAATCTCTCTGCTTCAGTGCTTGCAGCAGAACCGAGAAATGGCACATTTTCCCTCTCAATTTACACATATATACACGTTAAAAACAAATCAAATTGATTCACACAATAATTCAAAACCAAATACACATTTCTATTGGTTCAACATTTCAAACCTTTTCAACTGACATAACTTTCCACCCTACCCCCAACAGATCATGCAAAAGTCAACTGTCAACAGAGGTCAAAAGTTCAGCACTCTATAAAACACTGCTCCTCAACAAGTTTAGACTATGCATAAGTACTTACTTATAAGTACCAATAAAGAGAAAAGGTCTCATTAGAACCAACCAACACATAAACACATAAACTTGATAGATATCTGTAAAATATATATTTTTAATAGATTTTTTTCTTGCTTAGGTATGCTTACGGGACGACTTACAGACTTTGCACCGTACGTCGTCCATACGTGCATGGTTCGCGCATGGTAAATCTATCGTAAAAAAAAATAGCCTCCACTACTATATTTTTATAATCCCCGGGGACCCTATCCCCTGGGGCTGAAATATAACGTTGGGGACTGTGGGGGGTGCCCCAAAGCCCCCACGGTCTCAGCCGGCTCCCGGCGTCCTTTGGGAGCCGGCATTGCTTTTCGTCAGAGAAAGCAGCTTACATGCTGCTCTCTCTGACGAAAAGCAATCTGCTTTCCTACTTGAAAGAGAGAGCAGGTTTCCTGCTCTCTCTTTCAAATAGGAAAGCAGTTTGCTATGGTAGGGCGGGAGCCGCAAGACTCCCGTCCTACCATAGCAAACAGCAGTGTCCCAGGGGTAGGCATCCCAGGACACTGCAGAGCCAGCCCTGGGGGGTGGCGGTCCCCAGGGCCATCAAATGCTCCAGGAGGAGGGGGGGGCGCCCGGCCCCTCTCCCAACATTCAAGAGCCCCGGAGGGTTGGTGGTCCCCGGGGCTGGGGAGTCCATCACGGACCCCCCACACTGGTGTTTTTAATTTTTTTTTTTTTAAGAAACACCGGGTTGGCGGTCCCCGGGGCTGCGGGGGGGCCATGAGCCCCCTGAAAACATATAGTTGAAGCCCCGGGAGATTGGGGTCCCCAGGGATTATAAAAAATTAGTAATAGAGGCTATTTATTTTTACGGTAGATGTACAGTGCGCGTACCATGCACGTATGTATGACGTACCGTGCAAAGTCTGTAAGTCGTCCCGTAAGCGTACCTAAGCTCATTGTAAAACCCCTAAGCAACCCTAGGGGGTCAGGAAGTCCTATAGCAAACAGCAAACATTTCCTGTCAATACACACACTCAATCTACACACATATACAAATAAATAACAAATCACATTTATTCCCACATTAAATCAAAATGAAACACACTTTTCTATTGCTTTAACTTTTGAACCCTTTCCAACTGACAAAACTTTCAACCCTTCCCCCATTCCACATTCTGCCAGTTACCATAGAAACACTTAAGGGAGCACCTAACTGACAACACAGGTGAAAAGTTCATCATACATTGTTGCAAATCAAAACAGCAAGTGTGCTTGACTTGTTAATATACCAGCTTATCTTAAGTAATGTTCTTTTCTATCACTTTTTCTTAACCAATAAATAACAGGCTTTTAAAAAACTGAAAATTGCACCCTAGTTTTGTAGCTAAAAACGTTTCAAACAACCAATCACTTCTTTGCTTTTTTCAAAAGTCCACTTATCCACCATTTTAGAAAAAAACTCTTCAAACTGCCCTTTCATTTATAGAAACCATCTAAGTGCATCCAGACCTCCCTTCAAGATGCTTAGAGTGTGGATTGTGGGACACAGCTTCATTTTCTGGAGTGAAAGGTACGCAGAACAGAAAAGAATTTACAAAGACCTAGGTTTACCAAATGTAGACATTAAATGGATTGGACATAGAGGGTTGAAGTGGCACCAATTGATACCATTGGTGAAATCCTTTATGCATCTCCAGCACCCTGACCTCATAATTGTGCACTGTGGTGGCAATGACCTAGGCACTTTGACTGGGGTAGGTCTGGAAATGTTTATGAAGGACATCTTTACAGAACTTATGTCACTTTTCCCCCAAAGTACCTTTGTCTATTCTAATATATGTCAAAGGCAAAAATGGAACTGGTCCAATCATTTTTTTCCACAGATTGAGAAAGCTAGGAAACGTGAATAAATCTGTTTCTGCGTTTCTCTGAGACTATAGAATGCGGTCCATTTACCATAACAATCTGCGCTTCAATATGCATGGCATATATAGGAGAGATGGTGTACATTTTACAGATGAGGGGAACAGAGTCTTTCTCTTGAACTTTAGACTCTGCATCTGTACTTACTTGTACGTACTAAAATCTCCCAATAAACACAAGGGCTCTTTTTAGAGCCACCCAACATGTAAACACATACACTTCATAAATATGTAAAAATATTTACATTTTTCTTGCTTAGGTACGCTTACTGGACGACTTACAGACTTTGCCCCGTACGTCGTCCGTACGTGCATGGTACACACACGGTAAATCTATCGTAAAAAATGCATAGCCTCTATTACTAATTTTTTATAATGCCTGAAATATAACGTTGGGGACCGTGAGGGGAGCCCCAAAGCCCCCACGGTCCCAGCCGGCTCCCGTGCCCTTCAGGAGCCGGCATTGCTTTTCATCAGAGAGAGCAGCTTACATGCTGCTCTCTCTGACGAAAAGCAATATGCTTTCCTACTTGAAAGAGAGAGATGGTTTCCTGCTCTCTCTTTCAAATAGGAAAGCAGTTTGCCTTGGTAGGGCGGGAGCCGCGAGGCTCCCGGCCTACCATAGCAAACAGCAGTGTCCCGGGGTAGGCACCCCGTGACACTGCAGGAGCTGTCCCTGGGGGGTGGCGGTCCCCAGAGCCACCACAAGGCTCCAGGAGGGGGTCCCCGCGGCCCC
Organism: Lissotriton helveticus; assembly: GCF_964261635.1. NCBI lineage: Eukaryota > Metazoa > Chordata > Amphibia > Caudata > Salamandridae > Lissotriton > Lissotriton helveticus. The sequence continues at coordinate 2,012,677,830 of NC_136057.1, read as the reverse complement.
CCTCCCAACATTGAAAAACCCCAGGGGGTGGTGGTCCCCGGGGCTTTGGAGTCTGTCACGGACCCCCTTATGTTCAATGTTAGAGTCCTGGGGAGGTGGCGGTCCCCAGGGCGAGTGGGGGGGCTTGACCCCCACACAGGTTTTTTTTTTTAATAATTAAAATCGAAGCCCTTGGGGGTGGTGGTCCCCGGGGCTGCACGTAAAAAAATGTGCCCCTGAGGGCTAATTAAGAATAAAGCGGACTATGTTTTTTTTTTACCGCGTACGCGTACCATACGCGTACCCCACGATTTAAAAAATAAATGGGGGGCCTTGGGGTGCCTGTGGGACCCTCTGAGCAGGCCTAGGGGGTCAGGCCCCATTGCGTGCTTTTCATGTTTATTTTACAGCAGAACCGAGGCTCAAGATGGCTGCCAACATTTCCTGGTTTGGAGTGTTGACAGAAAGTTGACAGCCAATGAGCATGCAGCTCGTGCTCATAATGGTCCGCTTGACCGTACGCTTACCGTACCCGTACAGTATGTGGTCTATAGATATATCTATGATTTTACTAATTTTCTCAGGAACTACTGAATGGATTTACACCATTTAACAAAAAGGATAATCTGCGAACCGAACTCTACCTTTTTGCCAAATTTGGTGTAATTCTGTTCAGCCGTTCGAGCTGTAGCCCTGGCTAAAGTTCCTATGGAAAATTGCATGGGGAAAACATGTTTTGGGAACCCCCTTTTTTCTCAGCCCCCGCTTCTGGAATCACCCCCAAACTTCCAGGGAAGGAGCGGAGCAGGCCATTTTCTTGGGAAATTTCACGAAGATTCATCAACCGGCGCCAAAGTTATTCCAAATAGAATGTTGCTGATTTCCTATGGAAACTAGGTCCTAACTATAACTACCTACTGGCGACCGCCAGTAGGTAATATATATATATATATGTGTGTGTGTGTGTGTGTATATTACCTACTGGCTGTTGCCAGTAGGTAGCTTATGGTTCGGACCTACTATTCATAGGGAAAGCGTTTTTCGACTTGCCTATATCTTTGGTGCTGTTTGACAAATCTTCACGAATTCTCAAAAAAGAGTGGCCCAGTGATTCTTCTGCATGAAACGTTTAGGGGTGATTTGTCAAGTGGGGGCTGAGAAAAAGGGGGGATCAAAAAAAGTGCTTCTCCCATGTAAATTCCCATTGGAATTTTAGACACAACTACAGCCCTAACCGCTGAACGGAATTACACCAAATTTTGCAAAAATGTAGCTGTTGGTCCAGAAAGCAACCTTTTTGTAAATTGATGTAAATCTGTTTAGTAGTTTTTGAGAAAAACTGATTTGTATATATAGGGATGCAGATCCTTTGAGATTCCGACAGTACCCATGCTGAAATCTGAATGGCTGCCAACACTTCAACCAGGAAGTCATCTTGGAACTCAGGGGGCATATTACTAACAACTAGCGATGTTTATCGTTAAATAGGCTTACCGAGTATTTTTTTAACACCAAGCATCACCGGATATTATCACAGAGATAACGTCCTTTTAGCAACGTTTACCTCTAAAGCGATAAAATATTCAGTGTTAGCGGTGAAATGTGTGAATATCGCTGGTAATCCAGCGATATTTACGCATTATCGCTAATGAGGACTTCGCCATAATATCCAACTACCATTACATATAATGGCTAAGAACTGGTCTGAGCAGGCGTTAGTTTTTGGAGTTATTCGCGCTTAGCGCGAATATTTCCATCGCTACGCCTGCCTTGTTAATAGGCGATAGCGACGTTAGCGATTGCTTTCAGTCACTAACAGGTTGGGTACACCCACTTTGCATGTCATTAGCGATAAATATCGCTGACATGCAAAGCGGGCCCCAAACCGCTCGCTATCACCTACAAGCTGTTGCTAACTACTGTTAGCGACAGCTTGCTAATAGGGCGAAAGAATTATCACCGCTTAGCGGCCAAAAACGGGCACTAAAGCGGCGATAATAACATATCGCCCACCTTGGTATATGCCCCTCAGTTTCGGACAAGTCCCACAAAAACACTTAAAAAAAAATAAAATGTGGCAGGGCAGGAATATACCCTGAACCCTTAACTGTAACAAAATACATTAAAAATAAATTTTAGCAGGACTTGTGCTCAATCAGCTGCTCCCGCTGAAGAAGAAAAAAAAAGAAAGCGTAGACTTCAGTGCTTCTTTTCTTTTTAGCCCCCAGTTGGGCCAGGTCCTGGGGGTATGCAGGATTAAAAAAAGAGCAGTTTACACGTGCCCCCCTTCCTGAGGCTCTTTTAAGCCCTGGTAACCATCACATTCCCAAGGGCATTTATAATATATGGAAGGGGACAGCACGGACCCCACTCTGTGAGCTCTTTAGAGCCCTGGAGACGACCACCTCCCAGGCTCTATTTTAAATTTGGAGGGTGGCGTATTGACCCATCTCTCCCTGGCCAGGTTTGGGCCCCAGGGCCACGCGCACTCCGTCGTTGCCTCAGACTGGACCTAAGTCTGGGGGAGGCCTCATGGCTCATGTGTCAGTCACTAGAGCTGTGGCTGTGTCTCACACTCCTGTTTATGGTGCTGGCAGTGTGTCTGGGTCTATGGCTCATGTGTCAGTCACTAGAGCTGTGGCTGTGTCTCACACTCCTGTTTCTGGTGCTGGCAGTGTTTCTGAGGCGACTAGTTCAAGCTGTCCACCAGATTTTGTGCTGTGAGGTGTAGCTCCCATCACTCACATGTAATTTGACTTGGTGTCTAGATTGTCCATTGTAAGCACCCTTGCATTGTTAATGTCCTTGGGACGGGGCGCTTGACCCACATACTTGTGTTGCCTCTGATGTACCTGTGCCTTGCCATGGACTGTTGATGCCCTTAGACCCTCTCACGTGCTGCCTCTGATGTACATGTGCCTTGCCATGGACTGTTGATGCACTTAGCCCCTCTCATGTGCTGCCTCTGATGTACCTGCTCTGTTATGAACACTGCCCTGTTGCTCTTCTGATACTGCATTGTGCCCTCTCATGTGCTGCCTCTGATGTACCTGTTCTGTACCATGGACTGTTGATGCACTTAGCCCCTCTCATGTGCTGCCTCTGATATACCTGCTCCATTGTGAACACTGCCCTGTTGCTGTTAGGATGCTGCATTGTGCCCTCATGGCTGCCTCTGATGTACCTGTTCTGTACCATGGACTGTTGATGCACTTAGCCCCTCTCATGTGCTGCCTCTGATGTACCTGCTCTGTTCTCTGCCATGGACTGTTGATGCACTTAGCCCCTCTCATGTGCTGCCTCAGATGTACCTGCTCTGTTCTCTTTTGGCGCTTTTTCTTGCATGTTTTTGTTCGAATGTGAGTGTGTGTATTGGTATGGGTATGATTTTGGTTTGACTGGAAGAGTGAGTGAAATATGTGCCAATTTGTAATGTTCTTTTTGTCCTAAGGCTGTTATTATAATTTCTGTATGTTTTTTATGATAACTTCAAACAACTTTATGACAAAGAAATGTATTGTGTATGAATTCTTTAGAACTGATATATATTTTTCTATGTTAATAAAAATAAATATTTGATATCATTTAGTTGTTTTGTTATGTTTTTCCTATAGAGGTGGGAATATTTCCCCTGTACAGTTGGGAACTCCCCCTTCATTTTTTTGATACCTGCTCTGTTCTCTGCCATGGACTGTTGATGCACTTAGCCCCTCTCACGTGCTGCCTCTGATGTACCTGTGCCTTGCCATGGACTGTTGATGCACTTAGCCCCTCTCATGTGCTGCCTCTGATGTACCTGCTCTGTTATGAACACTGCCTTGTTGCTGTTCTGATACTGCATTGTGCCCTCTCATGTGCTGCCTCTGATGTACCTGTTCTGTTCTCTGCCATGGACTGTTGATTCACTTCGCCCCTCTCATGTGCTGCCTCAGATGTACCTGCTCTGTTCTCTGCCACGGATTGTTGATGCACTTAGCCCCTCTCATGTGCTGCCTCAGATGTACCTGCTCTGTTCTCTGCAATGGACTGTTGATGCACATAGCCCCTCTCATGTGCTGCTTCAGATGTACCTGCTCTGTTCTACCCAATGCCCATGCTCTTGGGTAGTGTAAGATTATACCCCTATTATGTATAATAAAGCAAGTCAATCACGTGTCGTGGTTTGTCGTTGTCATTCCTGGTTGTGTACTTGAATTGTTGATATATTGGTGCGATCGTAAATGCAGTTTCTCAAACATGACACTCCCCCTCCCTACGTCACAGCCCTGGCAGGTACTCCCCTTCCGACAGCAATTGGTGTTTTGGCGTACCTGCGTCATCGTCGGCGATGGGCCATGACTTGCTGGTGGTGGAGCACGAAGAGTATCGGAAATGCTTGTAGCGCTGGGTCCATGACGGCGATCTGCTTGTGGTGGGTATCTCTGCAATGTGTTGTATCTCCGCTGTGGTGAATCCGCCGTATTCAGGCAGGTTGTTTTTCCGCAGCGATTTGATGTCTGTTTTCCGCCATCGTGATTTGGAGGACGGTCGGAGACGTCATTCCGTACGGCGGTGTCTCTGGATTGGTTCCGTCGCCGCGGGGTCGGGTGTAGTTACGCGGCGGTGCGTGCTCTTCCGCCGCGTACGGACATTTGACAGTGTTTCCCATCCTAATATGGCGGACGGAGTGATCGCGGCAGCCGGACTGGAAAAAGGCATTTTCCGCCTACTCCAGGCCGGCGGTCGTCCTTCCGTCCGCCATCGTAATCGACCCCTTAGTGCGGCAACAGCAGATCCCATTTTTTTGCAGACATATATGGGGGGGATGCAGTTTTTGAAAACTCATTTATTTAGTGTTAATATGAGAAGTCACTATGAAAATACTCCTAAACTGGTGATCGCTGAATTGCCAGTTCCTCTGGTCATGCTACGGGGGAAATGTAAAGGTTTCAGAGAGGCCTGGAAAATGTTTTTGGGAGCGTTTACAAAGAAATTTTTTCTACACCCAAAGACGAACCTTCAAAAAGTTGTGAGGTAAGTTATGTCGGTTGCCAGGCTCATCTATAATCTTTAAGTAATATTGTGTGTGAGCCGCATACATCTGATATCCAAAAGTGTATGTTTGTAAGAATTCAATAGCTGGTGACAAGACACAGTGCAAAGGTATTTCATATGTCATGCCGGCTATTCAGGAGATAAATGAAACGGAGAAAGCTAGAAATGCTGTGATCACCCACGATCAGAGATATGTGTGACATGAGCTGAACTGAAGCATTAACCAAGGAGCAAGAGAGTGCTGCTGAAATACACAACAGTGAGTGGTGGCTAAATCGGCAGAGTTAATGGAAAATGTCAACCAGTGTTAGCAGACGAGGAGCAATAAAGTGCAGGTGATACGAAATGTGAGTGTGAGCTTCAGAGTAATCACATGAAGAGTTAAGGAACATCAAGCACTGACTTCTCCAAGGGACGTGTCAGGCAGTCCCAGATGTACTGGAACCACCCCAAGCCAAAGAAATGTTTGGATATGTGTGATACGTCTGGAACTCTTATTTCAGGTGAAGTAACATTGAGTAGAGCAGAGTTCTGAAACCACCACTCCAGAAGTAGTAAAGCTGCCCTCCAGCACTAAACGCTCATTATGACTGACTGAACAAGGAGATGTCGCGCAGAGAGTCACAGATCAGTCTCCAATAAGCAGCAGACAGAAGTGCAATGTATGATATGCAGAAAAACATTCGAGCGGCCTGTCAGTGACAGGTTCGGTTCATGGCAATAACCTGAATATTGGAAGGATTGGTGGGACGGGGTACATCTGCAGTTTCTGAATCTAGGCACCCAGGCCTTGCGGAAGCCTTACCTTGGTACCTTGGACAGCAACAGACAAACTAACCATCCATTGCTGTGACACATTTCTTCCTCACTGACTGGAACTGGCAAAAAGGAGCATTCCCACAATACACAGCGAAGGCCTGCTCTACACGCAACTTCCGGGACGTGCGCAGAAGACACATGCCAAATGCCCAACTGTCAGTGGGCATGGCTTATGCTGTCGAATCAAAGTACTATAATTAAGGGCTGTGTGCATTTAAGAGTGTGTTGTGGTCACGTGGAATGTTATCTGCATACCATAGCCCATGGAAGGTGTGCAGATGTTGACTGGTGGGTTTAACTGGCAACCTAAATTACCATAATAAAGTCTGCCTTACCAGGAACATTTTGATATCCTGCATTCTTGCTCAAACTGCGAAATTGAACATTACAGATTGGCTGACATTTTAAGATCAGGCATGACCAACCTTGGTTCACAACAAACAGGTAATTGACTAATGAAGCTGGCACGGAAAAACAACTAGTGGGTGCACACAAAAGCAGCCTCCATGCTTAAAGATAATGCTATATCGTGGCTGGGCTCATTATAAGCAAATATATAGCCGGCATCTGCTGCACATGTCGGCTCATTCACAATAATGATCAATGGAGCCTGGAGGGAGAAACATCAAGTGGGAGCATTAAAAAGCGGCGCAGTGCTTGAAGATGAAGCATGGCGGCTGCTCTGATAAGTAAAATGGAACACGCGGGCATGTGTTGAAGTGGGCGCAGTACTTTCAAGTAACACGAGAAGGAAAGAAGCTTAGCCGATATTTAAGTGAAATCGGTGGGCACTTGTCCCCAGAAATTGCTAAAGACATGCAGTGTAAGGAAAATGTAGTTGGCTAGTGCTCCTGACTTAAAAACTGAAGTGATGTCTCGGGAGCACCGGCCAATAGGAGCTAGGAAATATGAGATGGCGTTGAGAACCAATGGCAAGCAGCAGATGTAATTTCACTTGGTAGGGTGATTATAGCAGGTCTTGCAGATAGCGCATGTGCGCTGATACTCGACCTAATATTATAAACACTAAACAATAAATAAATTAAAGCAAACAATAGTAAATATATAGGAATAATAATATAAATCCACTTTCATCAATAGGAGAAAATGTTGGACTCCAAAATGATAAGATTTACTAATCACATTCCACTTTAAGTAACAGTAGAGAAGGTGTTGGCCTTCGGAAGGGTTACATATATTATTCCCATTCCAGTCTGAGCAACCATAGGGAAACTGTTGGACTTGGCAAGGGTTAGATATAATATTCCCAATTCAGTCTAAGCAACAAAAGCGAAAGTGTTGGATTTCAGAGGGATTACATTTACTATTCCCATTCCAGTCTAATCAACAGTAGGGAAAGTGTTGGACTTAAACAGTATTAAATTTACTATACCCACTCAAATTCAAGCAACAATATTAAAAGTATCGGTTTTCAGAGGTTTCAGATATACTATTCCCACTCCAGTATAACCAACAGTAGAGAACGTGTTAGATTTTGGCAGGTTTAGATGTACTATTCCCACTCCATTCAAAGCAGCAGACGATGCATCGGACTTTGGAGCAGGCGTGGTTCACGAAGTTTTGCCTATGCAGAACTCCGTGAAGTGACAAAAAAACTCTGCGGATTACCGCAAGTGGCGGTGTGCATTGTGAACTGCAATTCGCACTAGTCTTCCTGCCGCTCAGGTAGAAATTGTACCCAAGCAGTAGTTCGTGCTCACAAACTTACTGTTCGTGAGCGCAAACAGGGAAAAATCTGTGCTTCACTAAGCCGAGTGGAGTTTTCTGCCCTCAGCGATCTCCGCAGAGCTTAGAGTGCATAAACCTCTGCTCATTCCACAAACGGAGCGAAGTTCAGTGCCCAAGCCTACTTTAGAGGAGTTAGATTTAAGAATCATACTCTAGTCTCAGCATGAGTAGGGAAAGTTTTGGACTTTGAATGGTTCATACTTACTAATCCCACTCCAGTCTAAGAAACAGAATGGAAAGTTGTTGGACTTCTGAGGGGTTAGATTTACTATTCCAACTCCAGCCAGAGGAAAAGTACTAAATTGTTGGATTTTGGAGGGATTATATTTATTATTTCTATTCCAGATTGAGCAACAGTAGGGGACATGGTGGTGTTGGTAGGGGTTAGATTTACTACTCCCATTCCAGTCTAAGCAACAGTAGGGAATTTGTTAGACTTGGCAGGCATAACATTTACTATTCCATCTCCATTCTAAGCAACTATAGGGAAAGTGTTGGATTTTGGAGGGATTACATGTAATATTCCCACTCCATTCTAAGCAACATTATGGAAAATGTTTTACTTCAAAAACATTACATAGATGAATGAAAGTCCTATTAATTTACTAAACATTTTTTAATACTTAATATAAAACATTGTTATTTACAGTATACAGAAAAAATATATAGAAAATAAAGAAAAACAAATATTAATTGATAAAAAGGAAGAAACAAAATGACATATGAATTTACATATAACAGCATAAACTGCCCTAATTACCAAACAAAAAAAATAAATATGAAATAATCAGTTGTTTATTGAATTCCAATTATAACACAATCATTTTTTAAATAATTTCACAAAAACAGTTCAGAAACACTTACAATTAAATACATAAATATTAAAAAATGCAAAATTGAAAACAATATACATCATTGATTATGAGTCACGAAATGACTTAAACAGATCAATTAATATGAACAATATTGTAAATGTATTATCTTCCTGAACTAATTATCTACAACAAATAACCCAGCTTTAAAAAAGCACATGTAATAAACATAAAACTACTTAAAATATTAAAAAAATAAAACAGTACAACAATTATACAATAATTATCACATTAATTAATTTACATAATTAACAATATTTGATTGCCAAACAAAAAATAACATTACATTAAAATTAATTGCATGTTATTTACATTTCCAATTGAATCCCCTACAAACTCAGCAAATCACAACTCAAGCATAACTTAGATCACTATTAAACTATCTACACAATTAACAATCAATTAAATAATTAATTTTCTATTAAAAACTATTTACCATTAGATTTTAATGGTTTATAACCTGATACTAAAATATAACTTACTAATAATAAAATAAAAATTTGAATTACAATTTTAAATGTACTACCATCCCATAATGTTCCTTCCAGCTATTGCCAAAGGTTTTTAATAAACTGCCTCAACTAACTACCCATGTGACATCAAACAGTGGATGGATGATAGTTGGCTCAAAATAAACCTCTACAAACTGATGTCCTGATGACTGTAAATTGCTCTTCTATGCTGTCTACTTCCATCTGGCTTGTCTCTTTGAAGACCTTTCCCCCCAGGCCTAAACCAGTAGTAATGTATTTTGGTGGTCAAATTGGATTCAAAAACGAAAATAGACTCTCATGTTTCTTTTTTAGTATCCTCCTGATTTACACCAATACTGCCTCTAATTTCTGTAGAGGTATATTGTTTTGGCTTATCAGCAATTATTGGTTCACAAAATGATTTTTGCAAGGCACTGTACCTGGTGATATCTAAACATCTAATTAACAGGCTATAAGTAATTCAAAACAAAGCAGCACAACCAGTGTATCAGCTCACCACTCTCCTTCAGTCAAATCCATCCTTTACAAGTTCCATTGGCTCTCGGATGAAAAAAGAATTAAATTTAAAACATCATGTACTGGCAATAAATCTTTGAAGGGAACTGTGCCTAGTTTCCTGAGCTCCATGTTTTTTTGCACAGACCAGAACAAACACTCCATTGATCTGAGTCTGTGCTTCACGCTTTCCTGGTTTAGAAGATCCGTGTTTGAGGATAGTTCATGTCTGTGATAGATGACAGGCTATGGAACAGCCTTTCCTTGCTCTTGAAAGCCTTATCTTCCTCTCTGAAGGGGTATCTGAAAACGTTACTTTAAATACAGCAAATGGCTTCATTTTGTTTGTACATGTTGTCTGTTTAAAAGCCAAGAGACAGTTGAATCTCAGTTACGCTGTGCAAGTAATATTTAACATATATAACATAACAAGTGTCTACACAGAATATCGGAACCAAAAAAATATGGTACAAAATATTGTGTTAAGAATATTGGGAACTTAAATAGCGTGAAGGTAAGTTTCTATAGGTAAGAAAAATTTTACAATATCTAACTCCACCTATATGTAACTTGATGATTTATATATTACCTACTGGCGGTCGCCAGTAGGTATATATAGTTAGGATTTTTTCTCTATGGGTTTTTTGAAAATTCTATGTCTAATAACTTTGGCGTTTGTGGACGGAATTGGCTGAAATTTTCAGGAAAATGGCACATTTTGTTTCTGAGCAGCCCTTGAAAATTTGGGGGGGTTCGTCCAGTGGGGGCCGAGAAAAAAGGGGGGTCCCAAAACGTGTTTTTAACATTGAGTTTTCCATAGGGCGGTTGGCCTCACTTTTAGCCCGAACGGCTGAATGGATTTGCACGAAACTTGGCAAAATTGTAGGGACTGGTAGCCCGATGTGCCTTTTGTAGGTCTCAATATATGTGCTCCAGTGGATTTTGAGAAATTAACGTTTAAAAAAAGATATATATCTGTAACAGCGGACCGGGCAGCGGCCCAGGACGCGTACTTTTCGCGCAACGGAGCTTTGTGAAGCGAAGCTGATTGGTTCTCTGGCGTCTGTCAACATTCCAAACAGTCCGTAGCGGCCGCCATCTTGTCTCTCGGTAGGATCGAGAGACAAGAGGAGGCCAAAGCGAAGGGGCAAATGACCATAAGGGGGAATAGTAGATCCTCGCTGACCCCCTAGGTTTGATGTGGAGGTTTTAAAAGGGCCCCGCGGGGCAAAATAATAATAATAATCGAACGGCTGAATGGATTTGCACGAAACTTGGCAAAATTGTAGGGACTGGTAGCCCGATGTGCCTTTGCTAGGTCTCAATATATGTGCTCCAGTGGATTTTGAGAAATTAACGTTCAAAAAAAGATATATATCTGTAACAGCGCTCCGCTTCGCGTAACGGAGGTTTGCGAAGCTGATTGGTCATTCTGTCACTGGGCTATAGTTGGGCTACATCTGGCTGATATTTGGGCTACATTTGTTTTTTTGTGTGTCTGGCGGCCATCTTTGGGCTACATTGGGCTACATTGGGCTTCATTGGGCTACATTCGGCTAATTAGCAAATAGCTCATCGCAAACTAGGAATGGTAAAGAATCGCTATTTATTCCTTAAAGTTCGCTATTTAGGAAATGCAAAAAACTTTGATGATATATATGGCGGTTCATCTCTAACAAGATAAGAAGCATAGGGATACATTTATGATGACTGGCGCATCACCAGGGATGTGTTAGTCATTCTGTGCCGCTGTTCCGTCACCTATGGTGTGCTGCATTTACAATGCGGCGCATCATGGGGCAAAAACAGCACAGATGCATGATGTATCTGTGCCGTAAAGGTGGCGCATTGCTGGAGTTGTATCGCAAGTGTGATGAAGCTCCAGCAAGGGTCGGGGGTGCCCCTGTCGCAGGGTTTCTGTTCTCACACAGAACTGTGGACAGAGGATTGGAACCTCGGCGAATGCATTGCTGGAGTTGTATCGCAAGTGTGATGAAGCTCCAGCAAGGGTCGGGGGTGCCCCTGTCGCAGGGTTTCTGTTCTCACACAGAACTGTGGACAGAGGATTGGAACCTCGGCGAATTAGGGTGTCCCAAAACTCACGTTAGTAATCAAAAACTCCTTAGCAAGCTAGGTACAGTGTCACATTGGATATAACAAACTCTCAATGTTTAGACAATCCAGAATATGAACTTATAGTACCTCAGGATACGTGGAACTCATGAACAGTCGGTCGTTATAGATTTCTTAGAAACCAGAAAATGGAGTTAAGAAGAACAGATGTGTATTTGAAATGTTTATTTACTAATGCCGTCTTCTCAGGCGTAGTACCTTAGATAATAAAAGTACACATATTATCAGTATCAAAATTACCAGCATAGTTACTAGTACATAAAAAGTGAATGGTGATAGTATGTTAACATGCTGTAAATGAATAAGAGTTAGCAACACTTATAAGCAGCCGCGGGCCGTGGAGGGAGTTACGGTGAGGCAGGGAGGCGGGGAGGGGGAGAAGCAGGGTGGAGAATACAAGTACACATATTATCAGTAGCAAAATTACCAGCATAGTTACTAGTACATAAAAAGCGAATGGTGACAGTATGTTAACATGCTGTAAATGAATAAGAGTTAGCAACACTTATAAGCAGCCGCGGGCCGTGGAGGGAGTTACGGTGGGGCAGGGAGGTGGGGAGGGGAGGGGCAAGGTAGAGAGGGCTCCACACTGCTTCTCCCCCTCCCCGCCTCCCTGCCTCACCGTAACTCCCTCCACGGCCCGCGGCTGCTTATATCTCACCCTCCCTAATACACATATTATATTATTTGCTAAGAAGGTCTCTTTGTGTTGGTTTAGGGCGTGCCCATACTTTAGTGTCTTAGATTTGAAGGAATCACATCAGCATACACCAGCTCTCTCTTCATGTGAACCGCATCAACTGTTGTGTATGTGTGTTCGGCAAAGCAATATAAAACCCGCCTCATGCCCAGAATTGGCAGAAGTTGCACTTATGTTATGAGTATGAAGTCGTGGAGATCAGACCTCATAACAATTCTGTATCGTGTTGTTCTTGAAACTTTAGCACTCGCTGTACAGATATAGTTTAACAAGTAAAGCAGATAGTAGACCAATAACATATTATTCTCATGTAAACCACGATGAACTACTAGGTGGAAAGCTAAAGCAACAACTAAGTGTCGTGTGCAGAAGTTGCAAAAAAGGAAAAATGGCGTTTAAACCGGTAATGAGCCCATGCTAACTTAACACGGTGTAAAGATATCCAGGACCTAGATGACACCTCCTCATGATCCGGAAACGAACTGAATAAGATAATAGAAGTGCCATCTCATGAGAGCAGATTGCAAGTTTATATGTGGACGGTCCGCAAGGTAAAGCATTAAAAACTAGGAAAATGTAATGCTAAAGAAAAATAAAACAGCCAAGTACTTTATCGAGTCTTAAGCCAATAGGCAAGGTAAATAATAAAAACTTGACAAATAAGTTAATGAATTGTCAATGAAATGCTAGTACTCAGCATATCAAACATGAAAAAGGTCTATGACATAACTGTGTATGCAAAATAAGCTGCAACAGCCTCCAATAGGAAGTCACCGTCTTCATCCGAAAACAGTTCAGCCATCCAATTTAAAAGCGGAAAAGAACATACGTGCTCTCCCAGCACCGGATCCTCTATCACCATCAGAGGACAGCTCGGTGGGTTTTCAAGAAAGCTCTGTTCCAAGAAAGACTGTGCTGCCGCCAGTAAATTCCAGGGACCAAGTAGTCCATGCATCAATGCCACAGCCATAATCCTTTCGCCAGGACAAACCAACTCGTGAGTAATGATAGGAGTCATCAGCTGATTAAAGTCGACGTCAGGAGAAACCGGTCCGCAGAGACACAAATCAATGGCCCAATCGAAATCACAGGTCAGGCAGTGAAATACAGGCTGGATACAGGTGAAGTAGGAGAACCGAAAAGATAATCCATATGCCGTGCTTAATATCGCCAACGGCATTGTGCCATAATATTCTAGCATGCGATTGCGGAACAGTGTCAGCAGCTGCAGGGTCGGAGGTTGCATAGGAGGGACATCCATATTTAAAAATGTAAAAAAGCACAAGAGCGTCCGCTGGTAATGCAAGTAAAAATGCCAATCCACGAACCAGAGTGCAGAAAATACAATGAAAGGAAGCAGGGATGACTCCAAAGATTTTCTCAAATGAAGTCACGAGGCCACTGGTAACAACTTTAAAAAAGTGTGTCAGGGACTTTGTGGAGGATGCGTTAAAGATAGTCGGAAACATGTTGCTGAAATTGAAAGGCAAATCTTAATTGAAAAGGGTGTGCACCTCTGTACGGGTGTTCGCTATGTGAAGTACGAAAGTTTCACGGGCCGAACTCAAGGCCACCTCTCTCTGAGACAAAAGAGCTCTTATTCTTGCCATGCCGTTGAAACGTGTCCCAAGGTTGGTATTTGTGGCCAGATTGAAAACTCCCTATGTTCATGTGTGGGAGGAAATAGAACATTTCTGCAGCAAATAACCCGTTCACTTACTGTTACGATAAAAGGAATACTTTTAATTAACTCAGAACAATCTTCATTATTGAGCATCAAATAACTACCATTTTCCAACAACTTGAACGTGGGGATGATAGCAGGAACTGGCGTGCCTTGCAACACGCAAGCCATATTTGGTCGGTGTTTGTTGCATGAACCGTGTAACTGTATGTGCCTACACATTAGTGAATGATCTGGCGTCTCAGTGCATTCCTCTCCATTCAGATAAACTTCTTGATCATCTTTGAAACATCTGTATGTGTATGGAAGCGACCAGACCTCATGAAGAAAAGCACTACCTAAAGGTTCATAACGACCTATTGGTATATATTTCATACAATTTGAAAACTTATATAAAGCAAAAGGCAGCGTTATTAAACCGTGGATAAGGCATGTTGTCAAAAAACCCGCAATCCTCTGCTGATGATGTCACTGAGCATGTCATGAATGATGTAATATGTGACATCATCAGCAGTGGATTACGGGTAATAGTATCTCTAGTTTACTCCCCTATAGCTGTCTTTATTTTAACATAAGTGTGTGTTTCCCTCCCTTATACTTACTGTTTTTGGTTCGCTTCCAGTTCGCGTACCGGCGAGCGAACTAGGAAGCGAACTAAGAGAAATAGAGGTTGGCACAGTTCCAAATATTGTACCAATTTTTTAATAACGGGGAGGTAGTTCTGAAAAGAACTTTTTTTTTTATTTTTCTGAACATTTTTTTACTGTTTTTGAATTTTTCGGAACAGTTTTATATTTTTTGGGGTTTTTCTTGGAGGGGGCAATGAAAACGATTCATTGTAAAGGGCTCAACAGGAGCAACAAAACAAAAAAAAGAAGTATTTATTATTTTGGGCGTTTCGGACAAACTTGCATATGATAGTCAATAGCTCTGTTGATCAGAGTGATGCTTCTTTCTCCGTAGGAAATGAATCCATCGCAAAATACGCAGGTGTGTTTTACTTCACCAAATCTCATTTGTATATTTGGCACCATCTCCCTGCCCTCTGGTCCCGTTACTTCCGGTACAACAGATCTTCTGGCCATAATAGGGAGATTATCTAGGTCGTTCCGAAACTGTGCAGCACTGTAGTTGTTAGGATGCCACCTAGTCATATGGCGATGCATTGTGTAGTTTCCGAAACTGTATTTTTTGTCGGTCCCTCTGGACAGTCTATCTTGACATATAAGGCAAGTTACGTATCTTGCATTTACTTTTTTCTGACCTTTGGGAATTTTAAAAAATTGCCAAATGAAGTTTTCTTTCCGGTGAGACGTCCTGGGCTGCTCAGGCAAAAACTGCCTCTCTTCGTGCTCGTCCTCCTGTTCCTCTTCTTCTTCTTCTTGTTGAATTATAACTTGAGCAGGTGGTCCACTCTTCCTTGGATGTGGTGGAGGTGGTGGGGAAGCACCAGCTGAAGCTACTAAAGAAGCCATTGCTCAGTGATCACAAAGGGTCTTTCTCTCACAATGATGAAAGTCAGAGTGAGGAAAGAAGGAGGGATTTTCATCATTTGGGAAAAACAAGAGTTCTCAACCAATCAAAAGTGTTCATTTTAGATTATATGACCTAGTCTTACATCATTAGGAAACCAAAAGTGAAATGAACCAATGAAAAGTGTTATTACCAAGTCACATGACTTGCTGTGTTTACGTTAAGCGCTTTGCAGGGCCTCCCGGTTTGCTTCCAGAAACCTGCGCTTTGCGACTCGCTTCGCGTACCAGTTCGCTAACGTAGTACGTCATATGACGTATCACGCGACAACGTGAAACGTCATGCGGACGGGAGGCGTCACGATGTTGTTTTGTAACGCGGCACTTGCGGTAAAGAAACGTTTACCGGCTCGCGGTCTATTTCGCGGCATCAAGGTCAGCTAACGGGAAGCTTCCCGATTTGCGAAGCTGGAACGAAGAAAAAAAAATATTTAAAAAAAAAATTATTCATAAACATATAAAATATATTTTTGGATTTAAAGAAGAATACATTTTACAGCTACAGATATTAGCTGTTAAAAAACCAATGAAATTCACAGAAAAAACCATAGGTTATGGACCATATATAGTTAGGAATTAGCATTTACAAAACCTTGAAAATTCACTGAAAAAACCATAGGTTATAGACCATATATAGTTAGGAATTAGCATTTACAAAACCTTGAAAATTCACTGAAAAAACCATAGGTTATAGACCATATATCGTTAGGAATTAGCATTTAAAAAACCTTATTTTACTCACACAAAACCATTGAAATTCCATATATAGTTAGTTGCACTAACTATATATCGTGCACCCGCAATCCACTGCTGATCATGTCACATATTACATCATTCATGACATGGTCAGTGACATCACTGATGACATCACTGATGACATCTCAAATGACATCACTGATGACATCACTGATGACATCTCATTTGACATCATTCTTGTGCTAATACGATAAACCTCTTCAGACTCTAATATAACCTTAGATACACTCAGTGTATACAGACACTCACACACTGCCACTCATCCATGGAGTTACTCACACACCCAGTCAGTCATGCAAAGAAACAATCTCACCTCCATTTCTTCAACTATACAGTTAAACACACCTTACTTATTGAAACATATACTAACACATATTTACTCTCTTATACAATCCCTGATACAAGTTCACAATGATCGATACAACCACTCACTCATTCAGTGGCTCTCATGCACAGTTATTTATATATGCCAACTCTCACATGTACTGTGTTTTACATATGTACTTACTATGACATGTAGCATTGAGATATCCATTCACTCATCAATACACTCATGCACACAGTCAACTGCCCATGTAGCTGTTTCCACATGCACTCTTGAACTCATACACCTAGTGAATAAACTGCTCACACATCTATGCATAGAGTCTCACACCTTCCAGCCACCCCCACACAAACTCAATCTCCCATAGAAATACTTGGGCAACCAATTAATAACACATATAGCCTCTCGTATAGCTAATGATCAACACATGCAGCAGTTTACAGAACAACAGACATAATGATGCACAAATTAAGACAGTTTAGTCACTAACCCATGCATTCAGTGAGACACATTTAATCACTCACTCATACAGTCAGTCATGCACCTACTAAATCCTTCATCCAGACACTTATACATCCACTCAAGACATATTTTAACTTTACAGAAAAATACAGTCACTGGATGTTGTCATCAGTGATGTCATTTGAGATGTCATCAGTGATGTCATCAGTGATGTCACTGACCATGTCATGAATGATGTAATATGTGACATGATCAGCAGTGGATTGCGGGTGCACGATATATAGTTAGTGCAACTAACTATATATGGAATTTCAATGGTTTTGTGTGAGTAAAATAAGGTTTTTTAAATGCTAATTCCTAACTATATATGGTCTATAACCTATGGTTTTTTCAGTGAATATATATATATATTTATATATATATATATTTATATAAGTACAAAAACTGGTATGATCCTTTTTGAAGAAACCAGAGTCGAGGCCCAAATATATTCTCAGTGCTCAAGGTTTATTTGGCAGAAAGATTAAACAGCCCCAACGCGTTTCGAGGTACGCCTACCTCTTGGTCACGGGTGGAGTAACATCAGTTCGCCATTCTTTTAAAGTAAACAACGAGATGCATTCCGTCATGCATCACGTGCACATAGACAATGAAGAGATACTACGATTAGGCTACAAAGTATCGGTGAATTCGCCTTCACTATAGTTTCAGTTGATTGCATCTTTCTCAACAAAATAAACGATATGCATCTTGGCTTTTCAGCTACAAATACAGGCAACTATTTACATCGTGTATCACATTTATCAAAATTAACAAATAAATGTCAGAAAATACATAAATGCCAGTTATGTATAAGCGGTCTCGAAAAAATCTCTGCCCAAGTGGGCTTTTGACCTTCCAAATACTGTTCATAATGTCGAGTTATAATTCAAGTCCTGCCCCAGTGGGCGTGAAGTCCTTCCCCTGAAACAAAAGACGAAACAATCCTATTTTAGCCTTTGTACTCCCATCAATCAATATGCAAATAAATCCACAAGTGCTATTAAAAAATCACATTTCTTTAAAAGTTTACACATTACTACAGAGACGCGACAACAATTAATTAATTCTTTCAAATTACACCAGTTACTCATACAGGTGTACTGCTAGTTCTTCTCCAAGGTTGTGCCCAATCGGTTGGATGGTATTATATTTAATTACATATTTGGACTCTAGTTTTCGTAATTCTAGCCATCTGTTCCCACCTCTCTCTTTATTTTCAACGCAGTCTAGCACCGTAAATGTCAGCAGATTGGGGTTCTGATTGTGTACTGCCGCAAAGTGCCTTGCTACTGGGTATTGGTGGTTCAAGTTTTTTATGGCTCTTAAATGTTCTAACACTCTGAGTTTGGCCTGTTTTGTGGTGCACCCAATGTAAAATTTGTCACATGGACAATGTAATGCATATATAGCATGGTCAGTCGTGCAACTAAGGTGTTTGGTGATCTTGTGTGCCTCTTGATCTTTAGAAATCTTTATTGACTTACAATTTCTGCTGGTCTTGCATGCTTTGCACCGTTTACAAGGAAAAAATCCTTGTATAGCATCTGCTTTGGGACGTTCTCTGATTAATGTAGTGCTCAGGGTGTCCTTTAGTGATTTTGCCTTCATGTAAGTCAATGATGGTGTCTCATGTATGGCCTCACATAGATCTTTATCCAATTTCAGGATATCCCAAAACTTCCGTAAACTCCGTCTCACTTCCCAGGACTGACTGTCATATCGGGTTATGAATCGAATTTTATCATCCATAGGACGTTCTTTAGGGATCAGAAGTTCTTTTCTCTCTTTTTGATCTACCTTTCTTTCTGCCTGTTTAATGATTACATTGGAATATCCCCTTTCACGAAATCTTGCTATCATGAGTTCTTACTATCATGAGTTATATATATTTATATATATATATATATATGCACGGATGCAGCTCTCTCACCAAACCAGCACGCAGCAGCCGCCACAGCAGTAAATGAAAAGAAAGCCACGCCACTCCAACGTCCGTTATGGGCTAAAAAAGACGATTTATTAAGCGCTCAAGGCCACCAGATCTTACGCGTTTCGGGCGTCCGCCCTTGTTCACAGATCATTCGTCAGTAAGTTTACACTGGCTTAAGTACTTTCAATTTTTCCCGGGCATTTTTTTCTATACAACCACGTGATGAATAAATAAACATAAAAGACACACTACCTAACTTAGGCTGAGGCAATCGTTTCTCTAAAATAGTGCCATGTTACATGTATATATAGAAAAAATTAACCGCATAAATGCGTTATTTAAACCACAATCAAGATACAATTCATTTCTATAATCTATAAAACATATATTAAGTGATCTTATAAAAATATAAATATATATACATTTCCATAAAAAATACATGATGATTTGAAATGCTGTGCAAATATCGCAAAAGGCAGGGTCATATTAATGAATTACTAATAAAGATAGCATCTAATGTATAAACAGAAAATAATGTTGAATCATTAAAATCTGATGCCCATATGTGACCCAAAACAGTATCAGTACTGTCAGACAATATGTTTGTTCGATATACTGTCAGCCTAAATGCTTGATATGTTGATTGTAATCAATTACATGTAACATGGTAACAAAATCACGCAATGCGGAAAAGAGTATAATGACTGCCTCCAATCATGCCCCCTTGGTCTGTGTCGCAATAGAAGTGATAAAAGGGTTGATAATATGTGTGTGCCCCCCAGAAGAAAGGGAATAAAGTAAAGGGAAAACTAATGTTATGTGTAAAGACATATATTTTTTTCTTATTTTTTTATGTACTACAACATGTAAGCCATGATGAGTAAAGTTAATAAAAGTGAGTATGAAACTGAACAGAAACCAGGATAGAGGCAGACGAACAGGTCAACCAGCTAGAAATTAAATTCAAGTAGGCCGTCAAGAAAACATTACAGAAACACATGAAGGTCTTCTGTCGTGTTGAGACCATTTGGGAAACGACTATCCAGTTCAAGAATGAACTGTGATTCTAGTCTTCTGAGCATGAGATCCCTGTCTCCTCCCCTAATGGGTTTGGGTACGGAGGCAATCACAAAATATGATAAACAGTCAAGATTATTCTGGTGGATGGCTTTAAAATGACGAGCCACGGGGTACGAGCTGTCGTTGTTCACGATAGCCCGAAGATGTTGTAAAATTCTGACATGCACCTGCTTGCCAGTACTGCCTACATATCTGAGGCCACAGGTGCATGTCAGAACATATACAGCAAAATCTGTTTTGCAGTTATGTTTCCCCTTAATTTCCACAGGATCAGGTCTAAAGGGTGTGGAGTATTTGGTGGTGTTTATTCCAAATTTACACGCTCTACAGCTGGAACATCGAGTAAAGCCAGGCCTAGCCATCCAATTGTCCTGTTTAATCAATTCAGGAAAGTCTCGACTGAGTTGGGTTCTCATGCTGAGTCCTTTCCTATAAGTGATGATAGGTCTATCAGCTATTCTAGGGGCCAATACCAAATCAGTTTTTAAAGCTGGCCATCTCTGGTTCATGATAGATCGTATTTTGCGCTCTTGTCTGTTAAAAGTCAGAATCAATCTAGGTGGGTTATTACTTGATTCTGTACTCTCTACAGTGCACAATTCTGGGCTAGGTAGAAGAGATTCCCTGGATCTGCAATTAGCTTTAGCTGTCGCTTGCTTAAGGATGGATTCTTTGTATCCCCTTTCTCTGAATCTGTCAAGAGCTTCAGTAGCACAGAGTTGATAATCATCATTATTACTACAGATTCTTTTAAGCCTTAATAGTTCTCCAAAGGGGATATTGTCGATGACATGACGGGGGTGCGAGCTGCTGGCATGAAGTGTACTATTGCCAGCAGTACTCTTGCGATGCAGTTTAGTGCACAGCTTGGAATTTCTCACAAAGACTTTTACATCAAGGAATTCTGCCTCTAATTTATCAATGTGTGATGTAAAGTGCAAATTTTCATTATTGCTGTTAATTAATTGTATGAAATTTTCTGCATCCGTCTGATTTCCCCTCCAAATAATAAAAACATCATCGATAAAGCGCAGCCACTGCACTACATTGTTAGTCATGATGTCACTGAGGTTGACCCTGAGTACCTGCTCCTCCCACCAGCCAACGTGTAAACACGCATAGCTAGGGGAGAAGCAGGCACCCATAGCCACTCCTCTCTGTTGTAAATATATTTCCTTACCAAACATAAAGAAATTATGATGCAAGCACCAATTAGTCAATTCAATCAACATCTTGTTGTGATTGTAACATTTAATAGGCCTGGTTCCCAAAAAGTGTTCCAGTGCTCTAAGTCCATCCTGATGGTTGATACTGGTATAGAGCGATTCTATATCGAGGGTGATTAATAATAAATCCTCACTCCAAGGAACATCTTTAATTCTGCTTAGGAAATGACCAGTGTCCTTAATGTATGATGGTAATGCCTGCACTTGATTCTGAAGGAAATAGTCAATGTATTCACCAATGTGCTCAGCCATACTGGAGATTGCAGAGATGATAGGTCTCCCAGGGACAGGGCTCACCATTTTGTGCACTTTGGGCAACAAATATAGTTTTGGCAGAACAGGATTGTCAACATTAAGGAAATTAAATTCCTCTTTGGAGAGCATGTTCTCCCTCTTCCATTTGAACAACAGTTTTTTGAGGCTTTCTTTTGACTCCACATACAATTTCATGTTGGATTTACTATAGCAGGTTCCATCATTCAATTGCCTCATGGCTTCGGCAAAATAATCTTTTTGTGGCCAAATGACCACGTTGCCACCTTTGTCTGCCATGGTCACAATGATGCTCTGATCTTTGTTTAACTTATTCATCAATGTAGTATAAGCCTGCTCTGAATTACTTCTGTATCTTTTCTTGTGTTTGACTTTGTGATACAGTTCTTTTAAATCCTCAATCACCATGTCATGAAATGTGTCGATTGAATCACGAGGCATGACCGGAATGAACGTTGATTTAGATTTGAATGGACTTAAATTCATTCCTACCTGAGATATTTGTGCCGCTTCAAGATCGTCTTGAGTTGCCATTGTTTCAGCAGCCGGTACCTCATTCACCATCAGTTGATGCAGTGTTAGAAATGCTCTTGTTTCACCAGCTGGAACATCCAAAGAATTTCCTGCAGTTCCAGACTGTTTGGAGGGGTTGGTCTTGTTGCCATCCTTAATGTTGAAAAATTTCATCAGTTTTAATTTCCGAATGTACAAGAAAATATCCACACGTGTTTTTGTATAACTGAAGTCTGTTATAGGACAATAATTAAGTCCTAAGCTCAAAAGTTGATTTTCTGCCTCAGTCAACACAACGGTGGATAAATTGATAATCGTGTTCTTTACTGTTTCTTTTTTCGCCAATATTGCTTTTTTTGCTTTTTTGGAGATTTTTTGTTTTTTGCGGCGTTCTCTTCGACGTTTGTTGCGTCTTTTTTTGTTGTCTTGTTCTGGGGCTGCTGTTGCCGATTCCTGGGTCTCAGTGTTTGCAGTCGGTCCGAGCATAAAAAATCGACCTCCTCGCCCAGATTTAAAATAGCCATTTCAGTTGAGTCAGATAGCTCGCTTCTACTCTCCCATGATGAACCACTGGTGAGAGATTCATTGTCGCTGTTTTCCATCATGTTGCCAATATCAGCTGAAGTGGATGCCGCTATTGGTGTTTCAACGGAGGATATGGATTTTTTAGAAGCTTGTTGCGCCAGTTTTGTTCTTTTGGCAATCTCAAATTTCTTGGCGAATGTAAATATTCGTCCCTGAGCATAATCCTCCTTATCGCGGGCGAATTTATAGATTTTGCGCATTTTGATTTTCTCTTCTTGCTGTTTGAGGCGCTCATCAATTTCTTTGCGCGATTTCTCAATTAAATCATTGGGTTCAAACGTGGCAAGAAATTCATTGATGGATTCTATTTCTTTCATTATGATATCTCTATCAATTACAGCGTATTTGACCAGTAGTTGTATTATCCTGCTGGAAGAGTCAAGGTTGATTTGTCCCCATTCCTTTAACATTTCGGGATTGGGATTTTCATAGCTTGGAGCCAGGAGGATACGAAGGCCACGGGGCACCCGCCCCTCCTCCAGATATTTCGAGAGTGATTTGTGTTCCCACCACTTGGTGAGTTCCTGCCGCATGCATTTTTCCAGGCGCTTCATGGCTGCCTTGATTTTCTCTTCATCTGTATTGTTAACAGCCGCCAGAGTGGACTTATTGGTTCCCTTTTGTTTGTTCGTTACAGTGGGGAGATTTGAATATAGCACGGCTGCCGCCGCCTCTCTCCCGGCTTCTCTGTTCTTTAACGCTTCAGCTGACATGATTGAGGCGCCTTGAGATCGCGCAGAATATAATTAATGCGGTTCAGTGTCGAACGTGATTGTTCTCCGATCACTGACCGCTTAAACCCAGGGACTCCTCCCCTCCGTCCGTTCGCTCACAATCACTCACCGCCGGGGTCAAATATGCGTTGAACGACAACCATCCAGGTCCGTTACCGCAGACGCCGGCGAAGTGAACTCCAGAGCCGGATCGGGGGTTGCAGCTTGAAAATTTCCCTCGAAGAAAGCAGCACGTTAGGTTGTACAGCTGCAACCAATCTTGCGGGGAGTGAAGCGGCTTCGGAAGCAACCTCCTTCCGATGTAGAAATGCACGGATGCAGCTCTCTCACCAAACCAGCACGCAGCAGCCGCCACAGCAGTAAATGAAAAGAAAGCCACGCCACTCCAACGTCCGTTATGGGCTAAAAAAGACGATTTATTAAGCGCTCAAGGCCACCAGATCTTACGCGTTTCGGGCGTCCGCCCTTGTTCACAGATCATTCGTCAGTAAGTTTACACTGGCTTAAGTACTTTCAATTTTTCCCGGGCATTTTTTTCTATACAACCACGTGATGAATAAATAAACATAAAAGACACACTACCTAACTTAGGCTGAGGCAATCGTTTCTCTAAAATAGTGCCATGTTACATGTATATATAGAAAAAATTATATATATATATTTTCAAGGCATGTACATGTGGAGTTAAGAATAATAGATCTATACTTACCTATTCACATTTACCTTCACAATGTTTTGTTCGTCCATACAATATTTTTCATTCTGATTTCTGTCAGTGATCCAACATAACATAACATGACATAACATGACATGGCATGACATGACATAACATTACATTTGCAGCAGAAAAAGAGGGTCATCACTGTAAGGTCTACATCCACAGCAGACAACTGCTCTGAATGAAGTATCTCACATCTTCTTCAAGCAAGACTTCATTAGTAGTGCTTACAGACACTGTCAATCAATCAATCAATAAATCAATCAATCAATATGTAGAGCATGCTAATCTCCCCCAGGGGTATCCAGGTGTGTGTGGGTGGGGTAACTCGAACAGCCAGGTCTTGAGGCTACTCCTGAATTTGCCAAGGGAGGTGGATGTTCGGAGGTGAAATGGGAGGTCGTTCCAGGCTTTGGTGTTGAGGTGGGGGAAGGAACGTCATTCGGCTCAAGTACGATGGATGGTGGGGACAGAAGCAAATGCTAGGGAGGGGGACCGCAGGTTTCTGGTGGGCTGGTGGAAAGTCAATCGGTTGTTCAGGTGTTCTGGTCAGTGGGCTTTGTAGGCGTGCGTGTGCAGTTTGAAGTAGCATCTTTTCTTGATGGGGAGCCAGTGCAGGCTACGAAGGTGCGGGAGATATGGGATCATCTGGTAAGGACAACTGTAAAGTAAATCGTAAGGAAACTACTCTCATTAGTTACAAAAACAATGTTTCATGATTAACAGAGCTCATAAACACTTAAAGGTTAAAAAAACTACAAAAATATGCTATTATCAATATTAAAAAATATACACACATGATACATACATAAATATATATACAAGCTACAGCTCTAAAACATACCCTTTCAGTCATCCACAATGGTCATAACGCATACACATTAATAAATTACACTTGATAAACAAAAAATGGAGTTCCAGATTATTTATAAATCGTTTTCATATTGATATACAAGTACTAACCTGAAGGATAACCATTCAAACATATTTTCTTAAATGGATCAATATATGGCATGACACAAATTTCAATAGCCAAACATCATTGCCAATTGATGAACGTAATGTAGCTCGAGTAAAATGTTACACTCAGAAGATCTCTCTACGTGCATTTCGGATCACAGGCCTTCATTGGGAGAGTTAGATTTCGCAGGTTTGGAAAATACCTAACGTTATGCAATGAAAGATATAAAAGGCCCAGGATGATTCTTCCTGTTGAGTTCTGGATTGTTTGGAGGCGCTTGAGAAGGAGGGCGGTGGCTCCGGAATAGATGGCGTTCCCATAGTCGAGTTGACTGGTGATGATGGCCTGTGTGACGGTTCTTATGGTGTAGGTTTGGATCCATCTGAAGACTTTCTAGAGAATTCAGAGGGCTTTGAAGCAGGTGGAGGCTACCAAGTTGACCTGTCATTTCATGAAGAGATCACTGTCGAGGTTGATGCAGAGGTTATAGGCATGGGTGGTGGGCCGAGGGCCACCAGGAGTCATCCCCCGTTGAAGAGGATCTTCCCAAGAGGAGGAATTCAGTTTTGTTGGTGTTAAGTTTGAGTCAATTGGCTCTCGTTCAGTTGGAGATGTTGGTTATGGCATTCTGGAAGTCATCTCTTGTGTTGTCTGTGTCTTCGGTGAGGGAGAGGATGAGTTGAGTTTCATTGGGGTCGGATATAATGTTGCGTCTGTTGCTTTGAGCGATTGGTGCTACTGGAGTAATGTAGACTGTGAACTGTGTGGGGCTCAGTGAGGAGCCCTGGGGTATGCTGCAGATGATCCTCTTGTGGTCAGAGATTTACAGGGGAGGCAGATCCTTTGAATGCGCCCAGTGTGAAAAGACGAAAGTACCGTAAGGGTGTTGTCGTAAATGCCGATGTGGTGGAGTCTTTGGGTGAGGAGGTGGTTGTAGTCTGTGTCGAAGGCTGCTGACAGGTCGAGGAGGATCAGGGCTGCTGACTCGCCATTGTCAATACGGTCCCTAACGTCGTCAATGGCAGCAATAAGGGCGGTTTCTGTACTGTGGTTAGAGCAGAAGCAGGATTTGGAAGGTTCAAGCTGGTGGTTGGATTCCAGGTAGTCCGTGAGTTGGTGGGTGATGGCTTTCTCCGGTACCTTGGTCAGGAAGGAGAGGAGTGAGATGGGCCAGTAGTTCTTTGGCTCTGATATGTCTACTGTGGGTTTCTTCAGTAGTGGTTTTAATTTGGCGTGGTTCCACGTTTCCAGGAATGTGGCAGATCTGGTCGCTGACTTGATGATGCTCCGTGGTTAAAGGCGTGGTGGGGGCAGGGTCGTTTGGGGCTCCAGAATAGATGGAGGACATGATGGACATTGTGGTTTTGGTGCAGTGGGTTTGCAGGCTGTCAGTCAGTGGGCAGAAGGATGGTGGGAGTAGCAGAGAGGTCCGATTGAAGCAGTTGGGGTTCGAAGTTCAAGTAGATGTTGGCAATCTTGGTGTGGAAGAAGTCGGCAAGTGATTTGCAGAGGGACTGGGAGGGCTGGATGGTGTTTTCAACGGTGACTGGGGAGGAGAATTCTCTGAAGATTTGGAATAATTTTTTGGTGAGGTTGATGGCGAGGTGGTAGGATTTGAGGGCTGTCTTGAAGGCTGAGTGGCCACCTGGATCTTTGCTGGTGTGCCAGCATCTCTCTAGAGGTGTTTTTTCTGCTTTGAGTTCAGGGGTGAATCAGTTAGTGTGCTTGTTGGTTCATTGGAGTCAGCGCTGGTGGAGATCCATTCCGATTGGTGGCGGTGGCTTAATAGATGTCGTCAGATGTGTGGAGGGTGGGGGTGTTGAGAGTGGTCATTCATTGAGATTCTGAGATTGTGTTCCAGCTCGGGCAGGTGAGCTCAGTTCTGTGGTTGAACTGGATTTTGGCACTGGACATGAATATGGGGTCAAGGGTGTCGCCAGTGGTGGGCGGGGGGTTGGTGACAATCTGTTTGAGGCCCAGGTTGTCCATGAAGTATAGCAGGGTGGCCGAGTTGGTGTCTGAGGGGTCCTGGAGGAAGAAGTTTGAGGTCTCAGAGGAAGGGGTGTTGCCTATATTCCAAGGCAATGTGGCGATAATTTTGTATATGGAGTTGCAGAAGGGGGTCTTGGTCCTGGTGGTCTATTAGTGAGTGTACCTCTGTCGGTAGCCCTGAGGAGTTCCCACTGGAAGAGGGCTGTTCTGCATGCGGTCCGGGTTGTCAGCCTGAGAGTTGGGAAGAACTAGTGCAGATGCACAGAGGATCAGCAATACTTGCTGGGTGAAGGTAGGATATTGGGTATTATATCCTTCTTTTTGCGCTTGCCATACAACCCCAAAGCCATTTTCCTGTGAAAGTGGTTGTGTTTGGTGTAACATTCATTTTTTACAAAGATGATTATCTTCCCAGTTTGACTTGTCAGAGTTTTCCTTGTCTAAGATGAGAGTTGACCATTTACCTGTGAAGCCATATCCTGTTCTATTCATACATAAGGGAGCTTGAATTGGAGTAAAATGAGTTGCAACACTGTTGATACCCTATTTTATTTTTTTGCTTCAATCAGCTAGCTTAGATAGATTTGGTTCCTGATTTTTGCTCCGTTTTTGGCAACACTTTTTCCTGGTTGCTTTTTTTCTTACCTTGGATTAAACAAAGGGTTAGTGGTTGTAATGATATGACATAGCACTTCATTTCTCAGTTTAAGAAGAACTTCCATTTGGAATCAATCATGTCTGGCATATGTACTGGGGTTGAATTTTGTGAGAGATTTAGTTCTTAGCAATTCTTTTATATTTTCACAAAGAAGAATTTGGCATACATTGTAGCCCTTGAATTGAGCTGGGTATTTAGGTTTGGCTGATGGGAGTTGAACATTGTTATATGGTCTGGAACAGGCTCTTGATTGACTAAATGAAGCTGATGAAACAAGATGTGAAGCAATTTAAACTGTGTATGTTATTATAAGAACGTTTTTCAACAGGTTATGCAAAGAGACTCTGTCAGAAATGTGATTTTTGGTTGGCTGAGGTATGCACCCAGGCCAGGCAGGAACCACCACGTTAGTCAGGGTAAGCTAAATATACAATAACCTGTGCTCACCCTTTGGTAACTTGGCACAAAGCAGTCAGGCTTATCTACAAATGTAATATGTAGAGTATTTGGGCAATGAATACACCAAAAAAAGACTCCACACAGGTTTAAAAATACAGATCATATTTCTATGACTAAATAAAGATCAAAACAACAAACATCCAATAAGTGGGACCGGAGTTATGAATTTTCAAAGAATAAACCAAAAACAGTACTTAGCAGCAGTCAATAGCGCTAAACGGTACCTGAGATCTCGTTAGACCTGGGTAAATCCAAAGTTCAGGTTGAAGCTTTACCTCCTCAAGCTGAATGATTTGCCCCATTTGCGGGGAAGACGGTCGCTGGGAGCAAGTAAAGTGTTGATAATGATGATCCTATAGGCGGAAGGATTGGTCGGGTGTTGTGGACGGCAGAAGGGGACTCCCGTCAAAGGATGTGATGCTTGCTGTGCAAGACGATGATGCGGCATTGCTTGCAGTAATCCTTCCAGTGCTTGTACAAACTGGCCCATTTGTAGTCACAAAGAGCCCAAAAGCTTGATTTCAGGGGCCCAGGAGCCGTAGGTGATGAAATCAGCTGTAGAACCCACTTCTGAGGCCCAGAGCTTTGAGGGGGCACCTACGGCAAGGATAAGACTTACAGAAGGCAGGGTCCAGCAGCAACAGCAGAATTGTAGGAAGTCTTTTGTGTTCCTGAGACTTCAGAAAACAGGGGGCAAGCCAGCAAACCCTTTCAGATCACTTGGAGGGAAGGCAGAGTTCTTGCAACAGAATCAGGGAGCAACAGGCAGCAGGGCAAAAAGCAGAAAAGAAGTCCTTCCAGAAAAGAAGTCTAGTTGGGTCCTTTACGCAGCTCAGCAGTCCTACCGACAGGGGATTAGTTCAAGATCTAGAAGTGTCTGATTTTAGGGGGTCAGAGACCCAGTACTTATACCCAAAGTGCCTTTGATATAGGGGTTGACTTCAAAAGAACTATCTGGAGTGCAAACGGATCTCTTTCAACCCAATCCTGTCTGTTAGGCTACCCTAGTGTGGTAAATCAGTGTGTGAGGACAGGACACAGCCTATTCAGATGTAAGTGTGAGCCACCTCTCCCCCTTCCTGCCCAGGAAGACCCATCAAGATGCCGATGAATACAGATGAGTGCTCAGAATGCAGATAAGCCCCACCTTCCGTGTTTGTGGAAGTCTAAAGGGAATGCACATAGTGTAGCCGTCACCCAACCCATACTTGTATTAGAGACAGACTGTAACAAACAAGAACAGTAAGTACAGATAAATGTCCACTTTCTAACAGTGGAGTTCTTAAAAAATAATGTTAAATCTAACTTCACCAGTAAGAAGGATTTATCATTACCATTCCAGACATGAAAACGCCACACCTCTCTGATCAACAATTACAGCTTAAAAGTATATTAAGAAACTCCTAATGCTGACCTATGAGAGGGTTGGCCTCACAGTAGTGAAAAACTAATTAGGCTGTTTGTCCCTACCAGGACATGTAAAACATAAAGGTACATGTCCTACCTTTTACTTGTATAGCACCCTGCCCATAGGGTTACTTAGGGCCTACCTTGGGGGTGACATATGTATTAAAAGGGGAGTTTAAGGTTTGGCAAGTAATTTTAAATGCCAAGTCGAAGTGGCAGTAAACAGCCCACACTAGAGTGGCAGGCCTGAGACCGGTTTAAAGGCTAATGATGTGGGTGTCACAATGAGTGGTGCATGCCCACTAGTTGTACACGCCCTGGGTACATGGTATACTACTTTACAAAGGACTTACCAGTACAACAAATATGTCATTAAGGAATACACCAATGTCATCATGCTTAGGGGAGAAGCACATACACTTTGGAGTTGGTTAGCAGTGGTAAGGTGCTCTGAGTATTAAGGCCAACAAAAAGAGTCTGCAAAAATGAGAGGCAAACGGCAAAACATTGGGGGAAAGGTCACCCTAAGGATGACAGATCTAACATAATGTAAATTGAGTGCATGCATACTGAGGCATGATACCTGCCATGATAAGGTTTTTTATTAGAAGCAGGCAAGGAGTGCAATCACACTAGATGCCTAGATTTAAGAAAAATGTACTTACATTTCAATAATTTGATATCATCCACTGCAAGATTACCTGTTCCTGTGTTAGGTTTTGTATTTCAAGTTAAGTCAAAACAATGTATTTATTGTTTAATTAATTTAGGGGCCGATTACGATGCAGCCAGTAAAGGCTCCAAAAACAGGCTTTCATGGCGCATCGTAATGGGCTGCTCGGTTTCCTTTCAGACCGCCTCATTATGATGGAGGCGGTCGGAAAAGAATCCAGCTGGTCGCTCTAACTGTCTCCCAACGGCCTTGGAGAGCCCTTCCGCCAGTCAGAAACTGGCCAGTAAGCTCAAGGGCAGGCCTTTCCACCCTTGAGATTACAATGCATGGTTTCCAACATGGTTTCCAAGCTGGCCTGTCCGACATGGAAACCATGTCGGAAAGCTTGTTTGGGGCCCCACGCACCTCCCATTTACCACTATGAACACTGTTCGGGCGCATTCCTACATTTCACTATGAGAGCATGTATTACTGCCATTTTACGGCTGCAATGCATGCTCCCATAGTGAAATATAGCAATGCACCCGAACAGTGTTCAGTCACATGTCAGGACCACCGACCGGGTGTCGGTCAGTCCCAGAACTCAGTCAGTGTCGGACGGAAGGCATTCTGCCGGACACCGAATTCAGGCCATTAGCGTCAAGAGCACATTAATGCAATGATTTACTGTCAAAGTTGTTATCCGCTGTAAGAAATATGCATTTTCTGGGTTTTCACCCCAGATTGTTCACCTTTTGCTGGACACTATATCTTTCCTGGCTCTAGATCTCTGTGCACGTTAGCCCCTGCTAAGCAGAAGTAAAATGACTGTGCTCCTCCTTTAAAAATAGCCGAATTGGACTACTCCAAATTGATGTTTTTGGTGAACAGTCAAAATATTGAGTTTTAAATATCCACCTACAGAAATATCGAGTTGGAAATATCGAAGATACAACAATGTCGTTGGACAGAATATCGACAATAGGTAAGTAATGTCGAATTTTAATATATCGATGTAAGTAATATCGAAGTTAGTAATATCGATATCAAATATATTGATGTAACTAATCTTGATGTTACTAATTCGATATTTGTATTATTGTTATGTATTTTATTATGTATTTAATATGTATGTGTTATATGTTTGTTGTCAATTATTTTACCTGTTTTAAATTATATGTGTACTATTTTTATATATTAATAATGTTATTTTTCAGTAAATTTTATGCGTTAGTACCGGAGCGGGTTGTGGGTTTATAGGGGAATGGGGTGAGAAGTAATTTAATTATACTAAATTAATTATTAATTTTTAGGAATTATAAATTAATTTGAATTCATTTTTGCGTTTAAAGTTCTGTAGCGGGTTGTGGGTTTATAGGGGAATTGGGTGGAAAAGTAATTTAATTGTAATTAATTAATGATTTATTTTTATTCGTTGGTATTGATGATTATTTAATTTTTAATTAATTATTAATTGGCAATTAATTATTTTAATTGGTAATTATTTTTTTTAATTGGCAATTAATATTTCTAATTGGTTTTTAATTTTTATTAATTGAAATTAGTATTTTATTAACTGGCATTTCATGTTTCATAAAAAGTCTTTTGGGTATAAAAAATAATTTTAGTGTTTAATATTTTTATATTATGAATCAATTTTTAATAATTAATCTGGTTTTTGTAATGAAAAATATTGTATTGTTCAATATTTATTATTTGGTCATTAATATTTATGAATAAATATGTATTGGTATTTATTGTTTATTTATTGTTAATTAATTATTCAATTGTAATTATGTTTTTATTAATTACTAAATGGTATTTGTAAATGATGTAGAGTTATTTAAAAAATAAATAATTAATTATGTTAAATATAAAAATTATTTATAAGTATGGTATATTTAACTTGTACACTATCCAACGCTTTCTTTACTGTTGCACTCTCTGGAGTAGGAATAGTATTTTTTATCCCTACGCTATCCAACATTGTCCCTACTGTTGCACTAACTGGAGTGGGAATAGTAATGTTTAATCCCTACGCTATCCAACGCTTTCCCTACTGTTACACTCTCTGGAGTGGGAATAGTAATTTTTACCCCTACGCTATCCTACGCTTTCCCTACTGTTGCACTCTCTGTAGTGGGAATAGCAATTTTTACCCCTACGCTATCCAACTCTTTCTCTACTGTTGCACTCACTGGAGTTGGAATAGTAATGTTTACCCCTACCCTATACAACGCTTTCCCTACTGTTGCACTCTCTGGAGTTGGAATAGTAATTTTTACCCCTACGCTATCAAACGTTTTCCCTTCTGTTGCACTCTCTGGAGTGGGAATAGTAATTTTTACCCCTACGCTATCCAATGCTTTCCCTATAGTTGCACTCTCTGGAGTGGGAATAGAAATTTTTACCCTCCCGCTATCCAACGCTTTCCCTACTGTTGCACTCACTGGAGTTAGAATAGTAATTTGTACCCCTACTCTATCCAACGCTTTCCCTACTGTTGCACTCACTGGAGTTGGAATAGTAATTTTTACCCCTACGCTATCCAACGCTTTCCCTACTGTTGCACTCTCTGGAGTGGGAATAGTAATATTTTCCCCTACGCTATCCAACGTTTTCCCTACTGTTGCACTTTCTGGAGTTGGAATAGTAATTTTTACCGCTACGCTATCCACTGCTTTCCCTACTTTTGCATTCCCTTCAGTTATAATAGTAATTTTTAACCCCACGCTATCCAACGGTTTCCCTACTGTTGCACTCTCTGGAGTTGGAATAATAATTTTTACCCCTATGCTATCCAACGCTTTCTCTACTGTTGCATTTTCTGGAGTGGGACCAGTAATTTTAAGTCCTACGCTATCCAATGTTTTCATTACTGTAGCTTTTTTGGTGTTTAAATAATAGTTTTATTTATTTAGCTATTTAATATTTTTTGCATCAGTTTAGATAATGTAGTATATAATTAATTTAAAAAATATTGAAGGTATATTTAATTTTTTTAATTTAATAAACATAATGATGTCCTTTTTATATATGTTATTATTTTATATCTGTGGATGTATTTGTAATTTATAATATTTATTTCAAATTAAAATAATTATTAAAATGTATTATTGAGTAAGTATATATTATATATTTTATGTATATGTTTAATTAATGTTTTAATAGTATATATGTATTATTTATTAATTTTAAACCTTATTAAATATTTATAACTATTTTGATTTTATTTATAATATTATTTACATATTTGTTGTAGATAGGATATCAATATTCTTGCCTTCGATATTCCTGCGTCGATATATATGTAGGTCGATATTTTGTAGGTCGATTTTCTGTCAGTATTACGATGTATTTAACTTCCCTATATGATCTCCAGTATATGGTACAAGGTGTATACATTAATTCTTCAGCTTTCCCTGCCTCTACTATATATGAATGAGGTGAGAAATCCCTCCCTGTAGATGCAAACTATGTTGCTGTGATTAACAGGTTGATTGAATGGGCAGGGATGATTCATTTGACTTCAGCAGAAGGGTGGGGGCTGTGAGCATCACAGTCTCAAATCCTGGTTGAGTGTCAAAAGCATGCCTCTCTTAAGTACCTGTAAAGAGATAACAAGCTGTGTGCTTTTGTATCCCTCTGTTGAATTTACATTTAAGTTTAAGCATCCAAGTCACTCCAACAAAAGGAGGCCAATGGCCCCTTAACTTGGCCTTTATCTTTGGCACAGCTGGAGGTGAAGATAAAAAAGCCCACCTCGCTGTCAGCATGTTGCT
Source organism: Lissotriton helveticus (assembly GCF_964261635.1). Taxonomy (NCBI): domain Eukaryota; kingdom Metazoa; phylum Chordata; class Amphibia; order Caudata; family Salamandridae; genus Lissotriton; species Lissotriton helveticus. Next base: position 2,012,643,784 of record NC_136057.1, on the reverse strand, counting down.
GATGGGAATGAAAAGCAGACAATGTGTAGGTGCTGCTGAACGTGTCCAGGAGTCTGAAAATGACACCAGGACAAGTTCAGCATATTTCTGTGTGGCCCAACTTCTTGGCAGGGTGGACTGCATTCACCCGTTGAAAATAGTGGGTGGACTCATGTAGCACTTCTGCTCCGACCTGTGCTTACACCTGCAGTGGAGTAGAGAGTGGCGTTGTAACTTGAACCCTGCCAATCCACCCCCACTGCTCGCCGTCCTTTTTCCTCAGCCCCCCCGGCAATGGGCGGCAATCTAAGGGATAGCCTCGGGTGCCAGAAGATCGAGCTACGCCACTGATCTACATGCACCCACTTTAGTACACTCCTGGACCGGCAGGACAGAAAAGGACTAGGCCTTCTGTGTGCAGAGGAGCCCTGAAGGACTGGACCAGCTCCCTTGTATCCCTAACACAAAGAAGTGGACTCCAAGGGTCATACAACTGACCTCCTGCTCAAGCTACAGGGATAGAACCAGCTAAAAGAGGTCTTTCCTGCACATGCCCAGCTGACCAGTGGCAACTGGACTTGAACTTGACCCTGCTGTTGGCCTCAGTCCAACACTCGCTGAGTCTCCAAGTACCCCCTCCCGGTATTCATGGGAGGCTATTGAAGTCTACTGCTGTGGTGGATAGGGATTCAAAGAACTAACGCAGAATGTTAAATCTTTCACCAGGACAAATCTGCTTATTGTTTCTGATCTGTGCACCATCACAGCCAGCCTCAAATTGCTCCTAAGTCCCAGTCTATCATAACCATTGACTATCACTGGTGCTTAATGCCCTTTGGTGCTATTTCTACTGAAAACTTTAAAGACCCATATCACTCTTATTAGATTTTTGAAATGTTGGTTTCATTTAGTTAATTACATTTTAATCTATTTTTCTTATTCACTTTAGATTTGTTAATGGTTTGCATTTTGACTTTATTCTTTTTTTGGTAGTGCTTGAATATGTTACCCATTTCCTCAAGCTAAGCCTGGCTGCTCTATGCAATAGCTACCAGGGGTTGAACTCAGGTTAAATTAGTTACTTTGCGGTTTGTGATTATTCTTTTGAGGTGGGAAGTCACTCTACCTTTCTAAACCTTATAATAGTGGCCTGGCAGAGTCGGGCATTGTTGTAAAAACACGAGGCCGCATACCATGTTTATAGTGAATGGTCAGATTTGTTTTACTGATTGGGATTGCCAGGAAATATCTGGCAGTCCCAAAGAGAAAACTAAAATAATAATGACCCTCACACCTGGGGTGAAAGAACACAGGGTGCAAGGGTCATTAGTATTTTGTTTTTCAAAACAAAAACAAACTTCAGCTGTGGAAGCTTGTTCATGAAAAACAAAAAAGATTGGTAAACGTATTCCTGAAACATGATGGCTGTTGACCAAACTGTCCATTCCTTCACAGGATCCATCATGTTGGGAGTTCTTGTCAAGTCACAGAACTCAATGAAGAGCCGTCAGTGATATCCCAATATGGCAAGCTGTAGTTCATCAGGGTGGTGGATGTAATGTCCTCCACCATGCTGAAGGATGGACGGCCACCCACCCAATCTTATGTTTTGTCCAATGTGTTAGATTATAGATGAACATAACGTTTGCTGGTGTTCGACAAGCAAGAATTATTTTCAATTTAAATAGTTATCAGTTTACCAGCATAATAACTAACCCCTGCCACTCGCTGAGGTGATGGAACTTTGCAGTTGTTTTGGAGAAGATAAGGAACTATACATTACATAAATAATATTCACAATCACACATTAATAGTCAGTCAAAAATGATAGTTTGGTATGAGTTAAAGGGTTTTATTAATCCAGTATTTTTAGTACTGCATCTTTAATAAGGTCACAAGTTAATTTGTATTAACTCTCAATTATCAAATATGCACAGACATCAATAGCCAATACTAGTAAAAAAAAATCATAACAAACTAATTAAGCACGTTCCATAAAGGAAAGAATCCCTATTCTAAGAACCCATAAAAGAGTTATAGTTCGAGAGAGTGAGAGAAAAGTATAAAGCTTTGGTATTAAAGACAACTCAATAAATCAAAAAATAATTTAAAGCAGAACTTCCCATGAAGAGAGGTTCAAGAAACTCAGTAGAGTCTCAGAGCAACGTGGAATAAGGGTAAATGGAATGATCATAATGGCAAGTGGGAGAAGTGTTTTTCTACTCTAGGACACACACTATTATAGACTACAGTTTTCATGAAGCGTTTTCAACATGTTGCATCTTCCATCTCTAATCATCTGATCAGCTTTTGATGCTCTCCTGGGAACAGTATCACTCTTGCCTTCTCACAGAAATACAATAGTCACCAGCCAGCAAAGTTGAGTTTGCAACTAAGTAGTATCAATTCTAAGTTCTATAATCGGTCATTCTCATGTTCAGGTCTACTTTCTCGCCTATGAACAAATTTCTATACTTTTAAAAGCTCGAATGTATTCATGTGGTTAACATTGGTCTATGTTGAAGTTGAAACATAAATATAACCGTTAGACCTGTTATCTTTGGTGTGGTTTCCCATGACTTGTTGTCGTTTGATTATCTGTTTTGCAGACTTTATTTTTGCTGGCTTTAGGATTCTGGGAATTTTACTAGTGCTAACCTGCATGAGCTCTTTCCCTAAAACATGGTAACATTGCTTATCCACAATTGGCATTTTTTATTTATTTATTAGTCTTTAGTAAAGTGTACTACATGTGTCCAGGGCCTGTAAATTGAATGCTAATAGTGGGACTGCAGCACTATTTGTGCCACCCACTTCAGTTGCCCTTCAAACATGTTGCAGGCTTGCCATTGCAGTGCCTGTGTGTGCAGTTTTAAACTGCCATGTTGACCTAGCAATTTACCCCTCTTGCCAGGCGCAAACCTTCCTTTTTAATGTATGTAAGTCATCCTTAAGGTAGGCCCTGGGTAGGCTGGAGTGTATTAAAAAAGTACGACATGTACTTTTAAGTTTTACATGTCCTGATAGTGAAAGCTATTATATTTGTTTCTCACTACTGCAAGGCCTTTCTCTCCCATTGGTTAACATAGAGATTGCCTTATTACATTTTATAAGTATGATTTTCAATTGGGAAAAGATAGACATTTGGAGTTGGTATGTATGGGCTCACAATTTAAAATCACAACTTATGGTAAAGTTTGATTTTAAGTTGTAAGTCTGAAAATTCCTGCCTTTAGAAAGTTGGCATTTTCTTACTTTAACTGTTCTGTGCCTTCTGCCTGTCTCTGAATGCAAATCTGAGGGGGGTGGCAGCTGGGTTGTGTGCATTCCCTTCAGACAGCCACAGACAAAGGGGGCTTAGTTGTGACTGATGGGCCATCAACATCCTAATTGACCATCAACATTATGATGGATCATCCTGGGTGGATGGGAGGGAGGAGGTGAGACTTACACCTGAATGGGCTGTGTCTGTACCCACTCAAAGAGCTGCATACTCCACTGTAGTGAGTCTGGAGCCAGAGCATGGCATTTGTGATTTTCAACTGCCTCTATTTGAAATTCCTCCCACTTCAAAGGCATAACTGGTTAAAAGTACTGGACGCCTGACACCACCAACTACACTTCTGGACCTGAGGACATTCTGCCAGGAAGAAGGAATGCTCTGCTGCTGAAAGGGCTGTCACTCTGCAAGCCCTCTGCTCTGCTGTGCCTGCCCTGCTGCACTCCTTGCCTGGGAGTGGGAAGGACTGAACATGCATCTCTCCATTCTCAAGAACCTAAATGCCTCCAAGGGTTTGCTGACTTCCCTCCTGTTTTAAAGCCAGCAGCTCACCTGCACCTTTTGGGACTCTGCTAACTGTGAGCTGACTCTGCCAAGGGAAGCCAATCCAGTCCTGGGTCCTTGGAAATGGGTTTTCAGAAGTTTGATGGCAAATATGTATGCCTGGGCAGAGTTTATGGAGTTCCGCTCCACTACGCAGAACTCCGTGAAACGACCAAACAATCTGCTGCGCTGTGCCGAGTTCTGCAAGTAGCAGAATGCGTTAGGTCATGCTGTTGAGGCTAATTTTTAGCGGTGTATTTTTCCAACTCTGGATTTGCACCAGGCTCAGTGCAAGAGGGCCCTTCTTCTTTCTGCTGCTCGAGTAGAGGTTCTACTCTGGCTGCCGTTTCGTCGATGCAAATGGAATGTTTCTCAATGCGAGTGGTCGTGGCCATCCGTGACTGCCCGCATTGAGAAATCTCACCGGGGGTGGTCTGGAGTAAGATTTTCCTCACTCACATACGCCAACTTACTGTGGACGAACACGAGTGAGGCAAAAACTCAGCAAAGTGGAGTGGAGTTTTTCAGAACTCTGAGTCAGATGTACAACCCTTTCAATTTGTGGTCTTGGACCCATGTGCACACGCTAAAAAACATGGGTCCATGTACAAACAGTATTTTGCGAGTCGCAAATAAATTGTGGATCACAAAACACTGTTTTGCGACTCGGTATTTGGAAAGGGACGTTCCCTTCCAAAAAGTGTCTCCATAGCCATGTACGAATGTTTTGCAACTGCAATTGCGGTAGCAAAACACTCGCAAATTACCACCTACTTCACATAGGTGGTAATGCATTCACAAATGCTTGCAAAATATTTTTTTAAGGGCAGGCAGTGGTCCCAAAGACCACTGCTTGCCCTTAATGAATTCATCAAAAACGTTTTTTTTTTTTTTTTTAAATGCATCCCGTTTTCCTTTAAGGAAAACGGGCAGCATTTAAAGAACAAAAGCTGCTTTATTTAAAGGGAGTTCCAGAAATGGTGGTCTGCTGAGCACAGCAGGCCACCATCCTTGGGAGAGCCAGCCATTCCAAATGGGGTTACAAAATGCGAGTGGCTCATAAATATTCATGAGCCTTGCATTTTGCGACCACATTGGGAATCACAGTGTCCAAGACACTATTGTACATGCCGAGTCGTAAATTGCGAGTCGCAAAAGCAAACCAATTTGCGAGTCGCTATTTGACAGGCCGTACATCGGGCCCTAAGTTCTATTTTTACTAACCTGGTGTGGATTGTGTTTCTGTGGTATTTCACTTTTTTACTGTTTTAACTATTGCACAGATACTCTGCACATTGCCTCTCAGGTTAAGCCTGCCTGCTCTGTGCCAAGCTACTAGAGGGTGAGCATAAGTTAATTTAGGGTGTGTTTCTGACTTTCTCTGACTTACTATGACGAGGATTGTGGTCCCTACTTGGACAGGGCGTATACCTCTGTGAAGTAGAGACCCAATTTCCAACAATACTAAAAAGAAAAACATTTAGCACAGCAACCATTCATTTTCTTTAAGAATGCTGTATTTTCATATATGAACTCTTTATTACCACATTACAAAAATTGTTTCGAATCCTTTGTAAACAGTGTTCCTTTTGTTATTAAAAACATTTTGTGAATATATATTGAGAACATCTATGCAGTTATTATTTTTTATGAAAAATATATTCATGGAAAGGTCAAGAAACAAACATTTTATTAATGATTATCATTTCTAGTCAAGTCAGCTGGTCAGGCAATGTTGCTTTAGCCATTTGAGGCCTAGTATAAGTAAATATGGTTGCCTAAATGTTAATTCTGCACATTTATTATAAGCTATATTATTTTCTTGTTTTTATTCTAAAACTTCCCCGCTGGTTTTCTATGCTATCCATGAAAAAATGATGTTTTAATGAAGATAAGTATAAGGTAGACCCTTGCAAACCATAACAATTAAATTCCTCACAACACCTTAACATCCGTTAAATCTTCTAAAACAGAACTGGATGCCAGCTCTCATGTTACTAGAGATGACAACATAAATATGCTTTAAAAATAGTTTTTAATGTTTTTAATGTATTTGTGTTATATGATGCTTAGGACCAACGCAGATAACATTTTGCTTTACAGCGAAAGACGAGTAGATCATCTAGTTGTTTCTTTACAAAATACAGTTTGAGAAGAGATGTCACAAGCTATGGCTGGACGTAAATACTGAACATTCATTAAATGGGAGTTGTCTGTCAAGTTATGATGTTAAGCTGTCTCCACAACTAGAAAGTTTTCAGTTTTTCTCCAGAAGGACTACGGGGATATTCAAAGGTTTGAAGACAATACATTTTGTATTCTCAATGCTGCATTTCGAAATAACTTGATTCAAGTTTACTTGGTTAGGAAGTTTGGAGTTTCTAGCCTAAATAACTTTTGAGCCAACATCAAACATGAAAAGTAGTACAAGCAGCTAGGAAACATTGCTAGAGCTTGGATCCTTGGTATACCAGGTACAGGCTGACAATTTACCTATCACCATCTTTTCAAACTTCACCAAAACAGCATTTTACTGATTCCACCAGTCTTGAAAAGTCTACCAATGGATGATCAGTGATCTTTGTTTATTCAATTGTGATTCATTTATTTAGAGTTTCGTACCCTGACAAGGCACCAAAGACATTCAATGGATGGATAGCACATAGTCTGTGGCTTTTGTACCATAAGTGAGAGCTCACTGGGGCGAATATGGACCCTTACCCTTTACCCCATATGGATAAAAAGTGACTGCATGCACTTGTTTGACAAGTGAAGAATTGTCCCCCAAACAATGTAACTCCATTACTTGCACATTGCCCATCAATCTTCAGCAGCGGAAACTATCCTTTGATGCCGGCAATTTGCTCTTCATATTAGAAGGTAAGGTTCTACTGCAAACAACATTTGGTTGGCTAACCCACGAGCTAGCATTTGTATCTCCTCAGGTAACATCTGTTCTGAAATCCTCTTCTGGACTAACAAGGCTCTATAAAATAAATAATGTAAATCATTATCCAAACTGGCATTATCATGCCTCATATGTTTAAAACTGCAGCCATACAATCCAGCATAATTTCCATGCAGGCCGAGCCCTACAGCTTGTACAAAACACTTACACTATATGGGGCCCGTTTCATATAGTAGGAAAAACCAACAAATCAAACTAAAGGAAAAAACGATTCTACTTTATAAATTCATTGTTGATGTGAGTGTGTCATTCCCAGCTTGGTAATTAAGGAACAGAGAAGGAAAGTGACTTCAGAGGGGTCACCACAGTAAATATGTTGTACTGACATCAGTGAGAGCAATGCCAGCTAACCCACTGGTTTAGCCTCAAACACAGGGTGGCTTTCACATTAAATAGAAGTTAAACTCCAATTGCTAGAAAAACTAACACATAAAAAAGTGGAGAAAATTCCTCCATACTATGCAGGAAGTTATTTTTGCATCCGATACTCATTTGTTTTAATGATTCAACTGCAGCGGCCAAGGGTTGCAAACCTCACAGTGGAAAAAATATGCATCTTTTCCCGACATTAGGTCATAACTATATGGGTGTTTCTACTTGTTATACATTTCACAAGATGCTTGAGCTAGCATTTTTCCTGACATGCATGGATTCAGACTGCGCTTTCTATTACGACACGTACACCCACTCTTTCTCTCTCTCTCACCCCCCCCCCCCACACACACACACTCATACATACCTGGCACCCACACTTAAAGTGAAGGATTAGTTCAAAACCATCTGTAAATGTACACCACGCACAGTAACTTCTTTTAGGGCACTTTTTTTGCTAGCGCTCATTCCATCGAACTCCAGAACTGTCATTTAGAGCATGATGTACGAAGCATTTTAACCAATCGGTAAAATGCGTTTAGCCACGTGAAAAAGGCAAAACGTGACTAGGATCTATATACTGAATCACATTTTCCTTTTGTATGTCGTATGTGGAAGGGGCCTGTTTGGGTCATCCATTCCTAATACCGAATAGCACTGGTATGTATGAATGTTTTGCGACCAGAATGCGGTTGCAAAGCTTTCATAATTTACCGACTCCGTAAAGGAGGGGGTAACCCATTTGCAAATGGGCAGGGATCCCTTAGGGTGAATGTGAATGTGGGTGAAAACATTTTTAGGAGCAGGCAGTGGTCTCGTGGACCACAGACTACTATTAAAAAAATTAAAATAAAACTTTTCATTTTTATTTTTGTAATGCAACCCGTAATCCTTTAATGAAAATGGGCTGCATTACAAAAATATATAAATATATATTGCTTTATTTAAAAAGCAATCACAGACACGGTGTTTTGCTGACTCCAGCAGGCAACTATCCCTCTGATTTAAGCAATACCCAATGGGTCGACAAAAAATTACCTCCCTAATGAATTTGAGACCCATTTGTGAGTCGCTAAATGTGTCCCAGACACATTAGTACATTTGATTTTGCGAGTCTCTATTTGCGAGTCGCAAAAAAATTACAATTAGAGACTAGCAAAAGCAAATCGCCTTACATCTGGCCCTCAGTGCTTTTAGCATCGGTTTCAGATGTAAGAATGAAATGGATTCCAATTTAGATTGAGTATGGTCTGAGAATAAAAACTAGTAAAGCATAGGCCTTTTTTTGCATCAAATACTGGCATGTGCCGGTATTAGGTTGCCTTAGATAGGGATAAACATAGCCAAATGGTATTTTAAATTAGAGTTATTTTCAAAGTTAACACGCATTTAGAGCATGTAACTGCTAAATCCAAGCATTTTTATTTTTTAAGTAAAATGTGCATTAGATCCAAATTATGAGAAACAATGTGAGAAATTTGAAGCATACCCTGAGCAAAAATCTGACCTATTTGGACAGTGAAACTGTAAATCATTCTAAAAGTTTCTTGAACAGTTTGGTCGCTCTCAAAAATGTGCAAGCAAAGTAGGAATTCTTTTATTTGCTCAGCTGGAAGACGTTCCTCGGGCCAGACAGCAAACCCAGGGAAGCAATAAAAGCCCTTCTTGTTAATATCTGAAGCTGATGTTTGACTCCTCGCTGTGAGAAACAAAATATGCACAGACCTAGAGCCCCGGGTTTAGAATGATATTACAATGTCGATCAATGTAGTACTCGTGAAACAGTACATACATTCCTTTTAGATCATTTCACATTTGTAGGTTTTTTTAGGCTAAAATGTAAATGTAAAGGAAAGGAATTTGCATACTGATTATCCTTGAAAGCGGATGCAAAAGTAGTTATACTGATCACTGATGCACAATGTCCGTTGGAAAACTCAGAGAGGTATTACGGCTGTACCTCTCTGAACAGATTCGCAGTCATAATATGGAACATTTTAAGTTACAGAAATGCATGTCAATATCATGTCCTCCTCCTTGCTAAATACTCGTTCAAATCACTTTTCCAGTTATCTTTGACACAAATAAGATGCATTTGTGGGGGATGGAAAACCCACTTAGTCAACAAAAACAATTCTTGCCTGGGTAAACCAAAATTCTTGACAGGGTGAACCCCTAAAGTCACTAAATTAACTTGTGCCTAACTCCCTGGTAGCTTGGTACAAAGCACAAAGCAGTCTAGCACAAAGTGCCACTCATGGTCATCTGGTCATGCTAGTCTGAGGCCAACCGCAATGGTGTTAATGATGCCACACACCTGAAAACAGATCTTCTGCAGGGGCAGTGTTAGTCCACCCTCACCCCTGTCAACCTGCTCTCAACTAGCTCGGAGGAGGAGTGTTGATGAAGGACCAGAAAGAGCTTCAGGGAAGCACTGTGTCAGAAAGGTGAGTGGCCTGAGACATGGTTAAGGAGCTTTTTGTGTGGGTGGCACAGTCAGTGCTGTAGTCCCAAAAGTAGAATTTAATTTACAGCCAATGGCACATGTAGTACACTTTACTAGGAACATATAAGTACATTAAATATTCTAATTGGGTATGAGCCTTACTCTGCCTCAGATTGTAGTTGCTGTTTGACCGGAGCTCACCCAAAATCGACCAGTAACCCAATTTCTAACAAGTAGCATACAGGTTTAAAAAAGTCAGAGAAGAGCCACCTATCTACTAACCCAAACCTGCCAATCATAAAAAACAAAGAGGTTACATGGTCCTCTAAATCTTTCCACAGGAGCTTCCCTGACAGGACACCCCCAATGCCGGTCTATACTTTCCTGCAATCAGTGTTGGAAATCTGATCATTCCCATTCCTTCCTTGGTCACAAGTTTAACTTTAGTCCCCTTCGATTAGATATAACTGGGCCTTTCCTCACTAAAATCACCACTAAGTAATAGTAAGCATAGAATAGATGCCATTTTACAACCACACCTAAACCTAAAACTATACGTATTCATCAGAGTAAGGATGGCAATCAACTCAACTCCCCTATGTGGTGCCATTGATGCAGGGGTTTTGCCCAAAGGACCAACTGCTGATAACCTTAACAAGGTTGAACAGGGAACAGGTCCATGAAACAAAGTATTTAATTTTGAGTGGAGCTGTTGAACTAGCAAAAATGATACTACAACATGTAGTGAAAGACAGAGGTAAACCCAAAATAGGGGCCAGAATAAATCACTGCAGTAGACAGAGCCATTTCTAATACATCAAGCACTAATGTAAATGTATATATAAGTTGCAACTTCTTCATAAAATTACACTACCTTATGTCTCTATGTCTTTCAAATCTACCATATACTCTGGCACAACATTCAACTTAACACAAGTCATATAGGAAACATAATCAAACAAGTATAGTTTCACATTTGAACAGCACATCACACATCCCATTTTACTCATAACAATGTAATCTCTACCAACTTGTATTTGATTCACATCACACACGCTATGTTTATTGATATAATATATACAAGAAATGATTTGTGCTAGTACAACTGAAACAGAAAAGTCCATGTTACCAGGACCACAGTGTTCCAAGTCGCCTTTTAGGAATGACATATTACTGTGTTTGGGGATTTTATTTTTATCCTTTTGTTATTATTGCACAAAGCTAGATGTTTTCAAGATACCTAAAATCTGATGAAGGGAAAAGAAGAGGTATAATGAAGTCTAACCGTTTCATCTAAATGTAACACACTACTTTGAGACACATTATCATTACTCATTACATTGTGGAGGTTGGTTCTTGAAAAGTACAAGGACTACTTATTTTTTATTAAAAAAGCTAACACACATACATGGGCTCATCTACATAAAAGTGGACATTGAGTGATGTACATATACGTCACTCAAAAGCATTGCAAAGCGGCCTGTGTCTGCTGGCCTGAGTGGTTACATTACAAATTAGGGGTTGACCCAAAGGAGTGGTTAAGTTGTCTCACTCAGCTGTGGCATAACCTCCCTCTGCTAACAACAGATTGTCAGTGAAGGGGGCACCGTTGCCAGCTGACGCCCAGAGAATATTTATCAGTTTACAGGAAATATATTCTCAAACCTATGGTTTTGTAAATAATTCTGTTTTCTGGGTTAAGGCTGGATAGGCCATTCCTGTATTTTTGATGTATATATTGTCACTGCCCTCCTTTTCTCACTCACCCTCACTTCTGCACATTGCTGCACCAATCCCGCCCTATCCTTTTTCTGGGGCACCTTTGCACAATTTTATTCAGACATGTGCTGTGCTTTGCACATGCTACCGTGTTCAATATGAATAAATATGTTCAACATGCAAAAGATTGTTAGTAAGTAATTAAAGAGGCGCACAAAAATAAATGTTTTAACTTTGTTCTTCTGTGACCATTTCCTTTTTGTACCATAGTTTATCCGAGTCCTAGTGACGCTTCTGGGTCATACCCATTGTTTTGTAACAACATAACCTGACCTAGTAGCCTAACACTCAATTGGCGTGTGGGCGGTTCGGGTAGCAGGCCCACCTGGTGGATGGAGTCAGGGCTGTGTTGTACAATTGGATGATGACTCCACAAGCAGGTAGGTGAAGTAGAAGCTTTATTGCAGCACAGGTATAGGTAGGTCAGCCCCCCGTCCAACCAGAGCTCCAACTGCCAACAGGGCGAAGGAGAACTCCAGAACCCAGAACCTAGGGAGAGATCTAGAGTGCTGGCCAAAGAAAGAAGCAAAGCACTGTACAACATATCTCCCCTCCTTGCAAGGAAAGAAAACACAGGAAAAGGAAAGAACACTAATGCACATAGTCATTTAAGTACGAGGGAGGGCGACGAGAGCGAGAGCTCCTTAAACCAACATTAACCAAGGAAGAGGAGGCAGGAACGGGAACAGAAGTGGGAACAAGCGAAGCAGGAGCAGAATTAACCACTGAACCACTATGATAAGTACATAAGGATGTAGAGGCATCGCCACCACCCACCTCCCCCCGTTCGGTTGACAAGGGAATGGGTAGACGAGAACAACCAGAAGACAGTAAATAACCATTACAACCATCACTATGAGCAGGAAGCAGGTCATCAGAAGAAGAATCTTTACATTTCTGGTAGAGGGCCACTCTCCGGTAATTCCAACTTTCACCATTGGCCAAGACAATGAAGTGAGGAAAAACCCTCTTGACTCTGTAGGGACCCCTAAACTTGTTAAGACCTTTAGCAAATCTTCCCGGCTTAACTTTAACCAGGTCACCCACAGAAATGGGCATGGGAGCACTGTCATGAATTAAAGGAACATCGCTACTCGAACCCTTCAACCAAGCAGGGGTCAATTTGCTTACAGGCGTGCGACCACGCATAAGTTCAAAGGGAGACTTTTCCCCACACTTATGGGGTGTGGAGCGGTAAGCCCAGACCAGTTCCTGGACACGCTCTGTTGAAAAACAGCCAGTCTCAACGAACAACTGAATCACGCCCTTGACGAGGCGATTCACCCTTTCACAAAGGCCATTCCCTTGTGGATTGTAAAGACTAGTCTTCTGATGCCTGATACCACACTCATTTACAAATGAAGTCATCTTCAAAGACGTGAGTTGAGTCCCATTGTCTGAAATGAGAATAGAAGGGTACCCCTCGTTGATAAAAGTACTCTTCAAAAACTTAATGGTGGCTTCAGTGGTGATTTCTTTAACAAATTGTACACACAGCCATTTAGAAAAACAATCGATTAAAACAATTGCAAAACGGTGATCAATAGGTAGTTCATTCATAGGTCCTATGAAGTCAATACAGACACTATGCCAGGGAGTATTCTCATACACAATTTTTTGTGTAGACCGAGAGCCCAAGACTTTGAGGCGCTTCTCCCCTTCCCTACAGAAACTACACTTCGTAACACAATCAATTGCATCATTATCAATAGAGGGCCACCAAAAGTTCAGTTTGACACGGCGTTGAGTGAGACTTTGACCCAAGTGTCCCTCATGGACCAAGTCTAAAATCCTTTTTCTTAATGAACAGGGAGGGACAAAACGGTCACCTCGCATCAAAACATCTTTACCCTCTAAAGAAAGTTCATCTAAGATTTTCAGAAAGGGCCTGACTGAAGGACTAACAGAACTTTCCCTCCTAGAACCATTGGAAACAAGACTGATGACAGCCTTCAAGGTCAAATCTTCAGCCATGCCCTTGGACCATTCAACATGGGAAAATGAACCACCGCCCACCGACACAACATCCTCCATTACAGCAACCGCAAGATCATCAGACGGGATCTCAGAACTAGAACAAGTGGAAGGAATAGGGAGCCTAGACAGGCAATCCGCTTGGATATTCTTCCACCCATGGACAAATTCGATCTCACACTGATAATCTTGCAAGCGAGAAGCCAGTCTCGCCAACCTTGGAGAACCTTTACCAGCCCCACCAGGAGCTAACACATTTAAAAGGGGTTTGTGGTCTGTACGTAAAACAAACTTGTAACCCCACAAGTAGGTTCGAAAGTAACTCGTTCCCCAGACCGCAGCAAGAGCCTCACGCTCTATTACTGAGTAGTTTGACTCAGAGGTGGACAGAGGCCTAGACGCGAATGCAATGGTTTTCTCCACACCACCTTGTCTTTGTAAGAGAACTGCACCAAGGCCAATGGTACTGGCGTCAACCATGAGGATGGAGGACCGAGTAGTGTCAAAAGGGGTGAGGACATTTGCAGCTTTAAGTTCTCTTTTGATTAATCTAAAACAGGATTCATGCTCAGAGGTCCAACTAAATTTGACACCTTTTTTGAGTAAGGATCTCAGAGGAGCAGTCTTGGATGAGAAATCTCTTACAAATTTCGAGTAGAACTCAACCAAGCCCATAAAGGACCGAAGCTGATCCTTATCGACCGGGGAGGGCGCCAACTCAATAGCTTCAAGTAAGTTTTTCTTAGGTTTGATGCCTTCTTCTGATAAACAAAATCCTAAATACTCTATTTCTCTCAACAGAAAAGCACACTTCTCCTTTCTTAGAGTCAAACCAGCCTCATCCACTCTAACTAACACATCTTGTAAGATTTTGTTGTGTTCTTGTAGAGAATTGCCATAAATCAAAATATCGTCTTGAAAGTACAGCACCTTATCAAGACCCTTAAAGACCTCAGAGACAAGTCTCTGGAACACGCTAGCCGCTGAGACTAGCCCAAAGGGTAGCCTGGTGAATTGAAATGTGCCCTCGCTGGTGATAAAGGCAGTTAAATGCTTTGAGCTTTCGTCTAAGCAAATTTGATGGTAGGCGTGTTTGAGGTCTAGCTTACTGAAGAACCTTGCTCCCTTAAGGGTTGATACTAATTCGCCAATGTTGGGTAGAGGGAATACATCTGCTACAACACATTTGTTAAGGGAACGAAGATCCACACAGAACCTGATCTTGTTGTCTGGTTTCTGCGATATCACAACAGGCGAAACCCAAGGAGACGCCTCGATGGGTTCAATAATACCCCCTTGGAGCATCTCCTCAAGGGTAGCCTTGACTTCATCTCGCAAAGCAAAGGGCACCCTCCTTACTTTGTGTTGTACAGGTGAACTGCCTTCCTTGAGGACTATACGATGTGAATAGCCAATGAGTTCGCCCAACTGATCTCTAAAAACATTTTTATATTTAGCTAATATAACTTCTAAGGATGGGTTTTCAACAATAGAAATAGGATTATCAGATCTAGGATCAACCACTATGTGCAGATCATATTGATGGTGACGGCCTAAGATTGCTGGACCATCAGCAGATATGTAGATTTTACCACGAGCCAATCTTCCCTTGAAACCAATTTCAGCTTCAAAGAAACCCAGTATGTCAATTTTCTCCCCCTGGTAACCAGACGGGAAGATGTCACACATCTTCAACACTCTTTCACCCCACACACTTTTCATCAACGAATTGGGAATTATAGTCCACTTGGAACCAGTGTCAACTATGAGTGTAATGACTTTCCCATCAATGACAAAATCATCCTTAAAAGGGTTACCCCTCTGGTTATCACACGCACACACAGTGTCAGTCAGAACTAAGATTTTGTTGACATCACGTCTCAAATCATCACTCTCGTTAACAACTGTAATTCTCGAATTATTCTTATTCTTACACATTTTAGCGAAGTGTCCTGTCTTACCACACCTCAGACACTCTTTGTTGTTTGCAAAACAAAATTTACTATCTGAAGGATGGGAAAAGCTACCACATCTAAAACAAATCTTTTGATTATTCTTACTAAAGGAAGTTTGTTGTACATTCTTTTTCTGAAGGACATAGCCTTTCTTCCTAACTATTGCAATGGCAGTAGCTTCATCCTCACTATTTTCGCTATAGGTATTCTTATGAGAGATTTCTGCCACTTTAGTCTCCAAACTACTTTTCTGTAGTTCTCTCATACACTTTTCGCTTTCTTCCACAACTTTGGCAAGATCTATAGCATCTTTCAAACTTGGGTTCTTTGCCGCCCACAATCGTTCTTGTACTTTTCTATTGTTGGCTTGAACAACTAGCTGGTCTCTAATTAGCTCGTCCGCCATCTGCCCAAAGTTACATTTGATTGATAGCTCGCGCAGTCTCGCTACAAACTCATCAATGCTCTCTTCCGGTAATTGTCTATTCTTATAAAACTTATATCTTTGAAGGATAAGGTTCTCCTCTTTGCCAAAACGGGTTTCTAATCTTGTTATCGCTTCTTTAAACTCATCAAAGTCAGCTTGTGACCCTACAGGTAGTACTTGAGGTAAATATCTGAATAAACGCTGTCCCTCTTTACCCAATGTGGTCATTAGTAATGCCATTTTCCGTTTAGGTGAATACTCCTCACCGTCCAGAGCCTCAATATAGTTAAAGAACATGACTACCCAGTCTTCCCAGGCTATTGGAGGAATGCCTGGTTCTGATAAGAATTGAGGAGGAAGAGCTACATTGATCGCTTGAGCCATGTTCAAGGACCACTAATAGGGTAAAGAAATAAGTACACCAAATAATAAGATAAAATGAGTTTAAAATAAATGTTCACACTTATCACAGAGGAGAACCGATGCTTAGCACTCAAACACGAGCGTTTCCATGGAGATCCGGAGTAAATATGCAAATATCTGTTAAATGGCCGAAAACGTCGTGCGTATGACGTTAAACGTTGTAACCACAGCGAGAGTCCATGCGCAAGTGAAATGCGCTTCAAGAATGAGATGGGAATGCTGCTTCTGTGTAGTTGTGCGTTCCAGTGACGCTTGTGCTTGCGTTCCAATGGCGCTGATTCCTGTTTGTAAAATGTCACTTCCGCCGCTTGCGTTAGACTGACGTAGACGCTGTCTTAGCTTGCGCTTCAGTGATGCCGTCGCTGCTGCAGTTAGTGTTCTAATGACGCACTCGCCTGGCTCAAAGTTGTGAACGTGCAGCGTGATTTAGCGTTGCTAAGCGACTCACCGCGATACTGACTCGACGGTAGAGATGACGTCAATCACTGTATCAGAAGTCTTCCGACGATGAAAACATCGGGAAAGTGCACTTTTGGCAAGCGGTCATCGTTGAGATGGAAATTGATGTCAGCGTCCTCGTTCCTCGCTGTCCACACGGGGTTCTTGGGGTTTCTTGAACTCTACCGCACTGTAGAAGTTTCCTTGGCTGCAGCAACACGCGGAGAAGAAATGGTTGGATACTCCACTAGTCCAAGTCGCCAAATGTTGTACAATTGGATGATGACTCCACAAGCAGGTAGGTGAAGTAGAAGCTTTATTGCAGCACAGGTATAGGTAGGTCAGCCCCCCGTCCAACCAGAGCTCCAACTGCCAACAGGGCGAAGGAGAACTCCAGAACCCAGAACCTAGGGAGAGATCTAGAGTGCTGGCCAAAGAAAGAAGCAAAGCACTGTACAACAGGCTGCAGGTCCTGGGATCAGGGTGGGACACAGCAACTGTTGGTATGAAGAACCAGACTTGGCTGTGATCATCAGCATAAAAGAGGACTGAGTTAAATGTATGATAACAGCCATTAAAGGGTAAAAAAACATGCCCCGATTTGCTCTTCACCTTCCACCACTCTGTAGCCTTATTATACGGAGCTAAAGTTCCATGGTGATTGACAGCCTTCACCTTAATCACGAGGGTAGCCATCAAAGCAGTGAGTTTTCCCTGGGGATACAGGCCCCTATCAAAGCCACAGAATGAACACTTGTTATATTTAAATGCCCTGAGAATCATATGGGTCCGATGATCTCTGATTCAAATGGCATCAATACTACTCGATGGAAAACCTCCAACAAGAGATGGACAGCTTGCTTAAGCACTGTACTGCAAAGTTAGTTGCAGCCCTGATCTCCTGAATATACATTGCAGACCTGACTAATTATTTCCTTTAGCATTAGAGTTTCACAGGTTTGGGTGGGGGATTGGCTCCCACACAGTATCCTAGACATGTAACACGGATGCCCCCTCTCAGACTCATGACTATGTTAAGGACCAGATCCATTTACTAATTCCAAAAACAAGCCATAACCACCTCCGATTGGCTGAGGGCTGCTCATTATCAGTGTCAGAAGCACAGGCTGTTCAAGGAAGCAGTCAACAGAAAGGTGTGGAGAACCACATAGAGTAAATAGGAGATCACCCAAGACTCTGCCCCATATTCCATGCACAAAAAGCGGGCAGCCTTTTGAAACACAATAGCATCTATAAATGCCAACACCTTCAAGACCTTGTAGGTAATGTCAATGAGGAATGAAATGATGACCTACAACCCCAGACTGCTTGCCGGGAAGGTCAGAATGACCACCTTGGAGCAGAAATGTGCCGCAAATAGAGACTGGTAACAGAATCACTGGCATATGCAGGGAAAATTAATGTAATTGGAGGATAGGAATAGGAGAGATAACCTGTCCCGGATGTATGACATTACAACGCATGCTTTTACCACGCATGCCTTTACAACGCAGTTTTTAAAACGCATGCCTTTACAACGCATAGCGCTTAGGGGTGCTGGATAGTGAATAGTTTAATTTACTATTCCAACTCCAGTCCCCGTGGATAGTAGGGAAGGTGTTGGATAGTAAATTAAATCTATTCCCTATCCTAGAGCGCCCCCCCAGCGCTATGCGTTGTAATGACATGCGTTGTAATAGTTGCGTCGTAAAGGCACTGCGTGGTAAAAGTTGCGTTGTAAAGGATTTTCCCACCTGTCCTTCTTTGGCATTCCAGAGAAAATGGAGGTTGACAAGATGATGGGCTTCATGACCAGATTCACCCCATGCCTCACTAAGCAAGACTTCCACCCCCGCCTCACCATTGGGTGCATAAAATGTTATGGTCTGAGAAACCAGCAGGTGAGAGCAGTGATGCAACTGGCCAAAAAAGAGAGGCCTTTCTTTCTTGAGGACCATACGGTGTATGTAAACCAGAATTTCTCCCATGAAACTGTATTCAAACAGAAGTGCTTTTTATCTCAGAGATCCCATCTGAAGCGCTTAGACATTTGGTTTGGCCTCCTGGCCTGGCGAGAATGATCATCTTTAAAGATAGCTGCATGAAAGAATTTGCCAAACCTGGACAACTTCTTTCATTTCTTGATACCATAACCACAGGAAGACACGGACCCAAAGATCAAGGTTTGCGCCGCTTGATCACATTATGGTATGTTTTGCAATTGTTTTATATAGCGCTTGGATACCCGAAAGGTGTTTTGGCATTGCCTTGAGAAAGGGCGAGTAACTGAGAGGACCAAGGACCAACTTTTGGTTGAAGAGCCATGGACTAAGACATAAGTGGAAAACTCTTCCCAATGAGAGCGAGATAGCGTCTGGAGATGGTTAAAAAGGCTTGGTAATATGGTCTGAAACATAAGTACAAAGACTGGCCACTGCCTCCAAGAGATACTTCCAAAAAGATGATAATATTTGTTCTGCATTTGAATGCGTTGCTGTGCTTGTGGGAGTACGGTTTGGGATTGTTATATGTTCCTAGTGTTTTTTTGTTGGCTAGGGTGGGTTGTATTGCAGGCTTGAGAGGTGGGTGAAGAAAAATCTGGATGGAGACTCTCGTTTGATAAGCCCCTCCTATTCGGGGTAGTAATAGATAGTACACCCCTCATATCCCTGTGCATGCTTATCTAGCTCTGACCAATTGCCATGAAGTATCAGGAGGATGCCCCTATCAGACTGGCAGAGTTCTCTTAATCTCAGCTCTTCGACCTCCCGCACAGCTCCATTTGATTCCATATCCTCCCCTCCCTGTGCTTTCTTTCGCTTCTTGATATGAGTGCCTTAGACGATAGGCTAGAAACAGAAATCAACTTTACTCTTCTTCCCAATTTCCCTTCTTTGGTTAACCCTCTTCCCTTGCTCTCCAGTAAACATGACTTTTAGGAATACATTTATCTACTGCCACGAGACCCCAAAAACCACTTAGATATTCATCTGCACTCATTCACTGGACACCTTAGTGGTTATTCACTTACACTCAAATACACCTTTGAACCTTTTTTTGTTTAATGCCATATCTACAAACATTCTATACCAACGCTCCTGTGACCAATAGAAACTTGTATGGGACGTTATGCCCAGGGACCCCCTGGTTTATACCCCTACACCTAGTAGGAGTAGACTTGAGGTAATCTCCCTCAATGGAAATGGCCTCAATCATTACATTGAAGGAAGGAAAATGATCCCCTTTCTACACACAAACTGCCCGGACATTGCGCTCACCCAAGAGATGAAGCTGTCCCAAACTGAAAGTGAAAAACTTCGAAAAGACTGGATAAGAAGGGAATGTCATTGCGGTGGTGTGTGACAGGGAAATGACATGTATTCCACCAAACCCTACTGTGAGGGAGTGGTAGCCATACTAGTCTAGAAGGGACTTCCATCAAGAGTCCACAAGACACAAACTGATCGAGACGGTCACTACATATTTGTCAGGGTAAGTATTCATCAATCAATCAATCATTTGTAGAGTGCGCTACTCAACCGTGAGGGTCTCAAGGCGCTAGAGGGGGTGGTGGGTGATGCAGCTACTGGTCGAACAGCCAGGTCTTGAGGAGCCTCCTGAAGGTAGGCTGGTCCTGGGTCTGTCGCAGGTCGATGGGGAGAGTGTTCCATGTCTTGGCGGTGAGGTGGGAAAATTACCTGCCGCCGGTGGTTGTTCGGCGGATGAGTGGGACGGTGGTGAGGGCGAGGTCAGGGGAACGAAGCTGGGCATTCAGGGTGTAGAAGTTGAGTCATTCGTTCAGGTAGGCTGGTCCGGCGTTGTGGAGAGCTTTCTGTGCATGGATGAGGAGCTTGAAGGTGATCTTCTTGTTGATCGGGGGTTAGTGCAAGTCTCTCAGGTGGGCGGTGATGTGGCTGTGGCGGGGGATTCTGAGGATGAGGCATGCAGAGGCGTTTTGTATGCGTTGGAGTCATTTATGGAGTTTGGCCGTGGTTCCCGCGTAGAGGGTGTTGCCGTAGTCCAGCCTGCTCCTGAAGCAGGCTTTATTTTTATTTATTTATTTATTTATGCATTTTTATATAGCGCGGACTTTACCCGAAGGCGTCAGAGCGCTTCACAATAGGAAGAGAAATGAAACATAATGAGAACATTACACAAGAACAGATCACAAAAGCATACGTTACGTTACATAAGGTAATAGTGACAATTGTGAGCAAACAAAATACATGAGGTAGTAAAAATTGTGAGCAACCAAAAATACATGAGGTAGTAAAAAGTACACAAGAGGAAAAAGTGACAAGTGTGCAGTTACAAGAGAAAACAAAGTATAATTTGAGGTATAATACTGCAACAAGAGCTAGACACTCAGGCACAAGAACAAGCGTTACGTAGGCAAAGGTGGCACTTGTGCAAGTATCAAAGGTAAAAACATGTGAGAGGTAGCAAACCGTGTGTTACAAGGGCAAAGTGGTGTGTGCATGTTACAAAAGGGCACCAAACACAATTACATGGAAAATACTGCAAAAAGGCAGACACTCCAAACACAAGAACACACTGGGAAGGCACTTCCATGGACATGGAAAGTAGAAATTGTCAGTAGTGGGTCCCTCCGTCCCTCCCTCCCCTCGCCTCCCCCACCTCACCTCGCACTTTGTCGACGCTGCACCTCTTCTCCTGCCAAAATTCCCCGGAGAAAGAGGGCTTGGACGACCGTCCTTCTGGTTTCGGTGGGGATCCATTTGTCGATCACGGGGAGGATGTTGAAGCAGGAGGAGGAAACAGCATTGACTTGTTGGGTCATTGAGAGCGAGTCCAAGATGAACCCCAGGTTGCGTGCGTGGTTGGAGCTGTTGGTGATCTTTCGGAGTTGGGGCGCGATGATGGTGCTTGCTTTGTTAAAGATGTGGTGGGGCAGGGGTCGGAGGGTGAGCAGGAGTGGATGGGGTTCATGATTTTGATGGTGTCTTCAACGTTGACGCTGTTCCAGGAGAGCAGGAGGTCGGAGTGTTTAGAGGGCATTGAGTCGGGGGTGTCGGCATCTGTCATCGGTATCTGGGTGTCAAAGGTGTTTTGGATGTCTGCGATCTTGCGGTGGAAGAAGGTGGCCAGGGTGTCGCAGAGTTCTTGCTATGGCGGGATGTCGTTGGAGCTGGAGTTGGGGAGGCAAGCTCTTTGATGATGCTGAAGAGCTCTTTGCTGTTGTGTACATTGTTGTTGATGAGTTCCTTGAAGAAGGTCCTTTTTGTGGATCGGATGAGTTGGTGGTGCTTGTGTCTGGCGTCCTTGAGGGCCACGTGGTTGTCTGGTGTCTGGTCTTGGTGCCACTGCTTCCCGAGTCTTCGGCAGGTTTGCTTGGAAGTCTAGAGGTTGGCATTGAACCAGATGGCTCTGGTGTCGGTGTGCCTGTTTGAGGATTTCCTGAGCGGGGCGAGGGTGTTGGGGCAGTTGTCGATCCATTGTCTGAGGTTGTGGGCCGCTGCTTTGGTGTCCGTGGGCTCGGATGGAGGGTCTCTGGCGAGGGTGGTGGTGAGCTGGTCTTCGGTGACTTTGTTCCAGCTGCGGTGTGGGATTTGTTGCGGTTGGCTGTGCTTGGCGTGTTTCTCAAAGGAGAAGTGGATGCAGTGGTGCTCGGTCCAGTGGATGCAGTGGTGTGGCTGAAGGTGACGTGTTTGCTGGTGGAGAAGATGCGGTCAAGCGTTTGTCTGGCGGAGTGGGTGGGAGTTGTGATGAGCTGTTGAGTCCGAGGTTGATTAGGTTGTCGATCAGGGTTGTGGAGTTGCTGTTGTTGGCGTTCTCGAGGTGGAAGTTCAGGTCTCCGAGGAGGATGTAGTCTGTGGAGGCGAGGGCATGCATGCTGATGAGGTCGACAATGGAGTCGATGAACTGTGGTGCGGGGCCCAGGGTCTGTGGTCCTATGATCAGCGTTGATCTGGAAGTGTAGGTGTACAGCCATGCTGAGGAGGTCTTCAGCGTTGGTTGAAATTCTGATGGTGTTCCTGTGGACGATGGCGATTCCTTCTCCTGGTTTATTGATGTTTCGGCCCCAGCGGATGATCTTGTAGCTGTCCGGGATGGCTATGGCTATGTCGGGCGTCAAGGAGACATTCATCCAGGTCTCCGTCAGGAAGGCGACGTCTGGGGAGGAAGACTCGAGAAGGTCCCAGTGTTCGACTGGGTGCTTGTGGATTGAGCGGTTGTTGAGTAGTAAGCATTTGAGACTGGTGTGTCCTGCTTTGTTGGGAAGGCCAGATGCGCTGGAGTGCATTGGCTGGTGTAGTTGCAGTTTCGGGCAGGTGAAGGCTCCGTCGGTGAGCTTCGGGGTGGCCTGGAAGCAGGTGGAGTTTCGGCCAGCTTTGAGTGCGTGGAGGGAGTTGGCGTCGTATTGGCGACGGGTGTTGTGGTGCTTGCGGGTGCAGGGGGTGTTGTGCTGGGCACGGCCCAGGGGTGGACGGGCGCACATGGGCTTGCCTTAGGCATGCTGTCCGCACGTCCGGTGCGCGGTCTCCATTAAGTAGGGGAGGGAGGAGCAGCTGGGAGGCGGGAGCGCCATGGGCAGGAGGCAGAGGGCAAGAAAGACGAAGCGGGGCACAGAGAGGAGTCAGCGGGTGCGGAAAACAAAAACAATCAGGACAGAAACCCCAACACAAGTCACAACTCGGAGCAGAAATGCGGGGGAGTAAACAGTGAAAAAAACAGTAGAAAAAAACCAGTGAGAAAAAAAAGTACCGGCAACCGGCACCAGCAGTGTGCAGACTAGAACCCTGCCTGGGAGGACCACAGGCAGACGACAGCACGGAGGAGCTGCGGGGAACGCTTATCTCTGGCTGAGGGTCGGGGTCTAGCTTCATGACCTAACACTGACTGGGCTCCATATATGTACCAATTTGGGATTAAAGGGGGGTCCTAAGGATGATGGATCGTATTCTCTTCTCCAATCCTACCACAAAAGTACTCTTGGGAGATAACTGGAACCTACTTCTGGATTCACTGTTGGATGAATCAGATCAGTATTTTATTCTCAACTGAAAGGATAGACACAATCTTACTGACTTAATGCCTGTCTTATAGGCCCCTAGAAACTGACCTTTCCCTCGGAGCATGGCTACACATTAAGTTTGTGTGTGCAAGGCACACAAACCAAAATAGATTACTTTCTTTCAACACCTGCACTTTTACCTTCTGTCAGAGGGGTAGAGATCATCTCGACCACAATGTGAAACAGCTTAATTTGGTGAAAACTGTAAAACCACTCTATTGGGTCAATGGCTCTTTAATCCTGCAGTTGAGAATGCCAGATTCATTGCATGCTACTTGTGTCTTCCCTGATGGGTAGCCACTCTTGCTCCTATTGCACCTGTGTCACCATGAAAACTGAAGGAAATCCCTGGTCCTCCGCAGAATTACCCCCCCAGAACCCCTGCCTCACCCAAACTTAGCATGCAGCTCAATCTTATCATGTGGCAAGATGACCCTACAGCCTTCAGCTTGGAACCCCAATCCTGACCCCCTAGGCCTCCCTGTACTGTGCTTTCCACAATGTTAATGTACCTACCTTAAATCCTGGTTGTTCTCCAGTCCTTCCTTCACTCTTTGCTTATAACTCGAGATCTTGTAAGAACTTTTTTCCTGCAAAATCTGGCCCTGTGCTATGTGTGGTTCGTCAGCACTGTTTATAAATACCATGCCCAAACTTCAAGCAGTGTGCTGAGGGAGAATTTGTAGTTTAAACTTTCTGACTTACCTGATCTGGACCTCTTCATTCCTGCTTCCCTGTATCTTCTCCCACTTCCGGCTTCCTGGACAACCACGGTAACACCTGCAAGAAAGAACAAGACAATATTTATTGGCGTTCCACTACACAAATTGCCAATAAAAGGTCAGTGCACTGAACTGAACACTCAGGCTCCTAATTTGGTTTCCTTTAACCAACACTTTGTGGATCTTAGTGTCTGTAAAAGACAGTTGCAAAACCTCAATATGGCAACATTGCATTAGAGACATTTTTGAAGTCAAAAGATGAACTTTGAGAGATAAAAGGAATACAGACCACCTATCTGAAACCCTCAATGAAGCAACAGAAAAAGTAAAATGACTTATCACTGAGGGACCAGAGATGCATTTGCATGAGTGCAATTGAGTTAGGGCCCCATGTACGACTATAGCACTTTTGCGACTCATAAATTGCGCTCAATTGCGATTCGTAAAGTGCTATGTACAACAGTGTCAGATACACTGTTTGCGATTCCCAATGGGGTCTCAAATTGCATGCCTCATCAATATTCATGAGGCACTTGCAATTTACAACCCGATTGGGAATGGCTGACCCTGCCAGGTATGGGGGCCTGCTGGGCTCAGCAGACCTCCATGTCTGGGACTGCTTTTAAATAAAGCATTTTTTTTTTAAAATGCAAGCAGCCCGTTTTCCTTAAAGGAAAATGGGATGCATATAAATAAAGAAAAGTGAAACGTTTTCATTTTATTTTTTAAGGACAGGTAGTGGTCCCAGTGACCACTGCCTGCCCCTAAAAAACATTTTCCCCTGCATTCACAAAGGGGAAGGCGACCATTTGCGAATGGATTACCACCCTCTTGAAGAGGCCGGTAAATTGCAAGTGTTTTGCGACTGCATATACATTTGCAAAACATTCTTACATAGGGTAGCTAGCCGCAATTAGGAAGGGATGCCCTTGGAACGCCCCTTTCTAATAGTTGCAAATCCTATTTAGCGAGTCGCAAAGGAAATATGCGACTCGTTAAATAGGGTTTGTACATGGCCCTATTGTATTTTGCATGCACAAATCAGGATGGGCACCGAGAACTCAGATGGATTGACATAATTAGCAGAAGGTGAGCCATATTGATCAACTGCTGAAGGATGAAGGGATGTTGCTGTTGGAAATGGTCCTTTTTGCAGGGTTATCCACAAACTTTTTGCTTCTTCCTCCCTTGTTTTTCCTGACCTGTGGTTGTTAGCAATAGGATTCTGGGCACTTTACTACTGCTGATCAGTGCTAAAGTGCATATGCTCTTTGTATAAATTGCTATTGTGGTTGGTTATCCATGACTGGCATATTTGTTTTACCAGTAGGTCCCTAGTAAAGTGCACTGAGTGCCCTGGTGCTGATGATTCAAATACTACTAGTGGGCTTGCAGCACTGACTGTGCCACCACATGAGTAACCCTAAAATGATGTCTCAGGCCTGCCACCGAAGTTCCTGTGTGCAGTTGCTAATGGCCATGCTGACATGACCAGTGTCCCCACTGGCCAGGCCTAACCCATCCCTTTCTGTGCACATTAGACACCCCTATGGAAGGCCCAAGGGACCCCCCTGGGCAGGGTGCAGTGTATGTGAAAGGTAGAGCATGTACTAATGTAGGTGACATGCTCTGATAATGAAATACTGCCAATTTCGTGTTTCACTATTGAAAGGCTATCTTGCTATAGGCTATAATGTTTACCTGCATATCTTCCCAGACCTCAGAAATTTAGATCAACCTGGAATTAAGAAGGAACCTCTGCCAAGGAGAAAAGCTGGAAGCCTGAAGAGGTAGGACTGTCCTGCTGTGTGTTGTAGGCTGACCTGCAGTTGCTATTCTGCCCAGGAGAGGAGAAATACTTTGCGGTTGCTGTGTCCCCTGCTTTAAATTCGCCAGGATGGGTGGAAGATCTTTTGCGTATCTTGGCCCATCCCTCTGGAATGCTCTTCCCCTTGTTTCCGCAAAGAAACTATTTACACTCGCTTCCGCAGATCCCTGAAGACCTGGTTATTTAACCAATAATCTCAATGAACTGCCGCTATATTTTGCACCCAGTCCATCCAGGTGCCGGGAAACCCTTTTTGGGTAACTGTTGCGCCTTATAAATTCAATAAATAAATTAATAATTGAAGAGATCTCCAAGAGCCTGAGAAGAGCTGGCTTCCTGTTAAGAAGTCCCAGGAACAAAAGGACTTCACCCCCAGCTGCCCCCTGAACTTTGCTGTGTGAGTTCTGTCTTTCTTAGAGTGCTTGATCCATTTGTGGGGCCTCTGGAGGTTGTTGCCTGCTGTTTGGGAAGCTGAAAAAGAAGAAGAAAAGAACATCTACAATTTTGCACGCATTGTTCGCTTGCAGAGCTCATCGTCAACAGTGCAAGAAAAGTCCCGCCGCAAAGATCGTCGCAGCGCCTGTTGCCGCTGCAAGAACCGATGAATCGCTCGCTTGCAGAGCGCATCGCCCGGGTGCGGGAAGATTCCTGTCACTGCGAATATCGTCGCTGAGCCTGTCGTCGCAGGGAAGAACAGTCGCACCACTTGCTTGCGGACCGCATCATGTCGCTGCGAACATCGTCGCAGAGTCCAATGCCATCGCATCGAGGGGCCACGGCAGAAGAGGATCTACGATGTGCCGTGCATCGCTGCTGCAACGAAGATCATTGCCGTCCCTAAGATCGGCGCATCATGCCTGTGCGAGACGCTTCTACCGGAGAACCTGCACCCGGAATCCACACAAGGTATTGCATTGCTCCTCATACAGATCAGATTAGTCGCAACACGTCCGCTGCGTGTAGCGGGGTTGTTGCATCGCCTCCCCAGGGTCTCAGGAGTGATGCATCGCTTGTTTTTTGATGCTGCAGTTGCCGCTAGGAACTTTTGTTGCATCTACAGGTACTTTTGGCTAAACGTGACACAACTGTGGATTATTTTGACGCAAACCCTAGAACTCTTTTAAAATCATATTCTTGAACTGTGAATGTTGGATTTTTGTCATTTTGGTCTTGTGTAGTTTAGATAAAGATACTTTATTTTTCTAAACTTGTGTGGAGTCCATGTGTGGTCTTTTTACTGTGTTACTGTGAATGTTGGCACAAATACTTTCCACATTGCCTTTGATGAGCCTGTCTGCTCATGCCAAGATACCAAGGGGGTGAGCAGGGGTTATCTAAACAGTGTATCCTCCTTACCCTGACTAGAAGCAAGGGTTCCTAATTGACCATTGGTACCTACCTCTGCCAACTAGAAACCCCCAGATCTAACAGTTGCCATTCGCTGAAGCCCACACCTGCTATAAATTAGTAACACTCCAACCTTGGAGATACAGACAGTTACCACAATGTTTAGCTACCATTTTAGGTGCACAAACCACTATCAAAGCAACACACAGTAATACAAGTGCTTAACTGGGATTTTCAAAGCCACACAAAACCATCCTGCATTGCTCTGTGTGATTTAGCAAATTCAAGGTAGCGCAAGGCAGTGCATTTTGCTGTCTTACATTACCTTTTGTCAGGAAGGTATTCCATGGGTAGAGAGTGGGTGTTGCTACATACCCAACCATGAATTTTGGTGCATTCCCAGATATACAAACTTGTGTAAACCTGCAAATGAGTCAAAGTGGTGCGTCTTCCAAACCAAGGTGTAAGGTTGCCCTTCCTGCATAACACAATCCTGCTTGTAAAGTAAGCACCCTTGCACCATGGTGAAAGAGTGCCTGCATTTGCACAAGGCAGTACAAAGTGAACCAGTGCATGGAATCTCCCTTTCACTCAATGCCTTGCTGCACCACGTTGTGGAAAAAACTAGGATATCTGTATGGGTAGGCCAGAAATCAGAATTATACTGGGAGGATGTTTGGGCAGTGATGAAAAACCATGCTGGGACTGCTGGGGATCTCAGAGGCTCAGCAATACTGCTCCATGAGCTCTCATCATAGCCGGAAATCACCCCACAATTGGACGGTTGCTTTGCAAAGCCCTGACAATTGCAAAATGCTGCCTCCTTCGATACTGGAAAACCAACACAATCACCGCAATACGCAATAGATCCCTGATTTTGGGAAATGTTTCTCATAGCATCATGTGCAAACTAGAAGATTTTCCCCCATCTATGACCAGGTCTGGGCCAAATTTCTACAATCACATAGCTGAATGCCCAAATTTTAGCAACATCGTTCTCTACCCTGAACAGGGTATGAACAATATCCGATGGTCTGTGGGTGGGTGAGGGTGCTTATGTGATCAACATCTATCCAAATTGAGAGGGGTTTCAGGAACAACAGGATTTATTTAGTTAACACATCTTTACTGTTTTTCATTGTTATCTAATACCGTTAGTCGTTATGGAGGTGGGAAGAGTGGAAGGTCGGGTACATTAACTGGGAGAGAGGCATTCGGCCCCCCTTCCTGAGCCATTTTTGGCCTGGGACCCCAGATGATCCTAGAGGCCCAAAATATTTGTAAGGGGAGAGGGGCCTCCGGCCCCCTTCCCCTAGCCACTTTCAGCCTGCCTTTAAATGATGCAGGCTCCGGGAGATGGTGTACCCAGGGCCAAAATAGTCTCAGGAAGGGAGGCCGCCTTCCCTATTGAAAAATACAGACTGCCTATGAGATGGAACACCTGGGTGCTGAGAAGGCTTGCGAAGTGGGTGCGCATCCCCCTCTCCTTTATTAATATATCTGATGCCAGGGGATGGGGTTGTGGGAGCACAATAAGGCTTAGGAAGGGATGCCACTCAGCCCCCTCCCTTTTTAAACAAAAATGGTCCCGGGGATAGAGTCCCTGGGCCCTGTGAATGCTCAGGAAGGGGAGCCACATGGCCCCCTCCCCTTTTTTTTAGTTTTTCCCCAGAGGATAGGATTTTAAGGGCTTAATAAGACTTAGGGAGATGGGCTTTGTGGAACCTAGCCTGTTTTATGTACATTTTGGCCCCAAGGAATAGGATCCCTGGTGCCGAATTAGGCTCAAGGAGTGGGGTTCACTGCCCCTCTCTTTATTAATTACTTCACCCTGGATAATTTGTTCCCTGGGCCTAATAAGACATGGAGCTGGGGGCTGCACACCACCCTCCCCTTTTTAATTAAATGTGTCCCAGGAGGATGGAGTCCCTGGGGATAAAAAATGGCTTGGGAGGAAGACTGTATGCCCCCTCCTTTTTTTAATTTGCCCCATGGAATGGTCTATGAAGGCTCGGGAGGGGAGGCACACAATCCCCCACTCCTTTTTCATTGGTTTGGCCGCAGGGGATGGGAACCCTGGGGCCTAATAAAGCTCAGGGTGAAGGGCCGCATGGCCTTCCACCCCATTTGTAATATAGTTTGCCCTGGGGGATGGGGTCCCTGTGCACTAATAATTCTTGGTGAGGGAAGCTGCATGCCCGACTCCCCTTAGATTTGGGCCCTGGGGATGTGGTCACTGGGGACACTGGTACTTGGTAGGGGGCCTTGTGGCCCCCTACCATTTTTTATTGTATTTGACCCCAGTGGAGATGATCCCCAAGGACTATTAGGCTCAAGGAGAGGGATGCACTCCCTCTTCCCATGTTTAATTGTCTTTGGGCCTGGGATATAGGGTTTCGGGGGCCTTTTATAGCTTGGGGAGCGAGGTCACATGACCCTCTCTCCTTTTTAGTGGAATTGGTCCCAGGGGCTGGGGTTCCTGGGGTCAATGAAAAGTTGATGAGGGGCCTGCATGCCCCCACCCTTAATATATCTGTTTCGATCCCAGGGCCCCAAGGCCCACCTACACTGTGCTCAGCAAAGGCTGTGTGAGGTGTGGGGATTGTAGCCTGCTGGGGGGTTGGCCTAAGGGCCTAGTGGCAGGCCGTGCCCTGTGGCCAACCCCCCCCCCCCCCGCACGGAAAAAGAATGTACACAGCGTGGGGTTGGCTGCCTGCTGCAAGTTGGAATCAGGGCCCGGCTGCAAGATGGGCCCGCCGGCAAACCCTACATCACATGGGCCGAAAGACCATGTGCAGCTTGGGGATGGCTGCCCGTGGGAGAGGTCGCCAACCCCTGCTGCACACAGCCAAAGACCATCCGCAGCCTGGGATTGGCTAACAACCCCTCGCTGTGCATGGGTAAAGGCCATGTGTGGCAGGGGTTGGCTTCAGATATGGTAATCAAATATTATTTTACATTAAAAAAACTCTATATTCACTGGAAAAACAAAGGTTAAGTAACCTTATAAAGGTCTTGTCTGTGACAACACTAATGTTTTGAACTCAAAAGTCCCACAGAAACTCACCAGTCATAGTTACAAGCGCTAACTATAACTTGCGCCCGCAGCATTTAATGTTTATGACCTCACATATATTACATCACTCATGACATTATTTATGAGATCACTGATGACTTCATTGATAACATCACTGATAACAACACTGAAATAGCTCTGAGTAATGTGAAGCATTATTAAATCATTAATGCCATCACAGATAATACTCCCTTTGGTGTAGCTAACATGTTATGTGCAACATGAACCCGGCTTCAACATATACTTTTAGTGTAACCTAGTTGACATTAACGATCAAATACAGATATATAAGAAACATTCATTGCACACGGTGTTCAATATGTATATAACTGTTCATAGAAAGTCACATTTTCCAAGATGTTCAACATCTGCATTTTAAAAAGTGGTTGTTTTACTTGTTTTACTCTCATTTTAATGCAAGTGCAAGTATCCTTGGCTCACCCTTTGTGTATTTGCTTGTTCTACCATACGTTATCTGTCTGGTTCCCCTCCCGACTGCTCTTTGTTCCACCGTGGATTTTCCCCTTTTGAGTGGAGAGAGCGAGCGAGTGTGAGCCATTTCCTTCTTCTGGACCTGGGCAATTGCAGGAGTTCACGTGCTAGTTGTTTTCTGGCTCGAGCTATTTAATCAGCATGACTCCACTGATGCGCAGCGGATGTGTGCACCTGGCTCACACAGTGGGCGCGCCAAAGGCAAGCCCATCTGCGCCCGTCCGTGCCCATCCATTGCCAGAAGCCCGGACCCCTGCATCTTTTGTCCCAGCTATTTCTTCAAGAAGTGATTACTCAGCTAAAGAACTCAAAAGGGTCAGACTGCTGGCTGGCACATTAGATGCTCTCAGGTGCATGTAATAAGGTCATTCCCCCCTCGACTCTTGAGGGCATGCTTGCATGCAATTACTGCAAATTTCAAAGTCTTACATGGGGGCCGGATGTAGCAACTCAGTGTGCTTCTCAGTGTGATAAGAAAGTTTGGACTTTAGTATGAGCTAAACATCTTCTTCTCTTTAACGTGTTGTCCCATAAAGCCATTCACAACTGGAGCTGTTTCTAGCAAATGTTTGATCTTTGCCTAAGCATGCAACTGAAATATGGGACCTACTTGCCTCTGAACTTATAAAAATGCCTTAGCACTTTAGTATAAGAATATTAAAAAAGCACGGAAAGCTTTTATCGCTTTGAGAATAAGTCAAGCTGGTAATTCAACTAAAGACTTATATAAAGTCCCTAATTCCTTTACCAACCAGACCACCTGCACTAACTTCACCCTTCCCCCTAAATATTATTGACGATATCGCCAACCATTTTGAAGAAAAGATTAATAATACATATGACTACTTTTAAAAAAATACTGACACGAGTGTTACTGTTTTACACACTACATCTTTCATGGAGAATGCTGCTCGCTTAGAGCGCTTTCCTCCTCTACAGGTACATGTGGTGGAGGATATGCTGAAAGCAGTCAAATCTGATTCCCCCTCGATATTATGCCTGCTAAATTATTTGCTGTGTTATCCTCGCAAATTGCCTCTTCCATCTGTGTGGTATTAAATATATTTTTGAATGAAGGCCAACTTCCATGTGAATGGAAGTCTGTACAAGTGCTTTGATTTGTAAGAAGGCGAATGTTCCTGCATCTGACTTGACTAATTATCGGCAATTTCTACCATTGATGAGTAAACTTCTGGAAGGATATATTAATGTAAAGCTTATGGAATACTTAGAATCACAAGGCTACCTAGATTCATTACAGTCCTGTTTAAGACCAAAAATAGCACTGCATCTACTCTTGTAGCTGTTACGAACCACATTAGACTCTCCTTTTATAATAATGAGGCTGTATTGCTGGTGTTGTTGGATCTGTCGGCAGCCTTTGATATGGTGTCACACCATAAACTTATTTAAAGACTAAAGCAGATTATGATCTGTGGACTTGCTCTAGAATGGTTAAATAGTTTTTTTAAATCAGTGCATACAGACCATTAACCTCAGGCATTTCTGTTCCTGCACCAGGGAGCTTATGCAGGGGTTACCATGGGGCTCTTGTCTTACCCTGTTTAATGTTTATGTGATTATTTGAGACTTTTGGGTTACTCTCTTACCTGGATGACTCACAACTTTTTCTAGCTAAATATTGATAAAACTGAGTTTATACTATTTCGGAATGCTCAAACTCTTTGGTCCCTAAATCGGTGGGTGAAAATTCGGGTGTCTGTTTGGATCACTCTCTCACCATGAGTGATCAGGTGATAGCTGCCTCCAGTACCTTGTTTCATATGCTGTGTCTTTTACGTAGAGCGTTCCATCTCCTTCCTCTATCTGTACGACAAACCTTGATCAGTCTTTTAGACTACTGTAATGCGCATAAAGCGGACACAAATGAGTCTTTGCTGAATTAGCTTCAGGTGGTTCAAAACACTGCTGCCCATTTGGTTCCTAATATATCTTCCAGAACAACCTCTCTCCCTCTTTTGCATCATCTTCATTAGCTACCTAAACGCAAAGAATTAAGTTTAAGATCTATTGTTTTGTACATAAAGCACTAAAAAGCAAGGGTCCTAGCTATCTGACTCAAAAATGTATCCGCTGTTAGCCGAGCAGACTTCTACACTCAGGGGTGAAAGCCAGTCTTGTTACCCCCTGTTTTAGGAAGTCTTGTGCGGGGGCAAGGCTTTCTCCTACCTTGCTCCACAATATTGAAATGTATTGCCTTTACACCTTTGAAAGTGTACTGACCTTCCCCTTTTTAGGAAATTCCTGAAGACTGCACTCTTTTGTAACTGATCTTCCTGGTCTGGTATCCTTGCTTCCATAGCACGGAGATACCCCCCAGTGGGTCATTCCAGCGCTTTATAAATTCCTTCATTCCTTCATTCATCTGTTCTAAAATTAATGCCATGTTACAGACAGATTGTATGTGTATGAAATCCCTGACAGTCACCAAACCTACATTGAAAGATTAAGTTGATATTACCAGAAAAGTTGGAACTGTAAACAATGTTTACTCTATGGAGAGAGTTTACTCTGTACCTAACTGTTGCAGACAGTGAAACTCTAATGAGAAATACACCAGAGAGTACTAACAAACCATCTACTAAGAACAGTGTACACTCTATGCAACACTTGTTAAAAAAGACACTGTTTGCTTAAAATAACCAAGGTCTGAACATGAGAAATATCATACTTACTGCATGGCAGAGGCGCAAGTTATAATTAGCTCTTATGAATGTTTTACTTATTTAAGTTTAAAATGTCCATATTTTCACTGCCATATTCAAGTAACTATAAAGGTACTTTAGTCTTTGTTTTGTTTTTTAAGCAAAAAAAATATTGATATAGATAGATAGATAGATAGATAGATAGATAGATAGATAGATAGATAGATAGATAGATAGATAGATAGATAGATAGATAGATAGATAGATAGATAGATAGATAGATAGATAGATAGATAGATAGATAGATGGATGGATGGATGCCTGGAACATTATTTTAGGTTAGACTTTTTTTTTAATCTAGTACCTCAGGATTTGGTAAATAATGTACTCTGCAAGCATTAACAATTACAAAACAAACCACATTTCCAATGTTGAACCACAGTACTTTACCAGTCAGGTATATTACAAATCAGTCACACATTGCTTTGGGCATGGAGGGCCTCCCTTTGGCATAGGAAAACTGAATGTCACTAAGCATTTCATGTTTTTAGTTGAATATTGTTCTAATGTCATGAATGATTAGTTTAAGTTTTATTTGTGCATAGTTAACTAAAACCATTGACATGCTACCAGTTGAAAAAATAAAATAAAAATAAAATATGAAAGGAAAAATGAATGATTCGGGCATGGAACTATCAGAGCCAAGGGAAGCACTGGCTGTGGAAGTAACCTTTCCAACTGCTAAGCCAATGTGGACCATGCTTCACCAATTACCAGTGCACTTAACTACAGATGATTATTAATATTATTTTGTTTTCTTCTCTTACTCTGCCTCTAAAACAAGAAGATCTGGTAGGTCATTGCCAAGTAACTGCACCAATGGGGGGCATCAAGTACTCCAACTTCCACTGCAGGAAACGGTGGTGGACTAGCCACTTAATACTAAACTGAGAAGGTTCTCCCAGCAAAAAAAAGCAGGTGCGGTGGTGGCAGGCACACATGATGCAGCACATTCTGCAGAAGCTTACTCCGACTAGGATGGGAAACGGAAGGCTTTGGAGCAGAGATAACAGGGTAAGTTTCATAACTTGAAAAAATATCTATTCATAAACGGTATTAAGACTTTTCAAGTTACAAAATAATGTCACAGTATTTAAAAATGTATAAAGCTCCTTTTACAAATGCCTTAGGATATAATAGATTTTGCCACAGATTTAGATTTTGCCAGACACCAACTGCATCACAAACATGACAGATATCCCATCCACGTTATTACAATTGCAGTTGCTTACAATGCTTTTGTAATAAGGCAGACAGGATATCCTTTCTGATGGCACATATGTTTCACATATGTTGCGACGTGCCCTTTCATCAAGTGGTTCATGAATCTCACAATCCTGTGGTTCACGTAAACAGTTTTGGACATGCTCATAACTATATTAATCAGGATGTGTTGCCAATAAAGTGGTATTAATAATATGTGGCATGGATAGTATCTATTTGCCATTTCTTCAGGGTGGATTTTGTATAGGACATCGAGGTCCTGAGCAAGTGCCTGAACACACTTTTGTTCAAACATTGGTCTATGCCTTGACAGACACATATGTTTAATTTCATATTAGGTCCACATATTTGTGGAATTGTGATAGCAGATATGTACAATCGGGAATACAGGGCATTGCTGTTAACAATATTTCATAGTTAAAATATATCAAAAATGTGTCCCTGAGTTTCACTTTGGTAGATGGGATAGTCCTTAAAATCCATGGCAAAACAGATTTGCACAATTTTCATAGTGCATGAAAGCCTACCTACCTTGTAATATGTTGGGTAAAATGTATGTCACATTTGCAACATAATTACATCTACCACTACATATGTAAATGTAAATTGATACTTGTATAGCGCACTACTCACCCGCAAGGGTCTCAAGTCGCTTGTACGAATACTGCTGTGGAACCCATCCTGGCTTTCCCTGTGAGGTGTCCACTCCTGGTCACCCCCAAGGTGGAGGCCAGGCATCCTTAGCATTGTGGGGGCCGTTGTGGAGATTAAGCAAGCTATTGCCCAGAGTTACAGAGTGGGACTCCATGATTGGAATAGGCACCGAGGCGAGAATTATCAGGTCCGTGGAATTTTGAACCCAAGACCCGCCAAGGCGGGGAATTGAACCCTGGTCCCGGGCTAGACCTCTGCATCAGGGTCTGCCGCTCTAACCATTGAGCCACACTTCTCCACATATATAGATATAATGCACTGTTTGAAATTGGATTTCAAATGGGTTGATTTAGGAAACTTTAGTTGTACTAAAATTAGGGGATTAACAGATGCAGTGTGTAGGGAAGTCAAGTCCATCAAATAAAAACCCGAAAATAGACGTGTTGTAAGAGAAGACGTTTAATGCATCTTCTTAAGTCAAAGGTTATCAGTTTAATGACACAAACATTCCCCAGAATCCAACTCCCCCAAAAACCATAACAATTCTAAAAGAGAAGACTATCTCACACGAGCACGGAGTACTCATGGAAGATAGATGACAATGACAGTATGTATGCAACACATCTTCCCCCCCATTTTTTTTTTTTTTTTTTTTTAACTTCTCTATAGCCATAACAAAATCTTTGAACCTAACCGGCACATGATGTTCCCTTCTCTCCCTTTCATTCTCCTCATTTCCTTTAGAACAACCTGGATTAGACCTAGGAGGAACACAAGGTTGTACATTTTCCCCCAACCCATATTCTCTTGCAGTTTTGGGAAAATGATCAAATCCTTTATACAATGAAATCCTATTAAAATTCCACACACTTCCCCCTTCAATTCTGACAGCATTAATAAACACCTCACTATTTTCCTTAGGATCAGACCAACATTGAGATCCCTTAGAAACATTAGTGTTTCTCTTTACCCGAACAAAATCGCCAATGACCACCTTTTGCTTGCTCGGGTGACCTCTTTTGTTGTCCATGTTAATTTTTATTTTATCTTTGTACTTCTCAACTCTTTTCTTTACCACATCATAATCAATGTTGTTCCATTTAACACTTGAACCTTTTCCTTTTAACCACCATGGAACCAAAGTAGTACTAGGCTTCCTCCCTCTCAAAAGTTCAAACGGGCTAGCTAAAGTAACCGAATTAGGAGATGTCCTGTAAGACAGGAGCATGGAACCTAAAGCATTCTTCCAATTCAGACCACTCTTAATAGAAAGCTGAATAGCCTCTTTCACCACCCGATTAAAATGTTCTACCTGTCCATTTGCCTCAGGATGGAAAACAGCAATTCTCTTGTGTGTTATCCCACACTTGGTGAAAAAAAACTCCATGTCCTTACTAATAAATTGCGGACCATTGTCTGTGACGATTACTTGCGGAATCCCCTCTCTGCAAAAAATGCTATCTAAAAACTCAATAATTCTCTGAGATGTGACCTCTCTGACCATTTTTATCTCAGGCCATTTCGAAAAGTAATCAATCAAAACAATCCCAAAGCTCTCTTCCTTAGGTAACACATGAAATGGCCCAACAATATCAATGCCCAACTTCCTCCATGGCCCGTCTGGAAATTCCACGGGTATGGATTCCGCCCACAGAGGAAAGGCAGACTTGTCACTATTTGCACAACTACCACAAAGTCGTACAAATTGTTCAATCGAGGAGTCAATCCCCGGCCACCAAAACATTTCCTTAATACGCCTCAGCGTTAAAGAGATACCCAAGTGTCCCTCATGGCCAATCTCCATGATGGTGCGCCTCAACTTAAAAGGAGGAATTATCTTATCTTCCCTTAGAACAATGCCATTTTCAATAGCTAACTCACCATTAACCTTAGCGAAGCTCATTAATTCTAAGCATGGGCTGAAAATTCATTCCGCTCGTGGAATTTGCGGATTTTCCGCGATTTCGCACTCCGCGAATCTCGCGAAATCGCTGTAAAATCCACAAATCAGCGGGGACGAATTTTCAGCCAAACACTTACAGGGTTACAGCAGCAGGTGCAAAAGTTGAAGCAAATTTTTTGTAACCTTTTACAAAAGGATTACAAAGAAATTAACTTCAACTTGGGCACCTGCTACTGTAAGCCTGTAAGTGCTTCCTGTCGCCTCGTTGCCTACTTGCAACTATTCTCTGAATAGTTACAAGTAGGCAATGAGGCGCCTGTCATGAAAATTAAACCTCAACAGGAAGCACTGACAGATATAAAACAAGCATTTGCAATGCAATAGGTCTCGCATTAGGAAAGTTTGAGCTATTGGTCTTGTAAATGACAATTTTTTTTATTTATGTGTTGTTTTTGAAAATAGCTAAATTAATAGCTTTGGGCCAGATGTAGCTCACCAAATACCGGTCGGTAACGGCCGATTTCGGCCGTTACCGACCGGTATATGAGATTTGTAATGTAGGGGGCCATTGATTTACAGAATCGGTAATTTTACCGATTCGGTAAATATACAGAGTCGGTAAAATACAGAATCGATAAAATTACCGATTCTGTAAATCAATATGTAGGTGGCACTGTAATCAGTGCCACATGCCCTTACCGAATCGTTATTTACCATGGAATAGTATTCCATGGTAAATAACGAATTACAGTGTACATGCACATCGGTGCATGTACACCTGTGCCATGTGGCACACAGACATGCCCTAAGGGCATGTCTGTGTGCCACATGGCACACAACCCAGAAACAGGGGTGCAACAGGGTGTCAAAGTGACACCCTGTCCCCCTTGTGAATTTGGTATTTTTAGCGATTCAGTAATTACCGAATCGGTATCTGCCATTGAATCCTATGGGCTTCAAGGCCCATAGGAATCAATGACAAATACTGATTCTGTAATTACAGAATCGGTAAATACCGAATCATACCGATTCGGTATTTGTTACCGAATTTCTACCTACATTTGAATTACCGATTCATGAATACCGAATCGGTAAAATTCGGTATTTATGAATCGGTAATTCACTTTTACCTACATCTAGGCCTTAGTCATTTACAATGCCAATAGTTATAACTTTCGCAAATGTGACACCTATAGCATTTGTAGTGCAACATGTTTTGTATTTTCGTGACTTAGCTGTATTGATATTACAAATTACAATGGCTTTTAATTTTTTTAAATAATTAATACTTAAATAAAAGTGATTTTAATTTATAATGGCAATAGCTTAAACTTTTGTAAATACCTTTTGTGAAGATTATGTTCAGTGTATTTTATTGACACGAAAATCCAAGAACAGAAGTGAAATATTAAAATCTAATTGTGACATTTGTAATAAAGTTTGAAACATTGAGAGAACATATTTGAACCAGTTGTTGTTGAATGGTTGAGCAGATTGATGCTGGGGTGCAGCTGAGTGGTGCTGTGGTGGTGCTGAGTGGTGCTGTGGTGATGCTGAGTGGTGCTGTGGTGGTGCTGAGTGATACTGGGATTGTGCTGAGTGATGCTGGGATGGTGCTGAGTGGTGCTGTGGTGGTGCTGAGTGATGCTGTGGTGGTGCTGAGTGATGCTGTGGTGGTGCTGAGTGGCGCTGTGGTGGTGCTGAGTGATAATGTGGTGGTGCTGAGTGATGCTGTGGTGGTGCTGAGTGATGCTGTGGTGGCGCTGAGTGGTGCTGTGGTGGTGCTGATTGGTGCTGTGGTGGTGCTGAGTGATGCTGTGGTGGTGCTGAGTGATGCAGTGGTGGTGCTGAGTGGTGCTGTGGCGGTGCTGAGTGATAATGTAGTGGCGCTGAGTGATGCTGTGGTGGCACTGAGTGATGCTGTGGTGGCGCTGAGTGATGCTGTGGTGGCGCTGAGTGGTGCTGTAGTGGTGCTGAGTGGTGCTGTCGTGGTGCTGAGTGATGCTGTGGTGGTGCTCAGTGGTGCTGTGGTGGTGCTGAGTGATGCTGTGGTGGTGCTGAGTGATGCTGTGGTGGTGCTGAGTGGTGCTGTTGTGATGCTGAGTGATAATGTGGTGGTGCTGAGTGATGCTGTGGTTGTGCTGAGTGATGCTGTGGTGGCACTGAGTGGTGCTGTGGTGGTGCTGAGTGGTGCTGTGGTGGTGCTGAGTGAAGCTGTGGTGGTGCTGAGGGATGCTGTGGTGGTGCTGAGTGGTGCTGTGGTGGTGCTGAGTGATAATGTGGTGGTGCTGAGTGATGCTGGGGTAGCGCTGAGTGATGATGTGGTGATGCAGAGGGCAGAAAGGCACAAAAAGCAGTCTAACAAAGGGCAGAAGGGCAGAAAAACAAGGGAAAAACGAGTCTAACAGAGGGCAGAAGGGCACAAAAAACGAGTCTAACAGGGGGCAGAAAGGCACAAAATCGAGTCTAACAGAGGGCAGAAGCGCACAAAAAACGAGTCTAACAGAGGGCAGAAGGGCAGAAAAACAAGGGAAAAATGAGTCTAACAGAGGGCACCAGGGCACAAAAAACGAGTCTAACAGGGGGCAGAAGGGCAGAAAAACAAGGGAAAAACGAGTGTAACAGAGGGCAGAAGGGCAGAAAAACAAGGGAAAACGATTCTAACAGAGGGCAGAAGGGCACAAAAAACGAGACTAACAGGGGGCAGAATGAATCCCGCCATGCGTGTTTGTCCACGAAGATGCCACCTTTTTGTGCAATACCTCTACCTCGTTGGCTAAATGTATAGGGGCAGGTTTACAATAACTGTCGCATCCCCAGGGATGCGCCAGTTATTGTGCGCCGGAGCTCCGCCACCCATGGTGCGCCGCATTTACAATGCGGCGCACCATGTGGCAAAAACGGCACAGATGCGTCACGCATCTGTGCCGTAGAAGCAGCGCATTTCTGGAGCTGCGTCGCGCTTGTGACGCAGCTCCAGCAATGCTCTGGGGGGCCCTATCTCCCCAATGATGCATCAAGCCTTGCGCCTGCTTCAAGCAGGCGCAGGGTTTTGACGCAGCATTGGCCTAAAAGTGACTGAGTGAAATCTTGTTGATTTCACTCAGCCACTTTTAGGAGGTGTTCCTGCGCAGGAACGCCCTCCCATGCGCCGGAACGCATCCTGATGGCGCAGGGCTTTACAACGTGATGCATCTCTCAGATGCGTCACGTTGTTAATACCCAGCACCATGGCGCATCTTTTGTGCTGACGCTGCGTCACAAAAGGTCTCGGTAGAGGGTGGCAGTGGTGAATCAGAGGGTGGCAGTGATGAACCGGAGGGTGACAGTGATGAATCAGAGGGTGGCAGGGGTGAACAAGAGGGTGACAGTGCTGAGCCAGAGTGTGGCAGGGGTGAACCAGAGGGTGCTGTGATGAACCAGAGGGTGGCAATGGTGAACCAGAGGGTGGCAGTGGTGAACCAGAGGGTGGCAGTGCTGAACCAGAGGGTGGCAGTGGTTAACCAGAGGGTGGCAGTGGTGAACCAGAGGTGCTGTGATGAACCAGAGGGTGGCAGTCGTGAACCAGAGGGTGGCAGTGGTGAACCAGAGGGTGACAGTGTTGAACCAGAGGGTGGCAGGGGTGAACCAGAGAGTGGCAGTGCTGAACCAGAGGGTGGCAGTGGTGAACCAGAGGGTGGCAGGGGTGAACCGGAGGGTGGCAGGGGTGAACCAGAGGGTGGCAGTGGTGAACCAGAGGCTGGCAGTGATGAACCGTGGGGTGGCAGTGGTGAACCAGAGGGCGCTGTGCCCATACACAACCGCATGGGTAACTTTGCCATGCAAGCGGCCCGCGAACACGCAAAAAGCCCCGCGAACACGCAAAAAACCCCGCGAACAAACTAAAAACCCTGCGAACACGCAAAAAACCAAAAATCCGCAAATTCGCACGAATTCGCGGATTTTGCGGATTGCGAATTCGATTTCACGCGAATTCGCGCAACGCGAATTTGCAAATTTCGCCCATACTTAATTAATTCCCCAGACAATTTCCTCGTCTCAGGCCAGCCTTGAACAATAAACTTCTTTACCTCACTTAGCACAATATCTTTCTCCATCTCAGAAATCCATATTTCTTCCCTCAAAACTTGCTTTTTACTACCAATCGAGTTCACATCCCGAACAGTAAACGCTACCTCACAATCATCCTCCTGAAACACACCTTCTTCAACTATGGGCAACCTGGACATGCAATTAGCGTGGATATTGGCCTTACCCTGGACATACTCAATGCTGAACCGAAAGGATTGCAATCTTGAGGAAAGTCTTGCCAACCGCGCCGACATAGACCTACCTCCACCTGGGGACATCAGAAACACAGGAGGTTTATGGTCCGTTTTAATAACAAACTCAGTTCCCCAAAGAAAACTTCTAAAATGCTTGGCGCCCCACACACAAGCTAGTAATTCCCTCTCGATCACTGAATAGTTTTTCTCAGCTTCCCTCAATGCCCTAGATGCGTAAGCCACTATCCATTCATTATGATCGTCCCTCTGTAAAAGAACTCCACCAAGTCCTAAATTGCTTGCATCCACCATCACAATGCACTTCTTCCCAGGGATGAAGGGTTTCAAGCACGGAGCATTAACAATGAACTCTTTCAACACATTAAATGCAACAGACATCTCATCAGACCATTTAAAAACAGCATTCTTCTTAAGTAAACATCTAAAAGGATCAACCTTGACTGAATAGTTAGGAATGAATTTTGCGTAAAACTCAACTAATCCCAAAAACGCGATTAATTGTTCCTTAGAAGATGGAAAAGGCGCATTCATAACACTTTTAACATACTTCCCTTTAGGCCTAATACCATCGCCACTGAAAGTGTGTCCTAGATACTCAACTTCCTTCGCCTTAATGTTGCATTTATCTAACCTGAGAGTGAGACCCTTCTTTGCTAATGCAGCAATAACACAGTGCAAACTACGATCATGATCCTCATCACACCTCCCATATACCAAGATGTCGTCCTGAAATGCGACAGCTCCCTCTAACCCGTCCAAGGTATCTTTCATTAATCTCTGAAAGACAGAAGCTGCGCTCGCAAGACCGAAAGGCATACGGCAATACCTGTAAAGACCCTCAGGAGTGATGAAAGCAGTCATATTTTTAGATTCTTCCGACAATAAAATTCGGTGGTACGCACTAGCCAAATCAATGCAAGAAAAAACTTTAGCATCCGCTAAAATGGAAACCATCTTGTCCAAATTAGGTAAGGGATGAGCATCCTCCCAAATTGAGCGATTCAAACTGTGCAAATCAACACACAATCTAAGCTCACCAGAAGGTTTCACCGAAATCACAATGGGAGAAACCCACTGTGAGGATTCAATAGGCTCTATTATGCCATCATTACATACATTTTTCAACATATCCTTTAATTTACCTCGATAAGAAATAGGAACATTCCTTACCCTATGTCGTATGGGAACAGAATCTTCATGTAGCCTGATAGTGTGCTCAAGCGCAAGATACCTACCCAATTTCCCACTGAATACTTCAGGAAATTCCCTTCTTAGCTTCTCAATCAAAACAACACTATTTTGCGTTGATGGTTCAATAGCACATACAGGAGGATTGGCCCTAGGATCAAGCTTAACCCCTAAATCAAATTGCTGTGGCCATCCAAGTAGTGACTTCCCACTTTTTTGCCACATAAACTTTGCTTGATGCATGTTTTTTTGCCTTTTTCTAACACAGCTGAAAAATATCCCACTAAATCAATTTTATGGCCTGTATATCCACCTGGGGATACATCCGGCGGTATTAAGCACAATGGGAGAAACCCACAGTGAGGATTCAATAGGCTCTATTATGCCATCATTACATACATTTTTCAACATATCCTTTAATTTACCTCGATAAGAAATAGGAACATTCCTTACCCTATGTCGTATGGGAACAGAATCTTCATGTAGCCTGATAGTGTGCTCAAACGCAAGATACCTACCCAATTTCCCACTGAATACTTCAGGAAATTCCCTTCTTAGCTTCTCAATCAAAACAACACTATTTTGCGTTGATGGTTCAATAGCACATACAGGAGGATTGGCCCTAGGATCAAGCTTAACCCCTAAATCAAATTGCTGTGGCCATCCAAGTAGTGACTTCCCACTTTTTTGCCACATAAACTTTGCTTGATGCATGTTTTTTGCCAAATTCTAACACAGCTGAAAAATATCCCACTAAATCAATTTTATGGCCTGTATATCCACCTGGGGATACATCCGGCGGTATTAAGCACCTCCCAGGCCAATTATCTTCAAAGACCTTGCGGGAAATAATGGTAAGCCAAGCACAAGAATCAACAAACAAGTCTAACTCGATACCATCTAATTTGATGATACAAGATGGAAATTTGGAAACACCATCAACACAACATACATTGATAACAGTGTTGATATCATTCTCATCATTACCCATACCGAGCTCACCATCACTTGAATAATGTATGTAATTAACTCTCTTGGGTGGCGATTTACAGAATTTGCTAAAATGGCCTTTTCTATTACATTTAGCACACACTTTATCAATGCCAGGACAATTCTTGTAATTGGCTAAGTGCGAATTACTACCACATCTAAAACATAACAGTATGTGACAACGTTTCTCACTATTCTGATTCATATTTTTGTGTTTGATATTGATATTGATATTGATATGCATTTATTAAGCGCTCGTACGCCCGGGGGCTTCATGGCGCTATAGACAGGAACACAACGCACCAGTTAAGAGTGGAAAAAAGCGGCTCAGCAGAACGCCTC
This sequence comes from Lissotriton helveticus, assembly GCF_964261635.1. Lineage (NCBI taxonomy): Eukaryota > Metazoa > Chordata > Amphibia > Caudata > Salamandridae > Lissotriton > Lissotriton helveticus. Next base: position 2,012,599,386 of record NC_136057.1, on the reverse strand, counting down.
GGAAAAAAGCCAGGTTTTAAGGGAGTGTCTGAAACTGAGGATGTTATCGCACAGTTTTAAGTGAAGGGGGAGAGAGTTCCAAAAGGTAGCTGCAAGATGGTCAAAGCAGCAACCTCCGAGACGCTTCCTCTTGTAAGAAGGGACAATCAGAAGGGATTTATGCATGGAACGGAGATTGCGGGAAGGATTGTATCTATTGAACAAATCTCTAATAAATAGAGGGCCAGAATCATGTAGAGACTTAAATAGAATACACCCGGTTTTAAAAACTACCCGTTGCTCGACAGGCAGCCAGTGTAGCTGTTTTAGCCCTGATCTAACAGACTGCCTTTTAGGTAAGTTAAGAATGAGTCTGGCTGCCTGGTTCTGAACCAGCTGGAGGCGCTTTAGCTCTCCAGCCTGGAGCCCAAGATAAAGGCTGTTGGAGAAGTCCAATCTAGACAGAACCAGGGAAATGACGATCTGTGTGAGGGCCTCCAAGGAGAAAAAGCAGGCAATTTTCTTGATTTTCTTCAGCTGGAAAAAGCTAGAAGACACCACTGCGCTAACCTGCCTTTTCAGGGAGAGATCCTCACTGATAAAAATTCCTAAGCTCTTAACTGAGGATGACTTAGGCGGAGGGGCTCCCATGCTGGCTGGCCAGAAGCTAGGATTCCAACTAAGTGCACTCCGCCCAGGCAAGACCAATTCAGTCTTGCCTGGGTTGAGTTTCAGGTGACTGCAGCTCATCCAACTCAGGATGTGAGACATGGTGTTTTGAAACTCTTCCACTGAGTCCTTGGTGTTTAAAGGGAAGATGAGCTGCAAGTCATCTGCATAGTTGAAGATGGTAACTCTAGCTTTCCTGAGAGAGTACAGAAGAGGGCGTAGATATAAGTTGAAAAGCAGAGGTGACAGAGATGAGCCCTGAGGTACTCCGCAGATGGTGGAAATGGTGGGGGCTGTGAAAGAACCCAGTCTAACAGCTTGAGTGCGGCCAGTGATGAATGAGCGAATCCAGCTCAGCGCAGGGCCCCTGAGACCTGCCTGCTCGACACGGTTGACCAAGATGGTATAGTCAACCGCATCGAACGCAGCCGAAAGGTCCAGTAGCACCAGAGCCTGGTGGATCCCCTCATCAGCATTCCGCCTCAAAGTATTCTGCACCGAAAGAATAACTGCTTCGGTTGAATGACAAGGGCAGAAGCCTGCCTGATTGGGTGCAAGATACTTTGATTCTTCCCAAAATTTGGAGATACTGTCACAGACATGGGCCTCCAGTAATTTGGCACAATAAGGCAGCAATGATATGGGCCTATAGTTAAGTGGGTCCAGCGGGTTAGCTCCAACTTTTTTTATCAGGGGAATAAGGAGGGCTTTTTTAAAGTTGTCGGGAACTTTACCCTGTGAGAGAGATCCATTCGTCATGGGGAGCATGCCCTCGGGGATGGTGGTACCCACTTCTCTCAAAATGTGTGGGGGACAAATATCATCAGGGGAGCCAGATTTGACCTTAACAAGAAGTTTAGATAAACAGGCACCATCAATGAGGGGGAAGGATTCCAAAGTTGAGGGATTGTAATAGGTGTCGGTCAGAAGGGAGGGAGACAGAGTGGTGAGGATACTTTGTTTTATGGTGCAAATTTTATTAAAGAAGAAAGTGTTTAATGAGTTGCAGAGATCCTGGGTGGGGACCACAGATGGAGAGGTTCTGTCACTGCTACTAAGATTTTCCACAATGTTAAACAATTCTCTAGATTCGTTGCGTGAGTGAAGGATTTTTTCCGAAAAATAATCAATTTTGTGTTTCTGAATGAGTTTCTGATATTCCTTTCGAGCCCTGCAGTAATTGGCTTTATCCAGTTCTGAATACGCTGTTCGCCACTTCCGCTCCTTTTGACGAACTTGAAGCTTTAAAGCTTTCAGATGAGGTGTAAACCACCTGTGAGCGTCATAGGTGCGGGAGCGGGGAAAGTTAGAGCAAGGGGCATGTGCGTCAGCTGCCTGAAGTAGCCAGCTGGAAAAAGCTTCTTCAATCCCTTCAATATCCTGATCTAATAGGGGAAGGGATGAGGTTAAAGTGTCAAGAAAGGCAGAGATGTCAACATTCTTCCAAATTCTGACTTTCCCTCCTTTCTGAAACGGCTGCTTTCTGCTCTTAGCGATGGTAATAGAAAAATGAATCAGAAAGTGGTCCGACCAAATGCAGGGGGTAATGGAATTAATAGCAAGTGAAACGTTCTGCGACCAAATTTGATCGAGGCTGTGCCCTTTTTCATGGGTAGGGAGATGTATCTGTTGGATAAGATTCATGTCTAGAAGAGTCTCCTTCAGTGCAGCTGCCTGAGCGTCCAACTCAGTAGAGTTCAACCAAAGATTAAAATCGCCCAGCAGCACGATTTTCTTGTGATTAATTATTAGAGGGGCAAGATGTTCTGCTAAGGATGCCGCGAATGTGGGCATGCTTTGAGGAGGACGGTAAATGAGGACCATAAGTAAAGATCCGCTATTAGTGTCCATTCTAAGGATCATGCTATCAGATCCTGTAAGATCAAGAGACGGTAGAAAAAATAATTTATGAGTATTACGAATGATCGCAGCAACTCCCCCACCCCTTTTATCAGCGGGTCTGTTCACGTGCAGGATATAGTAGTTGGAAGGAACCGCTGCTAAAATGTCGGGCATGGAGTCTGCGTTAAGCCAGGTCTCTGTGAGGAGTAAAATGTCAGGTTGCTCAGCCTGAAGCAAAAGAAATATGTCCATATGGTGTTTTACCATGGACCTGGTGTTTAAGTAATAACATTTAAAAATCATCTCAGATCCAAGCGAGGATAAAGGGACAGTAGGTGAGTTGGGACGCGTGGGTATATCAGCCATGAGCTCGGGGTTGAAGATGCCATAGGTGGCGACACGCTTTAGGACATACGCGGGTAAGGCGGGCCCCGCGCTGTTTGAAGGTCTGAGTTGTAGTAAGTCTAGGGAGGAATACGTGTGAGTTTGACCAGGGGTTCTGGCCCCAGGCCCCGGTCTGCCGCGGACGGGCGCAGACGGGCTTGACTTGTGCGCGACTTCGGCGCGCAATCGTCGCGCCCGCTGCGCTCCGGTATGCACATTGGTTTTGTAGCCTCAGTCCCGGGAGAACTAGACCGCTAAATCCGGTCCAGCCCCACCCAAGATGGCGGCTCGCCTCACCCTCCACGCAAACGGCACCAGCCGCGATGGAACAGGGCGGGATGCAGAGGATAAATCAGCGCATTTAGGTAGGTAAATTTTAAACAATAAATTTCGCTTTTAAAATCAGCTTAAAAAATTTCACAAGCGCTGACGCCTTGATCGCGCCAGAGCACCAACCGTTTCTACCCTTAACTGCACGTTTATAAAATATTTCACAGGGTTCCAAGAGAGCCAGGAAGCTGCCACCAGCCTAGCGTTCTCGACTAGCTCTGTGCCAGGAGATGTTTTGTAGCCTCAGTCCCGGGAGAACTAGACCGCTAAATCCGGTCCAGCCCCACCCAAGATGGCGGCTCGCCTCACCCTCCACGCAAACGGCACCAGCCGCGATGGAACAGGGCGGGATGCAGAGGATAAATCAGCGCATTTAGGTAGGTAAATTTTAAACAATAAATTTCGCTTTTAAAATCAGCTTAAAAAATTTCACAAGCGCTGACGCCTTAATCGCGCCAGAGCACCAACCGTTTCTACCCTTAACTGCACGTTTATAAAATATTTCACAGGGTTCCAAGAGAGCCAGGAAGCTGCCACCAGCCTAGCGTTCTCGACGAGCTCTGTGCCAGGAGATGTTTTGTAGCCTCAGTCCCGGGAGAACTAGACCGCTAAATCCGGTCCAGCCCCACCCAAGATGGCGGCTCGCCTCACCCTCCACGCAAACGGCACCAGCCGCGATGGAACAGGGCGGGATGCAGAGGATAAATCAGCGCATTTAGGTAGGTAAATTTTAAACAATAAATTTTGCTTTTAAAATAAGCTTAAAAAATTTCACAAGCGCTGACGCCTTAATCGCGCCAGAGCACCAACCGTTTCTACCCTTAACTGCACGTTTATAAAATATTTCACAGGGTTCCAAGAGAGCCAGGAAGCTGCCACCAGCCTACGTTTAAGATCGTATTTGTTGGAAATGTCATTCTTTTGACTGGAAACTATTTTTTGTTTATTCTGTTCCCTAAAATCTTTATTTACATTTAAAACATCACTTTTTTCCTTACCCCTAATCTCCTTTACAAACTTTTCTGAATGCTCAATTGACTTAGCAATGTCAATGGCAGCCTTCAAAGATAAGTCAAGGGTAGACAATAGTTTCTCTTGAACTTTTTTACTATTTGTACGCATCAAAATCTGGTCCCTTAACACCCGGACATAAGAAATGTGTTCAAATGCGCAAGTAGCTGCGAGTGATCTTAAAGCAGATACATAATCCTCAATGGATTCCTCCTCACGCTGTTTACGAGAATAGAAAATAAACCTTTCCATCACAACATTTTTCTTTTTTCCAAAACGAATGTTAAGTTGAGTAGACGCATACTAGTACACATTAATTCTACCTGGGTTAATTAAAGCAGGAAGAGTTTTGAATTCTTTAAGTCCAAAACCCCCCAAACAATGTTTCAAAAGAGAAAGCTTCCTCTCTGCCTCACAATCCTCACCTTCCATGACCTCAACATAGGCTAAGAACATAGGTTCCCAAACTTCCCAGGCCATGGGAGGTTCACCAGATGCCGTTAAGAAGGAGGGAAGAGGTAATATGCCAGACATTTTATCCAGAAATTATTCCAAAATAAATGAAATAAACTTAAACAACAAGAGAAACAAGAAATATTCCTTTTCTCATGCTGCTCAAATCCTTTCAAATGCTCCAAAATAATAACCCAAAAGAGCTTGTGTGATGGATCACATAAACTATTAAAAACAAACTACCCAGAATGTTCATGCAGCCACTAGTAACAGATAAAAAAAACAAATTAATAGAGCAAAAACATGGATTAGCGTGTGTATCGTTGTTGTAAATGCAGCAATACACTATTCCAAAATTCCCTGGAACGTATACAATAGTGTGTGCCTCGCTGTAGCTTGAATCATGAAGCGATGACAAGTTACCAAGGAAATGCCCAATCCAAAATGGTCGGCGACGTGAAAAAACGTGATGAGGTAAGACCCAAAATGCACTGCGCTCCCACAATACTCAGCGTGTCAATCCAATCTGAAGAAAGAAGACGCAGCTAGGCAACCACATGAGTGCTCGCGAAGAACGTTCCCAGAGATGCCGTTGGTCCGTGTCCACAATACCCCAACAAATGTGAGTCCAAACACACACAAATTAATGTATTAAGCAATGTTGGGCAAAAATCAATAGTGAGCACACAGGAACTGCCGCAGGTGCTATCAAGTGCACAACTGTACGCTGCCGCAGAAGCAATCAAGGCTTGAATTATTATTTTTTTTCTAATGTACCCACAACTCCGCAAAGAAATACGAATGCGGTTGAATTAACAGTGGCAGAACCACACACCACCGCTCGATTTACGCGGTCGAACAAATCCAAAACAATACCGCATAACACCACCACATAACAGAAACTAAGATAAAATAAAATAATCTCACGTGATTATTCTTATTGTGCGGGATCGTGCCCCTCATCGCCAGTGTAGGGAAGTCAAGTCCATCAAATAAAAACACGAAAATAGACGTGTTGTAAGAGAAGACGTTTAATGCATCTTCGTAAGTCAAAGGTTATCAGTTTAATGACACGAACATTCCCCAGAATCCAACTCCCCCACAAACCATAACAATTCTAAAAGAGAACACTATCTTCCACGAGCACGGAGTACTCGTGGAAGATAGATGACAATGACAGCATGTATGCAACACAGTGTATGATTTAGTTTTTTGTGGGTGGGTAGTCTGCCAAAAAGTGACAGATATTCCATCCACATTATTACAAATGCTGGATAATATAATGCACTGGCAATAAAGCAGACAGAGTATCAGACAGAGTATCCACAACATCTGTGAGGGAGCAACTGGTCTTCCAAAATAAAAAGGTGGACCTTATATGAAGCCAATAGTGTGCCATTTACTGAGATTGGTATTCACAATTGTATAATATATGTTCCTCTTTGATGTGTATACCTTTTGCTATTGACCTTTGTAGTATGTCAACTTTCCCGGTTCAGGGCAATGGAGATGTTGACCAACCTTCAAGGGAGCAGTAGGAGAGCCACTGGAAGTTGGACCCACCACAACTGTAAATCCCACTGGCAATGAGGGTGATCTGGCTGACCACAAGGCGACTAGTACATCTGATTCAGAGGCCTCTGACTGAATAAGTCCCTTCTGGTGACTGCTGAAACAACACAGACCCCAATATCTGTTTCTGCGACTGTCATCACCACTATCACCAGCACCAATCTTTTACCAATCCCCCTGAACAAAGCCAGCACCCATACCGTAAATGGGCTGGGGTCTCCTTTCCTCCAGGCACCTCTTCTACTGCCGCATCCCATCAGTATTGGTGTGCTAGTGGAGAGGAGGCACTGAAAGTTTTAGAGAATTACTCCTTGAGGAAGGGGTACTGTTGCATGTGATATGGACTGTCATCCGACATGTCTCATAAGTGATCAGCATCCTGTAAATGTAAAATGTAAATGTTTTTGTACTTGTATAGCGCACAGCTACCCGGACCGGGTCTCCCGGCGCTTGCACTCATACCGCTAAGGAACCCTTCCTGGCTTTCCTTGTGAAGTGTCCACTCCTGGGCACCCCATGGTGAAACCAGGCATCCCAGCGCTGTTGGGGCCGTTGTGGAGATTAAGCAAGCTATTGCCCAGAGTTGCAGCGTGGAACCCATGATTAGAATAGGCACTGAGGCGAGAATATCAGGTCAGAGGAATTTTTGAGCCCGAGACCCGCCGAGGCGGGAATCGAACCCTGGTCCCAGGTCAGAGCTCTGCATCAAGGTCTGCCGCTCTAATCATTGAGCCACACTTCTACACAATGCTCCAACAATCCTGGATGACATGCCTTTGCCCTGTCTGCCTTACAAATAGTTTCTGGCTCTTCTAGTGCCTTCTCAGACACCAGTGCTCCTGGAATACTTGCCGCTATTACTTCTACTGCCCCCTTTTAACCTCTGACCCCATTACCCAACCAGACCCATTTCACTCCCTACCCCATTTAAAGCCCTGATCCTTTTAAATGCCCTGACCCATTATTGTTAATTTATAAACATTTATAATTCAAACATTTATGTCTGTTGTGTCATGGAAACAGTCGTTATCACTCCAAGGAGTGCCAAGTTAGTTACCTGGGTTAAATGAAAACTAGGAAGGAAACATACATTTTAAAACATGTATATGGTTAAAATTGATACTGCATAAAAACGCTGTCTGTCTTGGGAATATGGTTGATTTGCACAGCAGAAGTGCCATGGAGGTTCCTTGTAGAAGAGAAGAACTGTTGACTAAGCAAAAAAAGGACAATATTGTTTGATGGAGGGGCATCAGCTGGCATACTATTAACAAACAGCCATCTCCCTGCCAACCAGATAACTAGCTCCAAGTACTCCAAATCGTTGATCACTCAAACAAAAACAAAAGTCAAATTTAGCCATGTCCATCAAGGTTAATCATGGAGGAGTTGCAACACAAGCCAGTAATCATCATCATTTTAAATAAATTAGCACTTTCCAGTCAATACAGACATACCCCTTTAAGGCTATTTTTCCTGTAGAAGTAGATTAGGATAATAACTTTTTCTCATTTTTGTTCACAGGAAGTACAGATTTGATTTTCTTCCAAAAAGAGATAGGCCAGTTAAACAAGATGAGGAAAAGAATTAGGAGTTAGAGTCAAGGCAACCTGCCGGGTCTAACAAGAACCAAAAGATGTAGGCATTCAAATAATGAAAGGCCAATCAGGTAACCCTCCTAGAGACATGTTGAGGTGTGCACACAAAATTCCAGGTTACCTACACCCCTCTCATCTGCTATATGTTATATATAAATCACATGTCCCCAGGCAGTGAGGTGTATATATGTCTCTTTTTCCATGGAAGCAACACACATACGTTCTGCAGTTTTCTGAATCTTCACTGACAGCTGAGCATGGGAATGAAAGGATAGGCATTGGATATAACCCGCTCTTACTGAAACTGGAAGATCCATTGCAGAGGCTGTTGTCGATTGCAAAGTCTATGGTGACCCAAAGATTGAATCAGTTATTTTGTTTACTACCACTCAGTCATCAGACCACAATTGTTGTGTCCCTCTTGATTAACCTTTTGTGCTTCACACAGTGGGCCGTTTAAGTTTATTTTAATTTCTTGGCTATCAGCGCCAGGAAGCCGAATAGGCGACACCGCAAGGTGACCGTCTGGTGACAGAACGCTCTATAAGTACCATGACATTTACATTTGGCATGCCAAATTTAAAGATAACCTTTCTTTTTAGAAAAGCAAAATGAAGTATGCTGAGCGTAACCCAAAAAATATGGCACCCGCTCTTTAAAGTGCTCTCCCTACAATGCTTTTGGAGTACCCGTGGATGAACTGCGGGTAGTGAGATCCCTGAAAGACACGTAAGGATCCCAAATATAGTGACCATCCTTAACTATCAAACCAAAGGCACTGGCCAATGATAATCTGTCAGGCTGGTTTACCTCCACTGAGATCTAAATGACCATGGCTGGGTTACCTCCACTAAGATCTAAATGATCATCTACATCTGAATAGTTTCTCTCTTTGTATTAGCCTCGGTATCTAATTAGGCAAACGGTGTTCCATACTGGCGTAGAGGTTTAGACATTTTGTGAATTGACAGAGGAGATTCAGAAAATGAATCCATAAGGTAATTTCCACAAACACAGAAAGCTTTTTGCATTAAAGAACAGAAAAGCTTATATGCTGTCAGAAAGAGAAGTTCTAAATATCAACAAAAATGCTCTATGTGTTGGATAGCTGGTGTACATCGAAACACTTATGGTTCTTTCTTCACTTTATAAATTATTGGCATTTCTTTTGGCTGCATCACATATTTAGCCATCCCTTTGGTAGCAGTATCATTTGTTCAGCTAGGGCACTGGGTTCATGGCTGAGAGGGGAAAGGGGCAAGTGCAGCCTGATTATGGATGTCTGTTAATACCCATCCGAAGAGAAGGTGGGCTGATTTTGCTTGCTTGCAATATGGCTCATGGCAGCCTCAGGCTAATAAGTAACTAGCTCTAGCTAACCTCCTTTACTGTATCTGAAATGCTTTCCTTAAGAGCCATTTTAAACCAATTATGACAATGTCTTTTACAGGTAGGATCATAGTACACATTCAGCCACGTTTCTGTTAATAATAATATAATATACGGGATTCTCCAATCCCTGTAGAAAAGACTGTCTCTAATTTCTTTATAATTGGCGACAAGTAACACACTCAGTCACCGATTATAAAGAAAAACCATCAGAACTTGACTGTAATTTGTTATTGCTGTTGAGTCCTGATGTTACAATGTCTGCTGCCAGAGCCAGCAGCCAAAGTGAAAGGCAGGTCAGGATACGGAGCAGCTGTTTAAAGCAACAAAAATGAAACACAGCTTTTCTTTCTTCTGCTCAGTTTTTCTAGCTTACAGAGGCAAGCAGAAAGAACGTAATTATTTTATGCATTCTTAAGAAATTAATAGAGAAGTTAGAACCTTTCCGCATGCTTCTACACATTCTGAGTTACTGCAGCTTTTTTTTTAATACTGACTTGTATTCAGTTGTCTCTAATGTGGTTTTGCAACAAATATCTAACAGGTTTCTGATATGTTTAATTTTGCACCTGAGGTTTTATTGTTATTCTTCATGTTTGCAAGCATGCTCTTTCTTTCCGAAAGAGCTAAGCACCAATGTTTTATGTGGTTTGTTTGAAAGGTGATTGTGTGACCATGTATTATAGGGGATAAAGTACCCCTTGCCGTACATACTAAGGATATTGCAAGACATCTCAGTGTTCCACAACCTGATAAAGGAACTCAACCTTTGGCCTTGTTCCTCTATATGGTTATGGAACTCCTCAGTTTCATGCAATATCCATATGATTTACAGCGGGTGTACTTTATCCCTCATTTAATGGGCAACTTGTGACTCACCTAGTCATCGATATAGAGAAAAGATGACAGTACTCGACTGTAAGAGGTTACTGCAGTCGAGTTCTGATATCGCAATGCCTGCTGCCAGCAGCCGAGGTGAAAGGTGCCCCCTTTTAACCTCTGACCCCATTACCCAACCAGACCCATTTCACTCCCTACCCCATTTAAAGCCCTGATCCTTTTAAATGCCCTGACCCGTTATTGTTAATTTATAAACATTTATAATTCAAACATTTATGTCTGTTGTGTCATGGAAACAGTCGTTATCAGTCCAAAGAGTGCCAAGTTAGTTACCTGGGTTAAATGAAAACTAGGAAGGAAACATACATTTTAAAACATGCATATGTTTAAAATTGATACTGCATAAAAACGCTGTCTGTCTTGGGAATATGGTTGATTTGCACAGCAGAAGTGCCATGGAGGTTCCTTGTAGTAGAGAAGAACTGTTGACTAAGCAAAAAAAGGACAATATTGTTTGATGGAGGGGCATAAACTGGCATACTATTAACAAACAGCCATCTCCCTGCCAACCAGAAAACTAGCTCCAAGTACTCCAAATCGTTGATCACTCAAACAAAAACAAAAGTCAAATTTAGCCATGTCCATCGAGGTTAATCATGGAGGAGTTGCAACACAAGCCAGTAATCATCATCATTTTAAATAAATTAGCACTTTCCAGTCAATATAGACATACCCCTTTAAGTCTATTTTTCCTGTAGAAGTAGATTAGGATAATTACTTTTTCTCAATTTTATTCTTCCAAAAAGAGCTAGGCCAGTTAAACAAGATGAGAAAAAGAATTAGGAGTTAGAGTGAAGGCAACCTGCCGGGTCTAAAAAGAACCAAAAGATGCAGTCATTCAAATAATGAAAGGCAAATCAGGTAACCCTCGGAGGGACATGTTGAGGTGTGCACACAACATTCCAGGTTACCTACACCCCTCTCATCTGCTATATGTTATATATAAACCACATGCCCCCAGGCAGTGAGGTGTATATATGTCTCTTTTTCCATGGAAGCAACACACATACGTTCTGAAGTTTTCTAAATCTTCACTGACAGCTGAGCATAGGAATGAAAGGATAGGCATTGGAGATAACCCGCTCTTTCTGAAACTGGAAGATCCATTGCAGAGGCTGTTGTCGATTGCAAAGTCTATGGTGACCCAAAGATTGAATCAGTTATTTTGTTTACTACCACTCAGTCATCAGACCACAATTGTTGTGTCCCTCTTGATTAACCTTTTGTGCTTCACACAGTGGGCCGTTTAAGTTTATTTTAATTTCTTGGCTTGCCAAATTTAAAGATAACCTTTTTTTTTAGAAAAGCAAAATAAAGTATGCTGAGCGTAACCCAAAAAATATGGCACCCGCTCTTTAAAGTGCTCTCCCTACAATGCTTTTGGAGTACCCGTGGATGAACTGCGGGTAGTGAGATCCCTGGAAGCCACGTAAGGATCCCAAATATAGTGACCATCCTTAACTATCAAACCAAAGTCACTGGCCAATGATAATCTGTCAAGCTGGTATACCTCCACTGAGATCTAAATGACCATGGCTGGTTTACCTCCACTAAGATCTAAATGATCATCTACATCTGAATAGTTTCTCTCTTTGTATTAGCCTCGGTATCTAATTAGGCAAACGGTGTTCCATACTGGCGTAGAGGTTTAGACATTTTGTGAATTGACAGAGGAGATTCAGAAAATTAATCCATAAGGTAATTTCCACAAACACAGAAAGTTTTTTGCATTAAAGAACAGAAAAGCTTATATGCTGTCAGAAAGAGAAGTTCTAAATATCAACAAAAATGCTCTGTGTGTTGGGTAGCTGGTGTTCTTCACTTTATAAATTATTGGCATTTATTTTGGCTGCATCACATATTTAGCCATCCCTTTTGTAGCAGTATCATTAGTTCAGCTAGGGCACTGGGTTCATGGCCCAGAGGGGAAAGGGGCAAGTGCAGCCTGATTATGGATGTCTTTTAATACCCAGCCGAAGAGAAGGTGGGCTGATTTTGCTTGCTTGCAATATGGCTCATGGCAGCCTCAGGCTAATAAGTAACTAGCTCTAGCTAACCTCCTTTACTTTATCTGAAATGCTTTCCTTAAGAGCCATTTTAAACAAATTATGACAATGTCTTTTACAGGTAGGATCATAGTACACATTCAGCCACGTTTCTGTTATTAATAATAATACAATATATGGGTTTCTCCAATCCCTGTATAAAAGACTGTCTCTAATTTCTTTATAATTGGCGACAAGTAACACACTCAGTCACCGATTATAAAGAAAAACCATCAGAACTTGACTGTAATTTGTTATTGCTGTCGAGTCCTGATGTTACAATGTCTGCTGCCAGAGCCAGCAGCCAAAGTGAAAGGCAGGTCAGGATACGGAGCAGCTGTTTAAAGCAACAAAAATGAAACACAGCTTTTCTTTCTTCTGCTCAGTTTTTCTAGCTTACAGAGGCAAGCAGAAAGAATGTAATTATTTTATGCATTCTTAAGAAATTAATAGAGAAGTTAGAGCCTTTCTGCATGCTTCTACACATTCTGAGTTACTGCAGCTTTTTTTTTATACTGACTTGTATTCAGTTGTCTCTAATGTGGTTTTGCAACAAATATCTAACAGGTTTCTGATATGTTTAATTTTGCACCGGAGGTTTTATTGTTATTCTTCATGTTTGCAAGCATGCTCTCTCTTTCCGAAAGAGCTAAGCACCAATGTTTTATGTGGTTTGTTTGAAAGGTGATGGTGTGACCATGTATTATAGGGGATAAAGTACCCCTTGCCGTACATACTAAGGATATTGCAAGACATCTCAGTGTTCCACAACCTGATAAAGGAACTCAACCTTTGGCCTTGTTCCTCTATATGGTTATGGAACTCCTCAGTTTCATGCAATATCCATATGATTTACAGCGGGTGTACTTTATCCCTCATTTAATCGGCGACTTGTGACTCACCTAGTCTTCGATATAAAGAAAAGATGACAGTACTCGACTGTAAGAGGTTAATGCAGTCGAGTTCTGATATCACAATGCCTGCTGCCGAGGTGAAAGGTAGGCCAGGTCATGGAGCAGCTGTTTAAAGCAACAAAAATAAAATGTTGTTATTCTTTCTTCTGCTCTGTTTTTCTAGCTTAAAGTGACTAGCAGAATGAAAATGATTATTTTTTTATTTCCTTTAGAGAAGTTAGAAACTTTTTGCATATTTCTTCACATTCTGTTACTGCAGCTTTTTTTTTAAACTGACTTTTATTCAATTGTCTCTATTATCTTTTTGCAATAAATATCTATCAGGCTTTGATGTGTTTAATTTTGCACTAGAGGTTCTATTTTTATTTTTATTCTTCATGTTTGCAAACATACTCTCGCTTTCTAAAAATGCTACGCATCAAGTTTTTAGGTGTTTTTTTAGCAAAATGTATTGTATTACCACGTAACATATGGGATAAAGTACCCCTTGCCATACGTGATAAGGATATTGTGAGTCACCTCAGAGTTCCATAATTCTATAAAGGAACTCTACCTTCATCCTCATTTCCTCTATGTGGCCATGGAACTCCTCTGTGACTTTCAATATCCTTATTATGTATGGCGGGGGTACCGTATCCCTTATATAACAAAATTGGGACCTTTTATTAAATAATATAACTCAAGCTAAAACTTAGTTGCCTCTAAAATGTTAAAAAGGGCAGAGGACACATTCGTTGCAACCTTTTGGATGAATATTTCACCTATTTTCTTTTCAATGGTATCACTGCTTTCCCTGGTATGGTAGCTTGAAGGCACCTCCTCAATCAGGTAAGGCAAAGATCTATCAAGTTTTGATTTTACATTTTAATTCTTTGAAAGCCCACAAGTCATTGGAAAGTCTTGCAACCAGGGCATTTACATTCAAATGCAGGAAACTTGTGTGAAACTTCCAGTGTGTCTAGGTATCCTGGCTGCCTCCTACCTGGATGGATCCTGCTGAGCTGAAATATGTAGGATTTATCCACACATCGAGAGGGCTTAATGTGAGAAACACATTTTTATTTTTAAAGGTCTGCGTCGTTGGCTCAGGCCAATCCTTGCACTGCTTTTCAGCACAGGGTTTAGACAGGGGGTCTGTGACTTGCTAGTAGTGTCTGCTGGGACAAGGAAGTCCCAGCACCAAGGCGCGACGCGATAGGCGGCTGGCAGCAGGTAGGTTTAACTTTTTTTTATGTTTTCTTTTTCTTATGTTTCCCCCACCCTTCCCCAGGCCCCCTCCTGCGCTCCCTACCGCACTTCACCCTGCACTCCGTCCCACGCCCCCTCCTCCTGCTCCACCACATTGTGTATGTGGTGGCTGCCACTGATATGATAGCAACAGAAATCAAAACAGCTGAATAGGTAGGCATATCAGGAGAGTCTTTCATGTGGTGTTAAAAGCTGAGCATATTTCAGCCAAACCTAGCTCTATAATGCAAATTCCTCCATATTAGGTGAGCAGATTGATACTAAATGGGTATATGAGTTTGGTCTGAGGAAAATACATTTGTTTTATCAATTGACTTAAGGATACTGAAGAAGAGCTACCCATTGAAACTTGGAAGCAACATTTTTCATTGAAGAAACCACAGTCCCAGGCATGAGCCCACAGAACATGAACCAATCAAGATTAGCTCAATGAACACATGTTTGTGTAATTTCTGATATTGAAAAGTAGGGCATAAAGATACTAAACATTTTAACCCGCCTTACACCAGTTTGTACTGTAATAACATGATCTATGTAAAAGGTAAGTTATGATTTTATTTTTATCCATAAGAAAGCATGCTTCCTGTTGAATGACTGATCATTATTCATAGGTCCAGTCTTCAAGAGTTGTGAATTTAAGTCAGCCAGGATAAGGGGTGCAGGCCAGACAAACAAACTTAGTATTTTGAAGTGAAATAATTAGTGGGAAATTCCCAAAGAGCCTCACATTCCTTTGCAAGACGTCATATGTACAATTTAATCTATTCTTAAAAATCGTGTTCTTGCAGGCGTGTGTTTGGAAACAAGTAATATTGGCAAGGTACAACATCTAGTTAGTTCAATAGTGTACATTTTATATTTAATTTGTTCTATTCCGGTGTTTATTTTATCAGACAAATGGCAATAATTTTTTGATTATATACTTGCGACTTTCAGTACACATCCCAACTTTGTGACATTGTTAACTAAAATGTCATATATTTTTATACGCCAATAGCTTCTACCATGGATCATCTTTAACAACTATGAAAAGACTACAACCAATTCAGAACTCTGCTGCCAGACAACTCTTACATATAAAACTACAAGCCCACATTTCCTCTGCCTTGAAGACCCTACATTGGTTACCAGTTGCCAGAAGAGCTACATTCAAGCTGCTTTGTATCACCCACAAAGTGATACATGGGACAGCCCACTCTTCATCAGGTATAAAATCAACAAATAAATTCAACAAAGGAACCTCCGCTCTAGACTTGCACGTCACCTCAAAATCCCACCATACTAGAAAAAAAAACATATGCGGCACATACTTCCCTGTTGAAGCAGCCAAACTATCGAACTCTTTACCCCCAAACATATATCCACGGATAACTACCTTACCTTCAGTAGACTACTCAAGAGTTGGCTCTACTCCAAATAACCACAATACTCAAACATAAATATGCAGCATATCCCTGTGTACATAAGCAGTTATTTGGATTATATATGTGTGTCTAGATATGTGTATTCCTTTGTATGAATGGGTATAATAATCATGTTTATAAATATATAGGTATTCGTTAGTTCTGCTTTAAAATGTACATATTACTTATGGTTATATTATTCTATGTTTAGCATGTATATAGGTCAGTGAATAAATAAGTACATTTTTATCTTAAGTATTCATTTGTAATTGCACCACTATTGAAAAAACACACAACTATAAAAACAGATGAATTAGCTTAAAGAACAGCAAAGCTTTAAAAGTCTGAGAGTTTATTAGGTGCAACTTAAATCTAGATATATTACCCTACTTATGCACCTTCCATGTGCTTATGTATCTTTATATGTATTACTTTACTCCTAATTCAGCATCTCCAAAGCACTACCCTATATCTCACCCTATACCTTTCTCAATATATCCTACACCTCCACTCTCTGACTCATCCAAACCTCAATCTACTACTCTGTACAATGCACAACCCTATTTCTCACCCTATACCTCATTCAATATACCATCTAGCTCCACTCTCTGACTCACCCTAGACCCCATTCTACTACTCTGATCCCCAAAATAACCCTTTCTAGACTCTTCCCTCCTCTACCCCTCCTTGCATTATCTCATACTTCTTTTACTATTCAGATCTCCCAAATAAGCCTTCTAAACCCTTCCCTCTATTTCTCTTCCCCTCTACTCATCCCAAACCTCCTCCTGCTGCGATGATCTCCAAATAAACACTTTCTAGACCCTTCCTAATCTGTACCTCCACTATCTATTTCAATTCAAATAACAGACTCACATGTCCACCGCTCAAATGACTTTCAAGTTTAAGTTCAAGTTCAGGCATTTATAAAGCGCACTACTCACCCAGAGGGTCTCAAGGCGCTAGAGGGAGGAGTTCACTGTTTGTCGAATAGCCATGTTTTCAGTTCTTTTCTGAAGGAGATGTGATTCTGAGTAAGGCGGAGGTGGGTGGGGAGTGAGTTCCAGGTCTTGGCAGCCAGGAAGGAGAAGGATCTGCCACCCTTGGTGGTTTTTCGGATGCGCGGGACTGCGGCGAGGGCTTGATTGGATGATCTTAGTTGGCGGGTGGGATAGTAGAAGGACAGTCGGGTGTTGAGGCATTCGGGTCCTAGATTATAAAGGGCCTTGTGTGCGTGGGTAAGAAGGCGGAAAGTAATTCTTTTGTTGACGGGAAGCCAGTGGAGGTTTTTTAAGTGACCGGTGATGTGCTCTTGGCGCAGGATGTCTAATATGAGTCTCGCTGATGCGTTTTGGATGCGCTGGAGCTTTTTCTGCAATTTTGTTGTAATTCCGGCGTAGAGTGTGTTGCCATAGTTCAGTCGACTTGTGACCAGTGCATGGGTGACAGTTTTTCTTGTTTCGAGGGGGATCCAGCGGAAGATCTTTTTGAGAATGCGAAGGACGTTGAAGCAGGAGGACGATACGGCGTTGACTTGTCTGGACATTGAGAGAGAGGAGTCTAGAATGAAGCCAAGGTTGCGTGCATGGTCTGTGGGTGTGGGCGCTGATCCCACAGCGGAAGGCCGCCAGGAGTCGTCCCAAGCTGAGGGGGAGGATCCTAGGATGAGCACTTCCGTTTTGTCTGAGTTGAGTTTTAAGCGGCTCTGTTTCATCCATTCGGCTACTTCTTTTATACCTTCGTGAAGGTTGTTTTTGGCGGTGTTGGGGTCTTTGGTGAGGGAAAGGATCAGCTGGGTGTCGTCGGCGTAGGAGATGATGTTGAGGTTGTGTTGACGTGCGATGGAGGCGAGGGGACTCATGTAGACATTGAAGAGGGTGGGACTGAGTGAGGAGCCTTGAGGTACGCCGCAGTTGACTTCGGTGGGCTCTGAATAGAAAGGGGGGAGTCGGACTCTCTGGGTTCTCCCGGCTAGGAACGAGATGATCCAGTCCAAGGCTTTTCCTTGAATGCCGATGTTGTAGAGGCGTTGTATTAGGGTGTTATGACTGACAGTGTCGAAGGCGGCGGAGAGGTCGAGTAGAATGAGGGCCACTGTTTCACCGTTGTCCAGGAGTGCTCGGATGTCGTCGGTCGCCGCAATGAGGGCGGTTTCGGTGCTGTGTTTGGCTCGAAAGCCGTTCTGTGAGGGATCCAGGGAGTTGTTGGATTCAAGGAAGGCTGCGAGTTGGCTATTGACGGCTTTCTCGATGACTGTGGCCGGGAAAGGGAGGAGGGAAATGGGTCGGTAGTTTTTCAGTTCTGAGTGGTCTGCTGTTGGTTTTTTCAGAAGGGCGCTGAGTTCGGCGTGTTTCCATATTTCTGGAAAGGTGGCGGAGTTGAAGGAGCAGTTGATGACATCGCGGAGTTGGGGAGCGATGATGGAGTCAGCTTTGTTGAAGATGTAGTGGGGACAGGGGTCAGAAGGTGAGCCAGAGTGGATTGAGTTCATGAGGCGAATGGTGTCTTCAATGGTGATTGGGTTCCAGGAGTTAAGGTAGTTAGTTGGAAGGGTGGGATTTGAAGGGGGTGGGGTGAGTTGGTCATTGGGAGTATTCTTGAAGCTGTTGTGGATGTCGGCAATTTTGTTGTAGAAGAAGGAGGATAACGCATCGCAGAGGTCTTGGGAGTTAGTGATGTCGTTGGATGCTGCGGGAGGGTTGGTGAATTCTTTGACGATATTGAAGAGTTCCTTGCTGTTATGAGAATTGTTGTCGAGACGGTCCTTAAATGCTGATTTCTTGGCGGATCGAATCAGTTGGTGGTGTTTGCGGGTGGCTGTCTTGAGGGAGGCCATGTTGTCTGAGGTTGGTTCTTTTCTCCAATTCTTCTCCAGGGTGCGGCATGTCTTTTTGGATTTTTTAAGGTCATCATTGAACCAGGAATTTCAGATTTCCCTATACTAATTCACCACTAATTCTTTTTTGGGTCCAAGTAGCATGTTACTTGCCGAAAAGCGCTTCAACGCCTTGTCAGGGATAGTAAGCGATATATACATGCAAGTACAATTACAATCAAAGCCTGAGCAATATGAAGCCCACTCTAAGAAGCTCCCACCCAATACAGTGGGTACGTCATCTATAGAGTAGAAAAATCTGGTTAGGTGCTGTTAGTTAGAAGGCTCCGCTGTCAGTATTTTTTCTTATTTTCCACTCTCAGAAGTATAAAAGTGCTGATTACAATGCTGTCTGCATCCAACATTTAGAGTAGTTTGCTGAGAGACTACAACAATGTGCTTATTAGCAGAGAGTTCCCTTTTTTATTTCACCTATGGTGATGCCTATTTCTATTAAGGAGATGTTAAGATGTCCCTCTCTAATTCTTTACATGTCTCAGCAGAAAGTGTTGTTTGGATTATAGCATACTATTTTAGTTTTATCATCTAATGATGGGCTGAGATGATCGCTTTCACAACTCTTAATTTACTAGACTCATATTGTATACCTGCAATAAAGTTATTTCCCATTTGCGTCCATAGTTTTAAAGACAAGATTTTACAACTTTGCAACTATCTAAGAATTACTCTGCAGTCCTAGGCTCCCAGATAACATGAGTCAGGTGCCAATCAGGGACCATATTACAAACAATGCCCTAGGAGGGGAGGGCAGTTAGCCGTTCCCCCTACCCTGGTGCAATTTACTATTATAAAAAAGGCCATAGATGCTTGTATGGACCCTTCTGTAATATGGATTGCACCAGCACACATTGTGCTTGGGCGTGATCTTGAGGGGGTATTCTCTCATTTGTATGAGGATTTGGCCACATGTAAATGAGCGGGAACTTTGACCCGTCACTAGCACCATGTTACACGTGCAGGACAGCAGTAAAGGAGTTATCTGGAGGTACATTGTGGGCCACATATAAGGTGATGTACAGTCACTGCACACCCCCAGAGGTTACTCCTTTAACAACAGAAAGAAGGGTCTTGGGGACCCCAGCAATCCCCTCTCACCAGTGGGCACAATGAAATACTGCATATTCCTGTGGGGGGATCATTGCCCTCTGCTTGACAAGAAAGTCTGGGCTGCCACCTACAATGAAATGTGGGCCAGTAATTTCTGCCGGACCGCCTGTCACTAATGTTGTGATCCCAGTGTTGGAACAGGTTTTTGCCTGCACTGGGAACAGCAAATTCAATGTAATGGGGTGTAGTTTCCTTTCTTGTCCTGGCACACCCAGTTAAAGGTGTGCTGTAACACAGACTGGGCAGAGCACCATACAAGTAATACGGACTAATGTGCAACAATGTCTGATCGAAGGCATACCACCAGGCACACACATACACATTCACCTTATGTCCCTCTCTTATTCACAGATACATGCACACACAGATACAGACAAACACAAACACCATGCATGCCCCACTATCCTGAAGCCGAACTTAGCTCAGCCAGAGGCACTCTCACTCTACTCAACTCCTATCATACATCTACTCCTGCCCTCCAATGAAGGCCATCATATTTTTTCAATTGCATAGCACTGCAGTAACATACACAGTCAACTAATGGCATTGGCCTTCAATGCTGCTAATCTCCACTCAGCAGCCCCTTGGGGGTTTGATTTTTGCAAAAAACATTGAGGCTGGTGGTTTTAGCCTTAATTCTCATTCAGAGTCCTTTATGTAGCTAACCTCTTAAAAAAATAGAAACTGCATGTGTCGAGATGTTCTGCCCAGAACACAGAATCCGTATTTACCATTTCAAGGGTTTTGAGCTGGGTGGCAGCACCTCATACAGAATGTGAGGCTGCACCACTCAACTCTTGGCTGTCAGAGTGACAAAAAATCTATTTGAGAGCATAACTAATAATAGTAAACACGCTTTCTTCCGGTTGCCTTTATAAGTGCACCTCATTAGAATACTGGGATTCCTCAAATCATCATCCATAAAGTGACGGGTGGCCCTGCACCAGAAGTGGCATCATCATTGACGGTGACCTACGGCCTCATCATTGACGGTGACCTACAGTCTATTGGGGTCCCGCCCTTGAACTGACCTAGGTGGGGATGTGGTCACGTATGCTGTGACATCACCAGAGTCATGTGATAGACATGTGTTCAAGGTCCTACAGAAGAGGTGGGGCTACGAGGGAGCCCTCAGCGAACCAGAACCTTTGGAGACCAGGTGACCATGAAGTGATGGTGATATGTGCGCCTCATTTCTGGGTGCTTAGAGTACATATAAGGAGCTCCTAAGTGATCTGTGCAACAACCAAGAAGCAGCCTACCGAAAACAGAGCACCTTGTCACAGTGAGGAGATACAGACCCTTCATCAAAAGGACCTGCCTGGCGGGCGGCCAAGCCACTATCGATAGATATTATCATAGCCTAACACCTTCAGTATTGGACGAGGATGTGCAGCAGGGCACTCCTAACGATGTGGGTTATGACGTTACGAGTTTCCACGTGGACCTCTGCCTGCGTATGGATGCACTCAGCATCAAGGACTGCCCTCAGCTGGTATCCCTGATTAAGGTCGACAGCAGTGAGGCCTTGAGTAATGAAGTAAATATTAGAAACAATTTCTTCGACATGGAAGATGCTAATGAATCAATAGTTCCTCCTAACTCACCTGTCCATGAAGATATGTTTTTTTTATGAAACAGCTCCCAAGGATGTCACAGTACAACAGCCTGGTGCAAGCACCCACGTCTGTGATGCTTCGATGGACCTTTGCAACTCTCATGATTTCAAAGGAGCCGCTGACTGCAGTGAAAATTATGAGGTTACTGTAATTTGTAGAGACACTTAACGTGTATATTGAAATATTTTACTTTTTAATTGATTGATTGTCTATCTTTCTTCTTTTAAACCGTAGAAAGCATGACCAAAAAGAACTATTGCAGAGAGGCACCTGTGAAAAGTTAACAAAGTCAATTTTTAGTTCTTATGCTCTTCAAAACAGATTGAAAGTTCCACAAGGTAAAACAGAGTCTCGTAAGAAATGTGTCTGTACCTCTAAGACATCGATTTTGAAGGTGACTCCAGGCATCACCTATGATGCCATATTGCATGGTAAAGGTTTTGTGGCGACTGTTCCACTCAAATGTGTCAAACGTGACTATTACAACTTTTGTTACAGTCATAAAATGATGTAGGATATTCATTTACCAGATTCTTTAGACTGACAAAATTGATTTTGACAGTGCTGTTTACATTTAAAGTGATACCTTTGACCTTCATATATACCGCGTTGTTAGACATTTTGTAAGAGTACATTTTGGGTCCATATGAGGTGAACTCAACAATGTACTCATCCCAGCCTAATTCCCTGGTCAAATCTCCTAGATAATTCCCTGGTGAAGGATCCTTATCCTCTTAATTGCTCACAAAAATAATTGAGTTGGTATATGTGATACAAACACCAGTCCAGAAGTTCATCCATAACCTTGTAAAGGTCTAAACGAGTGTGAGTGGTTGCGAAACAGGCTATGAAGATGTTTATATTGTTGGACATTGTGGGGTACTCCTTTGTGTATTTCCAACACAGAGCTGTGGTCTCATCATCGATAAACTTGCAGCTGGACCCCTCATAACAATGCACAAAATGGTACTTCAACAGTTAGTCAGGATCTGTGATTATGGTTGTGTTTGACAGGATTGTTTGCTATGCAGATTTTCCCCATAATGAGTTGAGGCAGAATTTGGCTAACTGACATCTGACAGGGTTAACCTCTATGAACTGGGTTTGTAAACATATACCCTTGTGAGAGTATTAGTCATCAAAGTATTTTTGCTTTGCAGCATGGCTAGTGGACCCTTCTGGATACCCCGATCGCTAGGGCCGCCTGTAACTCGATGCTACACCAAGTCCCGGTGAGCATCCTTTGTTGTTCAGTGTGTCTGCACACGCTAGGCTCTTTACTTTCAGCACATGTTCAACATAGGTGGAACATGTGTTTCCCGTCGATTCTGTATTGTTATATAGGTAAGAAAAGTCACTGTGGTGGATAGATTTGGCATTTAACTAGTCTAAAGTATTCGTCCATGGGTTGAAAGCCCCTATGTATGATGACGGTGGAGGCCTAAGCGGTATAGCTTCATCTTGTTTACAAACAAATACTGGCTGGGGAAATCATAGTAATGTATTTCCTCACCTTCACCCACAGCCCTGTACAGCTGTATAGCATTTGTTCAACCCCCAAATAAGGTGTTGTGGGGCTTCAAAGATTCTGGTAACTTGTAACTTTTAATAAAATAACAGAGTTCTTTGTTGGCATATCTAACCACTCATGCTCCCAATGGGAATCTCATAACAACGCTTCAGTTTTCAACATATTGGGCCTACGCATGAGTACTATGGTGTAAGTGTTCAAACTTGGTACCTAGCAGTTGTTAAACTTGTGGAGTTTGGAACTACGTGGACAACCGTGAACTATCTTCAAGCTCCCAGTTGTCATTGGAAGTTAGATGATGAGGGTAATAGTTTTTTAGAATATCTTCAGCCAATTCACAGCAACGATCAATTATTTGGAGTTGCTCATGGTACGGAGACTGGTGCGGGTCAGCAGCTGGCTGAGAGGTGTCGGAGCCTCAGACATTTTATCTAGATACGCCAGTCAGTATCTATGTAGAGGTCCTAGGATAAGTTCTATTGGTGTGGTCTTCCCCCGGATGGAGTGGCCCTTTTTGGGCTTTGTATCTGGCAGGTCCTGATGAAGGTGGCGCTTTATCTTTGTACAGCCACTGAATCGCGTCGACCACTGCCCTGAGAACATCCTGCTTTTTGCAGTTTTTTTGTCTTTGGTCATTCCAACTATATTGCTACTATGTAGTTGTGTTCCCCAGATATGTTATGTATGTGTAGGTGTGTCTGGATGTGTGTGAGTAGGGTCTGAATGGGTTGTTGTGAATCTGCAGTAGCGTGGTATTGTATTGTATTGTCTTCTCATTCTGTGACTATTTATGTATTTATTATCTATGTTGAAAATTTTAAAAAAGAAACATAATACATATATATCAATGAATATATTTTTGACAAAAGAAAGTAAATAAAATAATATATTTTTAGAACTGTTTTGTTTAGTGGGTTAATAATTGGGTTTTGGTGCTCACTGTATGTATATGGATTGACTCCATTGTAGATTTATTTTGGTCAAGAGGGAGACTATTGTCTTTGCTTGATATTCTTCCCCTCTTCTCCCTCACCGACATCTTCTTTCTTAGAGGGGGTCCCCTTCCTTTTGCATTAGCAGGACCTTCTTTAGACTTTGTATAATTCAATTTTTTGGACTCCTCCTTGGCCCCCTCTTTGGATTGTGGTTCTACATTTTGCAATGGCATACGGTCCTTGTACACCTCTTGAACTGTAAAGAAGAAAAATAAAACAATAAACATCACATTTTATGGTATAATACCTTGACTTGGTTGACTCTCTCAGGGCCCCGTCTATAGGACTTCCATGAGGTTGTTGGACTGTCAGGGCCTAATGCTTACACCCCTTTTAGAGCAGACCACCAGCCCTTTTTATTTACCTGTACGAGCAGGATTATTTTGTATGCTTAGCGTTGCATCTTGAGCCTCTAGTATTTGCTGTAGCGTGTTGATCTAAAGTTGAACCTCAAGGTCATGACCTCTAAAAATACCCATACATAAGAATGCAATTAGAAAAACTGCGGTGTTGAGACACTATGGTTAACAAAATGGTCCAGAACTATAGAAGTCAAATATCTGTACCTTGCTGAAAAGCGATTGTTTCTGGATGACTCAAAGTTATTTCTGGGAGATCCTGTGGGGGTAGAGCAGACAGGATTGCTTTAAAAACAACTCTAATAAACAAAGCATTAACAATTTTTTCATCTATCACAGAAAATTATAATTCATGTTTAATGGGCAGCTATGTCTACAAACACATTCCCAATTTGCAAAATGATTGAACGTGGGTAATACATAAGAGACTTCTACATCCATTCTCTTTCAGATATATTTAAGTAGTTATAAAGTGCCACTCATACCATCTTAGGGTGTCAAAGCACTCTGCATCAAACACACACACAGATACACGCACACACGCACACACACACACCACTTAGAGACATTCTGCAACAGTGTTTAAAATGTGTAGGAAATGTTACATAAGCCAGAGGACCACAAGATGTACGGGTCGGCTGTCAGCCACTGTACAACTATGAAAGCTTACATGCTGTAATCTAATGTTTATTTTATTTTATTTTATTTTACGTGTATTTTATTTTTATATATATTTTACAATTAGATATTTATATATCAAGGGCATAACTTGCCAGAAACGCGTAGCTGCTCTGTGCATCTAAATAAATCTGCTGATGCTGAAATATTGTGGTCCGTCTCATCACTCTCCGATGTTAACACTGACGAAGGGATTCTACTCCCGAAACGCGTCTGTTTTTTTAATAAACCTATCCGCTGAATTACTGCTGCTGCCTTCCAGAGTGCTGGTTTTTCCTGTAGCCCGGCTGGGCATGTTTAAGGAATTTGGAGCCTGCATTCATTTACGCGAACACCATCGCGTTACTAAGCACCCGCTTTCAGAGTGACTCATTTGTTTGGTGTGTTTGGAGCTTCATTTATTTTAAACGAGTGCACCACCGTCGCCGGGCGTCTTGAGGAAGGAGTAAGACATTTCCTCAATTCGAAAGGTGAAGTCCGGAGGCATAACCGGGAAAACGCAAGAGCGGGCGAACTTCAGAAGCAAACTTCGGGAGCGGTAAGCCTGCTTGCTTTATGTACTTTCCCGCGCTATTTCAACGCATTTGTTCGACGGTTAAGCAAGGGGGCTTACAGCAGTAAGCGGATAGACTTTGAGTATTGGCTCCCGGGATCGGGATACCAAAAGAGCTCTGGCTATAACTGAAAATGTTTAACATGTCGGAACGTCGAGATGCGGCTGGAGACATCTTCAAAAACAAAAACCCAGACATCTCCAAACTGCCATCAGTAACCAAAATTGGAAAAGCTATATGAACGTGAACTGCGCAAATGGTGGGAGGGTACATCATTGCAGGGGTACATAGAGGTACAGAGGGTGCCTCGAGGTCTTCGGATCTTTACCGTACCCGCGTATGAGAACCCAGATCCCTAGCTATTAGAAACATGGGCGTCACATATAGCTAACTCCTGCAAAGGGATGCTGGAGATTTTAATCCAATTCGCATGGAGTGACCGTGACAAGGTTGTGAAAGAGATAGAGGAGTTGGAAGAATTGATTACACAGAATACTAACAAAGAGGAACAAGAACAACTGAGGGCTAATATGAAGAAGAGATTACAAAAATATGATACCAAAATCAAACTTAGAAAACAAGAAAAATTTGACCGGGACGAGCGGGATTACGCAATGGGGAGGGTTCTTACCTTCCACAAAAAATATGATCAGCCACGTAAGGAAGTGGCTAGGAAAACCCTAATGCCGAAAAACCCAGTGGAGACAAGAATAGAGACCTCTGACTCAGACATTATAGCGAGTGAAAGTTCTGGAGATGAGACAACAGGTCTCTCAACAGCACCTACGACATCGACAATTAAGACTCCTTTTCAACAGGAGTTCAAAGTCATTCAGGAGAGCTGGCTCAGAGGCGGCAAGAACAAGCCCCCAGAAGAGGCAGACAAACCAGACGAGGTGGCTGGAAAGGGAAGAGGCAGAGGACAAACAAGAACAACCTCAAGGGTAACCAGAAGCCAAAGGAGAGGCAGATGGTAAATACCTCAGATCCGTTAACCATTGTGAACCCGTCCCAAAGGAAATTAACTTCAACAGAAGAGTCTGTTTTGAAACTAGGACTCACCTTTTGTCCGAGCAGAAACATAGAATACACACAGACACGTATTGATCTGTATAAATTCATTCGGAAAGTCAAATTGCACACGTTTTTTAAGACTAAACCAACGGTAAAGGAAACGAAACATTTAAGAAACAAAAAAGACACTGATCTCTTATCTGTGAATGATCTTACAGCTTGCGAGGTTTTACAAAATCTAAGACGAGATGGCGACATGGAAACTAACGCAACTAGTAACACCTTAACACAAAGATTGGGCAATGTCAACATCGATCAAGAAGCACCCAAGAGTAATTTTAAACCGGCTTCGAGATTTGTCCCCCAGATTGCTGTGGATGCCATCGACATCTTTTCGGATGTGGTCACCAGGGATCTGGTTACCATGAGGACTGAATTGAATCCACAAAAAAAGCACTTTAATATCACTAAGGAACAGAAATTGGCGGTCAAATGCCTAATGGAGGACAAACAGATTGTATGTAAACCCTCCGACAAAGGAGGCAACATTGTTGTTATGTCGAGACTTCAATATGTTGCAGAAGCCATACGCCAGCTCCAAGATTCATCTTGCTATACTGCCATTTTGAAAAAAGACTATTTGACAAGCATTGATGAACTACACAATCTGCTTAAAAAATGGCATGATCGACAGATGATTGATCTTGATGAATATCTCTTTCTTAAAACAACGAATCCTACCTTACCTTGTTTCTATAATCTGCCCAAGGTACATAAGAACATTCTTAACCCCCCTGGAAGACCTATCATCTCTTCCATGGGAGGCCTTACAGAGAACCTTTCTAAGTTTTTGGACCACTTCCTATTTGGCTTTGTTTTATCTCTGAAATCGTATATCAGGGATACCACAGACTTTATCAAAAAAGTGGAACCTCTTGTCTGGCAACCTTCATACGTACTAATTACTTTGGACATAACAAGTCTCTATACTTGTATAGACCACGAACAAGGACTCACAGCGGTTGAATTTTTCCTGAACAAAAGAGAATTGAAATTTGCCATGCATAATAAGATGCTATTGGAACTTATAAGATTCTGTTTGTACAATAACATCTTTCTCTTTCAGGATACAATATACCGACAGTGTTCTGGGACGGCGATGGGCTCCTGCTTCGCCCCCAGCTATGCAAATTTATTCGTAGGCTGGTGGGAGGAGCAGGTAGCCCGGGCCCCCAGGAACGCCACCTGGAACAATAAGGTGGTGATATGGAGCAGGTATATTGATGACCTGTTCCTGGTGTGGGATGGGTCTATAGAAGAGGCTAACCAGTATATAAAGGTGCTAAATGACAATGATTGTAACCTTAAGTTCACAGGGGAAGTTAACAAGGACAAGGTGAATTACCTGGCCCTTCAAGTGAACGTTAAAAATGGTCATATTTGCACCCAGCTTTATCGTAAACCGACTGCCGGGAATAGCGTTTTACATGCTTCAAGCAGTCATTCCCGTAAACTTATTAGTGACATTCCTTACGGTGAATTTTTACGATTGAAACGTAATTGTACACAAAGTGATGATTTTGAACAAGCAGCCACTGACAGCATAGAGAGATTCCGTAATAGGGGTTATAATTGGAATCTGCTCCAAGAGACTTTGGATAAAGTCAGAAAGATACCTCGCAGTACCCTCTTTGAAGATAAAAAGATTGTCCAAACTGAAGATGTCCAATTCCGTATGATTACATCTTACTCTGCGGATTCATCCAAATTGAGATCCATCTTATCCAAACATTGGCACATTCTTAAATCTGACCCAATTGTAGGGTCTGATATTCCTGAGGTGCCATTAATAACCTTCAGGAAGGCAAGATCACTGCGGGATGATATGGTCCATAGCTATTTACCATCACAGGAGAAACAATTAGGAACTCTGAAGGACGTTAAAGGTTTTTTCCCCTGTGGAGAATGTAAAGCCTGTTCAGCCAGTAGAAGAACTCTGACATATGATGTTACAGGCCACAAAGGTGGCAAGAAGATAACTAAGTTCATGTCCTGCCACACAGACCATGCAGTTTACTGCTTAGTCTGTCCCTGCCCTTCTAGATATGTTGGAAGCACCGTTAACCCTGTCAAATTGCGGGTGCTTGAGCACATGCGGGCTATTGCAAATAAAGATTTTACATACCCGGTGGCCCGGCATTTTGCAATCAAGCATAATAGTGACAGGAGTCTTCTTAGATATTTCTGCCTGGATCAAGTTGTTGAAAATCCCAGAGGAGGTAATAGATTGCAGGCATTAAGGAGATTAGAATCTAGATTTATTATAGATCTAGAGACCAGGGCACCTAAGGGACTGAACATGGGGGAGGAGCTTTCATCTCATTTGGGCTGAAAAGATATTTGTTGGGTTTTTGTGCTCTTAAAACTGTTTCAGAAATTGGAAGATTGAATTTTGATGTATTAACTGAGTTTAATGTTTTGAAGATGGTTTTGGTTCAAAAATTTGTGTAGCATGGCGAGATTTTGCAAGGTTTGTCATTTCCTGTATCACTCACCTGAAATTTTAGCAACCGGTTATCTGGTTGCAATTGCCGATCCACGGCTAGATTTCTGCGCATTTGAGCTTAATAACTTTGCGATCAACGCATCTAATAGGCACAGTGTTTCATAGTGCCATAACCTTTTTTTCAGGTTTGTGTTCTTTGGATAAATATGTCCATTTACACTTTTGCCGATACACGGCGATATTGTTTATTTTGTTACCGCTCCATGAATATGCATTGGTAATGCTTTTGAGGATCAAGACTTGGCGGTTCTTGTGAAATGACTTTAACATGAAAGAGCAAACAAGATATTTCGTTATTGCTACATATGAGAATGAACATGTTTAAAGATGGCGCACATTATGCGTTTGAACGTTTAAGTCCGTTGTTTGTGTTAATACAATCTGCAAACATAGATAATGGTGCCGCACATCACTCTCCGATGTTAACACTGACGAAGGGATTCTACTCCCGAAACGAGTCTGTTTTTTGAATAAACCTATCCGCTGAATTACTGCTGCTGCCTTCGAGAGTGCTGGTTTTTCCTGTAGCCCGGCTGGGCATGTTAAAGGAATTTGGAGCCTGCATATATATATATGTATAGATATATTCACTGAAAAAACCATAGGTTATAGACCATATATAGTTAGGAATTAGCATTTACAAAACCTTGAAAATTCACTGAAAAAACCATAGGTTATAGACCATATATAGTTAGGAATTAGCATTTAAAAAACCTTATTTTACTCACACAAAACCATTGAAATTCCATATATAGTTAGTTGCACTAACTATATATCGCGCACCCGCAATCCACTGCTGATCATGTCACATATTACATCATTCATGACATGGTCAGTGACATCACTGATGACATCACTGATGACATCTCAAATGACATCACTGATGACATCACTGATGACAACATCCAGTGACTGTATGTTTCTGTAAAGTTAAAATATGTCTTAGATATTGAAGAATGAGTGGATGTATAAGTGTCTGGATGAAGGATTTAGTAGGTGCGTGACTGACTGTATGAGTGAGTGATTAAATGTGTCTCACTGAATGCATGGGTTAGTGACTAAACTGTCTTAATTTGTGCATCATTATGTCTGTTGTGATGTAAACTGCTGCATGTGTTGATCATTAGCTATACGAGAGGCTATATGTGTTATTAATTGGTTGCCCAAGTATTTCTATGGGAGATTGAGTTTGTGTGGGGGTGGCTGGAAGGTGTGTGACTCTGTGCATAGATGTGTGAGCAGTTTATTCACTAGGTGTATGAGTTCAAGAGTGCATGTGGAAACAGCTACATGGGCAGTTGACTGTGTGCATGAGTGTATTGATGAGTGAATGGATATCTCAATGCTACATGTCATAGTAAGTACATATGTAAAACACAGTACATGTGAGAGTTGGCATATATAAATAACTGTGCATGAGAGCCACTGAATGAGTGAGTGGTTGTATTGATCATTGTGAACTTGTATCAGGGATTGTATAAGAGAGTAAATATGTGTTAGTATATGTTTCAATAAGTAAGGTGTGTATAACTGTATAGTTGAAGAAATGGAGGTGAGATTGTTTCTTTGCATGACTGACTGGGTGTGTGAGTAACTCCATGGATGAGTGGCAGTGTGTGAGTGTCTGTATACACTGAGTGTATCTAAGGTTATATTAGAGTCTTAAGAGGTTTATCGTATTAGCACAAGAATGATGTCAAATGAGACGTCATCAGTGATGTCATCAGTGATGTCATTTGAGATGTCATCAGTGATGTCATCAGTGATGTCACTGACCATGTCATGAATGATGTAATATGTGACATGATCAGCAGTGGATTGCGGGTGCGCGATATATAGTTAGTGCAACTAACTATATATGGAATTTCAATGGTTTTGTGTGAGTAAAATAAGGTTTTTTAAATGCTAATTCCTAACTATATATGGTCTATAACCTATGGTTTTTTCAGTGAATTTTCAAGGTTTTGTAAATGCTAATTCCTAACTATATATGGTCTATAACCTATGGTTTTTTCAGTGAATTTCAATGGTTTTTAATAGCAAATATCATAAGCTGTCGAATGTCAAGTACGTGGTAAGTAAAAACATTTTCGTGTTTATGCACACTGATCTGCTTTGAATGCTGCCCCCCACCCCTCATTTCTATTAGGAGTACTCTCTCTTTGCAGATAGTGAAGGGTAGTTAACGCAGGCCTTTGCCCCCGTTGTAATCCGTCGTGCCTGCTTCTCTCTCCATTTGATTGATTGTTCTCTTTGGTTCATTCTCTATTTACAAACAAGCACAGAGTCGCAATACTCTGTTTAGTCTTTGCAGATAGCGAAAAATCGTGTAAAAAAACAAAAGGAATCGAGCAAAATCAGTAGGCCACTAATGGGATCTCTTTTTGACCTCCCTAAAATAGAAACATTAGGAACAACCTGTTGATAATACCAATGTGTATGTACATAAGCGGCGTTCATTTGTGTTCACAGTACCCCTTGTTGATTGTTTGAATCGACCATTGAATGGTTCGAAGTTGGTTCTCTTAAGAATCTTCTCTGCCTGCAAACGAGGAAGAATAGGAATATTCTCTCTCCCTTTGCAGATAGTGAAGGGTAGGTAACGCAAACCTTTAACACGCCGTGCCTATTTCGTTCCTCATTGATTGATTGTTTCCCCAAACATTGACTGTTTGGGAATTGGTTCTTTTTGGAGGTATTCCCTGTTTGCAAATATACGTAGGAAAATCTTTGCAAATAGTGAAAGGGTACGTAATGCGGACCTTTCTCCCCCGTTGTAATCTGTCATGCCTATCTACTCCCCACTGATTGAAGCACCTGTTTCACCCGGACCATTTACTAGAGATACGTCATCTGGCCCGACCAGAGAGCACCCCTAGTGAAAAGGACATATGCAATAATAACGAAGTGATCACTGTATCCTGTTAACAGAAACTTTAGCATGAAACAACCTGGAAAGAAAAGAATAGGAAAACGAAAATCAGTAGGCCACTGATGAACATGAACTTTTATTAAACAACGAACAAAGAAACAATAACATAACGTAATGATAAAACCTATTAATGTCCTAGAAACAAGAAAACGTTAAAATATGCCAGTGGTGAGAGACCAGAAAAACAGTAAGAGAAACCAAATCACCCCTCGCTGTCCCACCGCCTGCCACGCCAAAAAAATCGATAGACTAGGGAAAATGCAAGTCAGTAGAACATCCGCCCCCACTCTGGAAACTTCCAAGGTGGGGCAGGGTTGCGGCTACGCCCAGCCGGGAGCAGCCCATATAAGGCGGGTCCTGCTGCCACGCCTCGGCCAGGAGATCCTAACGTAGGGAGTAGCCGGAGGAGAGGCCGAGGCCAGCGGGACCCGGCCAGGGGATTGCCTTTACAACGCTGAACAGTTGCAGGGGGGGGAATGTCTCCTCGACCCTCCCCTCTCTCTCCCAGTCCGGCCGCGGTGGCCCTTGACAGTTTCAGGTAGTCCCGCCACATGCTCTTCCGGTCCAGCCACCAACGGTCGGGGGGGCCGAGGCCGACGGGATCCGGCTGCAGCCGATAAACCAAGAAACCCGTTCATGGGGCCAGAGCCAGGGGCGTCCGGCCGACATCTACCGGAAGCCCGGCCCGAAGACGGACGGGACACTTCTTCTTTCTTGAATAATGGCTGCGACAACACTGGGGGGGGATGTCTTGCACATGCCTCCGACCCCCCCCCCCTCGTCCTCATCGCCTGGTCCGGCCATAACAAATCTCAAGCGAGACGCCGTGGGGTGCACTGGGAGGGAGAGACGGTGCGAACAGGCCTCTCCCGCCTCCCCAGGTGGAGGCTTCCCAGCTGCACCCTCAGCGCTCCAGGCGCCCGGAAAAGGGTTCTTCTACTGTGGCCATGCTGCAACGTCTCGCCGGGCAGGGTGGAGCCCGTCCGCTCATTTGACCCCGCGATCGCCAGTAGCTACCGAACTCTCAAAATGGCGGTCGACCTGGCAAGAGCGGGCCCAGCATAAAGAAATGGCCTGGTCACTGGTTGACTCCACCACCGTAGTCCTCCACGACCTTGAAGATTCTAGAGGAGCCGCGGGAGTCTCCGACCCCCGATGGGGAATGACTGCCATGATCGCCCGTGGAGTGACGAAACTGTATCCGCGGGACATCGGCGCTCCCATGCTGGCGCCAGCCTCACTTTGAATTACTAGAATCCTGCAGACCTCAGTTCCGGTGAAAGCACAGTGTGACCCGGTAGGAAAAATTGTTGCACCCCCTCCCCTTTTTGACTGATAGTTCAAACCACCGATCCTTTCCTTTGCCCTTTTAACGGAACTTTGGACTGCCTCCCCCTCTTTTACATTTTCTAGAGAAAACAAAACATTAACCACTACATTAGCATAGCAGTTGACACCAGAACTGTATTCAAATTGAAAACCAACAACATCTTCAACAGAATCCTTTTTGTTTCTGCTGTGACCCTGCTACAGCACAGGCATTGTCCCCAGCAGTAATTCTGCAATGCCGGTAAGAATAGCTGTGGTGCCTACTGGACTCACTCACCCCCGCGGCGCCCCACGCCGTTATTTGCTGGGCGGCAACTTACTAGACATCACTTTCGTGCCATCTATATTTCAGCGCGTTCTGCTGCCTTGGAACTATTCGCACAACAGACTGCTACTGACGACCCACCCCCAGGCAACATCTTCTGAATTTTCATAATTTGAAAGAACTAGTAACATGTCCTCATCAGGAATTCAAAAGAAATTGCCACGGTCTCGTCGTTGTTTAAATGTTTTTACTGTTTTTGTTTTGTTGTATATATTTATATGTTATTAAAGTTTTATATTCCTACTACTTTGTTGGAGTGCTATATATTTTTAATGTGACACATAATTGTAAAAACTTTGATGTACAAAGAGTCATTCCTGGAATCTTCCGCTTCAGGCTCGGTCCCCTCCCCAATCACAATACAGGATGGTTTTCAGATAGTAGGAACACGTGTGGTGTGACGGATCTCATCGGGTGTGGGCCTTGATCTACTATAACTCCTTTGAAGAGGGGTGATTCTTTACAGCTGGGGCCATAAACTACATCTGCAGGGCTAGGTGATAGCCTGGACAATCGGACACAGAGGAAGAGGAGTGTCAGAGGGTGCGGTAGTGAATAGGGCGAAAGGGAGGTGTCGGGCGGGCACAGAGTGTGATTTTCAGGGAAGAGCAGCGCAGATGGGGGGAGGTTTATTGCCGATGCATAAGACAGAGAGCGGGGGTGACCAGTGCCTGGGGAAGATGCTTGCGAGGGTGGGGAGCCATGCTACGAATCGACAGCGTGCAGAGAGTGGGTCTGGTCAAGGCATCTAAAATGGCTGCCGTGCACGACAAAAGTGTGGCATTTCAAAAAAGGCAAGATGGCGCAGACAATGTTTTTCAACACTTCCTCATTTCCTTCGAATCGAACGTTAACAGACGTTGGTGCATATTACCAAAGTTAAGCGATATTTATCCCTAACGATGCTTAGCAACGAATTTTTTACCGCTAAGCATCGTCAGAAATTATCGAAGATAAACCTTGCTATTATCAAGGTTTATCGCAAATGCGATAATAAACGGCCGCAATGCATGAATATCGCTAGAAAGTCAGCGATATTCATGCATTACCGAGCTAATGCTCTTAGCCATGTTATCCACCTCCCATTGGATAACTTGGCTAAGAACTGCTCAGGGCAGGTGTTACTTTTTGGAGATATTCGCGCTTAGCGCGAATATCTCAAAGTTGGTAATAGGAGATAGATATCTTGCATGTTGTAATGCAAATTATTGTGGTATGTGGAACTCATACCATAATCTCTCAGGAAAGCAGAAACTGATCCTTTTGGGACCGCCTAAAAAGGCCTAAGGGGTGAGGGGTACTCTACTTTGCCCCCTTTTCACGTTCCGAACTATTTTATTTTACTCTCTTCTGTAATTACACAAAATAGCAGCGATAAGATGCATCGGAGACACACAGTGAGAGAAAGGAGGCCGGAGATGAAGAAGAGATGTCAAATACACATTGGAGATAATATAGTGGCAGAAGGGAAGTAAATATGAGTAAACTTACCATGTAACATAAAAATGTTGCACTCTATACTATAAGTCTCATTTTATACTACAATCACTTCGCTACAACCTCATAAATTAAAAATAAAAATGAATAATGTCTCAAACAATTTTTGATTTCTAAATATAAATTTATTCTTCAGAATTTTCTAAATTTGAAAGAACTAGTAACATGTCCTCATCAGCAATTTCCTCATGAAAAGTCTGCAATGATGATTCTTGTAACTCTATGGTCTCCAAACATTCGATAAATTCGCCATCAACAGATTGATCAAAAAAATCATTCAAGTCATCTCCTCCTTGTGACAATATTTCATTATTGGTGCTGTCAATTTCAATCAATGTAGTGGAATCATTCAAGTCATCTCCTCGTGACAATATTTCATTATTGGTGCTCTCAATTTCAATCAATGTAGTGGAATCATTCAAGTCATCTCCTCCTTGTGACAATATTTCATTATTGGTGCTGTCCATTTCAATCAATCTAATGGAATCATACAAGCCATCTCCTCCTTGTGACAATATTTCATTATTGGTGCTCTCAATTTCAATCAATGTAGTGGAATCATTCAAGTCATCTCCTTGTGACAATATTTCATTATTGGTGCTGTCCATTTCAATCAATCTAATGGAATCATACAAGTCATCTCCTCCTTGTGACAATATTTCATTATTGGTGCTCTCAATTTCAATCAATGTAGTGGACAATTCAAAAGAAATTGCCACGGTCTCTTCATTGTGAGCCATTTTATTTTGAAATTGCTTGCTGTAAATTGCAGAAAAAAATAATCACTTTCATTTATCGTTTTTAGTAATACATAATATAAAACTAACTTTATCAAGTATTTAGTATAACAGAAGGACTGCAAATAAATAACAGAAAACATTTTTCAAATTATCTTCAAGTGTACAACATAGTTCCCCTTACAAATTAACAACTCACCTTTTTAAAAGTAGGAGAAGTGTTAGTACTGTGTAAATCAAACACCAGAAATTCACCACCAAAAATTCCTCACAAATGTACCTCAGACAGTAGTATCACAAAATGGCTGTGGTTTCCTCTCATTTGACATATATACATAACCAATTAACTTTCATCACACACAAATACAAAACCAAAGTAACATTTTAATTGGTTCTAAATTTCAACACTTTCAAATGTGTTTTCCCCATGCAATTTTCCATAGGACATTTACATACGTCTACAGCCTGAATGGCTGAACGGAATTACACCAAACTTGGCAAAATGGTACATCAAACCTAAGAGGTCAGGAAGGATCTACTATGCCCCCTTATGGTCATTTGCCCCTTCGCTTTGGCCTCCTCTTGTCTCTCAATCCTACCGAGAGACAAGATGGCGGCCGCTATGGACTGTTTGGAATGTTGACAGACGCCGGAGAACCAATCAGCTTCGCAAAGCTCCGTAACGCGAAAAGTACGCGAAGCGGAGCGCTGTTACAGATATATATCTTTTTTTGAACGTTAATTTCTCAAAATCCACTGGAGCACACATATTGAGACCTAGCAAAGGCACATCGGGCTACCAGTCCCTAACATTTTACCAAGTTTCGTGCAAATCCATTCAGCCGTTCGATTATTATTATTATTTATTTTTTTTGCCCCGCGGGGCCCTTTTAAAACCTCCACATCAAACCTAGGGGGTCAGCGAGGATCTACTATGCCCCCTTATGGTCATTTGCCCCTTCGCTTTGGCCTCCTCTTGTCTCTCGATCCTACCGAGAGACAAGATGGTGGCCGCTACGGACTGTTTGGAATGTTTACAGACGCCGGAGAACCAATCAGCTTCGCTTCACAAAGCTCCGTTGCGCGAAAAGTACGCGTACTGGAGCGCTGCCCGGTCCGCTGTTACAGATATATATCTTTTTTTAAACGTTAATTTCTCAAAATCCACTGTAGCACATATATTGAGACCTACAAAAGGCACATCGGGCTACCAGTCCCTACAATTTTGCCAAGTTTCGTGCAAATCCATTCAGCCGTTCGGGCTAAAAGTGAGGCCAACCGCCCTATGGAAAACTCAATGTTAAAAACACGTTTTGGGACCCCCCTTTTTTCTCGACCCCCCCTGGACGAACCCCCCCCCCAATTTTCAGGGGCTGCTCAGAAACAAAATGTGCCATTTTCCTGAAAATTTCAGCCAATTCCGTCCACAAACGCCAAAGTTATTTGACATAGAATTTTCAAAAATCCCATAGAGAAAAAATCCTAACTATATATACCTACTGGCGACCGCCAGTAGGTAATATATATATATATATATATATATATATATATATATATATATATATATATATATATATATATATATATATATATATATTCACAGAAAAAACCATAGGTTATAGACCATATATAGTTAGGAATTAGCATTTACAAAACCTTGAAAATTCACTGAAAAAACCATAGGTTATAGACCATATATAGTTAGGAAATAGCATTTAGAAAACCTTATTTTACTCACACAAAACCATTGAAATTCCATATATAGTTAGTTGCACTAACTATATATCGCGCACCTGCAATCCACTGCTGATGATGTCACATATTACATCATTCATGACATGGTCAGTGACATCACTGATGACATCACTGATGACATCTCAAATGACATCACTGATGATATCTCATTTGACATCAATGGTCACATCAATGATGATATCATTAATGTGACAATACAATGCATCTCCTCACACTTTAATATAACCTCTGTTACACCCAGTGTTAAATACAGAGTATAATTTTTGAAACCATTGACACACCAATACTAGTTACTACATACCCACTCACTGATTCCTACGTCTACACACACATTCACTCATTCACCCATACAATCATTCATACATACAATCACTCATCTTTACAACACTATCATATGCACTCATACACCTATACAGACACTCACACTCTGCCACTCATCCATGGAGTTACTCACACACCTAGTCAGTCCTGTAAAGAATCAATCACAGTTCCATTTTCTAATCTACACAGTTAAACATAGAGTACCTTACATTTTAAAACATATACTAACACATACTTACTCTCTTATAGAATCACTGATACAAGTACACATTGATCTGCACAGAGTCACACACCTCCCAGCCAGTCATACACATACTCAGTCTCCCATACAAATACTTGTGCAACCAATCAATAACCCATATAGCTACTTATATAGCTACTGATCAACACATGCAGCAGCTTGCACAACAACAGACATGCTGATGCACACTTTCAGACAGTTTAGTCACTAACCCGTGCATTTAGTAAGACGCATTTAATCACTCACTCATACAGTCAATCACGCACCTACTAAAACCTTCATTCAGACACTTATACATCCACTCATTCTTCAATATGTAAAACATATTTAAACTTTACAGAAACACATAATCACTGGATGTTGTCATCAGTGATGTCATTTGAGATGTCATCAGTGATGTCATCAGTGATGTCACTGACCATGTCATGAATGATGTAATATGTGACATCATCAGCAGTGGATTGCAGGTGCGCGATATATAGTTAGTGCAACTAACTATATATGGAATTTCAATGGTTTTGTGTGAGTAAAATAAGGTTTTCTAAATGCTATTTCCTAACTATATATGGTCTATAACCTATGGTTTTTTCAGTGAATTTTCAAGGTTTTGTAAATGCTAATTCCTAACTATATATGGTCTATAACCTATGGTTTTTTCTGTGAATTTCATTGGTTTTTTAACAGCTAATATCTGTAGCTGTAAAATGTATTCTTCTTTAAATCCAAAAATATATTTTATATGTTTATGAATAATTTTTTTTTTTAATATTTTTTTTTCTTCGTTCCCGCTTCGCGAATCGGGAAGCTTCCCGTTAGCTGACCTTGATGCCGCGAAATAGACCGCGAGCCGGTAAACGTTTCTTTACCGCAAGTGCCGCGTTAGAAAACAACATCGTGACGCCTCCCGTCCGCATGACGTTCCACGTTGTCGCTTGATACGTCATATGACGTGCTACGTTAGCAAACTGGTACGCGAAGCGAGTGCCAAAGCGCAGGTTTCTGGAAGCAAACCGGGAGGCCCTGCAAAGCGCTTAACGTAAACACAGCAAGTCATGTGACTTGGTAATAACACTTTTCATTGGTTCATTTCACTTTTGGTTTCCTAATGATGTAAGACTAGGTCATATAATCTAAAATGAACACTTTTGATTGGTTGAGAACTCTTGTTTTTCCCAAATGATGAAAATCCCTCCTTCTTTCCTCACTCTGACTTTCATCATTGTGAGAGAAAGACCCTTTGTGATCACTGAGCAATGGCTTCTTTAGTAGCTTCAGCTGGTGCTTCCCCACCACCTCCACCACATCCAAGGAAGAGTGGACCACCTGCTCAAGTTGTAATTCAACAAGAAGAAGAAGAAGAGGAACAGGAGGACGAGCACGAAGAGAGGCAGTTTTTGCCTGAGCAGCCCAAGACGTCTCACCGGAAAGAAAACTTCATTTGGCAATTTTTTAAAATTCCCAAAGGTCAGAAAAAAGTAAATGCAAGATACGTAACTTGCCTTATATGTCAAGATAGACTGTCCAGAGGGACCGACAAAAAATACAGTTTCGGAAACTACACAATGCATCGCCATATGACTAGGTGGCATCCTAACAACTACAGTGCTGCACAGTTTCGGAACGACCTAGATAATCTCCCTATTATGGCCAGAAGATCTGTTGTACCGGAAGTAACGGGACCAGAGGGCAGGGAG
Organism: Lissotriton helveticus; assembly: GCF_964261635.1. Lineage (NCBI taxonomy): Eukaryota > Metazoa > Chordata > Amphibia > Caudata > Salamandridae > Lissotriton > Lissotriton helveticus. Next base: position 2,012,559,499 of record NC_136057.1, on the reverse strand, counting down.
ATGGTGCCAAATATACAAATGAGATTTGGTGAAGTAAAACACACCTGCGTATTTTGCGATGGATTCATTTCCTACGGAGAAAGAAGCATCACTCTGATCAACAGAGCTATTGACTATCATATGCAAGTTTGTCCGAAACGCCCAAAATAATAAATACTTCTTTTTTTTGTTTTGTTGCTCCTGTTGAGCCCTTTACAATGAATCGTTTTCATTGCCCCCTCCAAGAAAAACCCCCAAAAATATAAAACTGTTCCGAAAAATTCAAAAACAGTAAAAAAATGTTCAGAAAAATAAAAAAAAAAGTTCTTTTCAGAACTACCTCCCCGTTATTAAAAAATTGGTACAATATTTGGAACTGTGCCAACCTCTATTTCTCTTAGTTCGCTTCCTAGTTCGCTCGCTGGTACGCGAACTGGAAGCGAACCAAAAACAGTAAGTATAAGGGAAGGAAACACACACTTATGTTAAAAGAAAGACAGCTATAGGGGAGTAAACTAGAGATACTATTACCCATAATCCACTACTGATGATGTCACATATTACATCATTCATGACATGCTCAGTGACATCATCAGCAGAGGATTGCGGGTTTTTTGGCAACATGCCTTATCCACGGTTTAATAACGCTGCCTTTTGCTTTATATAAGTTTTCAAATTGTATGAAATATATACCAATAGGTCTTTATGAACCTTTAGGTAGTGCTTTTGTTCATGAGGTCTGGTCGCTTCCATACACATACAGATGTTTCAAAGATGATCAAGAAGTTTATCTGAATGGAGAGGAATGCACTGAGACGCCAGATCATTCACTAATGTGTAGGCACATACAGTTACACGATTCATGCAACAAACACCGACCAAATATGGCTTGCGTGTTGCAAGGCACGCCAGTTCCTGCTATCATCCCCACGTTCAAGTTGTTGGAAAATGGTAGTTATTTGATGCTCAATAATGAAGATTGTTCTGAGTTAATTAAAAAGTATTCCTTTTATCGTAACAGTAAGTGAACGGGTTATTTGCTGCAGAAATGTTCTATTTCCTCCCACACATGAACATAGGGAGTTTTCAATCTGGCCACAAATACCAACCTTGGGACACGTTTCAACGGCATGACAAGAATAAGAGCTCTTTTGTCTCAGAGAGAGGTGGCCTTGAGTTCGGCCCGTGAAACTTTCGTACTTCACATAGCGAACACCCGTACACAGGTTTGCCTTTCAATTTCAGCAACATGTTTCCGACTATCTTTAACGCATCCTCCACAAAATCCCTGGCACACTTTTTTAAAGTTGTTACCAGTGGTCTCGTGACTTCATTTGAGAAAATCTTTGGAGTCATCCCTGCTCCCTTTCATTCCATTTTCTCCACTCTGGTTCGTGGATTGCATTTTTACTTGCATTACCAGCGGACGCTCTTGTGCTTTTTTACATTTTTAAATATGGATGTCCCTCCTATGCAACCTCCGACCCTGCAGCTGCTGACACTGTTCCGCAATCGCATGCTAGAATATTATGGCACAATGCCGTTGGCGATATTAAGCACGGCATATGGATTATCTTTTCGGTTCTCCTACTTCACCTGTGTCCAGCCTGTATTTCACTGCCTGACCTGTGATTTCGATTGGGCCATTGATTTGTGTCTCTGCGGACCGGTTTCTCCTGACGTCGACTTTAATCAGCTGATGACTCCTATCATTACTCACGAGTTGATTTGTCCTGGCGAAAGGATTATGGCTGTGGCATTGATGCATGGACTACTTGGTCCCTGGAATTTACTGGCGGCAGCACAGTCTTTCTTGGAACACAGCTTTCTTGAAAACCCACCGAGCTGTCCTCTGATGGTGATAGAGGATCCGGTGCTGGGAGAGCACGTATGTTCTTTTCCGCTTTTAAATTGGATGGCTGAACTGTTTTCGGATGAAGACGGTGACTTCCTATTGGAGGCTGTTGCAGCTTATTTTGCATACACAGTTATGTCATAGACCTTTTTCATGTTTGATATGCTGAGTACTAGCATTTCATTGACAATTCATTGACTTATTTGTCAAGTTTTTATTATTTACCTTGCCTATTGGCTTAAGACTCGATAAAGTACTTGGCTGTTTTATTTTTCTTTAGCATTGAATTTTCCTAGTTTTTAATGCTTTACCTTGCGGACCGTCCACATATAAACTTGCAATCTGCTCTCATGAGATGGCACTTCTATTATCTTATTCAGTTCGTTTCCGGATCATGAGGAGGTGTCATCTAGGTCCTGGATATCTTTACACTGTGTTAAGTTAGCATGGGCTCATTACCGGTTTAAACGCCATTTTTCCTTTTTTGCAACTTCTGCACACGACACTTAGTTGTTGCTTTAGCTTTCCACCTAGTAGTTCATCGTGGTTTACATGAGAATAATATGTTATTGGTCTACTATCTGCTTTACTTGTTAAACTATATCTGTACAGCGAGTGCTAAAGTTTCAAGAACAACACGATACAGAATTGTTATGAGGTCTGATCTCCACGACTTCATACTCATAACATAAGTGCAACTTCTGCCAATTCTGGGCATGAGGCGGGTTTTATATTGCTTTGCCGAACACACATACACAACAGTTGATGCGGTTCACATGAAGAGAGAGCTGGTGTATGCTGATGTGATTCCTTCAAATCTAAGACACTAAAGTATGGACACGCCCTAAACCAACACAAAGAGACCTTCTTAGCAAATAATATAATATGTGTATTAGGGAGGGTGAGATATAAGCAGCCGCGGGCCGTGGAGGGAGTTGCGATGGGGCAGGGAGGCGGGGAGGGGGAGAAGCAGGGTGGAGCCCTCTCTACCTTGCCCCTCCCCCTCCCCGCCTCCCTGCCCCACCGTAACTCCCTCCACGGCCCGCGGCTGCTTATAAGTGTTGCTAACTCTTATTCATTTACAGCATGTTAACATACTGTCACCATTCGCTTTTTATGTACTAGTAACTATGCTGGTAATTTTGCTACTGATAATATGTGTACTTGTATTCTCCACCCTGCTTCTCCCCCTCCCCGCCTCCCTGCCTCACCGTAACTCCCTCCACGGCCCGCGGCTGCTTATAAGTGTTGCTAACTCTTATTCATTTACAGCATGTTAACATACTATCACCATTCACTTTTTATGTACTAGTAACTATGCTGGTAATTTTGCTACTGATAATATGTGTACTTTTATTATCTAAGGTACTACGCCTGAGAAGACGGCATTAGTAAATAAACATTTCAAATACACATGTGTTCTTCTTAACTCCATGTTCTGGTTTCTAAGAAATATATAACGACCGACTGTTCATGAGTTCCACGTATCCTGAGGTACTATAAGTTCATATTCTGGATTGTCTAAACATTGAGAGTTTGTTATATCCAATGTGACACTGTACCTAGCTTGCTAAATAGTTTTTGATTACTAACGTGAGTTTTGGGACACCCTAATTCGCCGAGGTTCCAATCCTCTGTCCACAGTTCTGTGTGAGAACAGAAACCCTGCGACAGGGGCACCCCCGACCCTTGCTGGAGCTTCATCACACTTGCGATACAACTCCAGCAATGCGCCACCTTTACGGCACAGATACATCACGCATCTGTGCTGTTTTTGCCCCATGATGCGCCGCATTGTAAATGCAGCACACCATAGGTGACGGAACAGCGGCACAGAATGACTAACACATCCCTGGTGATGCGCCAGTCATCATAAATCTATCCCTATGCTTCTTATCTTGTTAGAGATGAACCGCCATATGTATCATAAAAGTTATTTGCATTTCCTAAATAGCGAACTTTAAGGAATAAATAGCGATTCTTTACCATTCCTAGTTTGCGATGAGCTATTTGCTAATTAGCCGAATGTAGCCCAATGAAGCCCAATGTAGCCCAATGTAGCCCAAAGATGGCCGCCAGACACACAAAAAAACAAATGTAGCCCAAATATCAGCCAGATGTAGCCCAACTATAGCCCAGTGACAGAATGACCAATCAGCTTCGCAAACCTCCGTTACGCGAAGCGGAGCGCTGTTACAGATATATATCTTTTTTTGAACGTTAATTTCTCAAAATCCACTGGAGCACATATATTGAGACCTAGCAAAGGCACATCGGGCTACCAGTCCCTAATATTTTGCCAAGTTTCGTGCAAATCCATTCAGCCGTTCAATTATTATTTTTATTTTATTTTTTTGCCCCGCGGGGCCCTTTTAAAACCTCCACATCAAACCTAGGGGGTCAGCGAGGATCTACTATGCCCCCTTATAGTTATTTCCCCCTTTGTTTTGACCTCCTCTTGTCTCTCGATCCTACCGAGAGACAAGATGGCGGCCGCTACGGACTGTTTGGAATGTTGACAGACGCCGGAGAACCAATCAGCTTCGCTTCACAAAGCTCCGTTGCGCGAAAAGTCCGCGAACCAGAGCGCTAACCGGTCCGCTGTTACAGATATATATCTTTTTTTAAACGTTAATTTCGCAAAATCCACTGGAGCACATATATTGAGACCTACAAAAGGCACATCGGGCTACCAGTCCCTACAATTTTGCCAAGTTTCGTGCAAATCCATTCAGCCGTTCGGGCTAAAAGTGAGGCCAACCGCCCTATGGAAAACTCAATGTTAAAAACACGTTTTGGGACCCCCCTTTTTTCTCGGCCCCCACTGGACGAACCCCCCCCAAATTTTCAAGGGCTGCTCAGAAACAAAATGTGCCATTTTCCTGAAAATTTCAGCCGATTCCGTCCACAAACGCCAAAGTTATTAGACATAGAATTTTCAAAAAACCCATAGAGAAAAAATCCTAACTATATATACCTACTGGCGACCGCCAGTAGGTAATATATATATATATATATATATATATATATATATATATATACCTTATATGGATATATACACCATGTAAACACCCCCGGACCTGTGCTACCATGATCCGTGGCTGTAAAACATTTTAACTGCTTATTTGTAATTATGGTGGAATCCCTGTTGGGAATTCCTCCTTGCTGAGTGGCCTAGCGGTTGTAAATACATTTTAATGTCTCAAACGCTAGGAGAGCCCTGTTGAGTGTTTCACCCGACGTCTCTTGGCAATGCCTTGTGGAACTTGCTGCAGGGCTTCCCAAGCAATTGAAATGATAAAATGTATTTACAGCCCAGGATCACGTTAGCAGTGCCCTGGGCTGTAAATATGTTTTATCTGCGTATTCCTCGCTTTGGTGGAATTCCGGATGGGAGTTCCACATTGCTTCTGAGGAAAACAGCCCCGGAGCTCTAGTAAAGTAAATACCTTTTAACTTAACTGCTGTGGTATACCTGTTGTGAGTTCCATCTGTCGTTGACGGCTTCCGGCAATGTCGGTTGGAACTCGCCGCAAGGTTTCACCACATCGTTTAAGTGGTTAAAAAGTATTTACAGCCCAGTGCCATTTTAACAGGTCCTCGGGCTGTAAATACCTTTAACTTCTAATGCGCTGGAGAGAAACCTTACGGAGGGTTCACCTGTTGGTTCCTGGCAAAGCTGATGTCAAGTGGGGGTTAGGGTTGAGCTGCTGTGCCCTTGGCGAAGTCTGATCCCTCCCCACCGTGACGTCAACTGTTACCCAGCAATGCCAACGTCACAGGGGAGGGATCGGTCAGGGAGGCGGAAGGCTGGCCCAAAGCCGTTTGGCCGACAATGGAACCGCGTGGGCTGCCGGCCCTGCCAGCCCTCTGTACCCATCCCCAGAGCACCGAAAGGCTGAAGCAGACTCTGAGGGACTAAATTGGATTGTCTGGCCAGTGGCACCCAGTGGCCAGACAAAATGATAACCCGTCCCCAGAGCCCCTCATGGCCGCAGCAGGCTCTGGGGAGAAATATGCATGCTGGGGATGACAGTCACCAGAGAAGCAACCAATACGCGAACTTTAACCCCAGAGCACTGCATTGCTGAAGCGGGCTCTGGGGTGGGTAGGACATGATGGCGCCTTGGCACCCCAGTCCAACCAAAACACCACCCACAACCCCCAGAGCACTGCATGGCTGAAGCGGGCTCTGGGGTGACAATGTGGTTATGGGGCCAATGGGCCCGAGGACCATGCAGCATGAGCACTCAGGCCCTAGAGTACTACATGGCTGAAGCGGGCTCAGGGGCTGAGGGGCCTGACCAGTCATGGCGTTTCCCACCAAGGACAAGTCAACACACTGACCCATAAGGAACCCCCTATCCAGGACAAAGCAGCACACGGGCCACAGTTCCATAGCCCTGCATGGTTGAAGCAGGGTCTGGGGGGATGAATGGCCAGATCTGTGGAAAGCAAACCCTGCGACCGCACACATTGGAGCCTGGATCACGGCTCCTACCCTATAAAAGTAAATACATCCCTTAACAGAGACCTCACTACTACCACTCCTCCATCTAGAGACTACCCTTGAGGACACAGATAACGATAATACAAATAACTATGCCTTTTGGTGAGTACATGAAACCATTGTTTTTTTTTAGTCATTAATTGTTTAGTATATTTGCAACTCTGGACTCCTCGTAAAAAGAGTTTTGAGGGGCTGTAAAGCCTTAAGGTTACAACCAAGTGTGCTACCCTAAAATCTCCAGCACTATGGTGCAGGGTTATAATCATTAAATACAAACTCAGCCTCTGTTAAACACCATTTAAAAACCTTGAGGTTACAACCAAGTGTACCAACCCAAAACCTCTAGCATTATTCACATTAAATACAAACTGAACCTGTGTTAAACACATTTTAAAAACCTTAAGGTTACAACCATGTGTGCCACCACAAAACCTCTACCACTATGGTGCAGGATTATTCACATTAAATACAAACCCAGCCTGCATTAAACACCCTGTAAATGTAAAACACCACAATCCCCTGGTTCCTGTAGCAGAATATGGTTTGCTCCAGCACTTTGCGCCTTGAGATTCGGGCCATTGTTTTCTCCTTGACGTCCATGGGGGCAGCCCTGCAAACCAAAATCTTCAAATACGTAGTTCAAAAGGGTAGCTTTTGAATGTGGGTGTGTGTATGATTTCTGAGGGGCATGCTAATTATGCATAGGCCTCACTTTGGTGCGGGGCGGGTGCAGAAATGTGTGTTGAGGGCTTTGAGGGCTTTATTTCTCAGCCTTGGGATGTATCGCCATATGTATGTGTAGGCCTGTGTGGGCACTTTTTTTTTTTGTCTTTATTAGTGACATTGCATTGTGTTACACAGCAAAATTCATCTTATAAAGCATACATTGTGTTAGCCATTTTTACCCATGACAATTTTCAACATTCTCCACTCACCCAGTGGACTACTATACACTGCAATGCACATTACCAGTGTGGGCTCTTTATCGTTTAACACTGCTGTCATGTTTGAGGCATCTCATGGGACGTTTGGAGCAGACACCTGTGTTTGGGCTTATTTTCTCAGCCTTGAGCTGCTTACTGTTGTCATTTTTATAGTTTGACATCTGGTAATCCTGTTTGAGCCCTCTCATGGAAAGTTTGGAGTGGTCTAATGTGTTTGAGAGTTTCATTTTTCAGCATTGGGATGCTTACCTTTGATGTCACTTTTATAGTTTGACAGCTGCTAATCATTCTTGAGACATCTCGTTGGAAGTTTGGAGCAGCCATAATGTGTTTGTGGTGGATTTATTTCTGAGCATTGGTCTGCTTATGGTATTCTCACTTGTATTGTTTGACATCTTGCTAGGCAAGGCTTCTTTTGGCATGTTTCCCCTGTCTTTCTGCTACTGTCCTACTTGTGTTTGTCTTACTCTGGATATTGTTTATGCTGGTTTAGTGTTTCTGCACACTTTAACACTGAAAATCAGTATTAAAGTGCAAATGTTCCTACTGTAAATTGTGTTTATGGATTGGTGTTTCCATGATTGGCCTATTTGATTTACTCCTAAGTCTCTAGTGCAGTGTGCTGTGTGTGCCCAGGGCATGTAAACCAAATGCTGCTTTTGGGCCTGCAGCACTGATTGTGCCACCCACATCAGCAGCCTTTCAAAGGGTTTACAGACTTCCACTACACTGTCAGCATGCAATTTCTACTGCCATGTCGACCTGGCAAGAACACCCACTTGCCAGGCCTTAACATTCCCTTTTCTTACATGTTAGAGACTCCTCTGGTAGGTCCAAGGTACTTTCATGAGCATGGTGTAGTGTAAATCAAATGTAGGACATGTGCTGGTGTGTGTGACATGTCTTGATAGTGAAATACTGCCAATTCATTATTGAAAGGCTATATTTGTCCCATAGGCTAACAGGTGAGTTGCTTTGTAACATCTTACAAGCATTACTTTCCATAGGGATAAGATCTGGAAATGGAGTCTAGGTTTCGGGAACTCAGAACTTTAAAATACACCTTTTAGTGAAAATGATTTTTATGTTCTATTTTTGAAAATGGCACTTTTTGAAAAGTGAGTATTTTCTTGCTTAACTATCCCATGTGCCTCTGCCATTTGTGTATTCACCATCCCAGTTCAGTGTGACAGAAGCAGGGCTGTGCATTCACACAAGATAGACACAAGGAGGGGTTGAGGTGGGCCTTGCCTTTCCTGGGTGACTCATAACCAGGCTTAATAGATCTGGCTGCTTTTAGAGTAGTAGGAGGAGTTGTCACTTGCACCTGAATGTGCTGTGGCTTCCTTCCATAAAGCTACCTCCCCCTCCTGGGGTGAACCTGGCCTAAGCTAGGCAGACCTGGTTTATGATGCCAGTGAAATTTTGGTTGTGCCAACTTCAAAGGAACAATGTGATATAAATATTGGGGACCTGACTGCAGAACTTTAGAACTCTGTTGGATCAAGAAACATGCAAAAAAGAAGAGCTGGAAAAGCTGTGAGGAGAGACTACCACTTTGCTGGGTGCTTTGATGTATTGGCCTCCAGTGGTACAAAAGGGGGTGGTGATGGACTGAGCTTCTGAATCAATCAAACACTCACACCCAGTCAAAAGATCTGGGTTTAATCCATCACCGTTCTTTAGCCCACTCTGCCACCCCAGTTCAGACATGGCTATATGCAAATCAGTCTGACCCTGTGCCTCATGGGAACAGTCTAGCCCGAACTGCCAAGCCATGTCTTCCCTGGACCGGAAACAAGCTTCCGAGGACCGGTTTCTGGCATTCCAGCCGTCTTCAGCCCGGCTTGCTTGAATACAGTGGCAAAGTGAGCAATTGAATTCACTTGATGTCACAATCCACGTGACCAACTCCACCTACTTCAGATCCGGGGAGGGCTCTCAGGCATTGATAATGTCACTTCTGGGGAAGGCTTTCAGGCATCTATAACGTCATTTCTGGGGTGGACAACCTGTTACTTTTTGGATGATGAGTAAATGTATCCTATTGTGTGTGACTTGCATGTATTTTCCATTTTATATGCAACTCCCTAAGTCAACATTTCTTTCTCATAGTGCCCTTTGTCACACTTTCAATTTTTCTGCTATTTTGTGAATGTGCTGTATGTGTACTTGCAATAGACACGGATCCCCTGTAGACAATCAATCAATCAATCAATAAGGAATTCGTAAGCATACAACTCTCCTGTGAGGGTCTCAAGGCACTGAGGAGGGGGGTATGCAGCTCCGTTTCAGCCGAAGAGCTATGTCTTGAGGGTCTTCTTGAAGGTGTTCAGGGAGGGGGCGTGTCTGATGTCTGTCGTTAGCTCGTTCCAGATTTTAGCTGCAATGTGGTAGAACTATCTTCCGCCTGCTCTGGCTCTGTGGATGTGTGGGCTTTCAGCTAGTCCGAGGATGGCAGATAAGAGGTTTCTTTTGGAGGTGACTCTCTTCTCCACGGGGAGCCAGTGGAGTCTCCGCAGGTGTTGGCTGATGTGTTCTTGCTGTGGGATGCCGAGGATGAGTCTGGCCACGGTGTTCTGTATCGTCTGGAGTTTGCGGAGTAGGGATTTGTTGATGCCGACTTAGAGAGCATTACCATAGTCGATTTTGCTGGTGATGAGTGTGTGGGTGACTGTCTTCCTTGACTCAGGTAGGATCCAATTGAATGTGTTTCGAAGGATGCGGAGGGTGTTGAAGCAGCTGGAGGTGACGGCGTTGACCTGTTGGGTCTGTGTATACTGTTAGTTCCAGGATAGTACATGAAGAACACAATGCCACTGTTTTCTTTCTTTCTGTTCTTGATAGGAGGCACTTTGTTTTAACTAGACCAACCTGAATGAGCAGCTCTGCACCTCTGGCACAGTTGATAAGAACAGTGTTTTAATATATATACAGCTTCCATGCTAAGGCTCTTTGAGAGGAGCATTTCCATGCTGGGAAGTATTACTGAACCGCTGCAAAGTGTGACTGGGATGTAGCCCTAGCAGAATAATGCTATCGCTATGCTCTTTTTATTATAATGTAGGTACAGATTAGAGTAGGCAACATTAGCAACAATAAACATGGTTGAATTGTTTGTACTGTTAAACATTCTACCATTCTAACAATGATGATAACAGTTACATGTCTCATCTTTCAAATAGTCTCAACTCATGCTTTCTATCCAAGAATATGTTTCAGTAAATGTTTGAATAGGCATTGTTGTATCTTTCTTGTGTTTACTTTGGGCGTGCAAGAGTGACAAATGAAAGGGTTAGATCTGTTTCCACAGATTCCTTGGGAATCAAAGTGTCATCTTTGAGATTGCCAACAACATCTGTTACCCTTGTTGGCTTAGGGGTTAGACTTGAGACTGTTGCACTGTGAACTAAATCAACCCCACCAACACTTACTGATGATGTCTTTGGTCTGAGTCCCTATTTTGTGAAGTTTGTCTTGGTCTAATTCACAGACATGCTATATTTATAGGAACCGTATACCAGAAGCACACATTTACCCTTAATTACATCATGAGTAGAGATTTCTGAGGGGAGGGCAACCACTGCACGCAGGATTATAATAAAAAAGCAAATGCTATCGAGTAGTGTATCATATTTAATACTGAGTTTGAGTTGCTTATGTTGCAGTTGTATGGTGGTTACTACAGAGAGGCAATTATCTCCTAAGAGACAAATTATTCCAGATTGAATTGCTCTAAAATCTCTGGTTACTTGATTATTTAAACATATGGGTGAAATGCATCTGAACAACTTGAATGTATGCTGCAATTTACCACAGTAGTAGAACGATTTTCCAGCTACTAAAATTGCTGTGGTATATTGTAATAAGAGGGCAGGTCTCTCTGAAATGTAATATAGGGAGCATCTGAATGCAGCAAACATCAAGCCTTTATGCCTCCCCCAGAATATACAGCCTGATTCATGAAGCGAAATAGCGCCCGCAATGGCTGCGAAAACGCAATTGCGGGTGCAAAACACGGAATCGGCATTCAAGTACGAAATAGCGAATTCGCAAAAAAATAATAGCGATTGAAATAGCGATTACGCTATAATAGTCGCAGACTCCGGGTAGTCGAGCATTAGCGATACGGAAATAGCGACCAACCACGGAATCTGCGAAATGAATAGCGAAACGCAATATTGTCTCAATCGGCATTCATGAAATAAATACATTAGCGAAAAAGCGCTAATTCGCACGTTTGCGCGGCGCAATTTAAGGACAACTCAAAGCGGATATATGACGTTACAACGCATACTTTTACAACGCATACCGTTACAACGCATTTTTTACAACGCAAAAACTTTTACAACGCATACCATTACAACGCATGTTTTTACAACGCTAGTACTTTTACAACGCATGCCATTACAACGTAAGTATTGGTAAGTATATAATATTTTATATTAAAATAAATGTAATTAATATAATTTAATTTAATTTAATTTATTTAATATAATTTTTTTACCTTGTACCCCTGTACCCCAAAAACCCAAATTAACGCAGAAACCTAAAAATACCCCTGTACCCCAAAAACCCAAAACTGTCCCTGAACCCTAAAAATACCCTTGTACCCCATAAACCCAAAACTGTCCCTGAACCCTAAAAATATCCCTGTACCCCATAAACCCAAAACTGTCCCTGAACCCTAAAAATACCCCTGTACCCCATAAACCCAAAACTGTCCCTGAACCCTAAAAATACCCCTGTACCCAAAAACTGAAAACTGTCCCTGAAACCTAAAAATACCCCTGTACCCAAAAACTGAAAACTGACCCTGAACCCTAAAAATACCCCTTTACCCAAAAACTGAAAACTGACCCTGAACCCTAAAAATACCCCTTTAAAAACTGATACCCCTTTACCCAAAAACTGAAAACTGACCCTGAACCCTAAAAATACCCCTTTACCCAAAAACTGAAAACTGACCCTGAACCCTAAAAATACCCCTTTACCCAAAAACTGAAAACTGACCCTAAACCCTAAAAATACCCCTTTACCCAAAAACTGAAAACTGACCCTGAACCCTAAAAATACCCCTTAACCCAAAAACTGAAAACTGACCCTAAACCCTAAAAATACCCCTTTACCCAAATACTGAAAACGTTAAAAAAAAAAACCATATAAAATATTAAATATAATTATATACTTACCAATACTTACGTTGTAATGGCATGCGTTGTAAAAGTACTTGCGTTGTAAAAACATGCGTTGTAATGGTATGCGTTGTAAAAGTTTTTGCGTTGTAAAAAATGCGTTGTAGTGGTAGTGCGTTCTAAAAGTTGCGTTGTAAAGGTTGTTTACCATTTTGGATGTATGACGTTACAACGCATACTTTTACAACGCATACCGTTACAACGCATTTTTTACAACGCAAAAACTTTTACAACGCATACCATTACAACGCATGTTTTTACAACGCTAGTACTTTTACAACGCATGCCATTACAACGTAAGTATTGGTAAGTATATAATATTTTATATTAAAATAAATGTAATTAATATAATTTAATTTAATTTAATTTATTTAATATAATTTTTTTTACCTTGTACCCCTGTACCCCAAAAACCCAAATTAACCCAGAAACCTAAAAATACCCCTGTACCCCAAAAACCCAAAACTGTCCCTGAACCCTAAAAATACCCTTGTACCCCATAAACCCAAAACTGTCCCGAACCCTAAAAATATCCCTGTACCCCATAAACCCAAAACTGTCCCTGAACCCTAAAAATACCCCTGTACCCCATAAACCCAAAACTGTCCCTGAACCCTAAAAATACCCCTGTACCCAAAAACTGAAAACTGTCCCTGAAACCTAAAAATACCCCTGTACCCAAAAACTGAAAACTGACCCTGAACCCTAAAAATACCCCTTTACCCAAAAACTGAAAACTGACCCTGAACCCTAAAAATACCCCTTTAAAAACTGAAAACTGACCCTGAACCCTAAAAATACCCCTTTACCCAAAAACTGAAAACTGACCCTGAACCCTAAAAATACCCCTTTACCCAAAAACTGAAAACTGCCCCTGAACCCTAAAAATACCCCTTTACCCAAAAACTGAAAACTGACCCTGAACCCTAAAAATACCCCTTTACCCAAAAACTGAAAACTGACCCTGAACCCTAAAAATACCCCTTTACCCAAAAACTGAAAACTGACCCTAAACCCTAAAAATACCCCTTTACCCAAACACTGAAAACTGACCCTGAACCCTAAAAATACCCCTTTACCCAAAAACTGAAAACTGACCCTGAACCCTAAAAATACCCCTTTACCCAAAAACTGAAAACTGACCCTAAACCCTAAAAATACCCCTTTACCCAAAAACTGAAAACTGACCCTGAACCCTAAAAATACCCCTTAACCCAAAAACTGAAAACTGACCCTAAACCCTAAAAATACCCCTTTACCCAAATACTGAAAACGTTAAAAAAAAAAAACATATAAAATATTAAATATAATTATATACTTACCAATACTTACGTTGTAATGGCATGCGTTGTAAAAGTACTTGCGTTGTAAAAACATGCGTTGTAATGGTATGCGTTGTAAAAGTTTTTGCGTTGTAAAAAATGCGTTGTAGTGGTAGTGCGTTCTAAAAGTTGCGTTGTAAAGGTTGTTTACCATTTTGACTGACTGAGGCTAAGAAGGAATCTAGTATGGCTATGCTATTATTACCAGAGTCCTTATTCCTTGAGTTATAAAAATTAGGATGTAGGACGTTACAACGCATACTTTTACAACGCATACCGTTACAACGCATTTTTTACAACGCAAAAACTTTTACAACGCATACCATTACAACGCATGTTTTTACAATGCTAGTACTTTTACAACGCATGCCATTACAACGTAAGTATTGGTAAGTATATAATATTTTATATTAAAATAAATGTAATTAATATAATTTAATTTAATTTAATTTATTTAATATAATTTTTTTTACCTTGTACCCCTGTACCCCAAAAACCCAAATTAACCCAGAAACCTAAAAATACCCCTGTACCCCAAAAACCCAAAACTGTCCCTGAACCCTAAAAACACCCTAGTACCCCATAAACCCAAAACTGTCCCTGAACCCTAAAAATATCCCTGTACCCCATGAACCCAAAACTGTCCCTGAACCCTAAAAATACCCCTGTACACAAAAACTGAAAACTGACCCTGAACCCTAAAAATACCCCTTTACCCAAAAACTGAAAACTGACCCTGAACCCTAAAAATACCCCTTTAAAAACTGAAAACTGACCCTGAACCCTAAAAATACCCCTTTACCCAAAAACTGAAAACTGACCCTGAACCCTAAAAATACCCCTTTACCCAAAAACTGAAAACTGACCCTGAACCCTAAAAATACCCCTTTACCCAAAAACTGAAAACTGACCCTAAACCCTAAAAATACCCCTTTACCCAAAAACTGAAAACTGACCCTAAACCCTAAAAATACCCCTTTACCCAAAAACTGAAAACTGACCCTAAACCCTAAAAATACCCCTTTACCCAAAAACTGAAAACTGACCCTGAACCCTAAAAATACCCCTTTACCCAAAAACTGAAAACTGACCCTAAACCCTAAAAATACCCCTTTACCCAAATACTGAAAACGTTAAAAAAAACCAAACATATAAAATATTAAATACAATTATATACTTACCAATACTTACGTTGTAATGGCATGCGTTGTAAAAGTACTTGCGTTGTAAAAACATGCGTTGTAATGGTATGCGTTGTAAAAGTTTTTGCGTTGTAAAAAATGCGTTGTAGTGGTAGTGCGTTCTAAAAGTTGCGTTGTAAAGGTTGTTTACCATTTTGGATGTATGACGTTACAACGCATACTTTTACAACGCATACCGTTACAACGCATTTTTTACAACGCAAAAACTTTTACAACGCATACCATTACAACGCATGTTTTTACAACGCTAGTACTTTTACAACGCATGCCATTACAACGTAAGTATTGGTAAGTATATAATATTTTATATTAAAATAAATGTAATTAATATAATTTAATTTAATTGAATTTATTTAATATAATTTTTTTTACCTTGTACCCCTGTACTCCAAAAACCCAAATTAACCCAGAAACCTAAAAATACCCCTGTACCCCAAAAACCCAAAACTGTCCCTGAACCCTAAAAATACCCTTGTACCCCATAAACCCAAAACTGTCCCTGAACCCTAAAAATATCCATGTACCCCAAAAACCCAAAACTGTCCCTGAACCCTAAAAATACCCCTGTACCCCATAAACCCAAAACTGTCCCTGAACCCTAAAAATACCCCTGTACCCAAAAACTGAAAACAGTCCCTGAAACGTAAAAATACCCCTGTACCCAAAAACTGAAAACTGACCCTGAACCCTAAAAATACCCCTTTACCCAAAAACTGAAAACTGACCCTGAACCCTAAAAATACCCCTTTAAAAACTGAAAACTGACCCTGAACCCTAAAAATACCCCTTTACCCAAAAACTGAAAACTGACCCTGAACCCTAAAAATACCCCTTTACCCAAAAACTGAAAACTGACCCTAAACCCTAAAAATACCCCTTTACCCAAAAACTGAAAACTGACCCTAAACCCTAAAAATACCCCTTTACCCAAAAACTGAAAACTGACCCTGAACCCAAAAAATACCCCTTTACCCAAAAACTGAAAACTGACCCTAAACCCTAAAAATACCCCTTTACCCAAATACTGAAAACGTTAAAAAAAACCAAACATATAAAATATTAAATATAATTATATACTTACCAATACTTACGTTGTAATGGCATGCGTTGTAAAAGTACTTGCGTTGTAAAAACATGCGTTGTAATGGTATGCGTTGTAAAAGTTTTTGCGTTGTAAAAAATGCGTTGTAGTGGTAGTGCGTTCTAAAAGTTGCGTTGTAAAGGTTGTTTACCATTTTGACTGACTGAGGCTAAGAAGGAATCTAGTATGGCTATGCTATTATTACCAGAGTCCTTATTCCTTGAGTTATAAAAATTAGGATGTATGACGTTACAACGCATACTTTTACAACGCATACCGTTACAACACATTTTTTACAACGCAAAAACTTTTACAACGCATACCATTACAACGCATGTTTTTACAACGCTAGTACTTTTACAACGCATGCCATTACAACGTAAGTATTGGTAAGTATATAATATTTTATATTAAAATAAATGTAATTAATATAATTTAATTTAATTTAATTTATTTAATATAATTTTTTTACCTTGTACCCCTGTACCCCAAAAACCCAAATTAACCCAGAAACCTAAAAATACCCCTGTACCCCAAAAACCCAAAACTGTCCCTGAACCCTAAAAATACCCTTGTACCCCATAAACCCAAAACTGTCCCTGAACCCTAAAAATATCCCTGTACCCCATAAACCCAAAACTGTCCCTGAACCCTAAAAATACCCCTGTACCCCATAAACCCAAAACTGTCCCTGAACCCTAAAAATACCCCTGTACCCAAAAACTGAAAACTGTCCCTGAAACCTAAAAATACCCCTGTACGCAAAAACTGAAAACTGACCCTGAACCCTAAAAATACCCCTTTACCCAAAAACTGAAAACTGACCCTGAACCCTAAAAATACCCCTTTAAAAACTGATACCCCTTTACCCAAAAACTGAAAACTGACCCTGAACCCTAAAAATACCCCTTTACCCAAAAACTGAAAACTGACCCTGAACCCTAAAAATACCCCTTTACCCAAAAACTGAAAACTGACCCTGAACCCTTAAAATACCCCTTTACCCAAAAACTGAAAACTGACCCTAAACCCTAAAAATACCCCTTTACCCAAAAACTGAAAACTGACCCTAAACCCTAAAAATACCCCTTTACCCAAATACTGAAAACGTTTAAAAAAAAAAAACATATAAAATATTAAATATAATTATATACTTACCAATACTTACGTTGTAATGGCATGCGTTGTAAAAGTACTTGCGTTGTAAAAACATGCGTTGTAATGGTATGCGTTGTAAAAGTTTTTGCGTTGTAAAAAATGCGTTGTAGTGGTAGTGCGTTCTAAAAGTTGCGTTGTAAAGGTTGTTTACCCTGAAATCCATACAGTTGTGCCCAGTACCCCTGCTTGCCCTCTGGCCCTTCGAAAGTGGTTCCGACTATGGCTTAATGCCATATGCGGATGTATGACGTTACAACGCATACTTTTACAACGCATACCGTTACAACGCATTTTTTACAACGCAAAAACTTTTACAACGCATACCATTACAACGCATGTTTTTACAACGCTAGTACTTTTACAACGCATGCCATTACAACGTAAGTATTGGTAAGTATATAATATTTTATATTAAAATAAATGTAATTAATATAATTTAATTTAATTTAATTTATTTAATATAATTTTTTTTACCTTGTACCCCTGTACCCCAAAAACCCAAATTAACTAAGAAACCTAAAAATACCCCTGTACCCCAAAAACCCAAAACTGTCCCTGAACCCTAAAAATACCCTTGTACCCCATAAACCCAAAACTGTCCCTGAACCCTAAAAATATCCCTGTACCCCATAAACCCAAAACTGTCCCTGAACCCTAAAAATACCCCTGTACCCCATAAACCCAAAACTGTCCCTGAACCCTAAAAATACCCCTGTACCCAAAAACTGAAAACTGTCCCTGAAACCTAAAAATACCCCTGTACCCAAAAACTGAAAACTGACCCTGAACCCTAAAAATACCCCTTTACCCAAAAACTGAAAACTGACCCTGAACCCTAAAAATACCCCTTTAAAAACTGAAAACTGACCCTGAACCGTAAAATACCCCTTTACCCAAAAACTGAAAACTGACCCTGAACCCTAAAAATACCCCTTTACCCAAAAACTGAAAACTGACCCTGAACCCTAAAAATACCCCTTTACCCAAAAACTGAAAACTGACCCTGAACCCTAAAAATACCCCTTTACCCAAAAACTGAAAACTGACCCTGAACCCTAAAAATACCCCTTTACCCAAAAACTGAAAACTGACCCTAAACCCTAAAAATACCCCTTTACCCAAAAACTGAAAACTGACCCTAAACCCTAAAAATACCCCTTTACCCAAAAACTGAAAACTGACCCTGAACCCTAAAAATACCCCTTTACCCAAAAACTGAAAACTGACCCTAAACCCTAAAAATACCCCTTTACCCAAATACTGAAAAGGTTAAAAAAAACCAAACATATAAAATATTAAATATAATTATATACTTACCAATACTTACGTTGTAATGGCATGCGTTGTAAAAGTACTTGCGTTGTAAAAACATGCGTTGTAATGGTATGCGTTGTAAAAGTTTTTGCGTTGTAAAAAATGCGTTGTAGTGGTAGTGCGTTCTAAAAGTTGCGTTGTAAAGGTTGTTTACCCTCAAAGCAGGTGGTAACCATAAAAGCCATGATTAAGTAAAATTTGAAAAACTGTTGGCCAATCACCAACAGGTCCAGGCCTGACCAATCACACATAAGGACATTCAGCAGCAGCATTAGGCGTTCCACAATGCCTGGGATGTACATGGTGGTGAGGCGGCGAAGGCTACAGCGAGCAGCACGGAGGAGACGCATGAGGCAGGCAAGGATTTACCGGCAGCGGGTCACCTTGCTGGGCCAAACCAGAGAACAGATTTATGCAAAATACAGGCTGAATGGGGAAATGATCACCTGGCTGATACAAGAACTCGACCCCATCATGCAGCACCCAACAAGGCGAAACAATTCTGTGCCCACACATGTGCAGGTATTGTGCAGCCTGCACCTCCTGGCCTCCGGCAGTTTCCAGGGCATAGTAGCCGCTGCTGGGGGGATATCCCAGCCCACCATGTCACGCTGCCTCCACACTTTTGTTGACGCCATGCTCAGCCAGCTCCACCGGCACATCACATTTCCCACAAGCCAACGGAATTGGACCAGACAAAACTACAATTTTATAATGTCGCCCATTTTCCCCATGTCCTCGGCTGCATAGACTGTACCCACGTCGCCATCTGCCCACCAGCTGGCACGGAGTATATGTACCGCAACAGGAAGTCCTACCACTCCCTCAACATACAGATGGTCTGCAATGCCAAGACCATCATCACTGACATTGTGGCCCAGTACCCAGGGAGTACCCATGACTCCTTTATCTTCAGGCACAGCGGACTCCACACACGACTGATCAGGGGAGAGTTTGGGGAAGGACACCTACTTGGTAAGTACACTTTGTCGACAATGTCACATTGCAATGAAGTAACTGCGCTGCACAGGCAATCAACATCTGCTCCTCTCATTCAGGTGACAGTGGCTACGCCCTACGGGAATACCTCCTGACCCCTTACCTCAACCCTGCCACACCTCAGCAACGGCGCTACAATGTTGCGCACATCCGGACAAGGAACTGTATTGAAAGGACATTTGGCCTGCTCAAGAGCAGGTTCCGTATACTGCACAAGACAGGTGGGGCCATGTATTACAGTCCTGCAGCGTGCTGCCGCATTGTGGCTGTCTGTGCAATGCTTCATAACATTGCAACCAAGCGCCGGATACCAGTTGACATCTCAGGCAGTGAATCTGAGGGGGACGACCGGCCACCAGCACATGCGCACCATGCACGCGGGGAGAACCCAGCTGAAGGCCACAGACGTCGCAACCACATCACAGCTAACAATTTCTAGCCCACCCCCTTCCCCCACCCCACATATCACAATTGCATGCAAAATGTAATGATTACACAAGGCGAATGTGTGCAGCAAAATAAATGTATTTGTTTGATTCACAAGAAAAAAGGGTCATGGTATCAACTATTTACAAGTTACAGTATTCCTGCATACTGCATGTGAAGGTTCATGGCAGGCTTAGCGTCAGCCTGCGCCAGTGTCCCTCACACAATGTCATTGGCGCCTCCGGCGCGTAATGCCCAGGCGCCTGTGAGGCTCTTCCTCATCCTGGGCAGCTGTACCAGGCGTTGCCCTGGTGCTGCGCCTAGGTGGCGGGACCTGCGTGGCAGAGTGGCTGCTCACGCTGGAGGCACCCTCACTCGCATCGTCTCCCCCTACAATGGCCGGTAGCACAGGTGTATGCAGTGCGGTCACGGCGGTGGTCAAGTGCTCCAGCACCCGGGTTATGTCCTCGCAGCACTGGACCAGTTGGTGCTGCTGGGTCAGAGAGCGCCGGGACAGCTGGGTGGTGGCATTTGCTGCCACATAATTAGACCGACTATAGGCCGACAGCCGGCTCATCAATTGGTGGTGGCGCCTGCTTGCAACACTGCGGTGCTTAAAGAGCGCAGCAGTGTTCTCCTCCATGGCCGCCGTCATGCGGTCCATGGCCGCCGTCATGCGGTCCATCCGCTCTCCAACACCTGCCACATTGCGGCCAATTTTATGCAGCTGGAGCTGGATGGCTCCTTGCTGCTGCGACTGGCGCAGGTGTATTCGGAGCATGCGCCGCTCCACGCTCATGCAGGCATGGAGATGCCCATTGCCCCTCCTGCTGTTCGGCCGCTGTGTTGCGGATGTGGCTGGCCCAGATCTGGTTGCACGAGCTGCAGGTGGTGTAGCAGCTGGTGTTGCAGGTGCGGCAGGAACTGGAGGCACATTGGTGGGGTGCCTGGCTCTGGCAGCCGGTTGGCCGGCAGATGTAGTAGCAGGTACGGTGGGGGGCCTGGCCTTGGCAGCCGGTGGGCCGGCAGATGTAGGAGCAGGTACGGTGGGGGGCCTGGCTGCTGGTGTTGGTGCAGCGGCAGATGCAGGAGCAGGTACGGTGGGGGGCCTGGCTGCTGGTGTTGGTGCAGCGGCAGGGGCTGGTGGCTGGGTTTCGGGTAGGGATTCCTCCTCCTGGGCCTCCTCATCAATCAGCAGCCTCTCGCTGTCACTGTTATCATCGCCACCTGTGAGGGTAAGTGGATACTCATTAGGTGCATGTGACTGTCAGACGTGCAGATGTTACATGCATGCTGGGTGTCATTCCCTGGATGGCTGTGGATTTGCGCACTTTGGAACCTTTCTGGCCGCATTGTGGTACTACTACATTGTGGACATACTACGTCTCCCACAATGCTTCAGGGCATTTCCTGATGCACAACATAGGCATGACTAAGGGCCAATGAGTGAGACTATTTGGTCAGGGACGGTCATAGGGGACAGGGTCGCAGTCGCATGCCACTTACCTTGGGTGTCTTGGGTGGGGCGGGAGGAGTCCAGAGGGGTCACGCCAACACACGCCTCCCTCTCCAAGGTGTCCTCAACCTGGTCCTCCAGGGGTGTGTTGGGTGGGACAGTCGGTCCGCCACCTCCAGTGCCCGATGCCTCACCAAGGCGCTCCGCCACCCTCTCCTTGGCACGCCCTCGGAGGTCGTACCAGCGCTTCTTCAGCTCCTCCAACGACCGGTCCGCCACGCCCACAGAGTTGACGCTGGAGGCTATCCCCAGCCAGATCCTGCGCTTGTCCTGCTCTGGGACCTTCCGGGAGTTGGCACCAAAGAGCCGGTCGTGGTTGGCCACCACCCCTTCAATCAGGTTCTCGAGCTCCTGCCCGGAGAACTTGAGTTTGCGCTTGCGGCCAGCGCTGTTGCTGGGGCCAGGGACAGGTTCCTCGGACATGGCGGTCGCTAATTCTGCCGTTTCTGGACTCGCTAACGGTGGTTTAGCGTCTCCTTTCCGTCGTGCACACTCGAAGGATAGCGTCACTGTGGTGTTTGGGGGTGGGAACTGGCTGCTTCCTGGTTGTGATGTCATCACGGTGCTCGGAATGCGTCTTCCCGTTTTCCAGATCCCGCGAGAATGCGACTCGCAATCCCGATCGCACGGGATTGCGAGTCGCTATCCCGTGCGATCGGGATTGCGAGTCGCTATCCCGTGCGATCGGGATTGCGAGTCGCTATCCCGATCCCAGGTAGCCGGGAATAGCGATTTTTCTGCGTTTTTTGTAGGTCGCTAACGGCTTTAGCGCCCGCGTGCGAGTCGCTATTTTTTCCCCGAAAAGTAAATGAATGCCGTTTTGCGTTTCCTCAATAGCGAGTCGCTATTAATCGCTATTAGGGACACGCAAAACGGCCCGTACATGAATCAGGCTGATAGTCTGCTCAGTTGCCTACCACCAAGCACAATTGCATCTGTGTTTAATTTAAATGAAAATCAGTGATGATGGAATCGAAATGTATGCAAAGTAACATGTTCATTACATGTTCTCTTGATTGTCATGCTTCCAGCTTAATGACCATTCTTTTCTCCAAGAACATGAAACAGTAACATTTGACTGCTTATATGTAGCTAGGGTTACAGTTTAACTTACAGTTGCAAAGCATCTTATCTGACGTTTTCCTAACTATTTGAAACTTCTATTCTATTTCTTCTCATTGTGCTTTAGAAACGGAAACCCGTGTTGTGCAATTCCACGCGTGACATACGGCAGTCTGAACTGAATGTTATTTGACTTTGATTTTCAAGGTCATTCCTAACAATGTGTCATGCTTTCCTTTGTATCAAGCAGAACTGAGAAAACATTACAGCTCGTTGTCCTCCTGGCAGGAGACGGGGTTAGACATAAAGAACTTCCTCCCTCCACTCGACCTCATTCTCTACCATAATCAGGTCCTGCAAATCTTGTCAATTGCAGCACACTACTTTAAGGACTATGCATTTGGTTGTGCACTTGTCTACACTCAGCATCTCACTTGTCATTTAAAGTATGATCAAAGCACTCGCACCTGAAACTATGTTTTCTCAAAAAGTTGAAAACTGCCCTGATCATGAATAGTAATGAGGCAGGCATCTGATTGTGACTCCTTTCGAAAAATAGCAAATGCTGGGAACGAGCCCTGATTGGGACATTAACAATGTGCTAGTAAGACTACTAGTAGTCCTTACAAAGTCTTCCTACCTAACCTCCCACATTTTCGATAGGTGGTAGGCTGCTCTGTGTGGATTGCCTTGGTTCACAGGGTGTTATGTTTGCTGTGAGTCTAAGTGGGAAACATTTTGATATTGTTGATGAGTGACTAGTGCAGAGCTCTCCTCCCCTCGGAGACAGCGCTTAGCAATATGAAGGAGTATGAATGAAATGCCAAAGATGGACTTATGCATCTTTTTGCCTTTTACCAGATTTCTCAGGAGGACACACATTACATTTTTAGCGACGAAAGACAACCTTTCCTGATTCTATTTTTCGTAAACTACTTAAAATATATGCTCACAAATGTCACAGTTCTGGCTAACTACTCAATAAATCCGTATATGAAGTAGAGGGGATGGGTGAAAACGTAGAGAGAGGTGCGTGATCTTTCTGGATAGCCTACATTACGGTCACTGCTCTGTGTCCGTTATTATGGATTTTGTTTATTATCTCACAGCCGTAGAATTTGGGACCTGCAGTGGTGGGCTGCTTTAAAGTGTTCTTGGATGCCAGCTACATGCGAGGGATCTCTTAACATCTTGGGGCCTCTTTTATGAAGTGACGCATCGCTGCATGAAAACAGCATTGCATCACTTTTCATTGCCCCCTCCTTGAGACACCAATGATGCGTCATATTTACACTATGATGCCTCATGTCGCAAGGAGTTACAGAAACGTCAGTATTTCTGACGTATCTGTAGGCGCAAAAATGACGCATTGCTGGAGTGTGTCACAAAAGTAACGCAATTCCAGCAATGGGTCATTACACATGGGCAAGTCCCATGTGAGATGTGCCTGCGTCAGTCTTACGCCTGCCATGCGTCCTAGAAGTGGTGCAGTGAAATCTATTAGCTTTCACTGCGTCACTTCTACTACCCTTTCTTGCATCTGATCGCCCCCCCATGCATACATTATACCTAGCGCAGACATAATGTGGCACGGGGGTTTACAAAGTGACGCATCTACATAGATGCGTCACTTTGTAAATATGGTGCAACATGGCTTATTTTTTACGCCACTGGTGCATCACAAAAAGTGATGCACCGGCGGCGCGTAAGTGACGCAATGGCTCATAAATAAGCCCCTAGGTATTGATACACTGTATTGAAGTCCTCAATGAGGGTCACTGTATAAGACAGATCACTTCGCAAATTAACTGGTTGTCATCTTTGTTATTAGGTGATTGTGTTGAGCGTGATTGAATGGGTTTTTGGTAATGTCATGCAAGCCCTGGAACAGTTTCCGGGCTGCTTTGGTAATAGACAATCACGCCAAGCATAGTTTATCAGGACTGACAAGAGAGTATATTGTTATCTGGCCTATCCTGCTCATATGTCACCGGTGGTAGACTATTTTGGGGGTTCATGACAGCTAATCACCAACAGATGTATGGTCTACGTATTTGTCCAGAAGTTGATCATGTGTAGAGATTGGTTGTGATTTTTCGGTGGCTTCTGCATTCATAGGAAGTAAACATTGTTTACCTTCTCGGGAAAAGTCAGGTATCTCTTTCTTTCATGAATTTATGGGGAGGTTAAATATTCCTTACCTTGGACGTTAGTGAGTTCCAAAGGTTTTTTACTTGGTTTGTGAATGATTGTCCATGAATAGATTTTGTCTTGTAGATAGGGAAGATGGTTTGGGTGCCAATTTTGAATAATAGAGAGTAGCCTATTCTTGGAGTATAGTTGAAGATTTGTTTGTAGATATTGCGTCTCTTCTCCCTGGAAGGCTCTGTATACAATGAAGAGTTCGCTGAAACCAATATGTCTGGCTATGGGCAGCAATTGCAGTGAGTTGAGCACCTGTACCAGAGATCCCTGTGGGTGGAGATTGAATAGTTGTCTTTATGTGGTGTTTTGGATCATTTCCAAATTCGCTGGAACAAAGCAGTGAGCACCTAGGTACACACTGTTTGTTTATTCGACCCTCAAAATGGCATGGGTGAGACTTGCACTTAGTTTTTAGTGGCACCCTAACAGTAAGGGGATGCCACTTTGTGCTACATTGTGAAGAAAGTCCACCTTGTGACTTCTTGAATATGTGAGATTATAGATAGGTTTGAATCCATGTCTACCCCATGGTGTTTTACTTCCCATGATGCTGTTAGTGGATACTTCATTTCTTTGAGTCAGCTTGTAATGGGCAGGAGGCTATTCCATTGTAAACATGTCATGTTGTCAGTTTTATAGATATCCAGTTTACGATGGTTGATCATCTGATGTCCATAGGGAGTTCAAGTTTTAGGATGATGTGTGTGTTATATGCGGGGTGAACTAGAATTGAGTAGAATTGGAGAAATGATCATGCTTTCTATGAATTTGCAACGAGTGTGGGAGACAATAATTAATGGCAGCATTGGTACTAAGCTATGTCTGTCTTTGAGATAAGAGGAAACCAGTGTGGCATGTTTCCTTGTATGTTGATCTATTACGGTCTGCGTGGGAGTGTCTGATGATGTACAGAGTCAAAAGTATCAAATAGGCTGTAAGGCTGCAGTTTCTCTATTCTGTTAGTTTCCGATCTGCCTCTGAGATGATGTTCAGGTTCTTTATTGTTAAGATAAAGGTGTAGGAAAGTACTTTGAAGAAAGCCTGTGAGTGGTGTATGATTCTGGATTGAAGACTTCTGCAGGAACTTTTCGTAATTCTTTTGAGGACCATTCTATATTGGCTATGAGTATCATGAAACGCCATCTCCTTGCAGATTCAATGGCTAATTTGTATCCTCCATTGTGCCAAAGGAACAGTATTTTATTATTCTAATTGTTTGACATTGACTATTTCAGTAAGAGTTTTTCCTTTAGTTTCTTATTCTTTTCATTTATCTCGGGTGTCCCTTTCTTGTGTTTGCTCCGTGTGGATTCTTTTACCGTACCTGTCTATCCAGACTTTTACTATTTTATTCATGGAAATTGGCTACTTACATTAGATGTCTTTTTGGGTGAGATTTTATGAGTTTCGAATCCAATGTTTTGAGGTTGGGTTTTTTCAATTTTTGTTATCAACTCTTGTTGTTCTGTGCTATTTTTGTTTATTTGTTATTGTCTATAAGGTTGATGTTTATATAGAGGAATTGATGGTCACTCTACATTGTACATCTGTATCTCTTGTTGTTCATAAACTACCCCACTTGTTGTTCCAGTTCCATGTCCTCGTAATCCAAAGAAGGTAATTCTCCACAGAGTAATCAGAGGGCAGCTGTGCAACCAGGATTGGTGTTTGCCTAACACCCCGTCTTTCATGGGAGAAAGGACATCCCCTGAAGTCTGGATCTTTTGATGGAAGAACACTTAGGAGGCACCTAGGAGGCCCTGCACCTACTGAGAGAGAGAGAGAGGGAATCTGCTTACCCTGCAGGAGGGGAGTGTATCCAGGAAGGATAGTGGTGTAACACACCCCAGTGGCTGCGAAGCACACAGAGGAGAAGCTCTGGGAAGACCCAAGTGTCAGAGGGCTCCTCCAAACTCTAACTCCGGTTCCAGGTGAAGATTACAACTCTGTATCCACATTATTGCTGAGGCCTTGTTAGGGCTGTAATTGCATGCTGTGACCAGCCTCTACGGGGCTCCACCAGCCACAATTGTGATCAGTTCATGTAGAGCTGCAACTGTCAAACCTGTGATCAGCCTGTGTGGGGTTGCAACTGCTGAAGCTGTGATTTGCCAGTGTGAGGCAGCCACTTCCTAAGTTTTTACAGGCCTAAGCAGGTCTACAGCAGACAGATGTTTGACATGCCCATGTAAGGTTGCATCAGCCGAATTCGAAATTAGCCCACAAGGGTGCTGAATCTGCCACATCTCACCAGGCCCTTTCAGGGGCTCTGTCATGGACCGTGAGGCCCTGGTATTGGCCAATCTGCAGAACCAGAGGCCTAGGACACTTATTGCAGTCAAGGCAGGATTATGCCACATCAGAGCTGTGAATTCCCATGCCTGCGAACCAAAAGGTTCAGAGCGCATAACTGCTGATTGCTGACCAGGGGACACTTGAGAATGGCCTCCCAGGATACCGCAACTCATCGTAATATACTGGTGTGCCCTGATCTACCAGACAGGATGGGGATGAATTGTGACGACTGATTCCACCCATAAGCAGTTCCGAGACTAACAAGACTTAACACTCAAACTGTTTTGGCATAATTTGAACTGTACCTCTGCCAGATTCATGCTACTCCTGTTTCCCTAAGAATTCGAATGGATCTTCCAGAACTGGAGAGAGAGCCTGGGGAACGTCAGTGAGTGAGATGGGTGCAGTACCAGCAAAGACAGCTCCCAAAGGCACTAAAATATTTCAGCTGCTGATAGTGTTGTAATGAGTAAACTTGTGTAATAAAGTACTTTTTGTTTCTAAACAGGCAAGCACTGTGCTTGACATTCACTTTATTGGATTGTTGATTGATTCTTAAGCTCTGTACTTGAGCATCCCAATACTTAATTCCTGAGAAGCCTGTGACTGATAGCCCTTGCTTCTCTGGGAGTCAAGTAAGGTAAGTGTTGGACTACTTTACAGAGTTGTGGCTGGATGTACCCCATATTATCAAAATTCAACAACCTCAGCCCTTATTACCCTCTCCCTCCCCTGTTGAGGCTCAGTATTCCTTGCTTGCTCCATGGTTACCTGAATGACATCTGACATTTACTAAACAAAAAGGCAGTCAGGTGAAAAGTTTGAGATGTTTATTGAGGATGCATTTTAGTGTGTGTGCAAGTGATACACTTTGTTAGAATATCTGTGGGAGAAGAAGGGCATTAGCAGATAGTGAGGGTGATATAGGGGCAGAGGGGGTCTTTACAGTCATTTAGTAAGTGGTTAACATCTAAGGGACATGCTTGTTAGTTGAAAAAGGGAGAGGGACATTAATAACTGGTGAAAATTGCAGTGGCGTTTTAGAATATGCTGTCAGGCATGATTCCAGCACATTGGGAAAGTGAAAACATGATACCATTGTAGAAAATAGAAACCTTCTCAGGAGTCTCACTGATACACCTGGTTCTTTAAACCAACAAAGAAGAGATTGGCACAGAAGCTGTAATATGAAATACATTTTTTATTCACCTTAGATGAGGGAGACTACGTCACACAGTACCCTCAGGAACTGTAGGAGGCATTCTAAGGAGTACAGAAAACAGGGACCTTATATTTGCTTAGGTTACATTAGTCAGCATAAAACCAAGGGGCAGTCCTGCATGTACCAGCATGCAAACTGACTAATATGGGTATACAAGATCTGCTTTCTCAACAAAGTGGGAGGAGAGTCCAAACTGAGCATATTAGTAAGAAACGCCTGACAGTTCTATACTAGGAGCAGGTGAATTCTACTAGATAGGCCCCTCTGAGCATGTGCAAGGCTCTGGAAGAGAGAAACAGCACATGGCGAGCACATGGCTAACTAGAATGGCTGCCAAGTACAAAATGGCTTTCAACTCATGCTAACAGGTCCCTGCAATCTTTAACAGATAGTCCTTTTAGCATGAGCTAAAGACATCCCTGTGATCCAGCAGGAACATAGAAAAGATTTGCACATTTATTTTTATAAATTTATCAATCCTAATTCATTGCTAGGTGGGCATTTTCCATTCTAAACATTTCATTAGGCGAGTACAAGGGGAACAAAGCATTGGGTCATAATTAACATAGGAGAGAGTAATGACTATTATCACAAACAGAATTGTCAATTTTCTTTTTTTTCCCACCCTAAGCAAAAAGCAAATTCTAGAATCATCTAGTAAACACATTTTCAGGGATCCTATGCATTTCAGTGAACATCCATTTCAAATTCAGAATAGCCAACAGCACATATCATTAATACATTCAAGGAAAGGACAAAGTCACATTTTTCAATTGCTCAGAAAAAGTTGTTTTGTGCAGAATAAATATAACTAATGCAAATATTAAAGCAGTCAAACAGATTATTACAAAAACAATCCTGGCTCCAAGGGACCAGGAGAACCACACAGGGTCATAGGAATTAGGACGAGGAGCCGCAAAGGGCTGCTCCTCCTAAAAAATGGGACAACCAAAGGGGTACATTATTTACGATAAAGAAGTCCTTGGGGAAAAGGAAGCCGCTGTATAACCAGCTAGAGGGGAGTCTTCTCCCTGTGTCCGTTTGAGCCTCACAGGCAGGCACTTGTTGTTTTCACGGTGGAGCTGAACAACTCACAACCCAAGAATCACAGCCCAGTTTCAAGGGAAACGTTTCTTCTTTCAGTATAGGGCAATCACCCACCCAGGGCAAATGCTTTCAGCGATCCTGTCCGGTGTCTCAGGCAGTGCACCAGTTTTCTTCACTTCAATCTAACAGGCACACAAGACATCAGGCAGTGCACCAGTTTTCTTCACTTCAATCTAACAGGCACAGGAGACACAGTACCTGTACACTAAACTCAAGTACTTCCCTAACTGCTATATTACTCTATTGGTGCACTGCTCTTTGTTGGGGGCCACCCATTGCATCCAGTGTGCCCAGGTATCTCTTGACCAACAAATAAAGGTACAACCTTGCATTCACTTTGGGACCATGATTCTGAGGCCTGATGCTAGGATCTCTGAAGCAACTCTTGTTTCAAAAGGAGTCACCTCAAGCAAAGTCTCCTTGTTGTTCTGGTCAGTCTGTGACTCTCTCAGCTGGGCATCAAAAAATATGATCCACGATTTCTCCATTCTTATTTGTGACCCCGTCTTTCGCCCAAGACAGTGGCAGGGGTACACCACTCATCCCAGGGCTTCCGCCTTCACTGAGGTCCTGGTCGCCAGCAATGCCTGTGCTGGTTACCTTCACTTTGACTTCAAGCTGGACTGGTGCTGACTCCCCAAGCTGGATCTGATGTCCGAGTCACTCTGGCAATGGTTGTAAGGCAGCAAATATCTATTGATGGACAGAACAAAAGGTCTTTAGACAAGGCACAGACATAATCTATCAACAGAGAGGGTAGTCTCAGAATACTTCCCAGTCTTGGGACGCCCCATATATTAGCAAGGCATCCAAGAAGCACTTCATTTATCTATGTAAGAGTAAATAAAACAACAGCCTGGACATATTGGCAAGTATAAAAGGAACTGTTTGGTGAACTGAGTAATACGTCACCCAATCCCAAGCAACCAAGGAAGTCTGTGTTCATTTACTAATTTCTGAGGAAAAGAGAAAAACAATACAGACATACTCTAAATCCTTACGTCTGTATATTCCTAATCTGAAGACCCTCAAGAAAAAAGGAAATGTTCTACACTATTGCTCATAAACTTTACATTACTTGTACAGGACTGCAGACACTTCTAAAATGATTTCTCTTAATAAAATCACCTACATTGTACGCTTAGGACCATGCTCTCATGTTATAGGAGCAACAAGAAAATCTAAAACTGCTAATTTAACAGGGATTACATTTTCTCCAGCAGAACATGTTGTGACAAACAAACTCGTATAAAACAATATTTCCTTCAAAAATGTTTGCTAATGATCACATGGGCATCTTCCCTGTGTTCTACTTTTCACAATCCAAACTATGCAACATCAGCTCTAATACGGACTGTCAGTTTTTTTACACAGACAATAATGATACAATAATGATGTTATCCCCTGAGAATTGTAGAACAAAACATTCCCACATCTAGTTTCCCTTAAAGATCAAATAAGGGAACATCAATCTAGGCTACTCATCCTTTCATAATTTCATCAAACAGGATGGGCAGTAACATAGCATATTTATATATTCATTTTATTAATGCTAACAATGTTTATAACAGTGTTACTGAATAGCCAATTAAATGTCTCTTGGCTATTTCACAGACAGCTTAGACAGGCTAAAAAATAATTGAGTAAAAGAGAGAGAAAATATACATTTGCCTACCCTTAATTTGTAGAGGAACTAGCCGCCTTTCCCCATTTTGACAGTAGGAAACCTGAAACAGGTTTCACTTCTGTCAACACTATCAACCCTTATTTGTAGCAATTGGGCATAAACAAACTCATGAATATATGACAAATCTATCTGTTAATCAAAGCTCACATATAAAATTATATTGCCGTTTATTTATATGAGTGCATAAGAACTAACTTTTGCCAACAAAAAACAAGTAAGCAAAACTTCTCCTTCTTTCCCTGCCTTTCAAAAAGTTTCAGAGGTCAAAATGTCAAAGCAAATCTTGCTCTGGGCCTTGCTAGGCTTCTAAATGTAGAACTCGACCTTTAACTCTTTACCAGCTGTCCTATTTTGTGTGCAAGGCTTTCCATGCTGCTTTTCCCCAATTCAAAGTGATCCTGGAGACTGATAACTGAACAAGCAGACCCACTCCATTCCTATCTGCCAACAATTCAGAGGTAAGCTTAATAACTTCTGCTAGTTTTTAGGGCTCGGGCCTACGCCTCCACGAAGTGGGGGGCGGAGCTTGCGAGCTCTTATGCGTTAAAAAAAAAAAAGAATTCAGAAAGGGGTCCGGCTGGCACATTCCTTAGTTTTTTATGGCATCTGCCTAGTGATTCGTCTTCGCTGTGCTGTGTATTTAGTAGCGTTGACGTGATAGGCTATATGTAATTTACGCGTGACCGATGTGGCATATTTTCGGCGGTTTCGCGCACGGCAGACTTATTAATCTTAATTAGGAGCTGTCAGAGTGCCCGTGTAATGCAATCCAGATGGTGCGAGCGCGTTCACCATTGCATTGCATACAAAAAAGTCATCTGATCTCTTCAGTGAGTGTCCGCATGCGCTGTACGGGGCATCTTTTTCCAGGCGCGAGGGGTCTTTGTAAAATCGTAGACTGCGCCTCGTTCCCCGCAAATCTAGACGGCCAGCGCTCTAACCAAATATGCGACAAAAATAACCCGGATGACAGGGAAATGTGTTGACATCACTGTTCGTGTAAACGTAACAGTGCGTTTTTATTTCGGAGGAGCCGGTCGCATTTCTTGTCACCCGACAAAGGCTTTGCTGCCTCAACGACACGTCCTAAATGTCAGAATTGCGCCACAGCACAATGAGGCGCTGTGTCCCCCTCTCAAAGCGTCTAATGTGCTGCAGCCCAATGACCTATTTTTATGGGGCGGCCAAGAGGGTCGTGCTGCAGCCGCCCCCGGTTAACGTGCTAACATTACAAGCCTCACATCCTCATGGCAAGTAATGCGCGTCCATGTTTTAAAACCGAAAAAAACCTCAAAATGTAAACGAAGATCTTGCCCTGTGAATTAATTTGTTCCCATCTTAGACTTCAAGAGACAGCATCCAACAGAGAATCAAAACAAGCATTGTCAAGCGCAACAGGTCTAGCCTTGCAAGCCTGACCTTATTTATTTTTTTGGTAGCAAATGCAATAGACATTACAGTTTTAAAAGTGAAAATAGTAAAATTGCAAGTTGGGAAGCTACAGGACCCTCACAGAACAAATAAAATAGAAATGAAAGACATATTGTCCCGTCAAGCCCTGGTGCATGTGGTCATTCTCAGTGTACAACTGTCAATGGATGAAAAGTGGGAGACCTATTACCCCACGGTGTATGCTACGGTGGGCGGAAGCAAAACGAGAGTAACAATGTAACAGGCCACTGGATGAAGAGGGCAGATCCAAAGACTTTATGTATTTACATATGTATTTAAAAGTGTTTTTAAATAACACAAAAGACGATTCTAAGGCAGACCTAAAAATGTGTTGTGTGCAAGGACAGCAATATAAAGAGGCTGTGGGTTCATGACTTTACGTACATTTTTCACACACACACAGTAGTGAGGGCAGAGTAGCGATGACAGTGCATATGTACAGGCTAGTGAAGCCAATGCATATCTACAGGCTAGTGATGACAGTGCATATCTACAGGCTAGCGATGACAGAGCATATCTACAGGCTAGCGATGACAGTGCATATCTGCAGGCTAGCGATGACAGTGCATATCTACAGGCTAGCGATGACAGTGCATATCTACAGGCTAGTGAAGCCAATGCATATCTACAGGCTAGCGATGACAATGCATATCTACAGGCTAGCGATGACAGAGCATATCTACAGGCTACCGATGACAGTGCATATCTACAGGCTTGTGAAGCCAATGCATATCTACAGGCTAGCGATGACAGTGCATATCTACAGGCTAGCGATGACAGAGCATATGTACAGGCTAGCGATGACAGTGCATATCTACAGGCTAGTGAAGCCAATGCATATCTACAGGCTAGCGATGACAGGGCATATCTACAGGCTAGCGATGACAGAGCATATCTACAGGCTAGCGATGACAGTGCATATCTACAGGCTAGCGATGACAGTGCATATCTACAGGCTAGTGAAGCCAATGCATATCTACAGGCTAGCGATGACAGTGCATATCTACAGGCTAGCGATGACAGAGCATATCTACAGGCTAGCGATGACAGTGCATATCTACAGGCTAGCGATGACAGTGCATATCTACAGGCTAGCGATGATAATGCATATCTACAGGCTAGCGATGACAGCGCATGTCTACAGGATAGCAATGACAGCGCATATCTACAGGCTAGTGAAGCCAATGCATATCTACAGGCTAGCGATGACAGTGCATATCTACAGGCTAGTGAAGCCAATGCATATCTACAGGCTAGCGATGACAGTGCATATCTACAGGCTAGCGATGACAGAGCATATCTACAGGCTAGCGATGACAGTGCATATCTACAGGCTAGCGATGATAATGCATATCTACAGGCTAGCGATGACAGCGCATATATACAGGATAGCAATGACAGTGCATATCTACAGGCTAGCGATGACAGTGCATATCTACAGGCTAGTGATGACGGTGCATATCTACAGGCTAGTGAAGCCAATGCATATCTACAGGCTAGCGATGACAACGATGACAGTGCATATCTACAGGCTAGTGAAGCCAATGCATATCTACAGGCTAGCGATGACAGTGCATATCTACAGGCTAGCGATGACAGAGCATATCTACAGGCTAGCGATGACAGTGCATATCTACAGGCTAGCGATGACAGTGCATATCTACAGGCTAGCGATGATAATGCATATCTACAGGCTAGCGATGACAGCACATATCTACAGGATAGTAATGACAGCGCATATCTACAGGCTAGCGATGACAGTAAATATCTACAGGCTAGCGATGACGGTGCATATCTACAGGCTAGCGATGATAATGCATATCTACAGGCTAGCGATGACAGCGCATATCTACAGGATAGCAATGACAGCGCATATCTACAGGCTAGTGAAGCCAATGCATATCTACAGGCTAGCGATGACAGAGCATATCTACAGGCTAGCGATGACAGTGCATATCTACAGGCTAGCGATGACAGAGCATATCTACAGGCTAGCGATGACAGTGCATATCTACAGGCTTGTGAAGCCAATGCATATCTACAGGCTAGCGATGACAGTGCATATCTACAGGCTAGCGATGACAGAGCATATCTACAGGATAGCAATGACAGCGCATATCTACAGGCTAGCGATGACAGTGCATATCTACAGGCTAGCAATGACGGTGCATATCTACAGGCTAGCGATGATAATGCATATCTACAGGCTAGCGATGACAGTGCATATCTACAGGATAGCAATGACAGCGCATATCTACAGGCTAGTGAAGCCAATGCATATCTACAGGCTAGCGATGACAGTGCATATCTACAGGCTAGTGAAGCCAATGCATATCTACAGGCTAGCGATGACAATGCATATCTACAGGCTAGCGATGACAGAG
Organism: Lissotriton helveticus; assembly: GCF_964261635.1. Classification (NCBI taxonomy): domain Eukaryota; kingdom Metazoa; phylum Chordata; class Amphibia; order Caudata; family Salamandridae; genus Lissotriton; species Lissotriton helveticus. The sequence goes on along the minus strand of NC_136057.1, from coordinate 2,012,524,584 downwards.
CATATCTACAGGCTAGCGATGACAGTGCATATCTACAGGCTAGCGATGACAGTGCATATCTACAGGCTAGCGATGATAATGCATATCTACAGGCTAGCGATGACAGCGCATATCTACAGGCTAGCGATGACTGCATATCTACAGGCTAGCGATGATAATGCATATCTACAGGCTAGCGATGACAGCGCATATCTACAGGATAGCAATGACAGTGCATATCTACAGGCTAGCGATGACAGTGCATATCTACAGGCTAGCGATGACGGTGCATATCTACAGGCTAGTGAAGCCAATGCATATCTACAGGCCAGCGATGACAGTGCATATCTACAGGCTAGCGATGACAGAGCATATCTACAGGCTAGCGATGACAGTGCATATCTACAGGCTAGCGATGACAGTGCATATCTACAGGCTAGCGATGATAATGCATATCTACAGGCTAGTGATGACAGCGCATATCTACAGGATAGCAATGACAGCGCATATCTACAGACTAGTGAAGCCAACGCATATCTACAGGCTAGCGATGACAGTGCATATCTACAGGCTAGTGAAGCCAATGCATATCTACAGGCTAGCGATGACAGTGCATATCTACAGGCTAGCGATGACAGAGCATATCTACAGGCTAGCGATGACAGTGCATATCTACAGGCTTGTGAAGCCAATGCATATCTACAGGATAGCAATGACAGCGCATATCTACAGGCTAGCGATGACAGTGCATATCTACAGGCTAGCGATGACGGTGCATATCTACAGGCTAGCGATGATAATGCATATCTACAGGCTAGCGATGACAGCGCATATCTACAGGATAGCAATGACAGCGCATATCTACAGGCTAGTGAAGCCAATGCATATCTACAGGCTAGCGATGACAGTGCATATCTACAGGCTAGTGAAGCCAATGCATATCTACAGGCTAGCGATGACAGTGCATATCTACAGGCTAGCGATGACAGAGCATATCTACAGGCTAGCGATGACAGTGCATATCTACAGGCTAGCGATGATAATGCATATCTACAGGCTAGCGACGACAGCGCATATCTACAGGATAGCAATGACAGCGCATATCTACAGGCTAGCGATGACAGTGCACATCTACAGGCTAGGGATGACGGTGCATATCTACAGGCTAGTGAAGCCAATGCATATCCACAGGCTAGGGATGACAGTGCATATCTACAGGCTAGCGATGATAATGCATATCTACAGGCTAGCGATGACAGCGCATATCTACAGGATAGCAATGACAGCGCATATCTACAGGCTAGCGATGACAGTGCATATCTACAGGCTAGCGATGATAATGCATATCTATGCGTGGCGTTGTTGTATGCGATCTCGGCAAGCCACAACTTATCAACCCATTCTTCCTTGCCCTGTTCGACGAAACAGTGGAGATTTTGCTTCAGCGTTTGGTTGAGGCGCTCGGTTTGGCCGTCCGTTTGGGGGTGATAGCTGGTGAAACAAACCAATTAATCGGAGGGTCCAAGGGCGAGTTTAACGACCCCCACTAGGTACATGCCCCAATCAAATATAACTCATAACACAAGGAGTACCTAGAGGTCAAAGCATAACTGTCACTCAACTGTTGGTCCAGACCCCAACACCTTACATGTGATAATATAGTGGGAACAAATAATACAATATACCTAGGTGAAAAAGTGGAGCTCGAGAGCAAAGGGAAATAATCCCATCAGAGGCCACACTGTACCGCCCTCTTTCGCATCATTTGGGTACCCCTTTACTCAGGAGGCAGAATAAATGGTCTAGTAGTATTATTATGACCATATATGAATGTTCACAAAGTATAGTAATAGAAAGAGGTTATCATAAAAAAGATGTTGGTGTGCCTACTGAAAAAGCAGTGTAGAGATAAGTGTAAAGTGATGGAAGAAAACTTAAAATTGGATAGGCTGAGTAGATCTCGGTAATTTATTGTTTTCTCTCGATAATTTTCACTTCATTTTATCACGACGTCTAAACCGTGTCGTTATTTTAGCATTTTTTTCCACTACCGTCACGGCCATTACTTACTGATGTGATTATGCGATTGTGCCTAAACCTACCAATATCTGTGTGTTGTTTGCCATTTTGTGTCTGTATGTACAGGTATGCTTTGAGAAGGAACTGCCTTCTCACACATAGAGCACCTTAGCGTATGCTACACATATCCTGATCTATACAAAACAGATAGTACAGATCGCACCCTTCATATTTCTAGGTCCTGAGGAAAGCCAGTATACTTTAAAGGTCTGACTGAAACATGTAGACCATTCACTGGATGCAGGAGTTTCTTAAATACCTCTCCACATTCATCAATGTAAAATTTGGAGGCATTTTTTCCCCCTCCCTTGTGTTTATATATGGTGTCTATATGAATGTTTTTGCATTACGTTTCCATTGGTTGTTATATGAATGCATTTCATTTATTCATGTGTTTATTGTTTGTAACATATATTGATGGTGTCTAATGTTTTTGATAACAGTGTCTCTTTTTCGCACATTTTTTAATTGAGAAAATATGTAAATAAGTAAAAAACTATCGGGAAGTAAAACGTTGCCCGCTTAGGATTATTGGCTAGGTGTGGTGTTAATGTTAATATTTTGAATGTATGTATTTAGCCATTTTTGTTGTTTTAGCAGGTCCACTAGTAGCATTTAATTTACAGGCCCTGGGAACATGTAGTCCAATTTATTAGGGGCTACATGTAAATGTAATGTGCCAATTGGGTGTAAGCCAATTTTACCATGGTGAAAGGAGAGAGCACAAGGCACTTTAGCACTGGTTAACAGTGGTAAAGTCCACTGAGTACTAAGGCCAACAAAAACGAGTTCAGCAAAAAGCAGGAGGATTGAAGAAAATTTATTGGGGAAACCATGCCAACAACGTCAGGCTGTCAAACATGTTACATTTTTTTTGTGTTTCAGGGATTGATTTTTAAAAATGTTGCTGCTGCATTTTTATTCCAATGGGAGTCTTTTATTAACTCCTTACCTCATTTACCCCTTACACACACCCCTTTCACTTCCCTCTGTAATTTTGTTTTGCCATCTCTCGAATGGACCTTGACATGAATTCCACACCACCTTTGTTGTTGTTGTTGAATTACTTTATTAGATATTTACATATCATAAAAGTACATAACATGTCAAACATAAAAGACACACATACATTAAAAGAGTTTGTCCATTACACAAATATAAAAACTATAAAAGCGTTTAAAAAAAGTCTATATACACAGCATTTGCTATATAAAAAACCCTGGTAGCAGGGGGTAAAGTGCAAAGAGTACATATGGGATTTCTAAACAGGCAAATTAACAGCTTTGTTTGAATCTATCAGCCTACTACGAATCAACTAAGCACTCGATAAATATTTTGCAACCCCACAAACAATAAACAGAGATGTTGTGTCTGAGGAAAGGATACGTAGGGCAATCCTAAAGTCTCTGACTCCCAATTCCCTGCATACTGGTTTTAGCCATCTTGATCTTGGACTTTGGTATGCTTTGCAGGCAAACAGGAAGTGGGATAAGGATTCTGGCACGCGTGAACAGTTTGGAGAAGTGTGGCTCACTGGTTAGAGGAGGCAGACCCTAAAGCAGAGGTCAGACCCGGGACCAGGGTTCAATTCCCGACGCGGCAGGGTCTTGAGCCCGAATGTCCACGGACTCGATAATTCTCGCTTCGGTGCCTACTCGAATCACGGGTTCACACATTGCAACTCTGGGCAAGAGATTGCTTAATCTCCACTACGGCCCCCGCGGCGGGATGCCTGGCTTTCACCTTGGGGATGCCCAGTATGGGTTATCTCACAGGGAAAAAGCCAGGGCGGGTTCCCAAAGCAAGCGCCTTGAGACCTTGCGGTGAAAAGGTGCTATATAAGAACCCATGACATGACATGGGCAGGTAGGGAGAAAAGCTTGTGTTCCTTTCCAGCCCTTCATAAATGTGTTAAGGGAAAGTGTGCCATACCTAAATTTCAAAAAAAGAGATCTATCTTTTGGAACTTGAATAAAGTCCAGAAATGGTTCCAGCTTCCTCATGGGCTTGTGTTCCAAAAATTTGGTAGTTAGGGCTCCTCACCGTATACTCTTGAGATCCTCAGCAAGAACTCACTCCCAGTAGATTTTCTTAACAGCCCCCTTGAGGGGTGGAGACTGTGAGGACCAAAATTCAGCCAACCCCAAATTCATAACCAGCTTCCTCAATTTAGTAAGCCACTGTATTTTATTGGCACCATTCAAGGAAATCAGTTTGTCCAGCACTGGGGCATATTTTGTCAATTCTGGTGTCCTTCTCAGGCGCACCCAGAACAGCAAAGGGCGGAGCCGGACTATATCCAAGATCGAGCGTTTGCCTATATCAAGGAAGAGTGGCTACAATGGGGTCAAGATAGGGAGGGAAACTAAATCTCTTACAAACTTGTTCTCAGCTCTAACCAGATCATCCACTTTCTCACTTCCCCAAAGTTCAGAGCCATAAATTGCAGAGGCCAAAGCCTTTCCGTCATAAACAGCAAGTGCTGGGGCTATGGGCCTATTAACAGACAAACGCTGGTTCCTTAGAATAGCTCCGGATGTTCTTTTTAGGTTTAGGAACCTTTTTGGCGACATGGGAGTGCCATTTCATTTTGCTGTTAATCCTGACTCCCAAGTAGTCAAATTCCTCCACCACCTCCAACGGCAACCCGTTAAGAGTAATGTTGCTTCTCTTTGCTTTTATAGAAGGAGGCATTACCATCAATTTTGTCTTAGAGGTGTTAACTATTAGGCCATGTTCGTCACAAAACAGAGTAAATCTGTCTAACAATTTCTGGAGACCAGACGGGGTTTGGACATCAGGAGGGTGTCATCTGCGAAGAGGAGGGTTGGTGTTTTTTCCCCTACCAGGACCGGGGCATCGGCATTGTTATGTTATGTTATGTTATAAAGTTTTTGTATAGCGCCTATCACCGCCGGTCTCTAAGCGCTTAAACAGAAAGAACATAACATGCTGTCACCCCAAAACCCTCTGCCATCTCTGATTAGGCCGGAAGTATTGCCTTTTTAAATAGGTACGTCTTCAATTTCTTCCTGAAGGAAAGTAGCTGTGAATCTTCCTTCAGACTGGCGGGTAGCTCATTCCAAGTTGCAGAAGAATCACCGAGAAAGCTCTGCCTCCTTTAGTTTTTAGTTTAAATCTGGGTTGAGTCAGATTGGAGGTCTGACCTGAGCGCAGAGTTCTGGCGGGAACATACCTCCTCAGGCGCTGCTCAATGTACTCTGGGGCTTTACCAAAGAGTGCCTTATGGGCCACACAGAGACATTTAAACTGAACCCTGAGCTTCACAGGCAGCCAGTGCAGCTTCCAAAGGAGTGGGGTTGCATGTGAGTTTCTCGGTAGAGAAAAAATCAATCTAGCTGCGTCGTTCTGCACAACCTGCAGCTTCCTCAGTAACTTCTGTGGCAAACCAAGATACAGAGCGTTGCCATAATCTAGCCTTGAGATGACTGTAGCAGAGACGATGGTTTGTAGGGTGGAGGCTGAAAGAATAGGGGTCAGCTTGCGTAATTGCCTCAACACACCCGTGCAAGAGCCTACCACAGCCGAAACTTGAGGGGCGATGGTAAGATCTGCATCGATCTTTAGACCTAGACTTTTTATCACCGTACCGGGAGTAGGAGTTTTTCCTAATTCTGGGGGCCAGTACAGATCACCCCAAGGATTTGCCTGGTTGGTGAACACCAGTACCTCTGTTTTCTCAGCATTCACCTTCAAGAGGTTGTTGGTCATCGAATTGACTGTGAATCTGAGCAAGTTCCTCACTGACTCCTGAGCCTCCCTTGTATCTTCCAGCTGCACCAGCATTGTCCTCCCTCAAATGGTCTACCACCCCACCACCCCATTAATGGAATGGAATGGAATGGCATGAGGATTTGTAAAGCGGGATGGCTACCCAGGGGCGTCCCAGCGCTTAATAAAGAGGGAGAACAATGTCGGGCCATCACGCAGCCCTGGCGCACCCCCCTGTTCACAGGCACCCTCTCTGTGAGTTGTCCCTGTCTCCCCAATCTAATTCTAGCATAATTGTCTTGATGGAGTTTAGCAATAAGCTCCAGAAAATACAGTGGAAACCCCATGTCCAGCAACACCCTCCACAGCCTATCTCGGGGAACCAGATCAAAGGCGCTCTTCAGGTCTATGAAGGCCAGATATAAGGTTCCCTTCATGATGGTCACAGATTTCCAATATATAGCACAGAACCTGAAGACCTGATCCATTGTTCCCACGTTTTGGCGAAAGCCTGCCTGAAAATGAGACAGCACATTCCCCTCCTCGAGCCAGGTTCCTATTCTATTGACAATAACCCTGCCAACTACTTTCTGAACAACGTTGATTAGACTAATTGGCCTGTAGTTGGCAGGGTCCTACCTATTACCTTTCTTATATATGGTAACTAATTCCGCGCCCTTCCAAGAATCTGGGACAGGATATCCACAGAGAATTAAATTCATTAGTAGGGCGATAAAGTAAGTCCATAACTTGGGATCATGTAGGAGTAAATCACCAGGTAACCCATCCGGGCCTGCTGCTTTGGAGGGGACTATGCTTATGATGGCATCATAAACTTCGTATGGTTCGTAGGGTTCCACAGATACCTGCCCATCGGTAGTTAAATCATTTGGTGGCCACAAGGTTTGCCCGGAACCTACCTCTTCACAGTATATTTTTGAGGATTGGGAATACCATTGTTCAGCAGTTATATGGTTAGGGAGGGGCTCGACTCCTCTTCTATCAAGTTTGTTAATCAGGTTCCAGAACAGGGTCGAGTCTTTCAAGTAGGCAGCATTCTTAAGTTGTTGCCAATGCTCTTCTTCCCATTCCTTCTTAGCCCGTCTAATGCAGATGTTATATTCCTTCCTGGCTACCCTAAATGATAGCGCATCCTTACATCTAATGCAGTTTGATATTACCCTTCTCTTTCTCCTGCATTCTGCCGTATACCGTGGTGACCCCGTTTTAGTATTAGAGATCTTCCCGGACCCTTTGGTATCCTCAATGATAAAATATGAGCCAATTTTCTCTATTAGGGTTTTATAGGAGTCTGTAAATTTGGAACATTTTTTAGTGCCTTGAAAAGAAATCAAAGATGAAAGCTCACTAGTCTCGGTTTCAACTAGTTCTTTGATACTAGTTAACTTATCTACTTGGCACTTCACCCTGTTCCATTTTAATTTGCGATTACAGTTAGATGGAACTACCTCCTTTGTAAGAAATAAGGGGCCTTTAGGTGAGACCCTCCCGCTTCTCCATCTTATTTCCATACAGAGCGGGTAATGGTCGCTGTCCTGCGTCTGCCTGATTTCCATATCCACTAAACTGCCCCAAGATCTGGTGTCAAGTAAAATATAATCAATACGAGAAGGGCAGCTCAGTCTATTGTAAGTCATTGCACCATTTGGATCAGAAGTAGTCCTGGCATTCAGGGCGTGTAAATTATGTTCCAAAGTTAGCGAGTTTAATTGGATCACTCTGGGGGTCCATTTCCTGATTGTCACCATAGTAAGGGTCGGTATAAAGTATCTCGAGTCCTCTTCATTACAACCCAATAGGTCCTCTTCACTTAGGGGTTCATAGGTACAATTAAAATCACCCCCTACAATAACACTAGAGAAGGGGGTAAGTCCCGCTAGTGCTACCTCAAGTAATGATATGGTAGGTGAAGTTTGACCTCCCGGAGTACCTCTGGCATACACATTAAACAACTCAAGCGAGCTCCCATTCTTGTTATCCTTTATGGAGATATGCAAAATATCACCGGTGTGTAAGTCATTCACCTTGAGTGACCAATTCAGGGCCACACTAATCCACACAAGTAGTCCCCCCGATGGGCGGCCTCTCCCTGCACTAATTGCTGGAATAAAATGGGTAGAATATCCACTTTTGTACAAGGGGATCAAGCTCCAAGTTTCCTGGAACATACAGATCTCAAAAGTATCAATCAGATTGTTCCAATCAGGGTTTTCCATATTTTTTTGTAGACCCGCAATGTTCCAAGAAAGCAGCTTGATACTATCATTATTTGGTGGTGGCCGACTAGTGGTCATTCCCGGAGTCGATACCACTTCTGCTGGCCTTAGCGGAGATTGAGCTTTACTTAAGTCATTATTGTTTAAACCATTAATGTCTTTTCCCTGATCGGGGGTCCATCTCAGCGTTTGGCATCAGCGACTCCCCATCTGTCAGCTCTGAGGTGGTATTGGGTTGGTATTCAGGCATATTAGTCGATTGCGCTACAAGAGTTGGAGGGGTTACCTTTGGTGGTCAATCAACTTTAATGAGCACCGAGTCGTCCCTAAATGTTGTCCTAGACCATACAGGAGCATGTCTGGTTTGAATGTTAGAATCCATAGGTGGGCATGATTTATACTCTAGGTTTAATAGGTTTTTCGCAATAGCTATGTTCTTGACCTGTATTTCAATACAATCAGTTGATGAGCTGAACAGGGATAACCTTTTAACATTAATCAAGTCCTCCCTAATGACCGATCTACACCCTCTCACGTGACGTAGCCAGGGAATGGTTTTATTGTGGATGGATTCGCTACTCTCAAAGGTATTAATAACACCAAGCTTAGTAACCCCAGTCATGTAAACAGTGTCATTCGGGGGACTAGATGAATTATTAAACCGTTTTTTACTCCAACCTTCCCCTGCCCTTGCCTCTCTAATAGATGCTACCGAGTGACTGGGTGGTTTTCTGCCTACGTTTGATTCCTTCAGCTTTGGTAGATGCCCCCGTAAACTTACTGCCTCAGCATATGTGCTAGACGTATCCTGTCCTTTTGGTGCACTAGCCATAGGTATTTGGGCAGAGGTCTTAGGTGGTAATCCTCCTACTATTGTGGGAGTATTCACTGTTGCTGTTCTCACCTTTGGGGCCTTTAACACATTGGGCATTGTCGGTAACTGGGGGATATTTTCAACATTCTTTTCTCCCTTCTTCAATGATGCAATCAATAGGTTTTTAATGAAGGTTATATCCCCTTCCAGACTTTCCATTTTCTCCATAAATATCCTATTAAATTTCAGGCAACTGGTGCATTCAATTAGAGCATTCATACCTCCCACAGCCTCCCTTGATCCTTTTGCTAATACCTCATTTAGCTCCCTGGATTCCCCTTCCAATACCGCAAAACAGTTGGAGCAGGTGATACCCAGATCATATGGGCTCGCCTGTACGGAGCCATCTACATTTCCTGTTACGTCAACCAAGAGATCGACATTACTACAAGAAGTACCTTCCCCTGTAATCTCAATAGTATTAGCCTCAATGGAGTTAACAGAAACAGAATTAAATCATCAGCAGGAACAATGTTGTTTAGTTTCTTAGAAAAGAAAGCCAGGATCACTTTGTTCCTTTTCCGTGACAAAACGTCTATAATGGGATCATGCGTTCCTGTTTTATCAATGGATGGAGCCCCCAGTAGAATATTTTCACAGTCCTCAACGATGGATTCAATACTAGTTAAAACACAATTGGAAGCAGCATGCTGGGATTTTTTTGCTTTTTCCCCTTTTTTTGTAGTTACTGCAGTCCCTCCTCCCTCCATCGCTTTCCTCTTGCCCATTATATTCCACGGACCCACTGAACTTGCTATAAATGGTGTCCCTGTAGCCCTCTATGGTCAGCTACTCAATGCACTCGCCCAAACCGTATTTGCACAGTACCTTCAGATGGGCCAATGGTTCTGAGTTTCACTCGTTGGAGGGTCTTTTTGTGCCTCCCGGAACGGTTGAGTGGTGCGCGGCTACCGCGTGGGCTGCTGGGGGTTGGAGTACGCTGAGGCACCTTGTCCCGCTCTCCGCTCGGCGGCCGCACTCTGGTGGAGAGAGTGTACGGCAGAGGGAAGCAAGCTGGCAAGGTGGCTCTTGAGAGCAGGGGTCAAGGTGGCAGATGCAAACAGGAACAGTGGACCCAAGAGATATGCTGTCAGTTCACCTTTGTCCCAAGGTCCCGCTCACTGTTAGTTTGATTTTGATGAATTGCACCGTTTCGTGTAAAGTAACCAAAGCTATTCTAGGTTGTTGCACCTTTTCTGGACCACCGCTATTTTAGTACTATGTCTCTCTCACTCATTTTTATCTTCGCAGTTTGGCTCTTCCTCTGTTCTCATATCAGCCTTCTGAGTAGAAATGATTTCTCAAAACTTCTGAAATGCTAAGTGCATGCTTGTGTTACCAGTTTTCCAAATATAAGTATTTTTTTCTGTTCGCAAAAATGTTTTCATGAATAATCATTAAATCAATATCGTTTCAGAAATGTTGTAATGATTATTTACTACAGCAACATAAACTCACACCACATGTTCCCTTCAATTCCCTCTCCACCCTCTCAATTCTGACAGTGACTTGTGGTCTCTCGGTTTCCACTCCTTTTCTCATCCTTCTTCAGAATCTTGCATCGGTTGGTATCATCTTCCTTCCTTGCTGTCTTATAACATCTTAGAAACCCCCTCTTTTTCCCTATCTGCCCTCATCCTTGCACACTATCAGTTTCCTGACACTCAGTGCTGGTAACAGAATTTAGTGTAAATATCTCTCCACCCATGATGAAGTAAGGCTGCAGACGTATAGAAAATCAGCCTAACTTGTGACTTTGGATATCAGGGAAGGCAAGAGTTCACGGCAAAGTGACTTGATAATACATCCATACCCACAGTTCAAGCACAGTTATTAGTCCAGAAGCATCTCCAGAGGTGTTCTCCACTCCTGCTTCTTTTGTCAGGGGCTTACATGCTCCCCCTGGAAGCAGGGGGAGAGGTTGCAAGATTGTGCTGCCCTTGTGCAAATGTGCAAACTCACATAGTGCATTCATCAGTATCTCTGATCTAAAGTTCCCTCAAGAAACGGTCTGTGTCAACTAAGGTGCCTTCTGCCTCAACACTGGACCATGAAGAATGGCGAATATGTATCCCAACTGCTGATGCCAGTCTGTGAAGAACAGCAAGGCACCGCTTGAAATCCTGAGCAGAGCTACTCCCAGCTTGTTTTTTGACAGGCCTTTACTGTGTGAATGGACATAGTCATGCCACATCCTTGCCTCAAGCTTATCAAATGTAGCAATTGAAACCGAAAAGTATTCCTACCACCGTGGGCCGCTACATTAACCACCGTGTAGCTCCCTGGAGTGCCCCCCCCCCCCCCAGGAGCTATATAATTCACAGGAAATAAACATATGAATATTGTTGTCTGTAAAGCATACTATCGTGTAATGTTTCAAAGTCCCGTTCAGAAAACACCACTGGTTTCCTTCAGCCCGGTAATGTACTGATTAAGTTTTGTTTTAAACGCAGAGGAAATCGGTTCATCATTTCCATATGGCTTGTCCTAATTGTAGGTTGCCAAATGATTCGATCATTGTTCCTTCCATATGGGATCTTCATATGGGGTCTCCAAGAAATGAAGACAATTACCGTGGTGTGCAAATAATAGACTGTTTCCAGAAAGCATTGTTAATGCACAGGAGGAACCGAATACTTAAACTTTCTACGAGGGAGCAGCAGATTTAGAGCATTACGAATCAAAGACTTTCTAATAGGAATAAATGGATACTTTGTGGGTAAGGCGAACATCTGTTTGTAATACTGGCCTTGCTTCCCTTGCAGAAGAGATCATTATTTGGAAATGCAGCAAAAACGGTGCCAACTACCGTCTACCTCAACGAGCTCAGCTGTATTACATGAAAGAATCATGATTGATCAGTTGCTCAACGGAGCATGGTGATTTACTTCATTTTATTGATCTAGTGCTTCCTACCCCTGATGAGGCGCTGAAGCGGTTTGCGGATGTGTAGGGTGCTTCTCAATTGGATAGTCGTTATTTATTTCTTAAACTATAAAAGATTACATTTAGGCCCATGTTTATTTATTGAAATAAACTGTTGTATGTAGAACTACTGATGAAGGGTAAGGCGAATGTCGGAAGTCGTTAGACTCTGCAGAGGCGCCAGACATGGCTGTCCGCTACAACCGCTCTCTGCTTACTCCGGAAAATGAAAAATAGAGCCGCTGGGATGTGGCTGAAATAGAGATCCAGTTAAGGATGAGAATTTTAGCACTTTACTATGGAACGGAGTGCCCCCTAAAACCACACACACAAAACTGTGTTGAAGAGGAGTATGTGAAGAAGGTATTCCACTTCTTGATTGACATAATTACTTTTGGGGAGATACAGAAAACCTAGACTGCTTATTAATCCCATTAGGCATTTTCCCCTGGAGGCTGAAGGCAACAGAGTTTGGTTTTGAAGGCCTAAGGCTACCTCTGGTACCTCTGTTACCTATGCCACTCACTCAAACTCCACCGGTTTAATTGCAGTGTGCACAGCAGGGGCATGGTCAGTGATATACCGGGAGAAAGAGAGAGAGAGAGAGAGGTGAGGGATGTAGATAGGAAGGATGGTGAAAGATTAGAGAGAGAAGACATAGAGAAGGAGAGAGACAAAATGGATCCATGAATGGATGGTGTTCGGAAGGAATGGACATGCACCCCTGCCCTGAGGGCCCAATTGTACTGATGTCTAGATCACTAACGCTGATCTTTGCTGTCATAAGCAAACATGGATCATGCGTGTGCTCCATGGCATAGGCATGTCTCACAGATTGAAGTCTTGTTGGACTGGAATGGGCGCACAAAGTCCTACCCTTATATTGGTGAGAGGCTACCTCCTTCACCAGGAGTTAAGCAGAATGTGTACCGTGGTGGCAGCATACCAAGTAGTAATCACTAGAACTGAACAGGTCCTTTTTAACCTGTGTGACTGGAGTAAGGCCTACTGGCTCACTCATTTTTAAAGTTCTGCTTCCCTGTGCTTAACTCACTCCAGGCCTACACCGGTTTGTTGTGAAGTGCTGTGCAGCAGCCGCGGCTGGTAGTGGGAGTACTGGCCAGGGCGGTGACGTGGGGAGGAGGAGGGGCAGGGAGGGGGGTAGTAATGTATGGACAGGTAAGTAAACATATAAATAAATAAAACGAATTTCGTTGCGCGCACTGCATCACCAAATGCGATGCAGTGCGCCCAATGAAATTTGTTTTATTTATTTATATGTTTACTTACCTGTTAAGGTCCGTAATCCATACATTACTACCCCTCACCCTGCCCCTGCCCCTACCCCTCCCCACGTCACCGCCTGGCCGGTACTCCCACTACTGGCCGCGGCTGCTGTGCACAAGAGTGGTGTATCTGCTCTGGGAGTGTGTGTGCTTTGATAGAGTACAAAATAGGGGTAATGTGGTACTGCGCTTTGCTAACCAGTGCAAAAGCAATTATGCTCACTCCTTTAAACATGGTAATATTGGCTTAAATCAAATTCTTATATTTAATTTAGTTACAAGTCCCCGATAAAATGGTACTACATTTAGTCACTGCCTGTAAATTAAATGCTACTAGTGGGACTGCAGCACTCATTGTCCACCCAATTATGTAGCCCCTTTAAAACATATATCAAACCAGCCATTGCAGCCTGTGTGCAGCTTCTGCCTATGATGAGGAATATAACAAAGCTAGTCTCTAGTAACAACACAGACAATGGGATATTTTTAATACATATATATTCTTTTGCTTTTATCTTAAGTAATAGACGGTCATCAAGATAGACTGTGTTAACTCGGATATAGCAAAGTGCCACATATGGTATAGTGTGCTATTTCTGACAGAGAAATACAATAGTAATAATGCTGTCTATCAAGAACAAATTTACTAGGAACAGCACTCATACTTATACCTTCTTGTCTCCCTATAATTGTTTTTAATCTAGCTCTGCATACCCTGATGCGACTGAGCACTAGAAAATTAAATTGGTCTCTACATATCGGGTAAGAATACTACCCTTTCTCTTTACCCTATGCACTACCTTGGCACGAGGGACAGCATGCCGCCCATTTCATTATCCCTAACTTGGTGGAATGAATTGGTAACCTAAGTACTACTGAGCAATTGCTGTTTTGTTTTCTTGTCTTTTTCAGCACCATAGGTGAAAACTGAGGAGAAGAACAATCCACCCAGTACATCACCAGGTTGAATGTACGGCCAATATTTGATTTGATTTTGAAAGCAGAGTGACAGCTTTTCTCTGGTCCTGATGAATACCTACAGACTTTAGATAGTCATTAACAGACAGAAACATGAAATGGTGTTGTTTTTACCCCCTTGTCCTCACATTTATATATTTTTAGCCTTATCCAATTGGGGCCATAGAATGAAATTATTGTTTTGCACACCAGGAAATAGTTTGAAGCACTATTAGATCTTTCTTTTTTTCACTCTGCCCCTCACCCACCAACATTACCACGTTGCTCATTTAAAATACCTCAGCTCCTCCCAGTATATTTTGGAGTTGTAGCTCACACAAGGTACTTTGCGGTCCTTGTGAGGAGGGAGCCCTTTGATGAAGCATGTCACCTGCAGGTGAGTTAGTGTTCTCGTCCTTAATAGCTAAATGCTCTTATCTAGATACTACTAAACGTATACATATTGTTTTAAACTGCCTTTTCGACCTGGCAAAATAAACATTTTCCCAGGCCTCACCTTCCTTTTTAATACATGTAAGTCACCCCTAGGGTAGGCCCCTAATAGCCCTTAGGGCAGGGTGCAGTGTATTTAAAAAGTTGGACTTGTACTTTTAAGTTTTACTTGTCCTGGTACTCAATAATGCTTAAAGTCGTTTTCCCTATTGCAAGGCCTACCTCTCGAATAGGATAACAATAAGTTACCTTATTACATCTAGTAAATGCTAACTTTTGCTTAGGATCAGGTTAAATTGGCATGTTTACACTCAAATGAATTGTAATTTAAAACCCTCTCTAATGGTAAAGATGGAATTTAAGTCACAATTCTGAAAATGACACTTTTGGAAAATTATTTAAAGCTACAGTGGTTCCTAGGAAAACAGGGATATATGCGCATTAATGAATATAGACCCACTCAGTTCTATATTGATTAAACTTGTCCAACCGGACAGAGGTCTGATATGTAATATTTACCAAATTTTTAAGAAAATGTGTACAAACAAAAATACAGAAGGTGGGACACAAGCCTGCATCCTACTACAAAACCAGAGCCAAACAGTTTAGGAAACATTTAAGGAGCTCAGGCAACGCTCACGATTTGTTATAGAAAAAAATCCTTAATGCAAAAAGCAAATTGCAAGGAACACCTTTGCATGGTCAATAATATTATTTCAAGTAATGCATAAGGTGTTTTATGGTGTCGACAGCGTTTCTATCCAGGTGAACAATGCGTGGATCATCATCAGGATAATTAATTAAGCATGCCTGGATATTATTGCCACTGGTAATGAATGATGTAATTTGTGACATCATCACCAGTGGATTGCGGGTGCGAGAGTTACAGTTAGTACAACTAACTATAACAGAGGAATTTCAATGGTTTTGTATAAGTGAAATGTCGAGCTAACTATAACAACCCTGAAACCTATGTTTTTTTCTGTTAATTACTAAGGTTTATTAAATGATAATTCCTAACTAAACTGCCTGAAACCTATGTTTTTTTTTCAGTGAATTTCCAAGGTATTTTAAATGTCAATATCTAACTACAATATCCCTATAACCTAAAGTGTTTTTTAAGTACATTTTAAAAACACATTGTAAAGATGAGGCTGAGACAGGAGATTGTAGTTGTAGATTTATTGCAGAGAAGAGAGCCGTCCAGCTAGAAGGGAAGACACAGCAGCTGCAACTGCCACTCAGGGAACACTGGGGTGGAATCCTCAGTACACTGAAACCCAATAGATGACATCACAGAGTTCAGTGATGAAATGACAACAAGCAGTACACATTACAGATCACCACACACCTCCCCCCTTTTTTAAAAGAAAAAAAAAACAAAACAAGAGAAAAAAAAAACAACCCTAAAGGTAGAATAAAACTACAAGAAAAAGCAATTCAGATATAATCACGAAATCTGTTAGGCTTAACAGTTACTCTAGAGCTTTTCCTTAAACCATTCCCATCATTGACAATTTTAGGTGAAGGAGCAGTTGCACGGGAAGGATCTTTAGCAACACGAGAAGTGCTCCACCAGTTGCTATTTCACAATTTGACAGCATTCTTGCGAACTTCCACAACTTGCTGAGAATCAAGAAATTTTGAAAAACATTTCTTAACAGTGACAGGATTCTTAATTCTAACCCAATCACCTGCACGAATACTGTGAAAAGACTTCTTGCTTAATTCCACATTACAAGGCAGTGAACTGGAAGACTTTTTATTAGCACATTCCCAAACCTCTTCTAAATCACAGCCCCGGGGAAGACTTTTGACCATCCAAAAAGGGAAAGCCTGGGAGCAAGCTTTCTTTCCTCTCATAAGTTTGAAGGGAGAAAAACCCGTGGCAACATGAGGGGAAATCCGATAAGACCATATAAGATCTTTTACAGCTTGAAAGATACATTTATTAGACCTGAAAGCAGCCTGTACACATTCAACAATAACTCTATTGAACCTCTCGGTTTTGCCGTTGCTCTGGGGATGGTACAAAGGAGTTCTTGTATGTTTAATACAGCAGTTATTCAAAAAAACACCCATTTCCTTGGAAATGAACTGTACCCCGGTGTCAGTGAGGATTTCTTCCGGACAACCCTCCCTCAAGAAAATTTTACTTAAGCAATCAATGACACTTTTAGAGTTGGGAACATTGATAGGTTCAACTTCGACCCACCTAGAAAGGTGATCAACAAGGACCAGGAAGTATTTGGAAGTATTGGGAAGAACATGAAATGGACCTAAAAAGTCCAGACCAATTTTCTGCCAAGCTCTAACAGGTGGGGGAACAACGGAATCACAAACACCTTCTAAGATAAGGACTTTGTCACTAGTGTTGCAACGTGTACAAAGTTTAATAGCTTCCACAATTTGATTGTCCATTTTAGGCCACCAAAAATTCGATCTAACATTCCTCTTGGTAATGGTGGCTCTTAGATGTCCAGAATGGGCATCAGCAATTATTTTTTCTCGATAAACAGAAGGGGGAATGAATTTATCACCTCTAACAATTTTACCATTTTCTAAAGAAAGCTCAGAGTTAATTTTCCAATAGATCTGAAGTTCGGGAGAAAGAGATTTTTCTTTAGGCCACCCTTTTTGTATGAAGGAAGTTACATTTTTAAGGACAACATCATTTTCAACTGCTTTAATCCAATCACTTTCAGCAAAAGAAATAGAATCTTGGGAAATATTGGCCACAAAGCATTCTTCAATCTCAGTTTCCCAATTATTTTCGTCAGGCTCTTGTATGGGTAACCTGGACAAACAGTCTGCTCGTTTGTTTTTACCGCCAGGGATATAAATAACTTTGAAGTTAAACTCCAATAATTTAGTGGAAAGTCTAGCCAACCGTGCGGTTGTACGTTTGATATTTCTGCCTGATAAAATATCGACGAGAGGTCGATGGTCGGTTTGGAGGATAAACGGTCCACCCCACAAGTAAGATTTGAATTTCTCAACACTCCAAGCGCAAGCTAGGAGCTCTTTTTCTATGATTGAATATTTTCTCTCAACAGGACGGAGGGTCCTGGAGGCAAATCCCACGGTAAATTCCTTTCCATAAGCTAATTGTGAAAGAACAGCTCCTAAGCCATATTCACAGGCATCAACAGTGACCACAGTTTCTCTATTACCATTAAAAGGTTGAAGGGCAGGAGCTTTAGTGATGTGCTCTTTAATGAGCTGAAAGCCCTTTTCACACTCATCAGACCAACTGAAGGTGGCACCTTTTCTTAGTAGAAATCTAAAACATTCAGTAGTCTTGGCATAGTCTTTCATGAATTTTGAGTAAAACTCACAAAGACCAAGAAAGGACAAAAGTTGTTCTTTGTTTGAGGGGGCAGGAGCTTCAATAATGCTTTTAATTAAACCTGGTCTGGGCTTGATGCCACTCTCAGAAATGGTGTGCCCAAGATATTCTACCTCTCTGGTTTTGAATACACATTTACTCTTCTGTAAGGTTACACCTCTTTGTTCTAGGATATTAAAAACTTGGTCAATGGTTTTGTCATGCTCGGTCTCAGTTTGAGTAAAAATAAGAATATCATCTTGGAAAACGACTAATTTAGAAAGTTCCTCAAACATTTCGGACATGATTCGCTGAAAGACAGCAGGGGCAGAAGCTAGGCCAAAAGGAAGACGACGAAATTGGAATACACCATCAGGTGTTACAAAAGCAGTGAGATGTCGTGAGAGAGGATGCAATTCAATTTGGTGGTAGGCTGCCTTGAGATCAAGTTTGGAAAACCAAGTAGATGAGCCCACCTTTGCTATCAAATCCTCAATACGGGGAAGGGGAAAACCATCGACCCAGATGGCCTCATTAAGACTGCGCAAATCCACACACATCCTAAGGTCACCAGACCTTTTCCTGGCGAGTACAATGGGAGAAAGCCATAATGTGGATTCTACTTTTTCAATAATTTCTTGTTCACATAGTGACTTTAGATGTTTAGACAAATCATCTCTAATACTAAGTGGGACATTTCTGAGTTTGTGTTTAACCGGGGTAATGTTATCTTTGACTTTAATAAAATGTTGAAAGTTGGTGATTTGACCAAGACGATCTTCCCAAAAAATTTTGTATTTGCACTCCTCCAATTTACTATCCAAAATGTTGCATACAGGAACAGAAAATGAAGACGTAGTACAAGGGAGATTACACCCTTCAATAAATACAGGGTTGGGTAAACCAGGTTTGATAGTAATACCAAATTCAGCTTGATGTAGGAGACCAAGAACATTAATGCCTCGCTTGGCAACATAAACCTTTCCTTTAATAGATTTGCCAAAAATAGAGATTTCAGCCCAGAAATAACCTAAAAGATGAATTCTGCTTCCTTCAAACGCTACAGTTAGAACATCAGGGGGGAGTAAACACTTATTTTGCCAAAAATGAGAATATTTATCGTGAGAAACAATAGTGATACGAGCCCCGGTATCTACAAGTAATTGAACGTGATGTTTTTCAATAATGGTGTCAACTTCAGGATCAGGGACGTGAGATATTTGGCTGACGTTGTTACTATCTTTCACAACAACTACATACTCCTGAATTGCTATGACAACCAGCATGCGTGAGACGTGATGGCGCTTGACTGTAGTACGTTGGAAATTCTACAACGTCATCATAATGAAGAGCAGTTCAGAAGGAGAGGAACAAGCGGCAGAGGAAACACGCAGCGCTGGAAGAGCAGAATTGAAGGTAAAAAAAATTTAAATAGCGGAGAAAAAGTCTTGATGAGGTCAGCCGGTCGAGACAATGTTCCGTTGAATTTTATAGACTGGCACAAGAGAAAGTCACACGCAGCTCAGGCTTAATTGATAAATGATAGCGAAATGGCAGGAAAAGTGAACGGAAGTCCGGCGGATGTGACGGCTCTCAATGTGTACAGCAGGCAAAGAAGTTTATAAATGTACTCACATGAGTGTCGTCTGTAGAAATAAAGGTCCTGAACTTCAGAACGATTTACACGAGGATGTTGTTGTGAAGATTGAAGGGACAGCTGAGGAACAGCTGATCATCCTCTGTTGCCAATGTAAAGATGAGGCGGAGACAGGAGATTGTAGTTGTAGATTTATTGCAGAGAAGAGAGCCGTCCAGCTAGAAGGGAAGACACAGCAGCTGCAACTGCCACTCAGGGAACACTGGGGTGGAATCCTCAGTACACGGAAACCCCATAGATGACATCACAGAGTTCAGTGATGAAATGACAACAAGCAGTACACATTACAGATCACCACACACATGTATACTTTTTTTTAGTAAAAACAAACTTAACAGTATTGTTTTATAACTTATAATTATACCTCCTGTTTTAATGGTATTTATTTTTTGACATTTCCATCTGTATTTATACATATGTTTTTTAAATAATTGTATCTTTATTTACCCATATATATATTTCGGGTTTTGTAAAAAAAAGAATCAGAAATGAGTATATTTCCACATTTATTTTACTGATAAATATGCACTCTAGGCTGAAAGACTGACCGTTTTTACTCATGTACACACTCTTAGATGATAAACTATACACAACCTTCAAATTAAAATGTGCAAGTTTTCTTATACGAGCATATATATTGCTCTTTAAGGCTCTTTACTAAAAGTCTTATATTGTTTTCACCCTTTTACTTTTAGAATGACAGACCTATTGGCCTAGTACTCATCATTGACAGCATTTACAATCGCTCAAAAAATAACCCAACTTCCGTATTTATCCACACTTAAAAATAAATACGGAGGAAAATAAATACTTTTCTGTCTGTATTCATTTGTAAAACTCAGTAAAAACAGAAAACAAGGAGCCCAACTTATAATTTATGAATGTTTTCAACTTAGTTAGCAGTAATTAACATATAAGTGTGCTAAAAGTATGACACAACACCTATAATACCTGACTATGAACAACAGCGTTCACAGTTCGATTCCAAAGTCCATCAGCATCTTAGCCCACCACTATCTCACTGGAGGTAACACCTTGCTTAATCTTCCAAATGCCCCAATCACCGGCACACCTTTCCGGGGATAGCTTTACGCTTTACAAATGCTGGCATTTTTTTAATTTAACAGCATAGTGATAACAAATATTAACACATTTTTTTCGTCTATTGCAAACAATATTTTTTTTTATGTCTTCTATTTAGATGTTTTTAATCATGAGAATACAAAGGACACAGTTTACCGGGTAACACTTTTTAAAATCTCGAACGTACGTAGAAAATAAGGACCTTATACCTCTTACTATGGAAATCAAAACCTTTACAGCTTCACAGTTTGTAGGTTTTCCCAACACGTGTACAAGTAAAACAGTTAAAACGTGAACACGTGTAAACTGTGAAACGTGACATCTACATAGGCGGAGCCTGATCTTCCTTCCATAGACTACTAAACAACCAAAAACTATATAAACCACACCTATTGGGCGATTAGTTTCATTTTCGCAAGTTATTTCTGCGTCGCCAATCTGTAATGCAGGTTCCCTTTCCTAGCATCGGATTCTTGTTTTGCGTCAATAAACATATTCCAGAGCTGTAAGTTGTTTCATTATGGCATAGTAGATAGTTATAATTTGTGGCTATTTGTCAATATTTAAACATTTATATCTAGAAAAAAGAGTTATTGCATGTTTTCCCTTTTTTTCGATAACGTCAGCAACTTGTTTTCAAAAACAGATAGATTACAACAAACATTGCTCCTATTCTGGCTCCTTTTAGCTTATATATTCTGACTTTCTATATTATAATATTGACACCGTACTTCGCTTCAGAGGTGTTGGTGACGCGTCGGCGCAAACCCTAAACATTTACAATCAACGTCACCACCTTCCAGTTGTTAGTGTATTTTCCCCTAGGGATCATATACTGTTAATATGTATATTATATTATTAACAGTTATCCTGATCTCAGTGGAGTTCATGACCCATCGGCACAAAGAGTAAAGATATATAAGCAACGTCACCAGTTTCTGTTTTTTAGTCTGTTCCCCCCTTTTGATCATATACTGTGAATATTTATATTATAATTTTCACAGTCATGATCTCAGAGGAGTTTATGACTCGTCGCCACGAAGATCAAACTTTTTGACCTCCCGGAGAAAAGAAGCTCAGAAAAGAATAACCGGTCGAAAGTATTTCGTTATGGATGTTCTGTTAAGTAGATAACTTTATTTTCCTTTTCTTTTTACTGTAACAACGGTATCAATTGTTATATTGTAATAGATTGTCCTATTTTTACAGAAGAGGAATAGACGATTTTTCGGTGCCATCTGTAATACAGCTTTACCCAATGAAATGTCCCTAATTCTCCGCAAAGAAGGAAGAAATCACTGACAACACTACTTTCAACGGTTTACAGCCATTCAACATTAAGCTTGGGAAAGTCCTCCTTGGAACATGTCAGCCAATCAGATGCCCCTCCTACTCCGCAGAGCGAAAGTGAATGTCTGTCAACACTTCTATTTTCAATAGTTCGCAACCAATCAACATTAAGCTCTGGAAGCTCCTCCTTAGAACACGTCAGCCAATCAGATGTCCCTCCTACTCCGCGCCCATAGATACAGTCTATAGCTACGACTAACTGTTCCTATGGAAAACTTTTACAACTCCAGCACAGTAACTGTTTCGATTAGCAACATTCTGTGGTGAACTTCTAACCTTTGTGCTCACATAGTGTTCCATGAACTGTTACTATGGTAACAGGCAGTAAGCAGTTTGAGGGTAGGGTTCAACGGTACTGGCTGTACAGAAACCGTTATATTTATCCAGGATCCTCTACATGACAGAAAGGAAAGCAAAGTAACACAGGAAACTGTGTATCAGATTTACAAGCCCCTTGCCCCACTTTCGCGTCACTTTTCCCATCTTAGAGGTGATGCAACAGTAACGCAAGGAACTTGTAAATCTGACCCTATGCACATTACGAGCTCAAGAAGTACACAACTCTTTCAATTCTTTATCAATCCCAATTAGACAGTGTTGCTTCACGATTCACAATTCACTTTAATACATATTTCATGCCTATTTAAATAGGAGATGGGATTGTTGACATTACAAAACTTAGGGGCATATTTACGAAAAAGGTGTTAAAATTGTTGCCGCTTTAACGGCAGCAAACTACAAAACAAACGGAGAAAATAGACTTCAAAATCCTTTGTTATCTTACCGTAAGATTTTTTCAACATTGATGTTTGCTATGCAAGAGTGAGAGCCACCCCCGGGGCTATAAAATAAATAGTTGGGGTAGGGCTCCAAGGCCCCCCTGCAAAATTAGAGGCCTCTGTATTGTGTAAAAGAGGCTGCGTGGCCCCCCCACCTGGAGCCCTCGAGGGCCCTGGGGACCGCAACCCCCAGGTCTGGCTCCTGCAGTGTTCCGAAATGTCCACCCCCGGGACACTGCTGTTTGCTATGAGAGGACGGGAGTCTCGCGGCTCCTACCCTCCCATAGCAAACTTGGTTTGTATTTTGAAAGTTAGAGCAGGGGGGAGGGGGGATGGCGGCCCCCAGGGCTAGGGGGCCCCTCTGGGCCCCCCATACATTTTTTAAATCACAGGCACAAATATGGTGACAATCACATAGAGATGCTGCAACATGCACCTCCAGACAACAAATGGCATCAGATTTCACGCGAAACATACACACCAGGTCAGCCTTGGATTTTTAAATGTATTAATTTTTAAATTTGCCGCCGGGATTTGGTGCCCCCGAGGGCTAATTATAAAAGAAGTCCCGTTGAGAAACACCTGCCGGGTTTAAAAAAAATAATAATCTAAGCCCTGGGGGTCCCCTAAACAGATCTATAGGATCAGGATATTCCTACCCTGCCCCCTTTCTAGGTTTTGTACACATATTCCACTGACTTCTTCAGCCTCGCTTCTACCGAGGCACAAAATGGCTACCAACAGTTCCTGGTTTTGAATGATGACAACCACTTGACAACCAATTAGCATTCAGCGCGTGATTGGAAGGGTGTGCTCACGGTGCGCCCAGGATGAGCGGATCCACCGCGGCCATAGATATATAAACTACTGCTGAACAGATTGACACCATTTAAGCAAAAGGCACAAGTCTGGACTGAGATCTACCTCTTTGCCAAATTTGGCATAACTCCGTTCAGCAGTTCGGACAGTAGCTGTGGCTAAAGGTCCTATGGGAAATTGCATGGGGAAAACGTGTTTTGGGACCCCCCCCTTTTTTCTCGGCCCCCGCTTGACGAATCACAGTGAATCTTTCAGGATAGGAGCGGACCGGAGCTGACCGTAAGTTTTGGAAAGTTTGCGAAGATTCATCAACCGGCACCAAAGTTATTCCAAATAGAATTGTGCGGATTTCCTATGGAAAATAGGTCCTAACTATAACTACCTACTGGCGACCGCCTCTGAAGCAGAGAAATTGAGCCGCACACACTCACGATTTGTAGTCAGGCAGGTTTATTTAAAAGCGCTGACGTTTCGATTGTCTCTTATCCCTGATACATTTCGGTCTCAACAGACCTTTTTCAAAGGGGGAAGCCAGGTACACTGTTGAGACATGACGGGATGTGAGGAACCACGTATGCTGTCTTTTAAAGAAGATATTTGCCCCCTGGTGGTTGCCTCGATGGATTTGCCATTTCATGCATTGTGGTCTCAGTAGTCCAGAGTCCCGTGATGTGTATTATTTGAGGATTATTCTTGCTTTTAAAATGCCTGTGTGACTCTCGTGATCCCCTGCAAACTTCTTTCCACGTTTGCTGGGACCCACACCATGTTCCGGTCCTTGGTGGCGCCTCTGCCCTTTTTGTTCTCACAGTCTCTTATATATATCTATTCCCTACTATATATAAATATATATATATATAAATATAAAAATATATATATATATATATATTATCGCTCCACTTTCCACAATTCTGAAGAAAAGTCCACCCCGTGAGTGCGGACTTTTCTTCAGGATTGAGGAAAGTGGAGCGAGAATTTATTGCGGAGTCCACAGCCGCATACCGGCACCCGCCCGAGAGTGCTTCCCAGTAAGATGGAATTGGAGCGTGATAAATATATATCACCAGTAGGTAGTTATAGTTAGGACCAAGTTTCCATAGGAAGAACATTTTTTGTTTTGCTTATAACTTTGGCGTCTTTTGATGAATCTTCATGAAATTCTCAAACTAATTCTTTGTTTATATCAGCTCCTATGTTAAAAGTGTGGGGGTGTTTTGTGAAAAGGGGTGAGATAAAAGAGTGGTCTTAATTTCCATAGGAAACTTTAGACAAGGATACAGGTCGAATGGGTGAATGGAATTACCCCAAATTTGTCAGGGAGAAGGGTCTTGGTCAACGAAGTATGCTTTTGTTTATTTGGTGTAAATCCGTTCAGTAGTTTTGGAGAAATATCGAAATTTACAGATATCGATATTTGAGAATTCTGCCATCTGATTGGCTGAGGCGTTACGAGCACAAGCTTGCTGCTTATTGGCTGCGAGCGGTGCGAGTGGCAGAGCGAGCGGCAGTGCAAGCGGTGGTGCGAGCGGTTTCAACTAGGAAGTGTTGGCCACCATATTGTTATTCCGTTGAAGCGAAATCCCAATAGGCTCTGCGCATTGGAATAGTATATCCTATAGATTAGACGTAGGATTGAGGTCGACTAGGTGTCTATCGAATACACTAGAAACTTTCTTGAATTCACAAGAAGGGATTAGTCTCTGACAACGGCATAAACATGAACATGACAACTTTATCTCCCAAGAATAAGAAATGTATCTCTAGAGTCGCGGAAACAATAGATAGTTATTTTACTCAGTCAATCGTGCATGGTGTGTTTCACCAGAGGTGTAGAGAAATAGTGAGACGGGTGTTTTCAATAAATGCATTTATTGAACAGTCTTCTTTCTCATGCAGAAGAAATGAAATGCTACAATCGTAATACTGGTTGCAAAGCACAATGCATACAGTACGAAGAGTATTATAAAATAATACTGTAAAAGCATGATATGGTTTCTAAGCCATAAAATACATAGAATACATACATTATTAAATAAAGACTAAAAAAGTACTCAACTGGTGCTTCTAAAGTACGCCTACCCTAGTGTACCTAGGTCAAGTACAAGGGAAGAAGTAAGTGAGGTGTAGCTTAGTTTCAGTATTCTTTGCCAAGAATCTATCCAAGAATTCTCTACGGGTCTAATCAGCTCCGTACCTTGGTTTTAGAATGAAGGAGGTCTGGTCTCTCTCTCTCTCAAAACTCGTTTTCCCAACAACCCGCAAGGGTAGCTTGGAAACACTGGAGCCAGATTTCTCTGCAAGAGAAAAGACAGCATCTCTCTCAGTGCGTCTGCTGGAGGGTCGGCTTCCTTCGGCACTTGCTGCAGTGAGATGCGTCGGGCAAGTAGATAGTCAAACTGCTCCAAACCACCATGTATTTGTTTGGGCAAGTGTGGGCATATTTATACCTTGAAGGAGCTGAGTTTGACGTGAGGTTGGACGTAAAACGCCATCAAAGGGTTTCAATTCTTTGAAAACTCCATGAGTTCTTGGATAAATCAATATTCAAGCAGGGGGAAGTCCCTGACTGCTGAAGGCAGGTTTTTCCAAGAAATCGTTGTGGATTTTCGGAACTAGTGGAAGTAGCCATGCCGTATTAGGACTGCATGAGCTATGTCTTAATATGGTTATGATTTCTATGCCTATATAAGGATACAGTACTTTATACCTATATAAGGGCATGAATCGGGAAAATTACACTAGGGTCCTAAAATGCTATACAACACCTGCTCCACGTATTATGTTCAATATTGCTAAACCTATAAGCATCTAAAACATAACTAAAGAAATGTGTTCACAATCCCTCCCAAAATACATAAAATGTATTAAAAATGGTTGTACACATAAATGAGTATTTCTACTGTACGCATTTTAAAAGCGATAGTTGTCATTCAAAGAGCACATTGAACGACAGTTGCAATGCTATATAAAATAATAAAAAATGACATTTATGAATTGCTCCATGTTTACAGAAGAAAAAAGTCGAGACCATTCCATAGCAGAATATATAAACTGTTATTATTTTGGAGGACAAGGCCCAATATTGTCTCTAGAAAGTGTTCAAAAATAAAAAAAAATCTTGTTCTCTAAGAATGGTTATACTTTAAGCAGATTACTTAGTGCCTGAAAAAAGTTCAATTTTGGGATAGAGAAAATAAATCATAAAAAATAGTAGAAAAAATAGAGTCCAGAATTAGAAGTTGTGTTTTGACAAGCGACGAACGATTTCAGAGTTCATGGAACGCTGTGTGCTATCTTCAAAAGTTATTCTCGGTGTCAGGAGAAAACATCAAATCGTCTAGGCTGGCAAAGAAATCGTCTACCACAGTGGGTGAAAGTGGAACTACTTCATTAAGTAGATCAATTGTGCACAGATAAGAAGCATCGGCGTCAGCGTCATTCGCATTAGCAACGTTCGCAGTAGATGGTACCTGTGTGCCTGTTGTTTCACGTACCCCACCATTAGCTGGAAGTGCCGGTGAGATCTCCATGAATGCCGTCATCAGGATTGGCAGCCGCTGGGGGCAACACGATGCATGAGTCGTTACCGGACAGAGCAAAGCGTCAACATCCGCTGGCAGTGCTGATGGAAGTGTAGGACAAACGTCCAACACGCATTATTCTCCGCAAAGCAGGCATCGCAGAACAGGTAAGAAGCAATCTTGCCAGATTGGTCTGAATGAAAGGAACCATGTGGTATTCAGATCTCTTAAACGAGCCAAGCCAAGAATCTGTGTAATTCTGTCACGGTACCGCATGTCTAGGAGAGCATTCTCCATGGTAGTCTGTGTATCGCTGGTGGCTGGACTTTCCATATCGGAGCAGAAGAAATAAAAACAGAGTCCCTGCTACGAGTCCCAAAATGAGAGCCAGACCGCGGAACACAGAGTGCACGAAGTTTGGAAAAACGCCTAGGATTGTTTCAAATGGCGCTAACAGTCCCGAAAAAACTGTCTTAAATACATGTGCATTACCACTCGTTTCAGACATGTTTAAGATACGACCTAACATTTTTTTTAAATGTATGGGGCAGTTTGTTGATAATAGGGCATGTATCTCTGCAGAAGTCCTTGCGACTTGCAGATCATACTTTTCTCTGGACGAGCTCAGTGGCACAGTTTCTTGCAAAAGAATGGCTTTCATTCTAGTTAAAGTATCAATTCGTAGAGAAGAGATGTTCATTGAAGGCCAAAGCGGCGATTCCCCGTCTGTATTGCTTTTTGGAAACAATCCTTACATACAACAAGTGACCCTGGCTGACACACTAACTAGATAGGCTATACCTGGCATCATTCGACGACAGCTGTGATCACTCAACATTATGTAGCTACCTTTGGATAGCTGCCGAAAATCTGGGTCTATCACTGCTGCTGGAGAACCGTGCAGGTGGCTAGAAAGGTTATTCGAAGAACCCTCGCAGGCTCCGTGTAAATTAATACCTTGAAACAAAAGTGTACTGCTTAGTGAGTTCTTACAATTTTGCCCACTAAGAAATACCTCCTTACCCCCACTCCAACATTTGTGTGTGTATGGTAAATTCCAGGTCGACTTAATGTATTCCTTAACCAACCTTTCATACATGCCTGCTGGTATGTGTCTTAAGCAATACTGAAACTGGAAAATCGGCACTGGTATTGTTATGGTGCCATTTATTATCCATTCAATGACATGTTTCTCAGAAACAGTTAATGGTAATCTTTCCAGTTTTTATATGCTCAGCATTGATAGTCTGCTCCTCTTTGTGCCAAAGAGATTTGTTTATCTGTAAGGTTAAATACAGTAAACAATGATGTAGTATTGATCAGATGCCATGGCAGGTAGCCTGAACGAAGATTTTGTAACGTCCAGCTTAGCAGCATTATAGAACGTAATTGAGACTGGCCATGTGTAAGATTAGCAAGTCCTGTTCTATTATGTCAATGGCAGATGATACAATGCTATCCAAAGAATAGACAGAGTCGTTAACCCATTGTCCACTACAGAGAGAGCTTTCTCTAAATTAATATGATCAATTTCTCGTATTCTTTCTGCAGTTTCTATTTGCGTGACTTTCCATGCTTCATTGTAAGCAGCAAATATACCGGCGTATATGAAAGGTTTCCGACGTGGTTTACGAGGCCCAAGTAGGAAGTCTCTCAAATCAACGTAATTTTTAAGTAAAGTTAAGTGTTGTTTAATATCTGGAAGTGTGGATTTCTGTAGCCATTCAAGGCATAGTTTTCCTACACTGTAAGTTGTTATTATCCCTGGATGTTGTCTCTGGGAATATCTTGGGTCTGGCCTATTCTCTGTGAACCCTTGTGTCTTGTTCAGGAATCTATCTTGACAGTTATTTGTGTTTGTGGGCCAGATTAACCATTTTTTCCAATCAGGATTAGTTCTGTTCTGTTTTAAATATATGTTACGTCTACCTCCTCATCTGCAGTGCCATTACTCTCAGGTGTGGGCTTAGGTATGGACGGTTTATTTAAATTTTTTATCTTAGCCAAGCCAAGGCAAGATGTTTGTTGAACAGTGTCATTTAAAACATTATTTTCTCTGGGATAATGCAGGCTCTTAATAAGGCTTCTTAACCTTGCACCTGCCAGTCTTTTGTGCCCCAGACAGTTTTTTTCTCAATGTTGTCTTTCCAAATGTTAAAACCTAATGCAGACAGCTGAGCATAAAAGGCCGCAAAATAAATTTGTTTAGTATTAGTCAACATGTTTTTCATCCCTGTCTTGTTCACATTTTTTAAATAAAACGTTTCTGGATATGTGTCATTAAAACCTGAGAAGTATGGAAACTTTTCAAAAAATGTTTTTGAGCTGCCCTTTGGCGGCGTTGGACAATATTCCCATTGATTATAAGTAAAAACATTTCTCAGGTTTGCGGAATTGTGCAAATAATGGTGTCCATAATGATTAAAACAATACATTTGTTCATAATCTGATGAACCTTCTAAGTATTCATGTTTTGTGAATTTAGCTGACATTTCTAAATATGTCATCATGTTATCAACAGTCTCATAGTCCCAATCATCAGAAAATCTGCTGGGTGATACAAAGTCACTCAAAGAAACCTTAAACTGGTGTGGAATCTTCAACAGTTCCACCGGGCCATAAATGTTGTAATCAGTTGTGTCCCAGGCTATACCACCAGGTTTAGGAACGGCTGTGATGTTCACTGATGACAGGTCTCTTCGCTCACGGTGAAATGGTTTGTGTGGTTTCAGGAGCAAGTTGATATTCTTACTTGCTGTGTCCATTGTACTGTATTTTCCATCTATCATCTTTCCCAAACTTAAAACAAGAATGAGCCATAGTAGGAGGAAATGCGCACCTAACACAATCCAAAATTCAACCAAGGGTGAAACCAAATATATTTTTTCAAGGTAATGAAAGAGTTCTGTTATTTTTTCTTTGGAAGTTTTATTCGCTGGCGTTGTTTCAGGTTCACTGGGATCCTCAGAAAATGTATCAAAGATGATGAAATAGCCAGAGGCAGTTGTGTCAATTGTTGGGTTTGCATCCAGATTTTCCAAAATTGCTGGGGCTGCTTCATTCTTTGCTATGTTGGTATAGTCACGGGCTATATCATTGTAGACAGGTGATTCTTGACGAACTCTTATTCGGTTTTCAAGAGGCACAAGTTCCATGGCTTTGTAGCATAGTCCTTCTTTTCTCACTGTAGGTTTATCAAAGGTGATAAGTCTTTCAGTTTGAACCTCTTGGATTGTAGCTAGATTTGGTCGTCTGCTACATCTTGGGAGTCCACTGGGCCTACTACTTATTTTCGGCCACTTGATGTGGTTGGACCAGGTCGATGGACACGACTCGGTTCTCCTTTCTTCCAGCAAGGGGCGGCAGTAACACTGATCTTGTTCCGTGGATTGCTAAGACAGGTACTGGTTTTCTGTACGAAGGTCCAAATTCCTTCTTCACCGCGATCTTTTCTCTAACTAGATCCCCAATCTTTGGAATCCAGACAGGTCTTGCTCGGACAGGTGGTGTTTCTTCAGTGGTCGATGGCTTTTGTGTTGTGTTGCTTAGACTTCTTCTTGTTCCATTTAAGTCCTGCAAAACAGCCAAACGGTCTTTAATATCAAAGGTTTTTTGTTCCACCACTGAAGTATGACGATCAAGAACCTGGATGATCATTCTAGTACCAAAAAGCATTTCATATGAAGTGATTCCACCCAGAGAATTTCCTGGCAGATTATTAAGACTACGTTGGACACTTATTAGATGAATCTCGAGCAGGAATCAACTTCGACCATGATATATTTATAGTTGCCATCCCTCTGTAGGGGACAACAGTGATCACATGCTAACGGTTTATCTGAGATTAGAAGGGGCGTATGTGCAAGTCGTTTCACCGTTGCAACTTTCATTTTTTGGCAGATTTCACATTCTAGAACATAGTTTCTAGTTTGTTTCCTGATGCTCGGCCACCAATATCTCTGTTTTTATTAATGATACTGTGGCGGAAACTCCTGCGTGTGCGGAGGCAAGCCCTTCATGTGCTGCTAAGATTAGTCCTCACCTATGTTCCATGTTTGGAATCGCTCTATCCCCCACTCCAGGGATTCGAGCAAAAGGAACATTATTTGCATCAGTTGTATATGAGTACTTTACTGGAAAGGCTTTTGGGGGTGTTTACCACTGTCTTTCACTGAAGCGGTGACATCTTGCATTATTTCGCTGTCTATCTTTGTTTTTGAACGAGTGATTGCAGCTACGGAAGCCGTTTGCACAGCTGCCTTCGCAGCTTCATCAGCCAATGAATTCCCTGCAACGTGAATGCCATCACGCTGATGACTCAGTGTATGAATCATGTGAGTCTTTTGTAGTTCTTTCTGTAATAGAACTATTTGTTCCCAAAGAATTTTATGCATAATTGTGCCACCTTTTGCATCTTTGAAACCGTTTTGAACCCAGTTCTGCAAATATTCATTGTAAGACTGGACGCAGTAATATGAATCGCACACTATGAGTGTGGGGAACTCACGATCGGTATTTTCAAGCGCCATCTTGAAAGCCTGTAGTTCAGCTCGCTGAGCTGTACAGTCTCCTAGTGATTGAGTTTTGGTGACCATAGGTCGAAATTTACCTTCGCGCCAGCGACCTTTAACAATCGCACACGCAGCACTATATGCTTGTTTACCCCCAATTGCGGGTTGTGCTGATAGGTCTGTATAGATTATACATCCGTAATGTTCACTCGTTTTTGCACAAAAATCGTTTTAATTTACTTTACCTGATTTCTCTGTCTTCTAGGATTATCGCCCACATACTAGCACTATAATTGTGCCTCCACCGCTCTTTTAGCGGATCGAGTGGACAGGGGATTTCTGTGTAGCCGCCAAATTGGTGGTAGTTGGGGAGGTCTGCCTGCGTACTCACGCTGAGCGCTCCAGTGCTCAGACGCCCAGGTCAGGTGAGCCCTACTTAAGGCGAGCACTTGCATGAGCTCTGCCTTGGGAAAAAGATTGTTTTAAATGGTGTACCGCGCTCCATACTTACTCACTGTAATGCTAGCCTTCTGATAAGTGGAAGCGCTAATTTTAATCGCGCTTTTTATTTTCACTCGTTTTGCACAAAAATCGTTTTAATTTACTTTACCTGATTTCTCTGTCTTCTAGGATTATCGCCCACATACTAGCACTATAATTGTGCCTCCACCGCTCTTTTAGCGGATCGAGTGGACAGGGGATTTCTGTGTAGCCGCCATATTGGTGGTAGTTGGGGAGGTCTGCCTGCGTACTCACGCTGAGCGCTCCAGTGCTCAGACGCCCAGGTCAGGTGAGCCCTACTTAAGGCGAGCACTTGCATGAGCTCTGCCTTGGGAAAAAGATTGTTTTAAATGGTGTACGGCGCTCCATACTTACTCACTGTAATGCTAGCCTTCTGATAAGTGGAAGCGCTAATTTTAATTGCGCTTTTTATTTTCACTCGTTTTTGCACAAAAATCGTTTTAATTTACTTTACCTAATTTTTCTGTCTTCTAGGATTATCGCCCACATGCAAGCACTATAATTGTGCCTCCACCGCTCTTTTAGCGGATCGAGTAGACAGGGGATTTCTGTGTAGCCGCCATATTGGTGGTAGTTGGGGAGGTCTGCCTGCGTACTCACGCTGAGCGCTCCAGTGCTCAGACGCCCAGGTCAGGTGAGCCCTACTCAAATTTGCCATGCTCACGCGCAGCGGTGATGCGCAGCGGGCGCGCCTGACTCGCGCCGGAGTCGAGCCTGAGTCCAGCCTGTCTGCGCCCGTCCGCGCTAAGGCGGCGCTGGAGGCGGAGGACATCTCGCCACACTCGGCTCCTGGGGAAATTATAGCAGGCATGTCCAGGGAGTTGTTATACTCCTATAACACCACTAATACACACTGTCATGGGACACTAGACCCCGACAAATGGCTTGGACCCATTTGTTGCGATCAATGTAGGCTCCTGTTGACTCCAGCACCAGCCTTGGAGGTCCCCTCTCACGATATCGTGCTGCGAGGGGGTCTCATCAACGCTCGCTCCCTCTGTAAAAATGCTCAACACATAAATGACCTGATTGTGGAGTCTAACTTGGACTGTCTTCTAGTCACTGAGACATGGTTAAAGCCATGGTCCAATCCGGACCTGGCTATTGCCCTCCCGTATGATTATCGGATACAGCGTCTGGACAGGAGCGAACAACGAGGAGGAGGGTTGGCTATAATCTACCACAACTCACTCAAGTGCTCCACCCACGCATTGACAACTATTAAAGGGGCAGAAGCATTAGCCTTTAGTTTAGGAATCCATGACTCTTTTACCTTCTCGGGCGCCCTTATCTACCGTCCACCCGGCCCTCCCACTGAGTTCCTTGAAACCGTGGGGGATACACTGAGTGATTTAGTGCTTAGATTTTCACATTTTATGATGTTAGGAGATCTAAATTTACACTTGGACTCCTTTAAAGAAGTAGGAGTAGGGAGTCTTCTGGATATTACTGATATTCTTGGTCTCACCCTCCGAAACCGAGAGCCTACCCATATAGCCGGCCATCTGCTGGACTGTATATTCTCGAACTCTACTAGGCTAATGGTCAGGCAGCCGCTCCCTCAAATCTGGTCCGACCATTCCCTTATTCCTTTTGATATTGTGTCGAACAATAAGCCTCCTGCTGTTACTACGAGAAACAATGAAACAAGTAATAATACAACTAAACCCAACTAGAAGCAATTCCCCAGCAGACCTGACGCAATAGGAGTATTAAAGGAAATGACGCCTGAATTGACAGGAGATACTATAACAGACAACCAGAAATTCTGTGACTGGATAAGTTTGGTTGGCGACCTACTAGGACCAGCTGGTATGAACAATTCATCCGCTATTAAGAGCAAAGGGAACGCCCCGTGGTTCTCACCGGCCCTTAAGTTGGAGCTGGGAGAAGTAAGAGCCCTCGAGCGGAGATGGCGTAGGAAGTATGAGGAAACTGCTAGTAATACTTATAAATCAGCCAGAAGGCACTATCATGCTGGGATTAAATTAGCCAAGAAAGCTCACTACCTACAGGCTATATCTACAGTAGGCTCTAGACAAAAAGAAATTTTTAAAATAGTAAAGGAATTCATGAATCCTTCAGCTTTGTCTCAAGAGATACCTCCTTCGCAGGGTCTCTGCAACTCTATTGCCGATTATTTCGACAATAAGATTGCCAATATTGTGAAGACTTTCCCCCCGCCGTTTTCCTCTCCTTGCAGCTTAGAGCGGGCTGAGGGAGTTGAAACAGCTAGAGAGACTTCACGTTTTGAATTCTTCACACCCATTTCCCTTGAGGATACATCTAATGCCATCTTGGCTAGCAAATCTGGATCTCCTTTCGATCCTTGCCCACCCCTAGTTCTGCAGGCGTCGGTAGAGATTGTTAATCCCATTATTAACGATCTTGTTAACTCATCGCTAGCCACAGCAGTAATTCCAGCTGAGTGGAAGCTCGCAGCAGTCAAGCCCCTTCAAAAAAAGATCATGGCTGACCCGACGACCCTCTCCAACATGTGACCTATATCCCTGCTTCCCTTGGTATTCAAACTGGTTGAAAAGTTCATAAATAGTCAACTTACGAACTATTTGGAGGAGAATAACATCCTACACCCCAACCAGGCTGGGTTTCGGTCGAAACATTCTACCGAGTCTGCCCTCTTGTTCACGGCAGAAACCATACGAATGGCTGTAGACCAAGGTAAGAAGGCTGTCTTAATATTACTAGATCTGTCGGCAGCCTTCGACACGGTCTCCCATAACATCTTAGTGGACCGTTTGGTGGCTGCAGGAATAAGAGGGACAGTCTTGCGTTGGCTGAAGAACTTTTTGAATAACCGACGACAAATTACGGTCCTGGGCAAATTCCAGTCAGAAGCTAAGGTCATCAGCTCCGGGGTCCCCCAGGGGTCGAGGCTAAGCCCGGTCCTGTTCAACCTATATATGGTACCCTTGCTTGAGCTAATCGCATCATTTAACATCAGTACAATATCGTATGCAGATGACACTCAGCTAATTCTGGTTCTGGATGGAGAACTGCTGGGAGCAGAGGAAAATCTTAAGAATTGTTTAACAGCCACTTTCAAATGGATGACTAATAATCATCTTAAATGTAATTCCGGCAAAACGGAGATCTTGCCGTTTGGAAATCGAATTCTGTTCTCTCCAAGAAACTGGTGGCCAGTCGATGCCAAATCCCCCCCTGAGACCATTACATCTGCTCGGAATCTGGGCATTAAATTTGACGACCAATTGTGCTTTAAACAGCAAGCGGTGGCCGTAGCCGGTATGTGTTTTCACACAATTAAATCCTTGAGGAAGTTTTTCGATCTTCTCCCTCTATCAGCCAGGAAAGCAGTTGCAGTAGCCATAATAACTTCAAGGCTGGATTACTGTAACAGTTTATATGCTGGAGTCAATAAATCCGTACTCCATAAGCTGCAGATGTTCCAACACGCTGCCGCCCGGCTAGTGCTACGATGGCCCCGGAAATCATCGGCTTCAGCTGCGTTAAAGGCGCTACATTGGTTGTCAGTTGGCAAAAGGATCCTTTTTAAAATCTTGCTGATTGCATTTAGAGCCTTCCATCAGCAGGGGCCTAAATATCTGTGTAGTGGCTTTATGCGATATTATCCTACTCGCTGCTTGAGATCTGCTTGTCAGAACCTGTTAACCATCCCCAGATTCAGACTGGCTACCAAAGGAGGAAAATCCCTCTTTGTTTTAGGATCCAGAGCATGGAACAAGCTGCCACCTCACCTTAGGTCACTGTGTCATGAAACCCAATTTAGGAAAGCGCTAAAGACCTGGGTGTTTTCTCTTTCAGATGAAGCATGTCTAGCATTGGTGTAAGCGTTCCCCATTGGCTAATTTTTCCCAAACTGTTTTCCATCTAGTTGAGCGCCAAGATACTCCATGGAGTGATAGATGCGCTATAAAAGTGTCCCCTACATTTACATTTACATTTACATTTACATTTACATGTTCTAGAGGCTGAATCTCAATGGGCAGAGGACATTCTTGTTCATATTGTAGAAATTCTTGTGTTTTCAAGTATGGGTCAAAAACGTATTCTACATCTGTTGCAGCAAGAGAGTTAACCCATTGTATCCATTTCGAATGTAAAGCTTTAGCATTTGGAATTCTCTAAGGCAGGTACAGGTGTAACAATCATTATTTGTTTAACCTGTGCGAAGGCTCTCTCCTTTGCTACTGCAGTTTGAACCGCTGTCAGATTTTTTTCTATTGAAGTGAATTTTATTTCAGCTTGCGTGTACAAGTGTGATTTGTAAGCTATTGGTACCTTTTCACCTTCATTATATGTTAGGTACGTGAATCTGCATCTCCCTGGGATGATTCCGATTACAAGATTGCGCACATTGTTGCGTGTCTGTAACTGTGTTTTTGCAAACATATCTGTTTGTACTGAACGCAAAATTTCTGTGTGTTTTTGAGTCCAATTAGTTGGTTTGAAATCAGGTTTGATTAGTTTGTAGAAAGGTTTAACCCTTTCTGCGTAATTTAGAACGTAAGTTCCTCCAAAATTCAGGAAACCTAGAATTGATTGTAAGTTTTTCAGCGTTTTTGGAGTTTGGAGCAGCGCAAATTTCTCTAGAAAGTTTGCTGCCAGGCTTTTGCTGTCACTTGAGAGTTTGTATCCTAAGAATAGGACATTGAGGTGGGCAATTCGTGATTTCTTAAAATTGAATTTGTACCCTTGAGAAGCAAACCCAAGTATAATGGTGTTCACTCTTTTCAAGTGCCTGTCCAAGTCATCGTCTGTAAGATAGATGTCATCGACATAAGATACTGCCTCATCATCATACATTTGTAGTAATTCTGTTACTCTGGCTGAAAATAACCCTGGGCTATTCTTGAATCCTTGGGGGAGACGGCAAAATTGTCGATGTGTCCCCATGATTGAGAAAGCGGTCAAATACCTGCTTACTGGTGCAATGTTTTGACAGAAGAAACCATTAGAAATATCTAATGTGGTTTTATATTTTTTACGCACAATGTTATTCATCACAGCGGCAATGTGTGCTTTTTGTACTGAAAAAGTTTTGCAACAGGAGTTTAGATGTCTGTCGTCCAAAACTAGACGATATGTATTGTACGGTTTGGAGACAGGAAACAAAGGATTTTTCATAGACGAGGTGCATGTTTCAATCACCCCTTGGTAGTTAAGTTGATCTAAGATCTCCCTGACCTGTTTTTTAGCTTCCTGTTTAACAGGATATTGCCTTTGCATTGTTGGTTGATTTTTTAACTGGATTTTATGGTGAGAATAGTCCTCATCCCATCCTACATGATTTTTATATAATGCTGGAGCCTGGGCCCCAGCCCATTTTCTGGCATATGTGTATTTTTTATGAATTGGAATATGATTAGAGAAGGCTGGCATAATGATTTCTTCGCCATGTGGTCACTCCCTGACAAATTCAGGTGGCCAATCTTGTTCAGCTAGAAGAATGTCATAACCCTTAGATAGCTTGTCCCAAAAGAGTGCCTTTATTTTCCTAGTTATGTCCCCCTCCATCTGGAGTGTTACTTCATATATCGCATGTGGTACACTAACCCTGGTGTCGGCAGTTTCAACTTAAATGCATTCATTCAAGTCCACTGTCTCCAGATGATCCTTCAGGATCTTGCGAGCTATGGTGACTTCTGCTGCGCTGTCTAGCATTGTCTGGGCCCACTCCGCGTTCTTGAGTTGTGTCCTCAAGATCCTCAACATGTCTGATCTTTACACTCTCTGCCTTCTTCTTGGTGAATTGAGTTTTCTTATTTTTAGGAACGTGCTGATCGTCTTTGGACTTCACGCGTTCTTCCTTTTGTTCTGACTGCCCTCTTCTTTCCGATTTCTACGAGGAAGTCTGAAAGGTACGAGAGGAACGTGTATCAGTATATTGATATCTATCAGGTTTTCTCAAATTATCCCTATTTCTGAGGTTGTACCTCTTTTCAGGGGCTCCTTTTGAGGAGATCTTCCTCTGGACTGGGAGCGCTTCTCTTTAGGAAGTGTCTGTACAGTATTTTCCCACTTCTTTTTAGGAGTACTGAGATTATTTTTAATAAAAACCTTTTCAGGATTTTCTGACAGTTTAGGTTTTACTGGTTTCCCTCCCAAAATATCTCTACCTATTCTTCATAGGATTTTTTCAATTATTCTTGCAAGTTCATACGGTTGCTCAGTTATATCTGTTTCTTTTAATTTTTGGCAGATTGCCACGGATGCTGTTTGACCTTTGATGTTAGCTAATAGTATAGCCGAGACCTGTTTGAAATCTTTTAGTAACTTCATACCAAGATTTAAAGCAGGTTCTGGTCTGTATTCCTTTTGAATCTGTCTTAGGACGTCTGGTATTACCGCCATAGACTGAACACCATGTGTTTTTGTGTAGATTGAAGCAAAGACTGTACCCCAAGTGTCGCAGTCCTCCACGTGTGGTGTAATCCCCATTGGTAAACAGATTGTTAAAATTCTGTGTTTGTCATGAGGCGTACTATCAGGAAATACTGCCTCTATTTGAGTAATTTTCTGTGCTAACCAGAACGGAATTTGTTCCCTTTTTGCGGGCAATTTACCAATGACTGATTGTATAGTCTGTGGTGTAATTTTGTTTGTGTCCCCCTAATGAGGGTTGTGCTGTGGAATTCTTACAGCAGGTTGGACCGTTAAAGCCTGCATGACATATTGAACCAACTGTCTATGTATTTTAATTAGCTGTTTTAGCTGAGCTAATAATTCTGGACCTGTCATTCTCTCAATGTCAGGATGTGGTGTATAGCTAGCTAGTACTGGCCATGTTGCTCCTGGTCTAGCTAGTGGACCTAGCCTCGTAATGTGATTTTGATGTTGTAGGGCGCCTTTAAACCAGAGCTGATGCTCCTGGTAAGTTAGTGGAATTTTGACGTCCTCGAAAGGAATTTATTCCTCTGGAGGTTTCTCTACCATCTAGTAGTGGAACTCATGTGTTACTGAATTTGCTATAGGAAACAGAATCCATGAATAGAATACCTCTGTCTGCTGATATTCATGTGCCTCTATAACAAAGATTACTTTACCACCTTTCGATGATACTCCATTATTTAAAAGCTTTATAGTGATTGTTTTCCTTATATTTACCGGGATCAGTATAGCATCCGGGCCATTCTGTTGGAGACCTTTGTCGTCTAAAACTGCCTGAGCTGCTGCTGCAGCTCTCCCTCTTTCATCGTCACTCTCCGTCATTTTTTGACCGAAAGTTTGCAGAGCAAGTTTCAAGGAAACAAAGATTAAGGTGCACAATATTTTTGGAGCACTGTATCCTTCAATGGTGAGCAAACCAAAAACTAATATATAGGATTTTTCGGCCTACTCAGTTATGGCGGATATTATATCCTTTTACCCACTCCAGACGTCTATTGGAGTATTTTACGGGGAAAAAAGGGGTCTGTGTGAAAAGCACGACTGAGTTACTCTAGTATCTAGCTTTAATTAGTGCCTTACCAAACGTTGGGCGCCATGTAGTGTAGTTCCTATATTCCCAATAGGCTCTGCGCAATGGAATAGTATATTCTATAGATTAGACGTAGGACTGAGGTCGACTAGTTCTCTATTGAATATACTAGACTTAATTGTGTGTGTGCCAGCTAGCTCAGAGGTCACTAGAAACTTTCTCAAATTCACAAATGGGGATTAGTCTCTGACAACCGCATAAACATGACAACTTTGTTTCCCAAGAATAAGAAATGTATCTCTAGAGTCGCGGAAACAATAGATAGTTATTTTACTCAGTCAATTGTGCATGCTTCGTTTCACCAGAGGTGTAGAGAAATAGAGAGACGAGCGTTTTCAATAAAAGTATTTATTGAACAGTCTTCTTTCTCATGCAGAAGAAATGAACTGCTACAATCGTAATACTGGTTGCAAAGTACAATGGATACAGTACGAAGAGTATTATAAAATAATACTGTAAAAGCATGATATGGTTTCTAAGCCATAAAATACATACAATACATACACTAATAAATCAAGACTAAAAAAGTACTCAACTGGTGCTTCTAAAGTACGCCTACCCCGGTGTACCTAATCTAGGTCTAGTACAAGGGAAGAAGTAAGTGAGGTGTAGCTTAGTTTCAGTATTCTTTGCCAGGAACCTATCGAAGAATTCTCTAAGGGTCTAATCAGCTCCTTACCTTGGTTTTAGAATGAAGGAGGTCTGGTCTCTCTCTCTCAGGACTCGATTTCCCAACAACCCGCAAGGGTAGCTTGAAAACACTGGAGCTGGATTTCGCGGCAGGAGAAAAGACAGCGTCTCTCTCAGTGCGCCTGCTGGAGGGTCGGCTTCCTTCGGCACTTGCTGCAGCGAGATGCGTCGTGCAAGTACATAGTCGAACTGCTCCAAACCACCGTGTGTTTGTTTGGGAAAGTGTGGACATACCTTGAAGGAGACGAGTTTGACGTAACTTTAGACATAAAACGTCATCAAAGGGTCTCAGGGGCATATTACCGAGATGTGCATTGTAAAACACACAACGCACATCTCCGTATCGTCGGCTATCGCCGGATTTCATCGTCTAATTAGCGCGCAATTATCAATGCGCATCAGGCAGGCGATCAGAAATCCAGCGATAGTCGGCGATATGGCACATTAGCGCATCAAAACAAACGTTGTTTTCATGCGCTAATGTGGGCCTTGATAATATGGGGGGGTGGATTCAGCTTTATGATCCACACCCCCATGTTAACAATGCCTAATGCCTGGTCGGAGCAGGCGTTGGGAGACCTGCGATAAATGAGTTTATCGCAGGTTTTTGTCTCTCAACGCCTGCCTTGGAAATAGGGTGTTCCCACCTCCAACCACATTTTACATGTGGTTGGACGTCGGAACGCCCACTTTGCATGTCATTAGCGATGTTTATCGCCGACATGCAAAGTGGGCTCGGGCCAGACTTTAAAGTGCCCTTGGTAATAGGGCTCCTAGCTGTATCGCCGCTTTCTCGGCACAATTCGCCGAGAAAGCGGCAATACAAGCCCTTGGTAATATGCCCCTCAATTCTTTGAAAACTCCATGAGTTCTTGGATAACTCAATATTAAAGCAGGGGGAAGTCCCTGACTGCTGAAGGCGGGTTTTTCCAAGAAATCGTTTTGGATTTTCGGAACTAGTGGAAGTAGCCATGCCGTATTAGGAGCGCATGAGCTATGTCTTAATATGTCTTAATATGGTTATGATTTCTATGCCTATATAAGGATACAGTACTTTATACCTATATAAGGGCATGAATCGGGAAAATTACTCTAGGGTCCTAAAATGCTATACAACAGTAACCTCTGTAGGGGAGTGAGAAGCGAAGTAGTCACCCCTACCAGTCTGAAAGTGTGGTGTTGCTCAGAGTGACATAGTGCTGAGATGAGATGCTCCTACTCTCGGGTATGAAACCAAGAGCGTAAACCGTGAGCTCATTGCTGTAAAGTGATGTGCTCTGGTCTTTGTGGCATACGTGTGCAAGTAGTGTTAGTAGGCGTTTATACCATACAGGCAGTGGGAAGCGAACTACTGACCGTTACCGTGCATTTATACTATACCGGAAGTGGGAAGCGAAGTACTTACGCCTACCGGTGTGAAGACTCGGGGATCAAACAGAGCTGATTGTACAGTGATGGGCTCTGGCCACTGTAGTATAACTGTGTAAGTAGTGTTATTATGCGTTTATGCTATACAGGGAGTGGGAAGCAAACTACTCACCCCTACTCGTCTGAAGACTCCTGGATTAAACCGGGAGCCTAAACCGTGAGCTCATTGCTGTAAAGTGATATGCTCTGGTCTTTGTAGCATACCTGTGCAAGTAGTATTGGTAGGCGTTTATACCATACAGGGAGTGGTAACCGAACTACTGACCCCTACCGTGCGTTTATACTATACCGAAAGTGGGAAGCGAAGAGGACTCGGGGATCAAACTGAGCTGACTGTTGTAAAGTGATGGACACTGGGCGTTGTAGCATACTGGCCGCTGCAGTATACCTGTGTAAGTAGTGTTACTATGCGTTTGTAGTATACAGGGAGTGGGAAGCAAACTAATTACCCCTACTGGTCTGAAGACTCGGGGATTAAACCATGAGCCTAAATTGTGCGCCCATTGCTGTACAGTGATGTGTTCTGGGCAATATAGCATACCTGTGGAAGTAGTGTTAGTTTGTGTTTATACAATATAGGGAGTGGGAAGCGAAGTACTCACCCCTACAGGTCTCAAGACTCGTGGATGAAACCATGAGCTCATTGCTGTAAAGTCATGTGCTCTGTGTAGTATTGCAATGTAAGTCATAGTAGAATGTTAGTATGTAATGCTACTAGAATGTAAGTATGTAATGTTAGAATGTAGGGCTGTCATGAGGGGAATCTTGGGTAGTTTGTACATGGTGCTGAAGAAGATGGTTGCCTTGCTGTCTGATCCTGTTGGTGGCTGTTTAAGCGGTCTTGTTTTCCTGCAATAAATTTACTTATCGGATCCACTGGTGTCTGCCTCTTCAGTACATACATTTGGCGACGAGCGGGAGAAGGTAAAAAGAAGGCAGCACTCACCAATATTTCGAGCTTGCTTGCGTTGTGCTGAAGACCCGTTTTCTTCGTGATGCTGTTTTTACTCATCCAGGGTCGTCGGCTCACTGAACTATGTCATCCGACCTCTGTTAGGATTTATATTTTTAGATTTTGGGCTTCCTCTGCCTATTCAGTACACTCTGGTCACTGTACTACACGTGTGCAAGTAGTGTTAGTATGCGTTTATACTAATTCTGTAGTTATGCAGTAACCGATGCATCATGGCCCTAGGGAGCGCCACGTCGCAGGCACAGCTTATACAATGTGCCTGGGTGTGCATCCGCGAGACATTTATGTTTGCTATTACAGGGCGGGAGCATGGCTTCCACCCTGTGATAGCAAATCCTTGTTTGGGTCGTTGAAGCAAGAGGAGGAAAACCTTGTATTGCTTCAATAAAGCGGATCTGGATGGTAAAAATGTAGAAAAGAAAATGAAGCTGGGTCTCACCCATTCATTTAAATGGGTCCCCTGGTGGGAAATGTTCCGTGGCCAATACTATTATTATATTGCGGCGTCTGTGCAGGACTGGGGACCATAATCTTACATGTAAATTAGGCGCAGGAGTGCACAGAGAGGTTTCGCAGCCTAGGGGATCGTTACCTTCCCGGGTATTGTTTTACTAATTGTTCAGGGGGATTTGAAGCCAACTGAAGTTCGGGTAAGGCCACCCTCCGGGGCTTTATTTAAAAATACGGGGTGAGCTTCGCCAGTCTCTGAAGCCTCTGTGTCATAGGTAGTGCCTTATTAGTTTGTAATCACACGGGCAGTACTCCTGGTGTTGTAAAGTGATACACGCATAGAACCCTTATAGTTGGAGAATTCCAAAGGCTTCATTTATGTAATAGTCTGTTGGTTTATATTTGGTAGGTGCACCACAAAATTACAAATGTTTTCCCACATAACCTCCTATAAACAGACGATTTTCACAATAAACTACAGATAAGTGTTGTCAGAAAAAGAAGACATATACACTCACTTATTTATTGGTAAAAAAATAACCTTTATTAAAACAACACAAATAAATGGAAACGCAACTTTATTCGAAGAAACGACAGTATAACATTAAATAAGTGGGTGGGATTCCTCCGGAAGTAGAGTACAAAACCTGCAAGACAAAAATGAAGCATAAGTATGTGTGCTATGTCCAAGAGAAAAAGAAAGGTAGTGAGAATGAAAGGAAGATACTGAAAATGGGACAGAGAGGGAGTAGGTTTAAGGGAGGAGGGGAGGGAGAGTCAAAAGAACAGATGGAGGAGGAGCCAGAGCGTCGATCTACTGCATCCAGCCCTTACTGTTTACCTCCCGTCACCTGTGTATCTAGGATGCTGGGGTCCGCAAGAAAGAGTGCGGTCCAGCAAGTCCTTTAAATGAAACAGATGTGAATGAGGCCAGAGATTACATGATTAGCTATGGGAGCATCGCTTGCCTGTACCTGTACACCCAGGCTGCTGCACCCCAGCCCCTTCCCCCGCACTGTGCTCAATTGTAGTTCCTGCGCACCGAGACTTCACTGCTCACCTGCCACCGTCGGTGTGTCCAGTGCAAGCTCCGACTCAGGGGTGCTTCTGTAGGGTGGCTAAGTATGGGCGAAATTTGCGAATTTGCAGTCAGCGAATTCACGCGAAATCAAATTCGCGATCCGCATAATCCACGAATTTGTGCGAATTTGCGCATTTTTTTTGCGTATTCGCGAAGTTTTTTGCGTATTCGCGGACCGCTTGCAACGCACCAACCGCCATGTTGCATATGCGGTCGTACATGGGCGTGGCCATCTTGTGCGCGTTGCATATTTCCGTTTCCGGGAGCTATTGGCAATCTCGCGTTGTGTGCGGCGCGCTATTACGAGTTTGCGCGTGTTTTTGCATGCTCCCGTGGGAAATATCACACGAACTTACCCATGCGGTCCTCAATGGGCGTGGCCATCTTGTTTTTCATTCATTGCTATGGTTCTGGGCCTGGCTTTTCTATCCTCTTTTAATCTTTGCAATCCTTTGTTTCTTTGAACTTTTTTTTGCTCATTATCTAACTCTATATTTGTCTAGATCTATATTTTGTGTTTTTTTCAACTTTTTGTTACTTT
Source organism: Lissotriton helveticus (assembly GCF_964261635.1). Classification (NCBI taxonomy): domain Eukaryota; kingdom Metazoa; phylum Chordata; class Amphibia; order Caudata; family Salamandridae; genus Lissotriton; species Lissotriton helveticus. Next base: position 2,012,479,846 of record NC_136057.1, on the reverse strand, counting down.
AATAACTACTTTTTTTGTTTAGCTCTCTCTTTTATTTATTTATTTTTTCTTCCCCCTATTCTTTTCTTCTTTCAGCCAGTACCATGGCAAAGGGAGCCGGCAAATCAAAGAGGAAGGGTCCCGCACCCCGTAGCCGGCTCCCTTGCGGGCGATTGAGGGGAGTGGATGTAGTCACCAGGGAGGTTTTTACCGCGGTGGAGGTGGCCGCCCTGATATTTTTTGTTCAGCGCCACCTCCCCAAGACCGTGGCAGCAGGGGGAAGGCCTGGTCAAGGGTATGGCCTCCGGGAGCATCGGCAGCGGTGGGATAAGGTGTGCCGGGCCATGCGGAGGAAGTCGGGGGTCCGGCGCACCTACGACCAAGCGACGCACCGGTGGGCCGACATCCTTGACCGGGAGCAGGACCTGCTCCACCTGCTAGGTGTGGAGATCCCTGGCCTTGGTGAGTAGCTATTTAATAACTACTTTGTATTCTTCTGCTCTGTGTTATATTGCTTATATATGTTTTTCCCGAAGAGCAAGAATGCTGCCTATTCGATAACATTGCAGGTAAAATAGTGTTTAAATAGCTTCTGTGATTGCAGGTGCTCGCCTCCTCAGTGGCGTTGCTACTATGCTTAATTGTTTGCAACTTTGTGCTCATTTGGCCTGAGAATATTTATGAGTGTAGTACTTTACAGAACTGCGTAATGCTAGAGAGACTAGAGACTCAAGTCTAGTCCTTCCTTTGTACTCCTGCTGCCACTAAGAAGAAGAGATAGTGATGGATTGATAGGTTGAGTATATTATGACTTGGGTAGTAGGAAATTTTTTAGTGCTCTGCAATCATGATGACGGACTGTTTCTGTCACGTCGCGTGCTGCTGAGTGCTGGCAGTGGTAGTAGAACCTTTTTGTTGTTGGTTTCGTTAGTGAATTACTTAACTTTCCAAGTAGATGGTCTGCGAATCCAGCAATACTGTACTAGTAGTATCCTGCTAGTTGACCAGATCAGATAGGCCAATACATGTAGTGCAATTGTTGCTAATTTGTTTCCCCGAGATAATTTTAGATTGTGGTCAAAGAAATCAAATATTTCAAAAAAATAATCATCCATCTTGTGTTTCTTTATTTCATGATCATCAGCACCTCCCAGGGGCAAGGCGACTAGCACCATTGATACTCGGGTGGAAGAAGGTGGACAGTCACAGGATCGGTCCCATGCCGGCTCTTCTGCTGGCCCCAGTAAGTTGCTCTATTGTTATATTAATACTTCTACTTCCCTAACTTTTACAGCTCCTATTCATTACAAACTTTCCTAATTCTATTTTTTACAAAATATTCTTTGATCTTCTTCTAATCTAGACTACTTTCTACATTCTTATCCTGCCTCTACCCTCACTCTCTGTGCTACTACTATTTACGATTATGAGTCGGTATGTGTAGGTAGGTAAGCTTGCCCAGTCCTCTCATCCAGCAATAGCTCTAGGCACTGAGTGCAGTCATCTGGGTTGCCCTTGCTGTCTATTCCAGTCTTCTTAATGTAAGTGCTTTGACAATTTCCAACAACAAAATGTCAATGTTTACACCAAGAAAAAGGTAGCAGTTGCCTTTTTGATTTGCTAGGAGCACATAAAGAAGTATGGACAAGAGAAATAGGACATTATTGATGATAGGTGCAGTTCGACTTTCCACATACCTCAGTCCGAAGAGAAGTTCAACCCCCAATCCCCTGACCGACTATCTAGTGTGTCTGACCAATGATTTTACGACCCAGAAGAACAGAAGAAGACTACCGCTGAGTCCCGGCCTATCTGAGTCACTGAAACATGACTGCCAAGTGCAGTAGTTCAAACGCTTCCGCTCACTCACTCGTGAACAAAAACCACAAAGTGTTTGTTAGTTTTAAAGTTTTATTTTCAATTAAGAAATGAAAAAATGATTTCTTTATTTTTAATCAGGTAGTGTTCGGAGCGAGCACTGCTGATAGATGGCGTTAAAGTTTAAACAACGTTCCCATGAATCAAATTACTTTAAAGTAATAGTTAACAGACACATGAAATTATTAGACTAACTGTGCGGGAGCCCCCACCTTCTTTAAAGTACTTAAAGTACTGCTGGTGATGACTTACTAGTAGTTGGTTAATCGTCCTGTTGGCAGAAGGGCAATGTAATCTTCTTCCTGTAATTAGAAAAATGGTGCACGTTAAGCAAGCTTTCATCAGTTGTCCTAAGAAGTGTAGCATTTAATGGAATAAGCATATAAAAAGTTAACACCCTCCCCAAAACCGTTACTTTTTTCAATCCCAGTAATAAAACATTTGTTATGTAATATTTTCTTCCATTACGAAATAGGGGGTTGTGTATGGCATCTGAAAATATGACATGTTTTTTCTAGACGTCACAACATCTGATGCGGCACAGAAGACCACCAGGGCCAGCAGCGCGGAGGGCTCCACTCTAGGGGCGGATGCGGCGGCACCAACAGGAGGAGCTGGGGGGGAAGGCTTAGCGGCGGCATACGGTGGTAAGTTATTATACTCCTTACTTATTGAAATTTTTGAGTAGGCTCGCAAAGGGGTGTATGATGTACTGTACAGTACACAGTGCACTAGTACAAGTACACTGCACTGTTAAGAACAGTTACTAATTTAGAACTACTTTTTTGGCTATCACGGAGAAGACAGTCAACCTTGACTTGTAATAGCATTAGCGGCGGTACTTCTCGGGTAAGCAATGGCCCCCTCTATTTGACTTCAACTCAGCTGGCAAACTTTTATCGTGAAGCCAAGTCATATCAGATGTACTTTAGGGATGTGAAGACCAAAAGTGAAAGAAGGGTGAAACGAAGGACGAGCGAGTCTTAACATTTATGACTGTAAAGAATGGTGTTTTTGAATGCAAGTCAAGAGAAGAAGACGGTGGTTTCCAAAATATAATGAAAATGGTGTTAGTTGGTTGTTGAGAAAAAGAAAACTTGGTACATTTGAGACATTAAGAAGAATGATAAACGTACTTCGGAAGCCTTGATGTTATCTTCTTTTTCCTCATCGATAGCAGAGGTGTATGATGTAGTAGAGCAGACGCTGAGTGGATGAAGATTGTTACTTTGAACAGCATGTCCGTGCCAGAGTAGCAAAGCTGAGGAAATCCAAATACTAGAATTTGTGATTGTTCACAAATACTCCCTGCCTTGACTAACAGTACAGTACGTTACTTTGCAAGCACAGCATCTATTGTGTATGGATTGTATAGTTGACAACATTATATCAAGTCAAGTCCCTTCCTCCGCCAATTATGGGTACCACACTCACTCCATATGTTAATAATTTTATTTCAGCTGTGTCATGGATGGACTATCGCTGTAGTTCAATCAATCTATCAAAACAAAGCACCTGAAGGAATCCATCATATAACCAAAGATCATGTGATCGGCAGGATAATGATATTTGATCAGAATTGAATAATCTTCATTCTTCTTTTGTAGTAGGCAAGGCCGGGGGGGCAGTGCGAAAGATATCATTACATTGAGCAGTAGCCCTTGATGTAACCGAGTATGGCCAGTGGCAGAGCAAACCCTTTAGAAAAGTAAGAGCTTCCTATCCCCACCTGCATGTACTGCTTAAAGTACTGAGAGTCTGCGTCATCATGGATTGTGTCTGTTTTTCTTGGGTGCAAGCTGAGTGAGCTGCCATGCCGGCTACCACAAGCTCACGTACCAGTAATTTCTTTTGCAAAACAAGAGAAAAAACAGAAGACTTTTTTGTAGTACTCTTTGACTATGTATGTATTAGTGAGTCCATCCCTAGTCCTGCTAGTGGAATTCCTGAAACTCCCTGTAATGGCACAGGCCTACAAAGATGGCGGAAAGATACATGCCAAAATGTTATACTGTGTTTGCTACTTGCTGGTGTTACTGAGAGTCAACTTTCCGTTGAATTATTTTGACTTTATGTTAAAGACTATTGGCTACAGTATTTTTCTTTCTTTCTTCATATAGATGAAGATTGGATGGGAATGGTTGTTTTTGGGAAAAGTTTTGTGGAGAGAAGAAAAAAAAAACACTGCATGGACAAACAACAAATGAAGAGAAACACATTTTTGGATTGAAAGATATCCATAAATCTTTTAAGGGACTTAAAGGTAGTGCAGTACTGCATGCATGAAGTTGTTTGCTAAATGGATGGTTAGGTTACTGAAAAGTGGTACTTACTACATCTTATTAGTAAGTATGAGGAAATAATTTGACATTGACACTAGTACAGGGCTGCATTAATTACACAATTTCACTTGCCTTTCTGCCCTCATAGAGAATAAACACATATTATTACTACATTAAGTTAGTTATAAAAATAGCAAAGAAATAAATGAAATAGCTGGAGAGATGACTTTGAAGCAGAGAACAAAGAAACACACCTAGTCACATTCGTAGAAGTTCATGTTTTTTACAACAATAGCATTTCAAAGATAAGGAGAAGTTAAAAGAGAATACTGTAAGTTTATGTTGTAGTTGTCCTGTTGAATTGGTGAAATTGCATGCATCCAGCCATTCCTCCTATTCGCGATATACTCCTCCATTCCATCTTACGCTCCGTCGATCAGTATTGGTGACCAGACACACTGTCCACTGGCTGCCTGATGAGTAATTGCGGATTGCGTCTGAGTTTAGCGTTTGTTCCATGGCACATGGTAAAAGCCGTCCTGTAATTTTTGATGGGAAAAAACAGGAAGTGAACCAGTTAAAAAAATCTAAGGTATGCTGTGTAGTGCAAAAATAACACTTTCAGTTTTCAGAGCTGACATTATTATTATATACAATCATCACTTCAAAAGTGCGTAACCTGGTTCTCCTTTACTAGGATAGTAATAGTAACTATGGTTGAATTCTGCGGATCCACCATGGATTTCCTTAAAGAAAATTGCAAACAAAATTAGACATTCCCAGGAGTGCTCCCAGACCCCTGAACCCAGTCGGCAAAATGTAGAACACCCCCAAGTAGCCCCCTAAAAACATGCAATACTGCTACCAGGTTGAACCCTAACTTCAAAACGTGCCAAAACGCACTCTGCAAGTAGGCCCAAACCCCCTTTTCCACCGTGGATTTTCTTCAAAACACTTGCAATCAAAATTAGACATTCCCAGGAGTGCCCCTAGACCCCGTAACCCAGGCGCAAAACTGCAGAACCCCCCCAAGTAGCCCCCCAAAAACATGCAATATTGCGACGGGGATGAGGCCTAGTTGAAAATCAAGCAGAAAGCGCACTTTGAAATTAAGCCCAAAAGACCCCTTTTCCACCATGGATTTTCTTCAAAACACTTGCAATGATTATTAGACATTCCCAGGAGTGCTCCCAGACCCCTAAACCCAGTCGCAAAAATCTAGAACACCCCCAAGTAGCCCTCCGCAGAAAAGCAATTTTGGCAAAAAAATAAAAATGTCACCTCAGATTTTCTTCAAACCACTTGCAATCACAATTACACATTCCCAGGAGTGCTCCTAGACCACTGAACCCAGTCGCAAAAATGTAGAACACCCCCAAGTAGCCCCCAGAAAAAATGCGAAAGTTCTAACCCTAACTCCGAATCGTGCCAAAACGCACTCTGCAACTAGGCCCAAACCCCCCTTTTCCACCATGGATTTTCTTAAAAACACTTGCATTCAAAATTAGACATTACCAGTAGTGCTCCCAGACCCCTGAACCCATTCTCAGAAATCTAGAACACCCCCAAGTAGCCCCCTAAAAACATGCAATACTGCTACCAGGTTGAACCCTGACTCCAAATCGTGCCAAAACGCACTCTGCAGCTAAGCCCTAACTCCCCTTTCCCACCATGGATTTTCTTCAAACCACTTGCAATCAAAATTAGACTATGCCAGCAGTGCTCCCAGATCCCCACACCCCCCAAAAACCTAGAACCCACCCAAACAGTCTCCCAAAAACAGGCAGGTGAGCAAAAATGGAAAAACGTTTTCACCATGGATTTTCTCCAAATCACTTGCGCCCGATATTAGACCTTCCCAGCAATGCCCCCAGACCCGTCAACCCACCAGCAAAAAAGTAGAACACCCCCAAACAGGCCAAAAGCAAAAATGCAAAAACTCACACTTAGAAAATGTAGGGCTTACCTGGCTTCAATTCAGTCCACACGCACTCTGCAGCTAGGCCCTAACTCCCCTTTTCCACCATGGATTTTCTTAAAAACAAATGCAATTAAAATTAGACTGTGCGAGCAGTGCTCCCAGACCCCAAAACCCACCCCCAAAAACCTAGAAGCCCCCCAAACAGCCCCCCAAAAACAAGCAAGTGAGCAAAAACGGAAACAATTTTGACCATGGATTTTATCCAAAACACTTGCACCCGATATTAGACCTTCCCAGCAATGCCCCCAGACCCGTCAACCCACCCGCAAAAAAGTATAACACCCCCAAATAGGCCAAAAGCAAAAATGGAAAATGTGACACTTAGAAAATGTTCGGCCTACCAGTCAACATCGGTCCAAACGCGCTCTGCAGCTAGGCCCTAACTCCCCTTTCCCACCATGGATTTTCTTCAAACCACTTGCAATCAAAATTAGACTATCCCAGCAGTTCTCCCAGACCCCCCAAAAATCTAGAACCCACCCAAACAGCCCCCAAAAACAAGAAGTGAGCAAAAACGCAAACACTTTTTCACCATGGATTTTATCCAAACCACTTGCGCCCGATATTAGACCTTCCCAGCAATGCCCCCAGACCCGTCAACCCACCCGCAAAAAAGTAGAACACCCCCAAACAGGCCAAAAGCAAAAATGCAAAAACTCACACTTAGAAAATGTAGGGCCTACCTGGCTTCAATTCAGTCCAAACGCGCTCTGCAGCTAGGCCCTTACTCCCCTTTTCCACCATGGATTTTCTTCAAACCACTTGCAATCGAAATTAGACTATCCCAGCAGTGCTCCCAGAACCCCAGAACCTCCCCCACAAATCTAGAACACCCCCGAGCAGCCCCCCAAAAACACACAATACTGCTAGGCCTCAGTTTAATTTGTGCCAAATCGCTGTCTGCAACTAGGCCCTAACCCCCCTTTTCCACCATGGATTTTCTTCAAACCACTCGCAATCAAAATTAGACTATCGCAGCAGTGCTCCCAGACCCCCAGACCCCTCCCCCACAAATCTAGAACACCCCCAGACAGCCCCCCAAAAACACGCAATACTGCTAGGCCTCAGTTTAAATTGTGCCAAAACGCTGTCTGCAACTAGGCCCAAAACCCCCTTTTCCACCATGGATTTTCTTAAACCACTTGCAATCGAAATTAGACCTTCCCAGCAGTGCTCCAAAACACCCTGACCCACCCCCACCAATCTAGAAAACCCCCAAACAGCCCCCAAAAACCTGCAAAACTGGTATATTCAAAAAATGGCAAATTGCGCTGTTCACCACAAATTGCTGTTCAACTTTTCAGCACTTCTACTACTTCGATCCTCTTTAAACTTACCTGGACACTTGTTCCAGCGATTCCCAAGAATCTCAACAAGGCAGAACAAAATCGAACCACTGCGCTCTTTGAAGAAGAAGAAGAAGAAGAACAAGGTCTACGACTAGATTTCACTTAGTTTTCACACAAACACCTGCGCCCGCAAAACACCAAAAAAGGCCAAAATACTGCCAATTCTGGACCAAAGAACGCTAAACCCCCTAAAACCTTGCCAACATCATTATGAAGGAGCCTGCATCGGACCCTGAGTCCGAGACTCAGCGGGAACCCTACCAACTTAAACCCATAAACCCTAGTAAATCGCACTGAACCCTAAACCCTATATATGCTTTGTCTGTCTGTGTCAAAGAGCCTAGGTATGCTACATCAGGATGCTTCACTCAGTGGAGCCTGCCTTGACCGTCTGCATGGCCCTGCCGCAAGCATGGGCCAAAAATCGGTTCCGCCCAAGAATTTGCGATTTTTCGGTAATTTCGCGTGATTCGCGTAAAAACCGAAAAACAGCAAATTTCGCAAACATAACGGATGTTTGGCCCAAGCTTGAGGCAGTGCCATGCAGAGGGTCAAGGCAGGCACCACTGAGTGAAGCAACCTTATGTAGCATACTTAGTCTCTTTGTCAGACAGACAAAGCATATCTAATTGTATGCAGCAAGCCACATAGCCCCAATTTTACATGAAATGCTGTCTGGAGTGGACTCTGCCTGGCATAACACAACAACAGTACACTGCCTCGCCCTCGACCACTACATACTACGAATAGTCAGACATGTAGTTCTGCTGTAGTAGTTGTTGTAGACTGGTTCACCTGTTTGCCACTCACGAATTGGCCATAGTTCTTCCGTAAAACCGATGCTGATGATCCATCCATCCCAGTAAGTGACTGTAAAGAAAAAATATATATTACTTAATCAATTAACAGGGTATATTGGCAAGTGAGTCCACACCAAGGACATTTTGCATATTGTAAAATGCAACATAGTGGCCCCTGAATTAAACAAGGTAAAAAAAAACAGAGTAGTTGACATGAGTTACAATTACTGTGTAAAAGATTAAATAATAACTAAGACAAGACATATGATTCATTTCATGCACAAAAAACAAACAGCAATTGGTTTCATCAGAGCCAGACAGCCATTGATGTCCACTGCATGCCATCTTCTCAATTATTCATTACCTGTTCTACTTTTTGTCTGCATCTTCTTCGGAAAGTGAGGGCCCACAGGACAGCCTCTCCTGTCAATATCAGAAGTAACTCTGTCAGCAATCAGCAAGCATGTAGTCAGTCAGTAATTTCAGTCCCACTTGAGGGGACTCGTCTACGAAGACAAAGTTTCTTTATTCTTCGTAATCCATCCATCTGCCTTGAGGGAAATGGATAGGGGGGGGTCTGGAGGAGGAGAATATAGGAGCATGATTGATTTGTGAACTTGTGAACCTCAGGAATGCAGACTGCAGCACCTTCAAATCAATAAGGAAAATAAGATGAAGACAGTGCTGCTGATGGACTTATTGTGATTAGGTGATTAGAGTTTTGTTGTGGTAAAAGTTGCAAAACAAAGAAAGACACACAGGAATAAAAGTGAATAAGGATGAAAAAAAGGAAGTCATTTTCAGGCCTCGGTGTCAGGGAAGTAGAGCTTGTCGGGAGTAGGTCAGCTAACAGAGAAGAACTTCCGTCACCTAAGTCGGTGTCCTCTTCTTTCTGCGTGCATTCACGTATTTTGTACTCTGGTGGTATGAAGTGCTGATTCATCTTGATCAGTGTTAACAGCTCCACATTTTTGGGCGAGAGGCGGGCCCTTTTTGACATTACAATGGCACCAGCAGCACTGAAAACACGTTCGGAAGACCCGCTTGCGAGTGGGCCAGACAAATCATTTAGAGCCAGGTTGGTGATCATTGGCCATAGAGGCCTTTTCCTATACCAATACAGCAATGGGTTCTGATTAACAAAAACCTCTGTTGGGTCATCCAGATAGGCCTGCACCATCGACTCAAGGTTCTCCACGGTTGCTCCACTTTGTGTACCATCTGTGGCCTTTGCAGCACTGTAACGAGCAAACCCTTGATGAGTTAGCCAATCCGCTTCCGACAATATTATGGCTCGGCCTGGTGCAGGTGAGGGTGATGATACGGTTGCTGCTGGTGTTGTTAATGGCTGTGAGGGAAAGTGACTCCCTTTGGCCACAGATTCAGAAGTGGAACGTGACGCCGGATGGCCTGCTAATTCAGTTGTACTTCTGCCGGCTCCTTGAATTTTCTGCCGCTCTTTTTCGAACCGAGTGGCTGACACCGCTAGCCAATGTTTGTACTTTGAAACATCTGCTTCATCAAAAGGAATGAATGCTTTGCTGGCCACTGCCCTTTTGTACCGTGCATCCAGAATAGTGGCACAAATGTAATGTTGTTCTGTATGTATGTTTTTAAGCCTTTCATTGTTAACTAGGCGGCTTAATAACCTCTCCACCGACTGATATGTTCTTGCTTTTCAGCATGATCTCGGAACGTTGAACACACCGCCTTCAGTTGGTGCTCTAGCATGACCAACAATGGGATAGCTTTGCCCATAGAACAATCCTCCCTGCTGACTTCACGCGTGAAGACCTCAAAAGGACGAAGCATGTCTGTCAGGCTTGCAATTAGCTTCCATTCCTCCAACTCTAGCCTCATGTCTTTCATAGTAGAACCCAGTTTATAGACATAATCATTTATTACCCCCCACTGCTCAGACAGACGCTCAAGCATGTAAAAGGTTGAGTTCCAACGTGTTGCCACCTCCTGGATGAGTCCTTTGACTGGCAGTCTACGTTCATGTTGAATGCTCCTCAGCTGCTTCCGGGCCTTAAAAGAATGGCTGAAATGTGTGCAGATTCTTCGGCAGGTGGTCAGTAACTTGCTGACTGTGTTTTCTTTATTCAAGAAATATTGCACCATGATGCTAATACTGTGCGCCAAACACAGCACTCTGAAATAGCCACCTTGATGCATGGCCTTAACTATATTACTGCCATTATCTGTGGAAACATAACCAACTGTGCGATTTCTTGGATTCAGCCATTCAGAGACCTTCCTATCAAACTCGTCCAAAAGATTAGGTGCAGTATGAGTTTTCTCCATGGCAAACATGGCTAATGGTGCATGTGTCCGAGTAGCTTGAAAAACTGTGTCCGGGTCAACACCTGGATTTGTCTTGTTGTCTCTAACCTCTGCAAAAGAGACCCAGTGTGCAGTGATGCACATGTAATCAAGGGCTTGGCAACTGGTCCACATGTCTGTTGTCAAGTGGATAGTGTGAACAGCACTCTTCTGCAAAGCTGCCCCAATCACCGCCAGCACATCTTGATGTAGTGCTGGAACCGCAACTCTGGCAAAATAGGACCAGCTAGGAACCTTCCATTTAGGGCAGACTGTTGCCACAAATTCTAGAAAACCCACCCCTTCCACGAAAGGAAAAGGGAGAAGGTCCAGCGCTAGCATTTTAGCCAGCTTTGCGTTATACAGACGTACCGTTGGGTGGTTGCGTTCAAATGGCGCCTCCGACCAAAACATGCATCTAATGGTGGGCTGGACCGTTTTACGTGATGATGATGATGATGATGATGATGCAGAATTGATGTACTTTTTTGCATTGGTGTCTGTCCCAGACTCTTAGTGTGCCTCATACATGTTGCAGGGGTAGAGGGTGTGGGCGCTACTACTGCAGTGCTGCTGCCAGGGGTACTGGGTGTATCAGAAAAAATGTCGGTCGGTTCTTGACTTCCCTCCTGCACAATCAGCCCCTCTTCAGCATCAGATGCAATGTGAATGGATACATTTGGATCAGTTCTACTTTGGACTTCCTGGATCTTACTTAGGTGCGCATACCACTGGATAGGGTGGTGTTTTATGAGATGACCTCTCTGGCCTCCGGTACCATAGTTGGTACCAAGCTTACCCCGACTAACTAATACTTTACAAATCGAACAAACAAACATGTTTTTCGCCTTTTCGCTAACAGTAAAGAAGTCCCAAACTGGGGACTGGAGATGTCTGCTGGTGGTGGAGGTGCTACTTTGACTTTCAATGCCAGATGAAGTGGAGGATGGGTATGGCTGAATTTGTTTTTGTTGTTCACTTACAGCACCACTACTTGAGGTAATGGAGGTCAAGCTGGATGGAGGTCCCTGCCGGCCCTTCTGACTAAAAAAGATGGAAGCTGTAGGTCTTGTTGGTGTTGTAGTTAACTGCGTTGGTGGTGGTACCAGTGCCACGCCGCCCACATCCCGCTCAGCAGCCATTAGGGATAGGGTGAAAATGTCTGTCTGCTGCATGCCCCCTGGGGCTGGAGTGACGTCTGTGATGACTGTGTTGTCATCAGACTGTTCATTAGCAGCAGAAGACACCACTTCTTGTTAGTCGTCATCACACATAAGTCGAAGCCTTGCGGGAACCTTCCTTTTAGGCTTAGCTACCTTCGTCGGCTCATGGCGTGCCTCACTCTCAGACTGCATTTGTGGGTTCCAATCAGGGTCAAGGTCATCAGAATGAAGGGGGCTTGAAGAAGAACTTGTAATAGTAGTAGCCCTCCTTGACCTTTTTCTTGCTGGGGATCTGGAAGACAAAGGATCATCCTCAGGTGGAGTGGCTTCTTCAGATGATACCTCCGCTTGAATATCAATTTCCTGATGTGCCTCTACTTCTGGAGGAACAAGCGTTGTAGGCAGTTGTGCCGCTCCATGAACCTCTAGTTGCTCCTCTCCATGCACCTCTCCATGCGCCTCTCCTTGCGCCTCTCCTGGCCCATGTACTTGCGCTTGTACTAGTTGCACGTGTGGTTGTCGTTGCGGCTGTGGTTGTTGAACACTCGTCAGCTGAGTTACACCCTGCATTGATTGGATGGTACTTTCTTGTGATGAGCCAACATCACTGGTCGATGGTGATTGAACAACCAAAGTGCCTGCCTCAGCAGCACTCATGATCTTGGACCTAACTTGGCGTGGTGGCACTGAGCCCAATGAAGCGGAGGTGCTGCTTCCAGCTTGATCCCCGGCGGACACCGCTGCTGCTGCAGGCGTAGTTTTTTTCTCCCCAAAAAAAGGTGTTGGTGGGCACACCAGTCTCCTTGGTAGGTGGTGCTTCTTCTGCTCCTTCTTACTGGCAGTGGTACTGGCAACTTTTTTCGCTGAGGCGCTACGGCCACCTTTCTTTGGGCCCATCTTCTTCAGATGTCAGAACAGCAGGCCGCAGTTGCACAAGTTGCAGAGTTGTCTTGTCTGTGGCCACACGTGACGTAACGTGACGTTGTGCTGCACACACCGCTGCAGGAATTCTTCCTGGCACTGGTGGTTCTCTTGTGCACCTAAAAGCAATGGAAGCCAGAGGAACATCAGTTAAACACCCCAAAAAGTCAAAAAACACACAGAAATCACCACAATCCAATGCCATCCATGCCCTCAATGATGTTTAAATTCAAGACACCCCACAGATAGACTTGGTTCATGCACAACTCACTACCCCTGGGCCTCATGGAAAGAAAGCAAGGCAAACTGGATGCAGGCCTGAGCACACTACCTGGCTTCAAAGTGGGCCCTTGACCCCCACCACATGGCCAGGCCCTGCATGTACCAGGCCTCAAAATGGCCCCCACCCACATGGCCAGGCCCCAACACCACCCCAAAAAGTAAAAAAACACACAAAAATCACCACAATCCAATGCCATCCATGCCCTCAATGATGTTTAAATTCAAGACACCCCATAGAAAGACTTGGTACATGCACCACTCACTACCCCTGGGCATAATGGGTTAAAGCAGGGGCAGGCTGGATGCAGGCCTATGGCTCAAAGCACACTGCCTGGCTTAAAAATGGCCCCTTGTCCCCCAGCCACATGGCCAGGCCCTGCCTGGACCAGGACTCAAAATGGCCCCCACCCACATGGCCAGGCCCCAACACCACCCCATAAAGTCGAAAAACACACGACAATTACCACAATACAATGCCACCCATGCCCTCAATGATGTTTAAATTCAAGACACCCCACATAAAGACTTGGTCCATGCACCACTCACTACCCCTGGGCCTAATGGAAGAAAGCAAGGCAAACTGGGTGCAGGCCTGAGCACACTGCCTGGCTTCAAAATGGCCCCTTGACCCCCACCACATGGCCAGGCCCTGTCTGTATCAGGCCTCAAAATGGCCCCCACCCACATGGCCAGACCCCAACACCACCCCAAAAAGTCGTAAAACACTCACAAATCACCACAATCCAATGCCATCCATGCCCTCAATGATGTTTAAATTCAAGACATCACAAAGAAAGACACGGTCCATGCACCACTGACTACCCCTGGGCATAATGGTTGAAAGCAAGGCAAACTGGGTGCAGGCCTGAGCACACTGCCTGGCTTCAAAATGGCCCCTTTGACCCCCACCACATGGCCAGGCCCTGCCTGTACCAGGCCTCAAAATGGCACCCACCCACATGGCCAGGCCCCAACAACACCCAAAACACACAACACCCTCAACATCTCAGTCGAAGATGAACCGGTAAGTGTTTTCGATTTCCCTGCACGTGCATGTGGAAGACGCCGATCCACATGCGCATGCCGGGAACGCCACACTTACTGGTCCATCTTCGACTGAGATATTGAAACAACACTGTTAGGAGAGGTTACACATCCTCTGCCTTACACGATTTAGCACAAAACTTTGACGACTGGGATGTATTACGCTTCCAGTTTGTTGACACTTGCCTCTTTGCCTGAGTACAATCACTGATACAATTAGCCCTGATGAAGTCTGTGGTTGGTACCACAAAAGACGAAACACTTGTTGGCTAGGCTCGAGGGTGAAGATCATCACGGAATAAGAAAAATAAATGAAGAATATGAGAATCTCTTGTGGATTTTGATTTACTATTAATATTGATTGTGGCATTTAGTACAGGATATATGAGAGTGCTAATGCATTAGTGGTTGGGTGATGAAGTCCCCTTGGCTGCTGAGGGTGATTTAGGCCAAGAGCCCTTATTGTTGCGACAAGTAAGACCAATACAGCAGGATTGCTGAGACCTTGTCAGAAGCCCCGCCCCCTTTTTCAACCACTCTGCAAAGGGCCCTCCAGGTGCTCTACTGGCTGGGGTATGGAGTCCCCTTGGCTGCTGAGAGTAGTTGGGGCCAAGAACCCCTATTGTTGCCACAAGAAAGTCCCCCACAGCGGGATTGCTGAGGCTAGGGGTGAGTGCGTCGTAAACTACACCCCACAGGTGGGTTGGCAGACATTTTTACTGAACTCTGCATTCCGAATGGAATGCGGAGTGGCAAAACTCTGCCAAAGAAGCAGAATCTACTGCCCACCCCTAGTTATCATTCACAGGCCTCCTCAGAGACTCATTCACCCACTCACAGATCCACTCAGAGACTCACGCACTCAGCTCCATACCCACTTAAACACCTATGAATCTACTCACACACCCACTTTAAGACTCACCCAACCATCACAGACTCACTAGGACATTAACAAACTCACTCACTTTCCCACTAAGAGACTCACACACCCACTAACCTACTTATACAGCCACTCACACACCCATTCTCAAAGGTTACAGTTAGGAAATAAAAAAATTACATGTGAAAATTCACTAAAAAACAAAGGTTACAGGAAAGTTATAGTTAGGCTCACATTTCTCTCATACAATCCCAGAGAAGATCATCAATTATAGTTTCCTGAGCTAACTATAAAGTATGCTCCTGCAATTCACTGCTTATGACCTCACATATTACATCACTCACGATTAATGTCAATTTTTCTTTGTGCCCATTATCATTACGAAAGATTGCACCAAATCAGAAAGTAAAATACAATTAAACAGGTGTGTTTCTTTAGATTTCTTAAATAACAAGATTACACACATATGCATTACACATTAGTAAAATAATGCTCGTAACTGAGATTTCAAAATGCATAAGTCCAGTGCCAAGGCAAACAGACAATGCAAATGGAAACAAGTAAAAAGAAGGTTACCTTTGATTCTGGCAACGGCGTGGTTGACTAGCTTTCTGGTCAAGTAACAACAGCAAAGAATGGCCTTGGACGATCAGGTTCATGTCTGAAACAGAAGTGGAAAAAGAAAGATGGTAAGTTCTACTTTATATACCTTCGACACAGCCAACTCAGGTGTGGAGTTTACCCGCCTCAGTTAAGTCGGCGAAAAGGCACGTCGTGATTGGCCCATTGGAAATCTTCGATAGCTGCTTTTGCCTCCGACGGCATCATAACAGAAGGAAAATTCTGACAGAGATGGTGGCACTCAGATGGACTATCCTCCGTTGACTGGCCAGCATATGAATTGCGCGGGCGCAATGGCTGGTAGGACGACAGAGAAGCCAACAAAAAGCGACCGCAAGACTAGATGCGCACATATCTAATTCAGGCCCTTGGTGCGGTAAGCAAGTGGGGGCCTCAGAAGAGGAGCTTCTTAGAACTGAAGAATTGCGGGGAATGAGCAAGCATCATATCTCCATGGAATGGGCAACATTACTTCATGCCTCCAAACAATATGCAACAGAACACCCATGTACGCAGGCCACCCCACCTCCGACATGAGGTTCCGTGGTTTTCAGGACCGGACTCCATTTTTGTTTGCGTTGTTCATAACGCCAATTTATGTTGCCCTCACGTAGGCCGTGGAGGTAACTGAACGAACAAAGTTGCATGGGCCTCATTGTTCATGTATGCATTAAACAGGCCCTTTTCTGACTTGTGAGTGAACTGCAGGACGCTGACCTCTTCACCTGAAACTGACCCTTCACGAAGCCAATTTCTCAGGCTGATCATTGTCTGAGATTGCCAATCAATTTTCAGGACCTCATTAACCTTTAGTTTCCTTGCACATATCTTATCCTAATCAGCATCTGAATTGATTCTTTCCTTACGACTTTTCATTACATGGGTAGTGCTTTTCAATTATAAATTTGTCCGGCTTGCAAAGATTGAATTTGGGACAGTCCTAATAATTAACTTTTGGGTTGGGTTACTGTAAATTGGGTTTTTGTTAATGTGATACTCAGTTAGAAAATGTGTCCTATTGGTCAGAATTTTGCGCAGTGGGTGTACATTTATAATGAGAATATTGTGTATAAAAGGTGATGTCTTGCTCTATGAAATTGGAACAGTTTCTTGAGTTGTTCACCTTGTTGTATTGCTGAGATTACTGTTACTAGCTGCAGCTAATAAATTTGATCTCTGACGCCACCTAGAAGTATTCCGTGTCTCTGTTTGCCAAGACAGGAGAACCCGAACACTTTGGGCGTGTCCCTGGCGCCGCTGGGGTCTAAAACCCGGTTCTTCAGTTGGCGCCCAACGGTGGGGCGACTTCAGCGGTATCGGTCCAAGCCCGAGGATCGTGAGAAGCCACATGAGGAAATTCTGGAGGAAGGCCGCCACTTCATTGACCCCAGAATGTCGACGTGGACCGAAGGTCTTTTCTTCAAGTCTTCCCGCATTTCAATGGCAGCGAAGGACTGCTGCCCTGACTGTCGCCCTGTCTTGGATCCTTGATTGATCCTTTGTAAAGCGAGAGGATAGACGGTCTTCTGGTGGCGTGACAGATATTTTGGTTAAGTATAAGTGGGTCGCTCCCACGACTTTGTTTTGGTTCTTGGTTTTGTTTGATTTGATTTTTGCAAAAATCAAAGCCGAGGGGCTTGTATATTTACAAGTGTATCGATAGTTGATAACCCCTTGAAGTGTGAAGCTAGACTAGTGAGCTATAAGATGCCTGGTCTTAGCAAAATTAGGAAATGGTTTAGTTGCGGTTTGCAACAGGGATTCCCGATTGGAGGATTCGTGTCCGATACCTCCGGTTGGAACTCCGACTAACGAGCTCTATTCAAAACACGGAGTGAGTCGTATTACTTATAATGTAGTGTGGGTCCGCTATACTAAAAAAGATGGTGTTTTACGATGGCCCCAACATGGTAGTTTTGAAGTCAATGTTTTAGATAGTCTGGAAGTTCCGCTATTTAAGAAGAAAGCCCGGCCGGCAATGTTTGACTCTTTCCGCCTTTGGCGAAAGGAAGCCAAACAGCGAGAAACTAAGCAAGCAAAGAGAGATAGGAAAGATAAGAATATGTCAGTACTACAAGCTGCTAGGCAGTTTAAGTCAGATGAGGAAGATCGAGTGTGTGAAGTTTTAGATAGACAGCGTTGCATGGCCATAGATAAATGTTATCCGGCCTTGCCGTCTTCTCCTCTGAAAGTGACGGAAGACCCTGAAAAAGATCCCTTGATGTCTCATTTACTGAGATTGCCACCCCCTTATGTGCAGGGTGCTACTGCGCCTCCATTACCCCCGGTTGTTCTGATGAAGCAAAGCTTCGCATATTTTGCGGCTTGCCGAAATCAAGAACCTCATTTATGTGTAATAAGGTAACAAAGTATGTTTTACTAACACTTATTTTGTTTAAAACAAAGTTCTCGAAGCTTGCCTATGTGTATTTCTAATGAAATTAATCCGTGTCCTTTTAAAATGGCCGTCGCTTGTATTTTAGTTACTGCGCATGCGTCAGCCACACTCACTTGTCCTGACGCGTCTGCAGAAGTGGAGGGAAAGTTATGCGCATGCGTAATTCATAGCTGTGCTTATCATGTGGTACTGCTCGTGCCACTGCTCTTGTGTCCGTCTCAATGTAGCTAACATTTAAATGCATAAGTTTATTTCTTGATGATGAGTTAAAAGTACAAACCCTGTGATGTGTTTTCCTAATGACATTATTATGTATTAATTTGTTTTCGCTTACTTTTCATGTACCGCGGGAAATGGGGGTCTGAGTGAGAGGAGAGCCATATTGGAGGTCCCTTCTGCGCCTGTGCGACATTCGGCAGCACGAGGGACCTTGGCTGATGGAACATAGCCAGCTGGCAGTGATGGGCGAGATGCTCCTGAGAAAGTCACCTCTGCCCTGCGAGAACAGCGAATGTGGCTCCTTATGTGATACATTGTAATATTGCGCTACTGTTAGCTCATGGGAACCCCAAACCTGCTAGGCGGTACCCAAATATGTTAATGAAGGCTTCAATTCGCGTATTGTGATTGGTGTGTTACCCAAACCCTACCTTAGGACCAATCGAAATTGAGGGATTCTGACACTTTGCAACATTGGGGGGTGGTACACTGTCCCCAAACTGTATATCTACCCTGGGTTCACCTAGTGAACCGTCCGACTTGTCTGGTTTAGCTGACCTGTCACTGACCCAACGCACTCAATAGGTGACTGAAGATACAGAGCGCTGCGAAGCACTCTGTCCGAATCTGACCATAGGCTAAGGTTCTACTGAACCTTAAAGTGCTGGCGAAGCACTTTGCTGGGAGTTCGCTGACCCAATCGGGGTCTTGATCGATAGCTGCAGAGCGGGTGGAGCGCAGGCGTTGCTTCCGAACTGTGGGTTCTGGTCCTGTCCTGAAAGAGGGTCCTGTCCTGAGGGTTTGCTGTCCTGTCCTGAGGGTTTGCTGTCCTGTCCTGAGGGTCCTGTCCTGATTCCTATTCCGAGGGTATCCTGTCCTATCCTGGGTGTCCATTCTGCACCTGCTGTCCTTTGAGGGGTATCCTTCCTTGAGGGTTTCCTGTCCTTAACTGACCCGTGGCCAGGGTTTGGTTTCCACACCTTTCTAGGTAAATATTGCTCTGAACCTCTTGAAATTCTTGCACCTTCTGAATTTCTAACTTTTGCTTTAATAAAGTTCAAACATTGCATATGTGATATTTTCCATGCCTTTTCGCAACTACTGAAAGTCATTTATATTTTCCCTAAAGTTTATTCCTATGTCTTCTCATTTGCTAGAAATTATATTTTGCATAGCAGTGTGTCATTTTCTGATATGGTCTAGAACTTCGTTGCCTAGATTGTTCAAAGGCCCATTCACCTTAAGTGAAGCGTGTTATTCATTATAAACTCTCCTATAGTCACCCACACTTAGTCTATCCCTGTTTAGATAATACTGACTTTACATAGTATTTTCTCGTCACATTTTATTAGTACTTTGATGATTACTCTGTCATTATTTCTTCATGCTTATGTGATTTACGTTATCTTGGTTATTGATTGCCTTATTTTACTGTACCTCATGCAAGAAATATTGAACTTTAGATAAACATTTTAAAACTTCCAGTTGTCCGTGGTCATTTAAACAGTATTCGAATTGTTATTGGTTGGGTTTGTATTTTGCTGCCTTTTCCTTTACAGCTAGCTCCCTGATTCATTGTGGTCATTAGGCACCCGCATCGGTGGATGGTAAGTCGGGTGCACCGAAAATTTGGTAGCAGGGAACACACACACACCAACCTGATAGAGTTCGTGAAGTCACCTGATTGATGTATATGGTGATTTGAAAAGTATATGGGCCCTGAAGCCGGAAACGGCGAAAACTATTGGTTGGGTGGCCTCGCGCGCTCTATCAGTTTTCTGGTAGCTAGAGGATGGTTAGGGACTAGTTGAGAGTAAGGCAGGGATTAGTTGGACTAGTTAATTCGGAAGCTGCTATTGTATTAAGGCTGCTATAAGAGCGGCTGTTCTGAGGGAACTGATCACTCTCTTGTGAATACGCTGCTGAAATTCATGAATTACTGTATTGTTATTATTCTTGTTCTTATATTGTTATATGTACTAATCCATGCAATTGTCAACCGTCTTGTTTCTTGTTGTCCGAACTCCCCGGGGAATTGAAAGGGCAAGTGGTGAATAGAATCCATTGTCCTGAGGTCACAGGTTCGAGGAAAGTTAGGTGCAGGTTAGGATAACCGGGAAGCACTAACTAGGGTTTTCTGAATATATGTGTGAATAAATGACAGTAACGGGGTTCATTGGCAAAATTCCCATAGTGGCGTAACCTAGTAAGGGTCACATCGGAAGAGTAGCAGGTTCCTCGGAGCTAGCGTGAAAGCAGAGGGGTCCGCTGAGAAACCTTAAACTCGGAATATATCCCGGAAAGAAGTGGATGAGTCTAGGGGAATAACAGGTTCACCGATGCTAGAGTGAAGGGTAGGCGGAAGAGATCTGCCCGCAGCGAGTGAAAAGTAAATGGAAGTAGTTTACTTGCTGTAAAAGAATTCTTTCTCTGTCTAGACACTTGAGCACTGTGGCGAATGTGTATTTGTTGTAAAATAACCAAGCACTGAGCACTTTAAAAGTAAGAAAGTTTCCGTTACCTTGTGAAAGGAGGGAGTCAGTCGCGAAGCGCCTCTGACGTCACTCTGTGCCGCGCTGGGATTGGTAGAAGCAGCGGGCGGGTAGCGGAGCTGAAATTGTAAAGGAGGGGTAAGCGCCGGAGCGTGGGAACTGTCTCACGAAGGGGCCGCGCACCCATTGGCGGAGCTTATTTTGTGTCGCGCACCCATTGGTTGCACGAATTTCTGAAGCGCGTTCTGATTGGAGGTAGTTTGTAAACAAAGTTAGCGCAGAAGTCGTATGTGGCACTCGCAGACTACAGGAACTCGACCTGATCCAAGGCACCTAGGGTTTGAAAGGGATCAGTGGAAGACTAATAGATACGATATTATGTACGGAACCAAGAGAAAAATGTCCCTTGTAAATAAAGTGAAAAATTATTTTAAAACGGACAAACCGATTAAATCTAGGGAAGGTGTTCTTGTCCCAGCACCCAATACTCCTGCCTCATTCATGATGTTTGACCGAGGGTACAATACCTGTGTGTGGCTGGAGAATTGGGTGAAGTACACAAAAGATGACGGAGTATTGGCTTTTCCGTTAGATGGTACTTTCAATGGTAGGATCTTATTTAATTTAAGAACCCGAATGAATGAACTGCATCCCAGACCGAGACTAACGCAGTATGAGGCATTAGAGGAATGGGAGATTGAGGCTTTTGAAAGAGAAATACCCCGAATGGACAAGGGTTTGACCAAGTGGTACCCCAGGCAGAAACAAGAGTCCAGGGATAAAAGGATGAAACAATGGAGACAGAGCATGATTGTTGAAGGTCTGTTTCCCATGATGCCGGCATGTCATAACATTGGAGCGGGTGAGAAAAGTACTGAAAAATGTAAGCATTGGGGGGCCCTGGGGGATTCAGATGATGAACTAATAGATGACATCTGTACCAGAAGTCCGCCACCTTACAATGAGGGAACCCGACCTTCCAGTGTAGGAGATGTTCCCCGACGCCACTTCCTAAAGGAAGAAGACAGGTCCCTGGGACTGGGAGGGGGTGGTCAAGTATTACCCTATCCTGAGAAACCCGAACTGGCGGAAACAAGGGATATATATCCCAAAGTGCCCGCAAGTCAGGAAGAAAAATATCCACGTACGAAAACTTTCTTCCCCAGACCCTTGTATGAAAGCGATGAGAAACCCTTGAATTCGGGACTGCCTTTTGTTCAACCTCCATATGGGGAAGAGCGCAGGTCCTTTAATACTGGAACTTTATTCCCGAAACCAAATTATGGGGGAGGACCAAGTGAAACGCATCCTACTGCCCCGAGTTTTACTCCTCCATTGACCCCCCAGATATTACATGACACAACTCTAAGAAGGGTACTAGTGGAAAAGGAGCAAGAGGCTCTAGCTAGACAAAGAACAGAAATAATTCAGAAAATTTCTCAGATAAATACCAGTCCTGAGGCATTGACTATTCCAGTAACTATTGGACCGGTGGTCCCGTTATACGGAAATGGTCAGGGAAATCCGATTACTCCAGTTATGACCCCAGTCATGGCAACCCCGAGACAGGAACCGATCATTATAGATGATCAGTCCAGTGAGTGCGAGTCTGAAGTTGCGTTTTTGGAATTGCCAAACAAACAGACTGGAAAGGGAACACAGCAGAGGTATAACCCTTTTAATACAAAAGAAATTAAATTAGAGACAGCAACAGGTACTAGGAATGTCTCTCTGGTAACTCCGGATGAAATTGAGAGTTGGAGTCGTGAATTAGAGAAGCAGACTCCGCAAACAAAGCCTTTAGACCTCTACAAGCTGAGGGTTGAAATAGAAGAATTAATGGCAGGAAATGTGGGGTTGGATCGATTGAATACCTACTCTGAGGAAGAATTGTCGTTCATATGTAAAAGCTTTACAAGGAACACCAGAGTGCTCCACGAAAAACTGACCGAAACAGCAGTTAGTATGGGGGTAGATATCTCAAAATCCAAGCCCTTACAGAAACCGTACAGAGCAGACTTCTCAGACAAAGATATAGAACACCTGAATGTGGCAGGGAAGAAGTTGCAGATTAAAGAATTAATGGGGGTACTGCAGAAATGGGGAGATGTGGAAAGATGGAGAAGCAGGTGGGCGAAAAAGAGGGAAGAGGTTCGCTCCCGACAAGTGACTCCCGAGTTTGCTTTAAGAGAGGTAGAAAAACCTGAGCAGTTATGCCCCATGCGCGAAGTTCCAGGAGGGAAATATGTGCATGTTCCTTGGTCTAGGCAGGATATTGTGTCCTTCACGAACGATTTTCCAAAATTACGAGAGAAACCAGTTGACTGGTACCGGCAAGTGGAGAGGTTCGTGAAGGTACAGAAATGTCTGTGGAAAGACCTGGATGGGTTTTTCGACATTGTGGTTCCAGTAGATTTATGGACCCAGTGTAAGATAAACATAGATTGGCCCAGTGAAGAGTATCCCAGAAACAAGGAAACAGGGGAGCCATCAAAGGAAGTCATGCGAAAATATGAGCAGGTAATTCAGCACTTGAAAGAAAAGGTGCCCGCTAAGGAAACTGATTGGACAAAAATAGATAGAACAACACAGGAAAGGGACGAGACAGTGCACTCCTTCTATGAGAGGTTATTGCAGGTATTTAAAACATACAGTGGTATTGACAACATCGACCTGAAGGATATGACGCACTTTATTTACAGGTTTGTAAATGGTTTAAGACCTGAAATTTGTCAGTGGATAAAAGACAATAAAATCTGTTGGCATACTAAGAAAATGGATGAGGTCCTGCGGTACGCTAAGTACTGTGAGGACGAGATGGCAGAAAAGAAAAAGGCCCTTAAGGAGAAGGTTATGTGGGCTCAGGTGAAGCTCGCAGAACAACAGGAAAAACAATTGAGTAACATGGTTAAAAATGCTGAGAACAAAAGTCCTGGGGGAGGGGGTGGAGGAAAGCCCCGGCCCAAATTTAGCAGGGAAGAGGCTATGAAAAAATTTCCCTGCCATCAGTGCGGCGAAATTGGACACTGGCGAAACGAGTGTCCCCAATTAGTCGATGTTAATGAGAAAACTCCTGATTTAATTCCACAGACGCAGAAAGAAAGACCAAGAAAGACTCAACCCCAGGTAAAAACAGTTCAGGTGCCTCGCGCACCCAAGCAGGTATACAGGGGAAGACAGGCAGAAAATGAAGAAATAGAGGTTTGGGAAAGCGGGGAGAACAGAAATACAGCAACTTCGCAGTATCTGCTGAATGATACCTTCCTTTGTAATGATCAGGACTGACGGGGCCTGAGAGGGGAGGACGAGGAGTGCGTACTTGGCGCTTCCTTGCCGGTAGACCAGTCTGGACCATATATTGAAGGAAAAGTTGACGGAAATGATGTCACCTTTCTGTTGGACACTGGCGCTACCCGTTCTACTGTAAGAACAGTGGACGTTCCAAACCTACCCCTCTCGGGAGAAAATATCCAAGTAGTGGGTGTATCTAATCAATTGATTAGTACTCCTGTTACCGAACCAATGGAGATTTCAATTGGAAATTTTAAACAGATGCATAGATTTGTCGTCTGTGACACCAGTCCAGTGAATCTACTGGGTCGTGATTTGCTGTGCAAAATGAACTGTACCATCTTTTGCACACCAAAGGGTGTTGAAATACAGACCCCAGATGAAGACGGCATTTATAAATTATTGTTGCTTAGACCTGACTCAGAAATTAAAAGATTGACCCTGCAGGACTTGCCCCAAGAACTACAGGAAGCCGTAAAGCCAGAGGTGTGGGATTTCACTGGAAAGGATGTGGGGTTGATGAAAGATGTGGACCCCATACAAATAGCCATCAAGGACAATGCAGTATATCCTAACACTAGGCCCTACCGAATGAATGCTGAGGTGAAAGCAGGTGTCACTCTGGAAATACAAAAATTATTGGAAGGAAACATCATACAGGAAGTGATGAGCAGCCCATGCAACTCACCGATTATGGGCATCAAAAAGCCTAGTGGCAAGTATAGGGTAGTGCAGGACCTGAGAAAGGTTAACAAAATTGTAGTTCCTTGCTGCCCTATTGTCCCAAACCCTGCAGTGATATTATACCAGATTCCTTGGGATGCTGAATGGTTCACTGTGATTGATTTGTGTCATGCATTCTTTTCGATACCCCTGCACCCCGACAGCAAATTTCTTTTCTCATTTGCCTTCGAGGGTCACGTGTATTGTTGGAACAGGGTCCCTCAAGGGTATACAGAGAGTCCCTCTATTTTTAATCAGATCTTGAAAAAATGTCTAGAGACTTTGATCTTACCTGGGAACTCTGTGTTAGTCCAGTACATAGACGACCTTCTACTGGCGTCTAAAAGTCACCAGGACTGTGTAGTTGACACCATTGCCCTCCTAAATCACCTGTGTGAGAAAGGGCATAAAGTGGCCCCTGACAAACTACAGTTCTGTGCAAAATCAGTAAAATATCTAGGACACCAGATAGAAAAGGGTGTCAGAAAAGTCACTTCAGAAAGAGTGAGAATAATTCAAAAGATGCAGTTGCCCCGTACTCAAAAGGATGTCAGAATGTTCCTGGGGGTATTAGGGTACTGCAGGCAGTGGATTCTGGGATTTGCAGCCTTAGCCAGGCCCTTGATAAAAATGACCACGAGAGGAATGCCAGATGTTGTACAGTGGGACGATGAAAGTCTAATGGCTTTCACAAGATTGAAAAACTGTCTGTGTACAGCTCCTGCGTTGGGAATGCCAGATTATTCCAAAGAGTTTGCCCTTTTCTGTGACACTCGTGATAATTGTGCATTGTCTGTCCTGACTCAAGAACATGGCACGACCAGAAGGCCTGTGGCCTATTTCTCTGCCACACTGGACCCAGTAGCTGCTGGGTTACCAGGCTGTCTGAAAGCAGTAGCTGCTACCTGTGCAAGTTTGGAACAGAGTGAGTCCATTGTCATGGGACATCCTGTGACCGTGTATGTTTCACATGGAGTGGTAATTCTATTGACCAGAACTAAAACACAGTATCTCACCCCTAGTCGGCTGACTAAATACGAGAGGATTCTTGTGGGTGCAGCAAATGTGAGCATTGTTAGGTGCGGTATTCTGAACCCTGCCACCTTACTCCCCGACCCCTTGGAAATGGAAGGTGGGGATGATGATGAACATGATTGTATTGATCTGACAGAGTTCAGTACCAAGCCACGCCCAGACATAAAAGAAGTACCATTGCCTGAACATGATAAAGAACTATTTGTGGATGGTTCCTGTCTAAGACATGAATTAGGAGGCTTGAGTGCTGCTTATGCAGTAGTGTCTTTCACAAAAATTGAACAAGCAGGTTACCTATATAACATCAAGTCTGCACAAGTAGCCGAATTGATAGCCATGATAATGGCTTGCAAAATTGGGAAGGACTTACGCATAACAGTGTATACTGACAGTCAGTACTGTTATGGCGTTGTGCATGACTTTGGCCAATTATGGCTACAGAGGGAATTCATGACTTCCTCAGGTACTCCCATTCGGAATGCAAAAGTTGTGCATGACCTTTTAGAGGCCATTCAGTTGCCCAAAGAACTGGCAGTGGTAAAATGCACCGCTCATCAAAGGAGCATGGACAGAGTATCACTGGGAAACGATTATGCTGATCGAGTGGCTCAATGGTGTGCCAAAGATCGGTATATTGTAAATCCAAAACGAGGGGGGCCAGGAACCAGCTGCCAGCTTCAGGTGTTTGAGGAAGTGCCTACATGGGATGAGGTGAGAGAGTGGCAGGAGTCGGCTCCTTGGCAAGAAAGAGAGAAATGGAAGGAGGATGGGTGTAGACCGAGACGTGTGGATGGTGTGATTTTGGGCCCAACTGGTATGCCTGTGTTACCCCGACACTTGCTTGGCACAATGGCAAGATTGATACATGAAGGATCACACATTGGTAGGGATGCCATGATTTTGGTATTTCAACAGACTTGGTACAGCAAAAAGTTCAGGAAGGTAGCAGAGTCCCTCTGCCAGAGGTGCCTGTCATGTCAACAGATGAACCCAGGCAAAAGGACAATGGTTGAGCTGAGCAAGATTGGGAGATCAGGGGGTCCCTTTATAAAGATACAGATTGATTTCATCACCATGCCCCGTTGTGAAGGGAAACGATACGTCCTTGTCATTGTTTGCGTATTTTCAAAATGGGTAGAAGCTTACCCTACTCCTCAAAGTGACGCACTGACAGTAGCGAAGTGTTTACTAAAAGAACTGATACCTAGGTTCGGAATACCATGCATTATTGAATCAGATAAGGGTGGACATTTCCAGAATGACATACTGGCTGAACTTTGTAAGGCCTTTGGAATAAGGCAGAAACTCCATTGTGCATACCACCCAGAGGCTTCTGGAATAGTGGAACAAGTAAATGGAACTATCAAAAACAGACTAGCAAAGCTGACAGATGCTACTGGCATGACCTGGGTGAAGGCCCTGCCCCTGGTCCTGATGGGACTAAGAAGTGTTCCAGACCGCAAGACAGGCCTAAGTCCCCATGAAATCATTATGGGAAGAGTGATGAGACAAGCATGGGTGCCAGGAAGCAAACTGTTGAGTATTACTGATGATTTGGTGCTTGAATACTGCAGAAGATTGGGTGACCAAGTGCGTTCTATCTCTCGCCAGATCGGAGACGACGGCATCCTCAATCCAACGACTCCTCTCCACAGCTTGGTTCCAGGAGACTGGGTCAAAATAAAGAAGCACACTCGATCAAGCTGTCTGGCACCAAGGTGGGGAAAGAAACGCCAAGTAATCCTGGTGACAACCACTGCAGTGAAAGTCGCAGGTGTTCCCCAGTGGATCCACGCCGGACACACCCAGAAGGTATTGCCAGACAAAGAATTTGAAGAACCAGGGCAACCAGCAGAGGACCCTGAAGGAGCCAGACCAGAAGCAACTGACAACGAGCAGCCCAGCACCAGTCAGGTTGCAGGAACAGCAGACGTTGGCCCAGGAGTAGTTGACTACGAACTGCCAAGAATCCAGCCTGCTGAAGAGGTCCAGGAAACTGAGCCAGGAGTAGCTGAAGACGAGCTGCCAAGCATATGGCCAGAAGAATGGATACCGATGATTGATCTGACTGAAGATCCTATCAGAACAAGAGAACGACTTAGTGAAGGTAGAGAGTGGACTAGTCAGGAAAAGCAAGGCACAGGCGAAGAACCTCAGCCACTTGAGATTCAAATCAAAACTGAGGAAGGAGAAGGTCAGACAGGGACAGAGCACGTGATTGATACAGATCAAGTGAATAAGACTGAACAAGTACCCGATACTGAACAAGTGCAGGATACAGAGCAAGTGTTTGATACTCCTCCACTAACTCCTGATGTGGATAAGGGACAGACTAGACATAGAGTAATAGTTCGAGCAGAAGAAAATCAAGAGATCGAGGTGCTTGAACAGGATCAGATAGGGTTAAAAGAACGGGTTCAGGAAACAGAAACAGAAACAGAGACAATCGAAAGCCAAAAACAAAATATTCCTGAACAAGACCAGATTAGCAACCAGGCAGAAGAATTTGATGCTAGCCCTGGAACTAGTCAGATAAGGGAAGTAGGAGAAGAAAGTGGAGAAGAATTACCACAAGATAAAGAGAACAAGAGAAGAAGAAAAGAAAGTGAAGTCCAAGTACCGACTAAGAGACTAAAGAAAAGAAACAACCTTGAGCCTAGGTTTGTAAAAAGACTGAGACTAAGGATAAAGACAGTGGAAGAAAAACGTGCAGAAGCAAGAAGAAGTGCTCGAATAGCAGAGCAAGAAGAAGACTCTTCCAAAAGAAGGAGTGAGCGAATAAAAAGACAAAACAAAAAGTACAAGTCTCCTGAATGGACACTGGTTTTGGAAGAACTTGAAGATCTTGATATAACTGACGTGAGCGACGGAGAACCTGTCCCAGAGTACTCAGCTGAAGAGGAAGACGAGCCACCGTGAATTTGCACAAAGTAAGCTAGTTGTGTAAAAAGTAAAAAAGAGGGGTGAGAACACTCCTACTGAGCTAAAATGTCTGATTCAACAGTGAATGGTAGTCCTAGTTGCAGCCGGTTTAAGACGTGTTGCAAGGTGTGTATATGTAGTGTAGTAGTACTGATAGTTATCTGGATAGGATTAACAATTTTCATTCCCTTTGCTGTAAGTAAAGATACTAACATTGTCCCTACTGAAGTTGTAAATACTGACAATGAGGAGCTGACAACACAGAGTGTAGAAAGACATGAGAGAGCATTGAGACAAACTAAACGAGACTTAGAAGCATCAGATGAGAAGGGACTACATTATCATGGAATGAAAAACAGGACACATTTGAACGTTTTCGCAAACTTGTTAATACACTATGTAGAGACTATGGAAATTGAAGATTGCTATGTCTGCATGAAGCTACCTACTTCGGTGGCTGAAGGCGTGACATACCATCATCTGCCATTGACATATGGAATTTCCTGTAGCATTTTAGCTAGTTTATTTTACAAAAGGGGACCGTTACAGTATTATTACTCTAACAATGACGTGATCTTTTCTGAACTTCCTATACGTGGGAACTTGAATCCTGTACATACCAAAACTGACACCATAAGATATATGGGAGACTATTTTCTGACTATAGGGAACATTGACATAGCAGATGCACACAGAGATAACTTGACTTGTTCTTTGCGTGAGCAGGAAAAGATGTTCCTGAACATGGCAGAGAAAAGGAGAATTAAAATTCAGAAGAAGGCTAATGACGAAAGTCAGAAAAAGCCAAAGTGGGCAGAAAACATGGAAGGCACCTCATCTGGTGGAGCGGGTCCTGCTCTGTTGCTGGATTTTGAAAAGAAAGGCAAGCTATGTCTTCACCGCGAGAAGACTAGCTATTATAATAATGTTTTCATTGGTTCCAGTGAATGCGAACATAATTACAAGGTAGTTGGAGGTTGGGGTTTCAAAAATGGGTCAGAGCCTGTGTTTCCTGGAATTTATTATATTTGTGGGGACAAGGCTTATTTCAAATTGCCGGATCACTGGTATGGGAGCTGCTACTTTGGCATTGTTTTCCCGAAAATATACCATGTGAATGGAAAAGCTGGAAGCAATGAAGATACTAATGGCTTAGTGCGTAGTAAAAGAGAGAGTATAGGTGAAATTATGGGTAGTATTTTCAGTGCACTGATACCTGGAGTGGGAGTGGTTCTGAACACTCACAGAATTTGCAAATTGTCTACTATAGTAGATGTACTGTCTACTGAAACAGCTCATGGATTTCTGCTGGTCAATACTGAAATGGTTGCGATCAGATCAATGGTTTTACAAAATCGACTTGCTCTTGACACCTTATTAGCGAAAGAGGGCGGAGTCTGCCGGATGTTGAAGGCGCAACATTGTTGCACTTATATTCCGGATAAAAGTGTGCAGATCAAAAGATATGTGAAAAACATTACTAATTTGGCAAAGGAACTCAAACCACTCGAGGTTGATAGTGCCTGGAAGAGACTGGTAGATGGTCTCTCAAATGTAGGTCATTGGCTTGCTAGCATAGGTAAAAGCTTATTATTCAAAATTCTGATGCCAATTGGTATTATAGGTCTTATTATACTTTCCATTTTCTTATGCTGTAAATACCGCAAGCGCACCAGAAAGCACGAGGTAAATGCAAGAGGAGTGAAACGAAGTGTGGATGAGATTGAATTAGAGGAAGTGAATGATCAGATATACAAAAAGGTGAAGACTTCTCACCCTGCTAAAACTGAAAGAGAAAAGTTAGAGCGGTTGCTGGAAGAAATAGAACTTTATAAAGTGTGAAAGAAAGTTGGCATCTGGTTCCATTATAATTTGTGATGATAGTAGATATCATCAAAGAGGGGATTGATGAAGCAAAGCTTCGCATATTTTGCGGCTTGCCGAAATCAAGAACCTCATTTATGTGTAATAAGGTAACAAAGTATGTTTTACTAACACTTATTTTGTTTAAAACAAAGTTCTCGAAGCTTGCCTATGTGTATTTCTAATGAAATTAATCCGTGTCCTTTTAAAATGGCCGTCGCTTGTATTTTAGTTACTGCGCATGCGTCAGCCACACTCACGTGTCCTGACGCGTCTGCAGAAGTGGAGGGAAAGTTATGCGCATGCGTAATTCATAGCTGTGCTTATCATGTGGTACTGCTCGTGCCACTGCTCTTGTGTCCGTCTCAATGTAGCTAACATTTAAATGCATAAGTTTATTTCTTGATGATGAGTTAAAAGTACAAACCCTGTGATGTGTTTTCCTAATGACATTATTATGTATTAATTTGTTTTCGCTTACTTTTCATGTACCGCGGGAAATGGGGGTCTGAGTGAGAGGAGAGCCATATTGGAGGTCCCTTCTGCGCCTGTGCGACATTCGGCAGCACGAGGGACCTTGGCTGATGGAACATAGCCAGCTGGCAGTGATGGGCGAGATGCTCCTGAGAAAGTCACCTCTGCCCTGCGAGAACAGCGAATGTGGCTCCTTATGTGATACATTGTAATATTGCGCTACTGTTAGCTCATGGGAACCCCAAACCTGCTAGGCGGTACCCAAATATGTTAATGAAGGCTTCAATTCGCGTATTGTGATTGGTGTGTTACCCAAACCCTACCTTAGGACCAATCGAAATTGAGGGATTCTGACACTTTGCAACATTGGGGGGTGGTACACTGTCCCCAAACTGTATATCTACCCTGGGTTCACCTAGTGAACCGTCCGACTTGTCTGGTTTAGCTGACCTGTCACTGACCCAACGCACTCAATAGGTGACTGAAGATACAGAGCGCTGCGAAGCACTCTGTCCGAATCTGACCATAGGCTAAGGTTCTACTGAACCTTAAAGTGCTGGCGAAGCACTTTGCTGGGAGTTCGCTGACCCAATCGGGGTCTTGATCGATAGCTGCAGAGCGGGTGGAGCGCAGGCGTTGCTTCCGAACTGTGGGTTCTGGTCCTGTCCTGAAAGAGGGTCCTGTCCTGAGGGTTTGCTGTCCTGTCCTGAGGGTTTGCTGTCCTGTCCTGAGGGTCCTGTCCTGATTCCTATTCCGAGGGTATCCTGTCCTATCCTGGGTGTCCATTCTGCACCTGCTGTCCTTTGAGGGGTATCCTTCCTTGAGGGTTTCCTGTCCTTAACTGACCCGTGGCCAGGGTTTGGTTTCCACACCTTTCTAGGTAAATATTGCTCTGAACCTCTTGAAATTCTTGCACCTTCTGAATTTCTAACTTTTGCTTTAATAAAGTTCAAACATTGCATATGTGATATTTTCCATGCCTTTTCGCAACTACTGAAAGTCATTTATATTTTCCCTAAAGTTTATTCCTATGTCTTCTCATTTGCTAGAAATTATATTTTGCATAGCAGTGTGTCATTTTCTGATATGGTCTAGAACTTCGTTGCCTAGATTGTTCAAAGGCCCATTCACCTTAAGTGAAGCGTGTTATTCATTATAAACTCTCCTATAGTCACCCACACTTAGTCTATCCCTGTTTAGATAATACTGACTTTACATAGTATTTTCTCGTCACATTTTATTAGTACTTTGATGATTACTCTGTCATTATTTCTTCATGCTTATGTGATTTACGTTATCTTGGTTATTGATTGCCTTATTTTACTGTACCTCATGCAAGAAATATTGAACTTTAGATAAACATTTTAAAACTTCCAGTTGTCCGTGGTCATTTAAACAGTATTCGAATTGTTATTGGTTGGGTTTGTATTTTGCTGCCTTTTCCTTTACAGCTAGCTCCCTGATTCATTGTGGTCATTAGGCACCCGCATCGGTGGATGGTAAGTCGGGTGCACCGAAAATTTGGTAGCAGGGAACACACACACACCAACCTGATAGAGTTCGTGAAGTCACCTGATTGATGTATATGGTGATTTGAAAAGTATATGGGCCCTGAAGCCGGAAACGGCGAAAACTATTGGTCGGGTGGCCTCGCGCGCTCTATCAGTTCCACCCTTTGTTGTTCAACCTCCTGCTGTTGTTCAGCCACCCGGTGCTCCACAGATGGTTTTGTCTCCTCCTGTGCAACCCACTCTAGGGTCGCAAGCTTTGCTTCCAGCTTTGCCTCAAACTCCTTTGCCTTCTGCTTCTGCATCTAAGACTCCTACTGCTCTTGTTCCTACTTTGTCTCAAGATTTTAACTTTCCTGTTTTTACGCCTACTTCTTCTCCTTCTGCTCGAAAATGAATGACAGAAACTGTTGTTAATCTGTTGTCTCCATTGTTTGGGCCACTGAGTATGACCCCTGTTTCGGAACGTAAGCAGAGTCGTAGTCAGCTTCCTAGTTCCGAAGAGCGGGCGGTGTTGGATTTATTGGCTCGTAGATGGATTTTGAATGCTTCCAGGTATAATTTGCCAGCAGTTATGGATTTTTTCTTTCAGTGGGAGCCGCCTAAGCAAAGGTATGTTTTTTATGTGATATGTGCTTTTCTGCGGCAGGAATGGGAAGATAATGAGTTGGGTCTGATTCCGCAGGAAGTGCTTGATGTTCAGTCAGAGTTTGCTAAAGGGACGATAGTGGAATCTGATGTTACTGATGCTGTAGAGACGATACTTGCCTACAGAACTAGACTCCAGTCTCAGCCATTGTACGAACCTGATCCTTCTGTTAGGAGGAAAGTGAAGCAGTATCCTATGAGAGAGGTTTCCCCTGTATGGAGAGACGCAGTTCAGGCTGATGCCGTTTTGGGTATTGTGGCCGCACCGGCCCATTTTCAGCGAGTGTGGGTACATGTTCCATGGAAGAGAGCAGAGGTCTTGCCTCTTAAGCAGACCTTACCTGACCCTCATAAGAATCCTCCTGGTTATTACAAGGAGTTGTCTCAGACAGTTGAAGCGTGTATTATGAATTTAGCTGACATAGACATGTTAATGGGTAATGTAGTTCCTCAACCTTTGTGGGCGAAGATTTGTCATGAGAATCATGCGGCAGAATTAGGCGATACGTGGGCTAATATTGTTGCTGCAGATGGTCGACAGGTAGGAGGTGCCAAACCTGAGCCCTTAGTTGCAGAATTACCTGGTAGGATTATTAATCTAATGAAAACTATGATGCCTGCTTTACGAGTGAATTGGGACAAGTTAGCAGCATGCAAACAAAAGAAAGACGAGAGTGTGTCTGATTTCTTCACGAGGTTTGAAGAAACGTTTATCGATCATAGTGGTCAGGACATGAGTACGGAAGGTGGTCAAAGGTTGTTCTTGGACAAATTTGTCTTTAATTTGCTTCCCGAACTTTCCAATAAGTTAAAGGACTCTGAGAGTTCATGGGCTGTTTCTTCGTCGGCCCAGATATTGGCTACTGCACAATATTATGAGAATAGGGATAAAGATGAGAAGGATAAAGCAGAGAAGAAAACGAAAGATTTAAAGACGAAGGTTCTTTTGCAGCAAGCTTATCCGCCTCGTCAGAATCAGCCTCAGTTTCAGCAACCTCCACAATTTCAGAGATTGTTACAGAAACCTGAGCCTTATGCTCTGCGATTCTTTCCTGGTCCTAATCAGTGTGCTTATTGCAGAGAGGTAGGTCATTTTAAGAATAGTTGCCCGGCTTTGTTACAGCGTGCGAATGCCGTATCTGGTCAGAGAGGTCGTGGTGGTTTCCAGCAAGCTCCTAGAGGTAGGGGACGTGGTGTGTTACCCCAGAATGAGCGTTCCTCTTCCCTTCAGAATTCTGCGAATTATTTTGACAGACAGAATGTTCCGAGTGGTCAGTCTGCACAGTACTATGTTGATGATTATTATGTCGAGAGTGAGAGCGCTGGTTATAATGACAGTTAGGACAGCCATGGGCAACGAGAGGGAGTAGTGTCAGTTCCAGTAGACCAGAGTGGAGCTTATGTTGAAGTGACTACATCAGGTGTGGTACAACCTTTTCTTTTGGATACTGGTGCGACGAAGAGTTCCATTAGGCACTCTAAACTTCCTGGCGCACCTTTGTCAGGCTTGACCAATGTTTCCGTAGGATTTTCAGGCGCCCCAGTTTGTAACCCGATTTCTAATCCTTTGCCCCTTTCTATTAGCCCTTGTGAATTGGAAGCTCCTCTTATTTTGACGACTGGTTGTAATGAGAATCTGTTGGGTTTGGACTTGCTGAAAAGATTGTATGCAACATTACATTGTTCTCCTTCGGGAGTACATCTTACCCTAGGTAAGAAAGTGATTTCTCCGATGTATGTGTCTAAAAATTGTCTTCCACTGGAATTGCGTTCTCTTCCTGATACACTTTGGGTTACAGGTCCTAATGATGTTGGTCTTTTGCAGATTCCACCTATGTTGTCACCCTCAAATCGAATGCTAGGCTACCTCGTATCCCACAGTATAAAATATCTAGTGATGGCGGGAGAGCTCTATTAGCGATTGTCTATGATCTGGTTGAGAAGGGTGTAGTTGAGGAAACGAGAGGTAATGTGTGTAACAGTCCGGTTTTGCCTGTCCTTAAGCGTACTGATGCTTCTCAGCCACCTGTGTACCGGTTTGTGATTGACCTTCGAGAGGTAAACAAGATTGTGGTGCCACAGTTTCCAGTTGTCCCTGATATCACTGCTTTGTTGACTCTGATTCCTGCTTCGGCAGCCTGGTTTTCTGTTATTGACCTGAAGAATGCTTTCTTTAGCATTCCGATTGCTGAGGAGAGTAGGGATATTTTTGGCTTCTCTTCAGGAGGACGAAGCTTCTGGTTTAAGAGAGCTCCCCAAGGTTATTGTGAAAGTCCTTCCATCTATAGTCAGGCGTTGAAAAGTCAGCTTGATAGCTTTGTGTTGCCTACTGGTGCTACTCTTATCCAGTACGTTGATGATCTGTTGGTTGCCGCTGATGACGAAGAGATTTGTAAAGAGGCTACTCTTTCTTTGTTACAACATTTGTCTGACCTTCATCATAAAGTGTCACCTTCCAAGTTACAGTATTGCCGACAAGAAGTAACCTACTTAGGTCATCTCTTGTCGAAGGAGGGAAGAAGGTTGACCCCAGAACGAATTCAAACGATTGCGCAAATGAGTGTACCATCCACACAGAGAGAAGTGCGTGCTTTCTTAGGTATCACCTCGTATTGTAGACAATGGATTCCTAATTTTTCCCTGCTAGCGAAACCTCTGTTGGCGCTGACTCTTAAAGATACTCCGCATCCTCTCCCTTGGTCTGATGAGTGTCAGAAACGTTTTTCTGAGTTACGTGATGCATTGTGTTTGGGTCCGGTATTGGGTACTCCTG
Organism: Lissotriton helveticus; assembly: GCF_964261635.1. Lineage (NCBI taxonomy): Eukaryota > Metazoa > Chordata > Amphibia > Caudata > Salamandridae > Lissotriton > Lissotriton helveticus. Next base: position 2,012,443,995 of record NC_136057.1, on the reverse strand, counting down.
ACTACAGTAAAACTTTCACGTTGTACGTTCACGAGAGAGAAGGTTGTGCATTGTCAGTGTTGACTCAACAGTTTGGAGACAAGCAACGCCCATGTGCGTATTTTTCAGCGACGTTAGATCCGGTAGCTAAAGCGTTGCCGAGCTGTTTGAGAGCTACAGCGGCATCGGCTGTTTCTATCCGACAGTCTGCTGGTTTGGTATTTGATAATACTTTGATTGTGATGGTCCCACATGCAGTGGGTACCTTATTGAACAGGACCAAGACACAGCACCTTACTAGTGCACGTCTGTCAGGTTATGAGTTGACTCTTTTGGCTAGCCATGTTTACATTAAAAGATGTAATGTATTGAATCCAGCTACGTTGTTGCCGATTTCTGTAGAGTCAGATGCTCAAGAACAGCATGATTGTTTTCTTCGTACAGAGGAAGAAACGAAAGCTAGAGTTGACCTAAAAGATACTCCTCTTGAGAATGTTGATGGTACCCTATGGGTAGATGGTTCGTGTTTTAAGCTTACGAATGGTGAAACGACTGCAGCATATGCCGTCACAACTTTACATACAGTTGTTGAGACAGCACGCATAGCACAGAATTCTGCGCAAGCAGCAGAGTTGATTGCATTGACTAAAGCGTGTGTATTGTCAGAAGGAAAGCGAGTGAATGTTTATACTGATAGCCAGTACGCATTTGGTGTTGCCCATAGTTTTGGACGTTTGTGGAGAGAAAGAGGATTCCTTATTTCCCATTGCACAAAAATTCAGCATGGGCAGTTAGTGAATGAACTTTTGGAATCACTTACTCTCCCAAAGCAGATTGAAATTGTGAAGTGTAGTGCGCATAAGAAAGTTGTGGATGATGTAGGTCGAGGAAATGCGTTTGCGGATGAAGTTGCGAAGGAAACGGCGAGAAACATGATGAGCCGTATGTATGTGGCAGGTCCTGCAAGATGGGTTGTGGAAAGTGGAATGTGTGAAGACACAATAGAAAGTGTGAAGATGATTCGGGCTGAAGCTACGGAAAAAGAAGTGGGTACGTGGAGAGAGAGTATGGGTATGTTGGATTCGACGGGTTGTTGGGTTGAGTTGTCAGAACAACAGCGATGGTTGTTGCCTGATGCGTATGTGCTCCCAGTGGTTACTATGGCTCATGGAATGGCTCACATCAGTTCGAAAGGGATATGTAAGTTGTTGGCTCCAGTATGGTAGAATGCTGGAATTCCTAAATGTGGTGAGAACGTTGTGAAGCATTGTATGATTTGTCTGAAGTATAATCCTGGCAAGGGAACTCCAACTCCTGCTGGTCATTTTGCTTCTCTGACGTATCCATTTGAAGTGATAAGGCTAGATTACATTCACATGGAGAGATGCAACAATCTGAAGTATGTCCTTGTGGTTGTTTGCGCCTTTTCCAGATGGATAGAGGCCTACCCCCTAAAGGATAATACTGCCTTGTCTACAGCTAAGGTTTTGCTCAAAGAAAATTTCCCCAGATTTGGTTTGCTGAGAATTGTATGGTCGGACAATGGGAGTGAATTTGTGGGTCGAGTCATGAAGAAAGTGTGTATTGGATTAGGTATAAATCAGAAGCTCCACGCTGCGAATCACCCCCAGTCAGCAGGTCTTCTCGAATGCTATAACGGCACATTAAAGCTGAAACCCGCTAAGATTCATGCGAGCACTGGTCTTACATGGACGGATGCCTTACCGTTGGCTCTTTTGTCAACAAGGACGACAGTGCATTCTCGTGTGGGACTTAGCCCATACGAAATAGTTTTTGGTCGTCCAGCGAATGTTTGGGGTGTGCCTCGTCCTAAAAAATACAGTGACCTTGAGTACCCTATGTTGGTGGATTACTTACATGACTTGACTGCTAAATTACGTGTTCTCCACCAACAGGTCTATGACAGTTTGCCGACAGCTACTGCAGATCCAGGGCACACGATCCAACCTGGTGATTTTATCTTGACGAAGAATTTTCAGCGATCCAAGAATTTGGAGCCGAGATGGACTGGTCCCTATTTGGTATTGCTGGTCACTAGAACTGCTGTTAGAGTAGCTGGTAAAAAGAACTGGGTGCATGCCACCCATAAGAAAAAAGTTCTGTTGCCCTTACCGTATGATAAGTGGGTGAGGGATGGAATAGCTGAATCCGGGTGTGAAAGGGTTCCTAGATTCGTACCTTTTAGTGATGCACATTTGACATGGACTCAGTCGGAACGCGAGGATGATGATGTTCTGCAAGCTGCTGTGCCTCCGTCTCTGAGACTCGACACGACGAATCCGGAACTCCTCTTTAAGGATCAGACTGTACCTGGTAAAGAACGCTACGATTTGAGGCCAAGACAGCCTATTGCTATGGACAAATAAAGATTGGAATTTGTATGTAGTGAATTACACGTGTCAGATCAAGAGACTTTTTTTTTACTTTTTCTTTTTCGAGTCACCATCCGGACTCAACTGCAGGGTCACGGTAAAAGTTCTTAAGGGGTGAGCCGCGTATTGACACAAGGTCTGTGGTTTAGGGTCGTTAGTACGATCTTGACGCACACTTAAGTGAAGAAGGAAAATTGCCGTGAGCAGCACATTAGAGGATGAAGTCCTTTGAGTCCGACAAGGGTGTTAAAAGAGTTGATTTCAGAGTGCAAATGTGTTTATTGGTTCGTAGCAAATGTTTTTTAATAATGTGTTTTCTTATGCTTTTGAACATTACGTTGGTTTGTGTGGGTTGGATTTTCAATGCATCACAACAGACGCTTGCATCTACCTCCCAACCTACTTTTTCTTTTTCTACTGTATCCCCACATGAGTTTCATACGTTGCCTGAACATGAACAGACACGAAGATTAGAATTTGTGAACAATTCGTTTATACAGATGTTACATCATCATCAGCTAGTTGTAAAAACCACGAATTGTTGGGTTTGTGATCTTATGCCACATACGACTGATAAGGGAATGCCATAATTGGTTTTGCCTTTTTCGCCTAATGGGTCAGTATAGGCACTCCAGTCAATGTTTATCTACGCGAATGAAGCATCTCCTGTACGTTCTGTCAAAGATAATGCGAATAATAATGCCTTGATACAGGGAATAGTAGATATGGTGAGAGATATTGATGCATATAATGCTATCCCTAAAGATGAGGTACGAGCATATGTTGGTTGGAACAAGACGAGATATAGAATTAGACTGACAGAAAAGGAGAGACAGAAAAGGTCTCCTCCTATTTGGATTGTACCCCACCGAGGTCATTTTTGTCTGCAAGGTAATGGTCAGAATCCGAGAGCTCAGCTTGGTAAGAGTGTGTGTGTTCACACCTATGTCTATACGTCCCAGAAATCTCCACCGTTCGTGCTAGCTAAAGGCATGTATTTTGTTTGTTATGATAGAGCATATACATGGTTGCCTTCTGACTTTTCAGGCACATGTTATGTAGCATTTTTGCTCCCCCCTACATACACAGCTGCTTTCAACTACCATAAGACAAGATATGGTAGAGGTGTTATCGATGCGAAAGACACTGCCGCACAAGAAGTTGGAGACATCTTTAAGGGTTTCCTGCCCTTTTGGGGTACTATGGCTAATGGTAGGACAATTCGTCAGCTTACGAGAGTGGTCGAGGCCACTATAAATGAGACTGCAGGTGCCCTTAGCAATATTACTTAATTTACAACAAGGGGTGGTGATGGACAGAGTCTCTGAATTAAGCAGAGTACTCTCACCCAGTCAAGAGATCAGGGCTAGATCCAACACCGTTTTTTAGCTCATTGCACCATCCCAGTTTCAGAACCTGGCTGTATGCAAATTAGTCTGTCCCTGGCCCAGTGCATCATGGGAACAGGGCAGACCAGACTACAAAAGCCAATTCTTACACTGGGAAGGAAACAAGCTTCCGGGGACCGGTTTCTGCCATTTCAGGCGTCTTCGGCCCGGCTTGCTTGAATCCTGATGGTGCAATGAGCAAGGGACTCACATCTGAGTATACCCTTCCACGCTTAGGGTGGACAAAATAATTTACAACAAGGGGTGGTGATGGACAGAGTCTCTGAATTAAGCAGAGTACCCCCCCCCCCTTTTCTGAACCACCCCCTTTTCTGAATCGTTTTTGGCCACTATAGGTGTGGCAGGGTATACTCAGACATGAGTCCCTTTCTCACTGCTCCATCAGGATTCAAGCAAGCCGGGCCGAAGAGGCTGAAATGCCAGAAACCGGTCCCCGGTAGCTTGTCTCCTTTCTGGTGAAGAATTGGCTTGGTAGTTTGGTCTGCCCTGTTCCCATGATGCACTGGGCCAGGGACAGACTAATTTGCATATAGCCAGGTTCTGAGCTGGGATGGGGCAGTGAGATAAATAACGGTGATGGATCAAGCCCTGATCTTTGGACTGGGTAAGAGTGGTCTGCTTAATTCAGACACTCTGTTCATCACCACCCCCTTTTCTGAATCGTTTTTGGCCACTATAGGTGTGGCAGGGTATACTCAGACATGAGTCCCTTTCTCACTGCTCCATCAGGATTCAAGCAAGCCGGGCCGAAGAGGCTGAAATGCCAGAAACCGGTCCCCGGTAGCTTGTCTCCTTTCTGGTGAAGAATTGGCTTGGTAGTTTGGTCTGCCCTGTTCCCATGATGCACTGGGCCAGGGACAGACTAATTTGCATATAGCCAGGTTCTGAGCTGGGATGGGGCAGTGAGATAAATAACGGTGATGGATCAAGCCCTGATCTTTGGACTGGGTAAGAGTGGTCTGCTTAATTCAGACACTCTGTTCATCACCACCCCCTTTTCTGAATCGTTTTTGGCCACTATAGGTGTGGCAGGGTATACTCAGACATGAGTCCCTTTCTCACTGCTCCATCAGGATTCAAGCAAGCCGGGCCGAAGAGGCTGAAATGCCAGAAACCGGTCCCCGGTAGCTTGTCTCCTTTCTGGTGAAGAATTGGCTTGGTAGTTTGGTCTGCCCTGTTCCCATGATGCACTGGGCCAGGGACAGACTAATTTGCATATAGCCAGGTTCTGAGCTGGGATGGGGCAGTGAGATAAATAACGGTGATGGATCAAGCCCTGATCTTTGGACTGGGTAAGAGTGGTCTGCTTAATTCAGACACTCTGTTCATCACCACCCCCTTTTCTGAATCGTCTTAGCAATATTACAGCTGAGCTTCAAGCGGATCGCCTTATGACATTACAGAACCGCTTTGCTTTAGATATTATACTTGCAGATAGAGGTGGAGTATGTAAATTGATCGGGTCTAGTTGCTGCATTTTTATTCCAGATAACGCCCCGACAGTGTACCAAGCCATCTTTAGGTTACATAAGTCGGCTGAGTCTATACATGTAGACGAAGGGAACTGGTCATTGATGGGATGGTTTTGGGAACTGCTGTCCAAAAGGGGATGGAAGATTCTGATGTTCCTTGGTATGGCTTTAGCAATCTTTTACTCGTGTTGCTTATGCATCCAGTGGGGTCCTGCCATTTGTAGTCTTTGTGCTACAATCTGTGTGAGAAGACCAGTCCCGAGAGAAGCGAAGGATAATAAGATGATGTAACAGCAACACCTTGATGACCTGATGAGAATAGATATAGACCTGGATTCAGATTGACGTGAGTTTAGGTCATTGCCTACGTAATGGCAAAAGGAGGGGCTGAGGATCCGTGGTTTTCGGGACCGGACTCCATTTTTGTTTGCGTTGTTCATAATGCCATTTTGTGTTGCCCTCACGTAGGCCGTGGAGGTAACCGAACGAACAAAGTTGCATGGGCCTCATTGTTCATGTATGCATTAAACAGGCCCTTTTCTGGCTTGTGAGTGAACTGCAGGACGCTGACCTCTTCACCTGAAACTGACCCTTCACGAAGCCAATTTCTCTGGCTGATCATTGTCTGAGATTGCCAATCAATGTTCAGGACCTCGTTAACCTTTAGTTTCCTTGCACGTATCTTATCCTAATCAGCATCTGAATTGTTTCTTTCCTTACAACTTTTCATTACAAGGAGTAGTGCTTTTCAATTATAAATTTGTCCGGCTTGCAAAGATTGAATTTGGGACAGTCCTAATAATTAACTTTTGGGTTGGGTTACTGTAAATTGGGTTTTTGTTAATGTGATACTCAGAAAATGTGTCCTATTGGTCAGAATTTTGCGCAGTGGGTGTACATTTATAATGAGAATATTGTGTATAAAAGGTGATGTCTTGCTCTATGAAATTGGAACAGTTTCTTGAGTTGTTCACCTTGTTGTATTGCTGAGATTACTGTTACTAGCTGCAGCTAATAAATTTGATCTCTGACGCCACCTAGAAGTATTCCGTGTCTCTGTTTGCCAAGACAGGAGAACCCGAAGACTTTGGGCGTGTCCCTGGCGCCGCTGGGTTCTAAAACCCGGTGCTTCAGACAGAGGGGGTACTCCGAGAAAGCGCACAGCACACAACCCCTTCAAAATAGTCCCTGGTCAGTGATGGCCCACAACTTGAATTTTGAAAAGTAACTTGCACAACACACATATATGCCCGGGCACCACACCCTGTGCTACATGAACTTAAAACTGACGGGACTAATTGACCTCCTAGCCCTCACTAAAGCGAGTCATTTCCCATCTAGTGAATCCCAGTTCTACTTACCCATATTGACAAGTTATGTTCCCTACAGTCTTTAGGCACAACACCTGGTTATCTATATCACCAATGTAGCAGGGCAGCACACAATAGACAGTACAACATGCAGGATGTGACTTAAGATCGAATGGAACTCAATGACACGCCAATCCCGGTAACAAAGACGTTTAAAGTGTTCTAATTTACGTCCATTCTTATTGTTATAATACCTAAGGAATGCATAGCATGTAGAATCTGTACTATGCATCTTTCAATAATATGTCAAGCTGAATGCACCCTGCACAACGATAAAATGGCAATAAAAAGTATTTACAAAAAAACAAATCTAAATCAGGCCCTTAGTCTCTATACTCTCCATTTAATTTTCTGTATGCTCTTTAGATTGAGATTTGTTCCATTGCTAATTTCTTTACCTATGTTGTTGGTCTATATTTTCAACACGCTATCATACGTAAAGGTGTATCTTAATTGTATTTTATAAAATGTGTCCTATACAAAGTACACGATTTAAGAGTTATGCAAGAAAGAGTTGCTTTGTACTACCGGTTGCCCATGTTTGATTTTATTTCGCGCAGATAAGTACAATACTGCTGCTAGCCAGCTCCACTTATTCCAAAATACTCTGTAAAGCATTCAAGCGAACTGAAGAATTTCTTTTCCGTCACCATGACGTGCGCTGTTGGTGCTCGGAGCTTTCCTTTTGCCGTTTAAATAAGAAAAGCATCTGCGGGGTTAATGAGAACCACACTGATTTAAGACAGAGCTCTGGAATGCGATCCCTTTGTTTTTGTTACCTCTTTGTTCATTCAGAAAATAATGAAGACAATGTGTATCGGTTTGCTGAGAATTTGATGTGCTCATGGGGTCTGCCTTAAGGCTATACATTAGTCTTAAGGGAGATCGCCAAATTCACATCAGTTAACGTTGTCATCATTTTTCTATAAAATAGCACTGGAAGGAACGATGATGTTTTAGTGACTGGATCTGTAGGGTTAGCGTCCAGCTGTAGAAAGAAAGGTCAAGGTGAGGTCATGCCTCACTTTTATGGAAGCAATGGTAAACTCTCTGTGAAAGCCCGAATAAAGAGAGGTTGTAAGAATGCACTCTGGGTGGCTGGATTCCCCTGGAATGTCCTCCATAGGAAGTGTGCACGGTAACTTGAGATCCTGGCTGCACTGCTGTTAAGAAATGGAAGCTGATGTACTTAGTTTCAGCCCTACAAGCCTCCTTAACATCTCTATGGAGAGACTGATGTGCAGCCATGTTTAAAATGGCTGATTTTACATAGTTCGTCACAAGAAGAGACTTTCGAACCCCGACTCAAGAAACGTTTCAGTGCAGAATATGGGATTTACGCAAAATCGTTTAGAGGAAACAGCTAGGAATTCAGGAAAGACTACATAAAATATGTAACCTGCCCACAACAATCCTCCTCAGTTGTCGTTCTATACACGCTGCAAACCACCACTAGCTCCAGGCATACGTTAGTGCTTTGCTTCAAAGATACTGGTAGAAAAAAATTGCAAGTAACATCTGTTCTAGCCTCTTCGCCGAGGCAGTGAATGAACTGCCAACGTTCAGGTTAACAAGTGGTTAATGTAGCACAAGTCAGTGAAGCGAGAGGAGAAAAGAGCGGCCACTGCTTTAAACCAATCAGAACATTGCAACTCTAACGTGTGCAACTGTAACCAGCTTTCTGGAGTCACAATCCCTGCTCCAGAACGAAGTAAAAGCTGAGCTTTGCTGTAGGGATTCCATCATAAATACTACATGGATAAAATAACAAGCCGCTTTATAACGAGTTTAAGCTGGATATGGACCCTATTTTAAAACAGCCAAATACTGTGAGAAATGCGTATTCCGTTCACCGCACATTTGTTTCTTCCAACTATTTTAAACTGATATAATAATTATAATTTTTTCATGCTACATTCTCACCTTACTTATGCAGATTAGTGTATTTAACGTAATTTTCTGTTATGCAAAGTTATGATACAAAATGTACCAGACTCAGAAGGATGGGAGAGGCTGAGTCAACCTGGCTTGGATTTGAATCTGCAGCCTTCAGATCATTGAATTTTTCAGAAAGGTGCATTCTTTTTACTGAGCCAACCTGCCAGCGTTGGTGCTAACAGATTGTAAATAAGTTAATACTGCTTTACAGCTGGTGGTCCTTTTGCAAAACTAAATGTGGACACATTTGCAGAAACCATATTTCTGCAAGTTATTATGCATTTATATGCCCAAAGTGTTACATGTTCATTAATAACACACCAGCTGAGTGTGGTAACATCATTTCAGTACCATAGGTATTATCAGAAATGTTGAAGCTTTCTCATTTCAAGTGGTCCCCGGTACATTGCTCCTCCTCAAAATAAAAATAATTGGTCATCCTGGTAATTATGGGGAGAATAAAGGTAAATACCTATTTCAGGCGAACACATTGTGGGACTCTGAATTAGGGGTTGATTACGATGTTGTTCAGAAAGACTCCAAATTGGATTCGGGTCTGCCAAATCCGATTTGGAACCCGTCGTTCCGACCGATTCGGAAAGGTTTCTGTATGACTGATTACGATGTTCGAAAAGTATTCGGACTGTCCGAGTCGGTTTCGACTCTGTTCCGGATGGCATTCGGAGGAATAGAGTCATCCGGGGACTGACTCGTACAGGTCTATGGACTGCGTTTCCGACTGAGCGATTATGATGTCGGATTCAGACAGCCTTTCCGATTCGGTTTGTCCGACATGGATCGGCTGTCGGAATCTGACTTTGAGAGCCTGTAGCAGGCCCCTCTTCACCTGGAGCCTTCCGAATGGGGTCTCTGGGGCTATACGAGAGACCCCCCTTTCAGACCATGCACAGTGTGGCAGGCACTAACGGGTGCCCGCAACAGGGTGTACGATTTTCCCCACCCACCCCTTTCTATAATGGGAGCCTGTGTATTCGGTCGGAATACAGGCTCCCATTGAAGTCAATAGGAGTCCCACCAAATGGTATCCGGAGCCATCATAATCAGTGGGTTGGACTCCCGGAATCCAATTCAGTTAGAAACTATTCCGAGACCGATTCGGTTGGAATGCTTTCTAACTGACATTGTAATTGTGACAATCACCGCCATGCTTTTCCCTGGTATTCCATCCAGATATGTTGCCTGTTCTCAGTAGGTGAAATATCCAGTTGAAATTTCACTGAGCAGCAGTATTCCTGCTTTGCTCATTATTAAGATGAAGCCGCTAACTACCATTAGAAGACCCCTAAAAATAAATAAACCACTCAAAATGAGGGCTTAACTGTTTGAAATGTGTACATGGAAATGTAAAAGACTGCTAGTGAAAAAATTACATGTAACGTTTCTTACTTGCATCTGTTTTCACTTTTTTCCTAAGGAGAGCACCACAATTTCTACTTACATTTGTTTGAACTGAATTTAACATAGGTGGCTAAATTTCAGCACTTCAATTATTGTAGATTGCAATGCAACTAAGCTCACTGCACTTCAGTTCCATTGTGTGCTGATATCTGATACATCTGGAAACAGGATTATCACTTTCTGTAGAATTACATAAGAAAGATGGACATAGCTAGCAAATAAACCTCTTTATTATAAGCTTCATATTGATGGTCATGTTCTGGCATTTATGGAGCCGAACTAATAGGAGTCCATTTGTGTGAGAAGGTATATTTTTACTTTGAAAACAAATGATATAGGATTTTTCATCCTGAGTAGTCAACAAATTCAGGGGGATAGAAAGAAATTAAACTAAAAGTATGAAAGCTGGTAGAAATATTACAACACCTGAATATGAACTCCAAAATATTGTTTGACCACAACATCTTTGATCAGTTTATTGTGATTACACAAATATTATGGTACCTAATATTGAAGGCAAGTATATCTTCTTTATTAATGACAATATGTTAGATCGTGGTCAGCTGAGATGCGACTCCTGGATGGATAGACAAGTAACATTTCTTTAGCTCACTGGCCCCTCCCTGAATTACATTTGACCTTCTCAGAAAGGCCTAGGGGAGCCTTCAGTCAGAGGGGTAAGCGTTGATGACCTGCCTAGTTGCCAGTTCTTGCTGTCTTAGGAGACTGTGCTTGCCTTTCTGACTACTTGTTGGTTGCAGCTCTGTTTGGCCCAAGGAGGCGGACTGGTGTCTCTGCTGCTGCTGATAGTGGAATGTACAAAATGAAAAGTGCTTATAGTGGTGGCAGCGCTGAGGCCAATAAAAATAGCCAGTCACTATTAGAAAGGTCAAAAACCAACATGAGTGGAAAGTTATAGGCAAAGCCATGGGGAAATAAAGAACTGGCGCCACTCAGCAAGTCACGGGTCTCTATGGACCAGTGTGCAGAACCTCGTTCCAGGAGGCAGGGCCTGAGGCACTTTAAAGCGCAACACCATTTCCTGCAATGTAAGAGGCTGGGCTGGACTACCTCCCTTGGTGTCAAGGCTACAATATTACTTGTGAGTGGTGAATTAAAGTCAGATCCCTGTGAGAGTATACATCTTCACTGCCTGCTCTGGTGATGAGGAACCAGGTAAGAACCTCTCGGAATTCAGGCAGTGTGAAGTGTCTTTTGGGCAGGAGGGCCACGGTGTGGGATGACAGAGTCCAGGTGAGGACATAAAGAGAGAACATCGTTCTCCATCCGAAACAAAGCTGAGCAAGGCCTCGTGGTTTTGGTGCAATATTTAAAGCATGTCCAAACAAGATGGCCACCAGCACCAAGTGACACCAGAAGTCCCACGAGACCTTGTTGTAATCAAGGCATTTTCCAGAGAGCAGGACAGAAGTCTGTAGGATCAGAGTCCCCTGGTAAGTGTGGGGGAAACTTGAAAAGCTTTGGAAAAAGGCCCTGGGGGATAGTGTGGCCAAAATAAGGGTAATGGTGCTGTGAGCAACAGAATGGAAGCCCAGGGCACAAACCACACAAGAGTGGATGAGGGAGCCCAGAGCCCTCACAGTGAGTTATTTAATACTTGCTGACCAATGACATGTTGATCAGTTCACAGAGTAACTGTACGCATGATGTAATATGCATGTTGTACTGTTTTGTTGTCATTCAATCATAAAGCAAGACTAATATAATTATCCTGCATATTCTATATGCCATTTGTAGTTTTGTATTCTCATCGCAAGTATCAATGGGTGCTTCCTAACATTTGTCCACAGAAGGTATCCACAGCAAATGTATGTCCTTTTTTCCAGCATCTTGGGGATTTTAAATGTACCCAGGGTTTGCGGGTTTCCCTGGAGGGCACAGAGACAAATAGCCAAAAAATAGCCAAATTGTACGTTTTTGGAGAAAAATAGGAAAAAATAGGAAACGAGTGCTCTGGAACAAGGTGTCGGATCTTTTTCATAGAAATGGCATAAACAAATGGTTTGCTATGCGAAAGTCACCGTCCTCGTAGCTTTTGGAAACTTGCAGAGCTGAATAAAAACATTTTTTTTATACCACAGTTGTGGCATTTTTCAAAGAGGTGGCCCATTTTTCCTATTTTATGTGCTTTGAACCTACTACCAGTTTGTGTTGGAAACCAGTCTGAAACCCATAGGTGATCGAGAAAAAATATATATTTCTGAAAAATTGACTTAATTCCACATTTAGCAAGGGGTCATATGAGCAGATCCCTCAAGGGTTGCCCAAAGAAAGTAAGTGTTGAATTAAAAAAATATTGAAAATTGGCAGGAAAAACAGCCATTTGTGACAACGTTTTAATCTGTAACTTTTGTCATAATAGTCAATTGGCAAACGCATTACACTTAACCCTTTTGGTTGTGGGGAGAACCCAAGGTACCTAGAGCAAACAACCACGATACAGTTATTTTTCATTGTGTACTGAGTATAGACCAACTTATATGGCGAAATATGTTAAGTCAAAAATAGGTATCACGATAACCTATGAATTTCTGAAAAGGGCACATGATACGGAATTCATGAGCAGTGGCTAATTGTACATCTTGGAATGTATTGGTACACGTAGAAGCATATGATTTAGAGGGTGTTTTTCAAACTCTTTTCTTTCTTAAACCATGGCTAACATTTGGAAACCACATATGCAGTGAAATCTAATTGGTAATAGCAAATATCCTACTATTCTATGTTCCCACATGTCTTCCCATAAAAATGGTATCTCACCTGTGAAGGTAGGCCTATTGCCCATGACAGGAAAGGGCCCAAAACCCAACATGGGTGCATCACATCTTCCACTCAAAAGTGACCTGTTTCTTGCAAAGTTGGTAGCTGTGGATTTTGGGTCTTAGCTCCGCCGCCACCTAGGGAAACCTAGCAAACTTGAGCAATTTTGAAAACTAGACTCCTAGGGAAGTCCAGGATGGGGTGATTTACATAAATCCCATGAGGATATTTTTACCCACAATGCGCGGCACACCTCAAAATTTACCTGAAATCACATATTTTCCTTTTATTTCTGTGATGGAAATGACCGCAACCTGCAGAAATCCACAAAATTCCTACCACAGAGCATTACCCCACTTGTGCTGATAAAAATGCTGCACCACTTTTGACTTCTGTGGCTGGGCCTAGTAACCGCGACAGGAACGGATCAAACCAAAGTCAATGGGAGCCCTTGTGTGTGGACTCCCATTATCGGTACAAGTGGGATAATGCTGGGTTTTAGGAAGTTTGGGGCTTCCTGAGTATACTGGAAGTTTCCATCATAGAAATTTGAGGAAAAATGCATGATTTGAGGCACATTTTGGAGTTCGCAGGCATTGTGGGTAAGAAAACCTCCAGGGATTCACACAAGGCACATCACCCTCGAAACTCCTGGTTGGATACTGGGAGGTATCCAAACTCCTCTGGCCTGCACATAAAAACGACACCCAAAAGAATCAAATGTCCTCTTGCTTTCCATTGAAATGGGATGCCTTAGTGTGCAGGGACACAGAAAAACTGGTGAGGTTCTAGGAGAGAGGGTGGGGCTTGATGTTCATATAGGAAATACCCACACCAGTAATTTAGTACAAATATATATTTCTGCCATAAAGAGGGCTTTCTGCCCCCCGGGGGCCACATCAGGGCTCATAACCACATATCGCCCTCAGGGGGGCATAAAGGCTGTTGCCCTCTTTAGTTAGGGTGGAGACATGGCCGTGCCCATGTGGACAGCCCCAACTCCTATAGTTGAAAAAAAAATCCTTGTTGTCAAGTGGGCTTTCTGCACCCACCCCCCTCCAGGAGGGCAGATTGTGGACACCCAGCTCTCTCTCCGAGCGGCAGCTAGACTGTTCTCTTTTTTATTAGGAGTGGGTGCTTGGCCATGCCCATTCTGGGCAGGCCCCACCCGTCTATTTTTATTTTAAAATGTAATCTATCTACCCTGGTGCCTAATGTGCTTTCCGGTCCCCAGGGGTCAGAAAGACTTGTATATAAAAAGAATTCAGGGAGAGCACAAGCCATTGCCCAAGGAGCTGCCCCCTTTCCCATGTGGGTTGATTGCTGCTTGGGGATCACCCTCCTGTGGTGATCCCCAAGCAGGGATCCTCTGGACAGAGGTATCATTGGAAAGGGAAGATTCCACTCTTTTCAATGATACTTCTCCCATAAGAATCAGTGCTCAATGGTTGAGATATCCCCCCAAACACTGATTCAGTGAAAGTGAAATGATCACTTCGGCTCATTTTACTTTCACTTTTATATGTAATGATGTCAGTGCGTTTTTCATATAAAGAAAAACGAACCGGGAAGAGGGCTCGCCGACAGATGGACTGGGAAGGGTGTGTTGATGTCGGCCATTGGCCGGCACCCACACCTAATGGGTTAATATGGGCAGGAACCTCACTTTGGGGCCCGATCTATGAACAAGAAAAATTGTGATTCGTAAATAGTGAAAAATACCCTATCACAACTTATGAATCTTAAGAATGTATGTATAAGGAATCCCAATTACCGGTTTGCAATTTGCTAGTGTTTTAATTCTTATTTTTGCTGTTCTCTAATCTCTATTATTAAGTATACATAAACTGTGAATTTTGTGTTAGCAGATTGAGAGTCTCGCTCTGTATGTGAAATCACAACTTGGAAATCCAGTTTAAGGAACACATTCTTGGTCTGCAGAGTCCTGATAGAAGGTGAACTGGTCAATTGAGAGCCATTTCAAACAGGGCCAGCAAAGTAATGATGGAGAAAGTGGAAACAAATATTTTCTGAGGAGGAGATGGAAATATTTGCAGAGGAGTATGTACTAAATAATAAGTTATTTAGCAATCAGTCCCTCTCTGTGTTTTAAGCTAGCAAAAGAAAATGATGCCAAGGCATAAAAGAAAAAATAAATGCAAGAGTTGTTATGCAGTGAAACACAGAGGTGGCCATCAAGCACTGGTAGGACCCTCGGTCAAATGAAAAAAGGACTGGCAAGGACAGCAGGCTTTGCTTTTGAGGCCTATTGGTTTTTGCAAATGTTCTTAGCCTTGCTGCATAGCATCCTGGTGCTACGCAGCATGGCTAAAAAAACAAAGTAAAAAATAAAGCTCTATGACAGGGCAGTTGCATCATTTTTAGGTGCATGTATCATCTCTACAAAATAACTGGAGCAATTTGTAAAAAAGAAATAAGTAGTACAAAATCTTTTTTTTTCTTTTTTTACGTGCAGGTGAGGTTGAGCAACATGGTGGGCCATGATGGCAGCAAAGACCACAGACGGAGCATGTGGGGGAGTGACGCAACAGAGATTGTGCTCATCGGGGAAAGCAATGTAGGCAAGATGAAAGCAACACGGAGGGCAGAAGTGGGGAGGAGAAGCAATGGGTGAGAGAGGAGGGTGTGGGTGAGAGAAACAACAAGGAGGGCAGGGAGGAGAAGCAACAGACGAGAGAGCAATGTGGAGTGGGCAGGAGAAAATAACATTGTGATAAAGTTACGAGGGAAGTACACAAGGGAGAGGGGCAGGGAAAAGAACATTGGTGACAGAGAGCAACATGGAGTGCAGCGGGAGAGACGTAGACAAGGGAGACAGCTGTAAAACATATGCACCCTTTGGGAGCGCTTAAACAAAAGAAAAAGTTGTGCTTGAAAAGAATGCCTTCTGATCATAAGAGATGGTAAATAGGCTATCCTCCATGGGAAAGACAAGTACAAGATTAACAAGATGGAACACAAATACCAAACAGGCAAATGAGAGTAGCAGGAAAGCCAGCCATTAATAAGTAATGGGCCGGCTCCAAGCACTTGAATGTTCTCAGTAAACCCACAATATGATGTGCAAGAGACAGCACAGGTGCTATCTAGTAGAGTTATCCTAAAACTACATCAGGATGAAAGCATCTACCTACACAGAAGAAGGACTAAACTCAATTGAATAGGTTTTTTAATCAAACTTTTCCATTTAAAGTAAACATAAGCATGGATAAGATCACGTCCTGATATCTCACCCATGAAGCTGAAACTAAAGGTAGAAGGTGTGCATACAGAAAGAAATTAGGTGATACAGGTGTTTTAAGAAAAGGTTGGCATCTAAGCACAATAGTTAAAAGCTTGTCAGAAAACTTGCAAAACGGATTAAAAACATAGAGCCTGATTCACAAAGAGCCTCCACAGCTGCGGCAGAGGATCCGCCTTGACTGCAGAGCCTCTACCATGAATGTGGAGGATCTTTGTGATTCAGGCCCTTAGATTTGTTTTTCCCAACAGATATCACTTCCTAACATGAGGAGGAGGAGGTTGTTATGGATTAAGTAGAAATAGGAGGAAGATATTGTAGCACCAATAACGTCACCTACCATGAAAAGACAATGGCAGAGTCCACACCATCACAATCCAGAATCTTGATGTGTAAATCTCAAACAGTAGAAACATGTCACTCACCATCTACAAAATGTCAGCCTATATTAATATCACATCTCCCTACCCTGAGACACATTAGAGCTGCTGAGGGTTAAAAGTGTGGTAAATAAAAAAGGAGGCGTCCATTCACCAATGGAATGGGTTTAGAGTGCTCTATGTTAGGCATAAATACCAAATAATTGAAGACTACATCTGTTTTGGGTAAGCAAGTTGGTTACAAGGTATGACAGTCGTAATGTGCTGCACTGCAAAATGGCACATTAAGACTTGAATGTAGGGATAGATACTTAATGGGAAGACTAGAGGGGTGTGAGAGATCTGTTGACTGGTTGGCTACTGCTACTGAAGAGTTCTTCCAGAGAATGATGAATCTCCAAATAGAAACAGGACACCTTATAGGAATGTCACAAGGGGTTTGTTGTAATTCGCATTGGCCTTGGAGGTGAAGCACATAAGCCAGGTTACAAGTCAGGAGCAACTTTAGCCCACTGAATTGATTTATATTTATGATACCACAGAACAGAGAAAGAAAGGGCCGATGGAAGTGTAGCAGCAGGGAGGGCTGGAGAAGTCAGAAGGAGAAAAAATAGAGAATGGATAATAATATCTCAGGTTTGTGCCCAACTAGAAAAATAGTTCAACCAATAATTTGAGTATTTAATAAAAGCCCAAATCATTAGTAGAGTGGGATTTTTAAAAACTGTTTAGGATGGGCAACTTTTTAGAAAATTATCGTTGTCCAGTGTAAAGTACATGGGGGCTAATTTGTGTTAGCTCTCCAGCAGTTGCCCAGCCAGTACTTGCCCTTAGTGAGGGGTAAAAACTCCTCCCAGAGCAGAAACAATGATGTGGATGTGGCAAGGTGCTTTTCTTCCCTTGTGGGAAGTCTAAATAATGTGGACCCAGAAACTTCATTAACTGGTGAAGGGCCTGCCATTTCACAAGTAAAGGTAAGGTGAGGCTTCCTTTCACCCCCAAGCTGGTACCAAACATAGTAGGGGGGACCTGCTTCCACTTGTACCCCGGACAAAGAAGTGGACCACAAGATTCAGTTGTCTGACCTCCCGTATGACTAGAAGGGCACAACAAGCTGCAAGAGGCATTTTCTTTGAAGTGCCCAGCTGACCAGTAGAAACTGGACTTCGACTGGACCTTGCTTGTGGTCCATGTTGGAGTGAGCCTTACACCCAAGTACTGTTCCTGACAACCTGGGGCTCTTCGCTGAGTTAGCTGAACTTCTAACAGCTCTGAAAAGTTGGGACTTAAAAAATGTATAGACCTTCGGAGGGGAGGACCATCCACCGAGCAAGCCACCTAAGGCACAACGTCTCTGGGCTGAAGAAACAGGTTTCCCTCACTTTGATGGTCTCTTCAGTAGTAAATAATTTTCAGCAGGACTTTGAGAGAAGGTATCTGACCTCGCAGACCGCAGAATTGTATACAGTCTGCAACCTTCTGATAGAGCGTGCAGGTCACCGACTACAAATTTACCAAATACTCACCTAGGCCAATATTCAAATTATTCACAATTTCTTAGATCAGGTAACCTGGGCACTGACTATCAGATATTTGTACTTCCTAGGTCCTATACCCTTGACTTACTCTCCTGGTCATCGGTATCTGTGGACCTAAGGGATCAGGGAGTCTAGCATAATGGGTATGGTAGCAATACGACAATATGCACTCATATAATAAAAACAGACTCGAGAAGTTTTGAAAACCTTTATCTAATCTTCATCAAAAATCATAAGCCAGAGATTCACAGCAAGCAAGCTATCAATAATCAAAATCATGAACAGCGTATAACTATGCAGAAGATATAGTATGCCAACCATTTAGAAGTCTAAAAGGAAGGTAGGAACAAGGAACATACTGAAATGAACTTATAGATATCAGACTTGCAATGATATTTTCTAAAGGACGGGAAAAATAAGGGACACACTATGAGTCACATTTTAATCGCTTTAAGATGGAGGATAAAAAGAGGGAGAACTCAAATTGTAATGACGAAACTGATTTAACCATGTAGCTATAGGAAGGGTAAGAAAATGGAACACGCTAATAATTCAGAATAACCACTTTAGCTTCTTCAAAGGGAGGGTAAAGAAAAGGAACATCTATAATTTCATGAACAGTTCTTTATCTTCAATTCTAAAGGAGGGAGAAAATGGATCATGCTAAAATAGCAAGAATCACGATTTTATTATTTATCACAAAGAAGGGGAGAAAAGGAACATATGCAATTAAGACTTTAGCAAACTTCAGTTTAGGTAAGAAAAAGGACGAAATTGATACTATTTGTTACCCACACAGATTTATATTTATCTAGAACGGTGTGAAGACCAACCCTGGTCACGGGTCAGTTAAGGACAGAAACCCCGAAAGTTGCAAACGCCAGTATGCCAGCAAGTGCAGGTCAGATACAGGACAGGAAAGCCAGATTTGGATCAGAACCGGACCACCGAAAGTTGAGACCACCACCCGCAATTCAGTTGCAACACCTGCGCTAATCCCTCTCTGCAGCTATCAGTCGGAACCCCGATTGGGTTATCGAATTCCCCAGCAAAGTGCTTCGCCAGCACTTCAGGTCCCAGAACCCCGATTGGGTCAGCGAGTCTTCTGACAGAGTGCTTCGCAACACCTCTGTTCTCGATCAGCTATTGAGTGCGTTGGGTCAGTGACAGGTCAGCTATTTGGACAATTCGGACAATTTCTCTAGCTAAACCTACGCTAGTTATAATGTTTTCCAGGTCAGTGTACCACCCCCCAATGTTGCAAGTGTAAGGATCCCCAATTTCGATTGGACAAGAGAGGAGGAGAGGTCATCACCCCATCTTAACATTTCGAATTTTCCCATCTCATATTCAAATTTAGGTTCACGCCCATTAAATTCAGTCTCTCATGAAGTCTTCCACAGGCAAAACAATGGTTGTTCTATTCATTATTAGGTTGTAATTTTCCAAAGTTCGCTAGGTGAGGTTCCCAGGAGCATCTTCTCAGTCAGTCAGCTCCTTGGCTGGATTTCAAAGGTCACTGCGCTGGAGACTCGCGGATCTCGCGCAGACGCAGTTTCAAGCAAGATGGAGTACAACATAGGACAACAGGCCAAGTTTTGAAGTGCAACATGAAATGGAAAAGAAACAGTTTTAGAACACAGAATAAATGATTTCACTGTATACCATGAACTTCTACTCTATATCCATTACCTTACTTTAGGATTAAGCAGAACAAACAGCTTAGCAAAAGCAGCAGTGCAAGCTCCTCGCATGTGAGAACATAGCGCAGCCATATTAGCTCTAGTGCGCAGAAGCAACAAATTCCCTCCAAAGCTGCGAGTACGTCATGTCACGTGGGTATGACAGACGCATGCACAGTACAAATTCCCGAGTAGCAGCGGCCATTTTATTTGCAAGCGTATTAGGATTAGAAAACACATAAGCAAGCTTCTCTCGGACACCCGGTATGTACGGGAAAAGGTAAATTTGGTAGGACAAACATGTTGATTACTTTTTAATACTGGTATTCGAGGTTCTTGAGTACAAGCAAGTCACTTTAAGTGCGAATCCTTGCTCCATCAATCCCCTCTTTGATGATATTTTATATCATCACAATTAATGGAACCAGATGCCAACTTCTCACATTTCACCCATTTCAATCTCTTCAAACTTTCTATTTTGCTTTTTCTCAGCATTTTAATCAGGATTAGAATTTTTCATCTTTTTATAAATCTGGTTATTCAATTCTTCTAATTCGAGCTCTTCAATGTTCCTTTTCACACCTCGCCTATTCACAGAATATTTCTTTTTGTGTTTTTGACATTTGCAACAAATTAATATTCCGAATACTAATAAACTTATTCCCGCTATTGGCATCAGTATTTTGCTCACAAGACTTTTACCTAAATTAGAAAACCAACTACCCACAGCGGAGAGACCACCAGTAAGCCTCTACCATGCACTGTCAACCTCCAGTAGTTTAAGCTCTTTTTCCAAATTTGTAATATTTCTCACATACCCTTTAATTTCAACACTTCTGTCGGTATGTAAGTGCAACAATGCTGCGCTTTCAACATTCTGCAAACTCCGTGTCAAGAGCAAGTCAATTTTGTAAAACCATTGATCTGATCGCAACCAATTCGGTATTGACCATCAGGAAACCCCCAGCAGTGTCAGTTGATAACCGATCCACTACTGTTGACAATTTGCAGATTCTGTGTGTATTCAGAGCCACTCCCACTGTAGGTATCAATGCACTAAAAATATCACCTACTATTTCACCAACACTTTCTCATTTACTACGCACTAATTCATTAGTTCTTTCATTGCTTCCAGTGATTTTATCCACATGGCATATCTTTGGGAAGACAATACCAAAATAACAGTACCAATGGTCGGGCAATTTGAAATAAGCCTTGTTCCCACAAATATAATAAATTCCAGGAAACACAGGTTCTGACCCATCTTTAAAACCCCAAACCCAATTACCTTGTAATTGTGTTCGCATTCACTGGAACCAATAAATATATTGTTATAATAACTGGTTCTTTCTCTGTGAAGACAAAGTTTCCCCTTCTTTTCGAAATCCAGTAACATAGCAGCATTAGCTCCACCATTTGAGGTGCTCTCTATGCTTTCAGCCCATTTAGGAATTTTCTGATTCTTGTCATTTGCTTTCTTTCGGAAAATTTCTCTTCTCTTTTCTACCATATTCAGAAATATTTTTTCTTTTTCTTGTAATAAACATGTCAGGTTATTCTTGTGTGCGTCGTCTATGTTTATTTTACCTACAGTTAGAAAATATTTGCTCATGTAACGTGCTACATCTCTAGTTGTATGTACAGGGTTTAGGTTTCTTCGTACAGGAAGTTCAGAAAATATCACATCTAGGTTAGAGTAATAATACTGCAATGGTCCACTTTTGTAAAATAAACTAGCTAAAACACTACATGAAATTCCATAGGTTAGTGGCAAATGGTGGTACGTCACACCCTCAGCTACCGAGGTAGGCAGCTTCATGCAAACATAGCAGTCTTCTATTTCCATTGCTTCTACATAATGTACTAACAGGTTTGCAAATACATTTAAATGAGTTCTGTTTTTAATTCTAATATAATGTAGTCCTTCCTCATCTGGTTCTTCTAAATCTACTTTTGTTTGTCTAAGGCTAAGTGCTCTCTCTTGTATATCTACTCTTTGTGGTGTATCTCTAGTTGTAGCTCGTCAGTGTCTTTGGGCAATTGACTAGTAGGGTAGAGGTTTGTGTCTTTACTCATCATGTAAGGAATACCTATTGTTAGTCCTATCCAAAGTATAAGTACTATTGCTACACTACATAAACATATTCTACAACATGTTTTTAAACAACTTCGTTTCGGTCTTCCATTAACAGAAGAATCAGCCATTTTGACTTAAAGGCATGCTCATTTATTTTCAGTCAGTTGTGGCACAATTATTTCAAGATCGTCTTCTGTGTTTCTCCCTAACTGACTAGGTCCAGGTCTTACTTCTGTTTCTTCCGCCTGGTCACTAAACTAGCCTTGTTCAGGTATATGCTGGATTTGGCTTTGGGTTGTTTCGTCTTTTTCTTCCTGAACACAATTGTCTATTCCTGTCTGGTCCTGTTCAAGCTCTTCGAACTTTTGATTTTCTTCCGCTTGAACCTCTGCCCTAATTTTTATCTGTCCCTCTTCTGGCTCAGGAGTTCTTGGAGGAGTGTCGATTACCTGCTCTTTCCCTATCTGATCCTCCTCAGTATCAGCTTTGATTTGGATTTCGATGATATGAGTATATCCTTCTACACGTATCTCGTCCTCACTCTCCCACTGTCTATCTAAATAGGTTTGTCTTCTTGTTCTCACAGGATCTACAGTCAGATAGATTACTGGGACCCAATCATCTTGACTGGAGCTCGGTTGTTCCTCTTCAGCTACTTCTGGATCAATTTCTTGTGACTATTCAGCTGCACAACCTTCAGCCTCAGTTTCCTCAGGTTCAGTCACTTTCTTTGTGTGACTGGCATGGATCCAATGTGGCACTCCTGCACATTCACAGCTGTGGTGGTAACCAGAATGACTTGTCGTGGTTTACCCCACATTGGTGCAAGGCAAGTTTTTCGAGTATGTTTCTTTATCACTACCCAATCACCAGGGTTCAGCTCATGTGCTGGAGTTGCTGGTCTGGCAACAGCGTCTTCCCCAACCTGGTGAGAGATAGAACGCACTTGGTCAGCCAGTTCTTTGCAATATTCTAGAACCAAATCATCAGATATGCTTATCAGTTTGTATCCTGGCACCCATGCTTGCCGCATTGCTCTTCCCATCAGTATCTCATGGGGACTCAAGCCTGTGTTCCGGTCTGGAATACTTCTAAGTCCCATCAGAACATGGGGTAAAGCATCTGGCCATTCCATTTGAGTTGATTCACACAGTTTTCCCAATCTTGATTTGATAATGCCATTCAATTGTTCCACCACTCCAGAAGCCTCTGGGCGATATGCACAGTGCAGTTTTTGCGTAATTTTGAATGCTTTACAAATTTTATTTATTATTTCACTATGGAAATGTTTTCCTCTGTCTGATTCAATTGTAACTGGAAAACCGTACCGAGGTATAAGTTCCCTAAGTGACAATTTAGCTACAGTGATGCTATCATTCCTGCGTGTGGGGTAGGCTTCCACCCATTTTGAAAACAGGCAGACAATGACAAGTATGTACTTCATTCCTCGACAAGAGGGTTACTGAATTAAATCAAGCTGTAATCGTATAAAAGGGCCCTCTGCCTTTCTAATTTTCCCAGGTAATACTACTGTTTTCTTTCCTGGGTTAAATTGTTGACAGACCAGACACCTCTGGCAGAGTGCCTCTGCTATGTTTCTGAATTTCGAGTTAAACCATGCCTGTCTAAATATGCGTATCATAGCATCTCTTCCCAAATGTGTGTCTCCATGTATCAACCTAGCCATAGGAGCAAGCAGACAGTCTGGTAACACAGGCATACCATCAAGGTAAACAATGACACCAACTTCAACCCTTCTCTGACACCCAAATTTCCTCCAATTTTCCTTCTCCTTTGGTTCTGCTGTGTCTTGTAAATCTCTCACTTCTTCCCATGTGTTTATTCCTTCTAGCATCATAAGATGGCAGCTGTTTCTGTTCATCTCAACCTTTTTATTGACAGCCATTTTGTACCTCGCACAATGTTGGGCTAACTGGTCAGCATATCGATTACCTGCTGTCACTTTGTCATTGCCAGATTTGTGAGCAGCTCACTTGACTACAGCCAATTCTTTTGGTAACTGGATTGCTTCCAGTAAATCTTGTACATAATTTCCGTTTCTTATGGGAGTGTCCGAAGAAGTCAGAAACTCCCTTTGCATCCACAATTGGCCAAAGTCATGCACAACTCCGTAACCATATTGGCTGTCAGTATATATGGTTACTTTCCAGTTCTTTCCAAATTTACAGGCTCTTGCCAATGCAACCAATTCAGCTACCTGTGCAGACTTGACTCCAGGTAAATAGGATGCTTCAACAGGACCTCCCAATGTACACACCGAGTAAGCAGCGCTTAGGCCTCCTTTCTCGTGTCTCATACAAGAGTCATCTACAAACAGCTCATATTCTGCATTAGTTAAGGGCTCTTCTTTTATGTCTGGGCTTGGTTTTGTACTATACTCGGTCAGATCAATGCAGTCATGTTCAACTTCTCCCTTTACTTCTGATGAGAGTGAATTTGGTAGTAGGGTAGCTGGATTCAAGATATTACATCTGGCAATGGTTACGTTTCCTGCACCTACAAGGATTCTCTCATACATAGTCAGCTGACTAGGTGTGAAATACTGGGTTTTAGTTCTTGTCAGCAAAATTACAACTGCATGTGGAACATATACTGTTACAGGATGTCCCATAATGATGGATTCACTCTGCTCAAGACTCATGCATGTTGCAGCTGCCGCTTTCAGGCATCCAGGTAATGCAGCTGCCACTGGGTCCAATGTGGAAGAAAAATACGCCAGTGGACGTCTTGTTAAGCCATGAATTTAGGTCAGGACTGAAAGTGCACAATTGTCTTGTGTGTCACAAAACAGTGCAAACTATTTTGAGTAGTCAGGCATTCCTAATGCAGGAGCTGTACACAGACATTCTCGTAATTTTACAAAAGCAGTCATGCTTTCGTCATCCCACTCCACTGGGTCCTTAGCTCCATTCTTTGTCATCTTTTTCAATGGTCTTGCTAGGACTGCAAATCCCACAATCCACTGCCTGCAGTATCCTACAACTCCAAGAAACATTCCGATTTCTTTCTGGGTGTTGGGCAGCTCCATGTTTCAAATTTTTCAAATTCTTTCTGTGGTAACTTTTCTGACGCCCCTCTCTATCTGGTGCCCCAGATATTTTACTGATGAGGTACAGAACTGCAATTTCTCTGGTGACACTTTATGTCCTCCTTCACCTAAATGGTTCAGTAACGCAATGGTGTCAACAACACAGTCTTTCCGGCTTTTAGACGCCACCAAGAGGTCGTCTATGTATTGCACCTGGACTAACTTTCCGGGCAATATCAGAGATTCGAGGCATTTTTTCAGAATTTGATTAAAAATCGAAGGGCTCTCCGTGTACCCTTGAGGAACACGATTCCAGATGTAGACATGACTGTCTAATTCAATTGAGAAAAGAAATTTGCTGTTTGGATGTAATGGAATTGAGAAAAATGCATGACACAGGTCAATGACAGTAAACCATCCAGCATTCCACGGTATTTGGTATAAAATCACTGCAGGATTTGGCACAACTGGGCAGCAAGGAACAACAGTTTTATTAACCTTGCGCAGGTCTTGTACGACCCTGTACTTACCACCCGGTTTCTTTATGCCAATTATGGGAGAGTTACATGGACTGCTCAATACCTCTAGTAAAATGCCTGCTTCCAGCAACCATTTTATTTCAATAGCAACCCCTGCTCTCATTCTGCAATCATTTTTTACTGTTGAGTATTTGGGTAAACTGCATCTTCTTTTATTGCTATTTTAATTGGGTCAACATTTGCCATTAATCCTACGTCTTTTCCAGTAAAATCCCATACTTCCGGTTTTACTGTCTGTTGGAGTTCTTCTGGTAAGTCTTGTATTGTCAGCCTTTTAATTTCTGTCTCTGGTCTTGCTAACAGTAATTTGTAAATTCCGTCTTCATCTGGGGTTTGAATTTCAACGCCATTTCGAGTGCAAAAGATGGTACAATTCATTTTGCACAACAAATCTCGTCCTAACAGATTCACAGGACTGGAATCACAGACAACAAATCGATGCATTTCATTAAAATTACCGATTCTGACTTCCATGGATTCTGTAACTGGGGTACTAATCTGTTTATTAGAAACACCCACTAATTGGCACCCTCAGTAAGGTTCATCACAGAGGAATGTGTCGTTTAACAGGAATTGTGAAGTTGCTGTATCTCTGTTCTCCCTTCCTTCCCAATTTATGGTATCTACACCCTGTTGTGCTTTGCTCCTATAATTTGGCATTGGTGCACTTGGCAACTGATTCTGCTTTACCTGCTGCTGGGTCTTCCGTGGCACCTCATTCTGTGTCTGTGGATTTAAATAATTAATTTGCACATTACCACTCTGCACAGCCTTACACTTGTCCTTCCAGTTTCCCAACTTTCCGCACCCGTGGCAGGGGAACTTCTTCTTTGCCTCCTCTCTACTCATCTTTCCCCTCGGCCTTCCCCCATTCCCGGTTCCCTGATTCTGGTTACTCGTCAATTTGTTTAACTGCTGTTCTTGGTGCTCTGCTAATTTTACCTGTGCCCACATGACCTTTTCTTTCAACTCTTTTCTTTTGTTTTCTACCTCATCTTCACAGTACTTAGCATATTTAAGGACCTCGTCAATTGGTTTAGCCTGCAAACAAATTTTATTGTCTTTGATCCACTGCGAAATCTCAGGCCTTAACCTTAACACAAATCGATAGATGAAATGGGTCATGTCTTTCATTTCGATATTGTTCAGCCCACTGTACGTCTTGAACACCTGTAACAGACGTTCATAATATGAATGAACAATTTCATCTCGGTTCTGAGTGGTTCTATCTATCCTAGTCCAGTCAGTCTCCTTTGCAGGCACCTTTCCTTTGAGGTACAGCATCACCTGATTATATTTTTTCATCCCATCCTCGGAAGGTGCCCCTGTCTTTGGGTCTCTGGGGTATTCTTCAATAGGCCAATCAACAGCAATTTTACATTCTGTCCACAAATCTACAGGAACTACAATGTAAAAAAATCTGTCTAGATCTTTCAGAAGACATTTTGAAACTTTCACGAATCTTTCGACCTGCCTGTACCAGTGTACAGGTTTTTCGCGTAATTTTGGGAAGTCATTCGTAAAGGATGCAATATCACATGGCACATGTACATAACCTCCAGCTGGTACTTCTCGCATAGGATATATTTTTTCCACCTTTTCTGCTTCTTTTAAGACATATTCAGAAGTCATTTGTTTCGAGCGAGCCTCTTCTTTTTTCTTTGCCCACCTGGCTTTCCACTTTTCTAAGTCTCCCCATTTTTGTAACAGGTTTAATAATTCTCTTATCTGTACCTTTCTTCCTGACACATTCATGTTTTCTAAATCTTTGTCAGAGAATTCTGCTCGGTTGGTCTTTTGCAACACTTTAGATTTACCAATGTCTATCCCCATGCTAGCTACGGTGTCCATTAAGTTTTTCATGGTACACCCTGGTATTCCGGGTAATACTTTTGCAAATGAATAATAATTCATCTTCACTAAGAGTGTTCAGTCTGTCCAATCCCACATTCCCAGCCATCAATTCCTCCAATTCGATTCTTAGCTTATATATATCTAATGGCCTTGGCTGTGGTTTTGGCCTTCTATTTCTCGGGTCCATCTATCTATTTCTTCAGGAGTCACTACTGTGGCACTTCTCGTACCAGAAGATGTCTCTATCTGGACTTCTCTTGAATTTACAGGAGTGTTCTTTCTCACTGAACTGCCTTCTGGTTCCCATATTGGTAAGTCCATTAAGGAAATTATAGACTCCCATTCGCTTGCCTGGTCGTCTATTACCAAGGGCTCTTTTCTTGGCTGCACTACTGATGTAGTTATAACTTGAGCTTTTGGACTAGCCTGCTTATCCCCGTACAAAGGAACAACTGGGCCAATAGTTACTGGGATTGTCAGAGCTTCAGGACTTGTGTTTAATTGGGAAATGTTCTGAATCAGCTCTCTTCTTTGTTTGATTAAAGCCTCTCGTTCTCTGACCTGTAGGACCTTTTCAATGGAGGTCTCGTGTATTATTTGCAGAATCAAGGGTGGGTTAAAACCCGGGGCACTTGGATTTACCATACTCGATCCTTCAGAATAAGGAGGTTTTAAAAATGGGTTTCTTGGATTTTCTGTTCTGGGTTCCTCATTATAAGGTGGTGGATTCTTCATTAATAAATCCTCCAAATAATCATCGTCTGATTCACCACTGGTCATTAAATGTTTTGTTTTCTCAGTCCTCTTACCTCCCGTGGGCTCTCCCAATGTTAGTACAGGGTATAGCCCTTCTACTAACATGTTCTGTCTCCACTGTTTCATTTTTTTATCTCGGGATTCTTTCTGTACTTTTGGATAGAATTTACTTAACCCTTTGTCAATTCTGGGCCTGTCTCGCTCAAAAGCCTCTATTTCCCATTCCTCTAAGGCCTCATATTGAGTTAATCTAGGTCTGGGATGTAAATCATTCATTCGGGTCTTCAGGTTGAACAAAATTCTTCCATTAAATGTACCTTCTAAGGGAAATGCTAAAATTCCATCATCTTTAGTATATTCCACCCAGTTCTCCAACCATACACTAGAGTGGTAGCCTCTATCAAACATCATAAATGATGCGGGAGTGTTTGGTGGTGGAATGATGACTCCTTCTCTAGTTTTGATGGGCTTGTCTTTTTCTAAAATAATTCTTAACTCTGTCTACGAGTGACAATTTTCTTTTACTTCTATACATATTGCCTGGTCTGCCTCTTATCATCTGCTCCCTTGCAAACCCTAAATATCTTGGATCAGGTCGAGTTTCTGGACTATATAGAGCAGCCATATTAGCTCTAGTGCGCAGAAGCAACAAATTCCCTCCAAAGCTGCGAGTACGTCATGTCACGTGGGTATGACAGACGCATGCACAGTACAAATTCCCACGTTGCAGCGGCCATTTAATTGCAAGCGTATTAGGATTAGAAAACACATAAGCAAGCTTCTCTCGGACACCCGGTATGTACGGGAAAAGGTAAATTTGGTAGGACAGACATGTTGATTACTTTTTAATACTGGTATTCGAGGTTCTTGAGTACAAGCAAGTCACTTTAAGTGCGAATCCTTGCTCCATCAATCCCCTCTTTGATGATATTTTATATCATCACAATTAATGGAACCAGATGCCAACTTCTCGCATTTCACCCATTTTAATCTCTTCAAACTTTCTATTTTGCTTTTTCTCAGCATTTTTCTCAGGATTAGAATTTTTCATCTTTTTATAAATCTGGTTATTCAATTCTTCTAATTCGAGCTCTTCAATGTTCCTTTTCACACCTCGCCTATTCACAGAATATTTCTTTTTGTGTTTTTGACATTTGCAACAAATTATTATTCCGAATACTAATAAACTTATTCCCGCTATTGGCATCAGTATTTTGCTCACAAGACTTTTACCTAAATTAGAAAACCAACTATCCACAGCGGAGAGACCACCAGTAAGCATCTACCATGCACTGTCAACCTCCAGTAGTTTAAGCTCTTTTTCCAAATGTGTAATATTTCTCACATACACTTTAATTTCAACACTTCTGTCTGGTATGTAAGTGCAACAATGCTGCGCTTTCAACATTCTGCAAACTCCGTGTCAAGAGCAAGTCGATTTTGTGAAACCATTGATCTGATCGCAACCAATTCGGTATTGACCATCAGGAAACCCCCAGCAGTGTCAGTTGATAACCGATCCACTACTGTTGACAATTTGCAGATTCTGTGTGTATTCAGAGCCACTCCCACTGTAGGTATCAATGCACTAAAAATATCACCTACTATTTCACCAACACTTTCTCGTTTACTACGCACTAATTCATTAGTTCTTTCTTTGCTTCCAGTGATTTTATCCACATGGCATATCTTTGGGAAGACAATACCAAAATAACAGTACCAATGGTCGGGCAACTTGAAATAAGCCTTGTTCCCACAAATATAATAAATTCCAGGAAACACAGGTTCTGACCCATCTTTAAAACCCCAAACCCAATTACCTTGTAATTGTGTTCGCATTCACTGGAACCAATAAATATATTGTTATAATAACTGGTTCTTTCTCTGTGAAGACAAAGTTTCCCCTTCTTTTCGAAATCCAGTAACATAGCAGCATTAGCTCCACCATTTGAGGTGCTCCCTATGCTTTCAGCCCATTTAGGAATTTTCTGATTCTTGTCATTTGCTTTCTTTCAGGAACTTTCTCTTCTCTTTTCTACCATATTCAGAAATATTTTTTCTTTTTCTTGTAATAAACATGTCAGGTTATTCTTGTGTGCGTCATCTATGTTTATTTTACCTACAGTTAGAAAATATTTGCTCATGTAACGTGCTACATCTCTAGTTGTATGTACAGGGTTTAGGTTTCTTCGTACAGGAAGTTCAGAAAATATCACATCTAGGTTAGAGTAATAATACTGCAATGGTCCACTTTTGTAAAATAAACTAGCTAAAACACTACATGAAATTCCATAGGTTAGTGGCAAATGGTGGTACGTCACACCCTCAGCTACCGAGGTAGGCAGCTTCATGCAAACATAGCAGTCTTCTATTTCCATTGCTTCTACATAATGTACTAACAGGTTTGCAAATACATGTAAATGAGTTCTGTTTTTAATTCTATTATAATGTAGTCCTTCCTCATCTGGTTCTTCTAAGTCTACTTTTGTTTGTCTAAGGCTAAGTGCTCTCTCTTGTATATCTACTCTTTGTGGTGTATCTCTAGTTGTAGCTCGTCAGTGTCTTTGGGCAATTGACTAGTAGGGTACAGGTTTGTGTCTTTACTCATCATGTAAGGAATACCTATTGTTAGTCCTATCCAAAGTATAAGTACTATTGCTACACTACATAAACATATTCTACAACATGTTTTTAAACAACTTCGTTTCGGTCTTCCATTAACAGAAGAATCAGCCATTTTGACTTAAAGGCATGCTCATTTATTTTCAGTCAGTTGTGGCACAATTATTTCAAGATCGTCTTCTGTGTTTCTCCCTAACTGACTAGGTCCAGGTCTTACTTCTGTTTCTTCCGCCTGGTCACTAAACTAGCCTTGTTCAGGTATATGCTGGATTTGGCTTTGGGTTGTTTCGTCTTTTTCTTCCTGAACACAATTGTCTATTCCTGTCTGGTCCTGTTCAAGCTCTTCGAACTTTTGATTTTCTTCCGCTTGAACCTCTGCCCTAATTTTTATCTGTCCCTCTTCTGGCTCAGGAGTTCTTGGAGGAGTGTCGATTACCTGCTCTTTCCCTATCTGATCCTCCTCAGTATCAGCTTTGATTTGGATTTCGATGATATGAGTATCTCCTTCTACACGTATATCGTCCTCACTTTCCCACTGTCTATCTAAATAGGTTTGTCTTCTTGTTCTCACAGGATCTACAGTCAGGTTGATTACTGGGACCCAATCATCTTTACTGGAGCTCGGTTGTTCCTCTTCAGCTACTTCTGGATCAATTTCTTGCGACTATTCAGCTGCACAACCTTCAGCCTCAGTTTCCTCAGG
Organism: Lissotriton helveticus; assembly: GCF_964261635.1. Lineage (NCBI taxonomy): Eukaryota > Metazoa > Chordata > Amphibia > Caudata > Salamandridae > Lissotriton > Lissotriton helveticus. The sequence continues at coordinate 2,012,412,772 of NC_136057.1, read as the reverse complement.
TTCAGTCACTTTCTTTGTGTGACTGGCATGGATCCAATGTGGCACTCCTGCACATTCACAGCTGTGGTGGTAACCAGAATGACTTGTCGTGGTTTATCCCACAATGGTGCAAGGCAAGTTTTTCGAGTATGTTTCTTTATCACTACCCAATCACCAGGGTTCAGCTCATGTGCTGGAGTTGCTGGTCTGGCAACAGCGTCTTCCCCAACCTGGTGAGAGATAGAACGCACTTGGTCAGCCAGTTCTTTGCAATATTCTAGAACCAAATCATCAGATATGCTTATCAGTTTGTATCCTGGCACCCATGCTTGCCGCATTGCTCTTCCCATCAGTATCTCATGGGGACTCAAGCCTGTGTTCCGGTCTGGAATACTTCTAAGTCCCATCAGAACATGGGGTAAAGCATCTGGCCATTCCATTTGAGTTGATTCACTCATTTTTCCCAATCTTGATTTGATAATGCCATTCAATTGTTCCACCACTCCAGAAGCCTCTGGGCGATATGCACAGTGCAGTTTTTGCGTAATTTTGAATGCTTTACAAATTTTATTTATTATTTCACTATGGAAATGTTTTCCTCTGTCTGATTCAATTGTAACTGGAAAACCGTACCGAGGTATAAGTTCCCTAAGTAACAATTGAGCTAAAGTGATGCTATCATTCCTGCGTGTGGGGTAGGCTTCCATCCATTTTGAAAACAGGCAGACAATGACAAGTATGTACTTCATTCCTCGACAAGAGGGTTACTGAATTAAATCAAGCTGTAATCGTATAAAAGGGCCCTCTGCCTTTCTAATTTTCCCAGGTAATACTACTGTTTTCTTTCCTGGGTTAAATTGTTGACAGACCAGACACCTCTGGCAGAGTGCCTCTGCTATGTTTCTGAATTTCGAGTTAAACCATGCCTGTCTAAATATGCGTATCATAGCATCTCTTCCCAAATGTGTGTCTCCATGTATCAACCTAGCCATAGGAGCAAGCAGACAGTCTGGTAACACAGGCATACCATCAAGGTAAACAATGACACCAACTTCAACCCTTCTCTGACACCCAAATTTCCTCCAATTTTCCTTCTCCTTTGGTTCTGCTGTGTCTTGTAAATCTCTCACTTCTTCCCATGTGTTTATTCCTTCTAGCATCATAAGATGGCAGCTGTTTCCGTTCACCTCAACCTTTTTATTGACAGCCATTTTGTACCTCGCACAATGTTGGGCTAACTGGTCAGCATATCGATTACCTGCTGTCACTTTGTCGTTGCCAGATTTGTGAGCAGCTCACTTGACTACAGCCAATTCTTTTGGTAACTGGATTGCTTCCAGTAAATCTTGTACATAATTTCCGTTTCTTATGGGAGTGTCCGAAGAAGTCAGAAACTCCCTTTGCATCCACAATTGGCCAAAGTCATGCACAACTCCGTAACCATATTGGCTGTCAGTATATATGGTTACTTTCCAGTTCTTTCCAAATTTACAGGCTCTTGCCAATGCAACCAATTCATCTACCTGTGCAGACTTGACTCCAGGTAAATAGGATGCTTCAACAGGACCTCCCAATGTACACACCGAGTAAGCAGCGCTTAGGCCTCCTTTCTCGTGTCTCATACAAGAGTCATCTACAAACAGCTCATATTCTGCATTAGTTAAGGGCTCTTCTTTTATGTCTGGGCTTGGTTTTGTACTATACTCGGTCAGATCAATGCAGTCATGTTCAACTTCACCCTTTACTTCTGATGAGAGTGAATTTGGCAGTAGGGTAGCTGGATTCAAGATATTACATCTGGCAATGGTTACGTATCCTGCACCTACAAGGATTCTCTCATACTTAGTCAGCCGACTAGGTGTGAAATACTGGGTTTTAGTTCTTGTCAGCAAAATTACAACTGCATGTGGAACATATACTGTTACAGGATGTCCCATAATGATGGATTCACTCTGCTCAAGACTCATGCATGTTGCAGCTGCCGCTTTCAGGCATCCAGGTAATGCAGCTGCCACTGGGTCCAATGTGGAAGAAAAATACGCCAGTGGACGTCTTGTTAAGCCATGAATTTAGGTCAGGACTGAAAGTGCACAATTGTCTTGTGTGTCACAAAACAGTGCAAACTCTTTTGAGTAGTCAGGCATTCCTAATGCAGGAGCTGTACACAGACATTCTCGTAATTTTACAAAAGCAGTCATGCTTTTGTCATCCCACTCCACTGGGTCCTTAGCTCCATTCTTTGTCATCTTTTTTCAATGGTCTTGCTAGGACTGCAAATCCCACAATCCACTGCCTGCAGTATCCTACAACTCCAAGAAACATTCTGATTTCTTTCTGGGTGTTGGGCAGCTCCATGTTTTGAATTTTTCTAATTCTTTCTGCGGTAACTTTTCTGACGCCCCTCTCTATCTGGTGCCCCAGATATTTTACTGATGAGGTACAGAACTGCAATTTCTCTGGTGACACTTTATGTCCTCCTTCACCTAAATGGTTCAGTAACGCAATGGTGTCAACAACACAGTCTTTCCGGCTTTTAGACGCCACCAAGAGGTCGTCTATGTATTGCACCTGGACTGACTTTCCGGGCAATATCAGAGATTCGAGGCATTTTTTCAGAATTTGATTAAAAATCGAAGGGCTCTCCGTGTACCCTTGAGGAACACGATTCCAGATGTAGACATGACTGTCTAATTCAAATGAGAAAATAAATTTGCTGTCTGGATGTAATGGAATTGAGAAAAATGCATGACACAGGTCAATGACAGTAAACCATCCAGCATTCCACGGTATTTGGTATAAAATCACTGCAGGATTTGGCACAACTGGGCAGCAAGGAACAACAATTTTATTAACCTTGCGCAGGTCTTGTACGACCCTGTACTTACCACCCGGTTTCTTTATGCCAATTATGGGAGAGTTACATGGACTGCTCAATACCTCTAGTAAAATGCCTGCTTCCAGCAACCATTTTATTTCAATAGCAACCCCTGCTCTCATTCTGCAATCATTTTTTACTGTTGAGTATTTGGGTAAACTGCATCTTCTTTTATTGCTATTTTAATTGGGTCAACATTTGCCATTAATCCTACGTCTTTTCCAGTAAAATCCCATACTTCCGGTTTTACTGTCTGTTGGAGTTCTTCTGGTAAGTCTTGTATTGTCAGCCTTTTAATTTCTGTCTCTGGTCTTGCTAACAGTAATTTGTAAATTTCGTCTTCATCTGGGGTTTGAATTTCAACGCCATTTCGAGTGCAAAAGATGGTACAATTCATTTTGCACAACAAATCTCGTCCTAACAGATTCACAGGACTGGAATCACAGACAACAAATCGATGCATTTCTTTAAAATTACCGATTCTGACTTCCATGGATTCTGTAACTGGGGTACTAATCTGTTTATTAGAAACACCCACTACTTGGCACCGTCAGTAAGGTTAATCACAGAGGAATGTGTCGTTTAACAGGAATTGTGAAGTTGCTGTATCTCTATTCTCCCTTCCTTCCCAATTTATGGTATCTACACCCTGTTGTGCTTTGCTCCTATAATTTGGCATTGGTGCACTAGGCAACTGATTCTGCTTTACCTGCTGCTGGGTCTTCCGTGGCACCTCATTCTGTGTCTGTGGATTTAAATCATTAATTTGCACATTACCACTCTGCACAGCCTTACACTTGTCCTTCCAGTTTCCCAACTTTCCGCACCCGTGGCAGGGGAACTTCTTCTTTGCCTCCTCTCTACTCATCTTTGCCCTCAGCCTTCCCCCATTCCCGGTTCCCTGATTCTGGTTACTCATCAATTTGTTTAACTGCTGTTCTTGGTGCTCTGCTAATTTTACCTGTGCCCACATGACCTTTTCTTTCAACTCTTTTCTTTTGTTTTCTACCTCATCTTCACAGTACTTAGCATATTTAAGGACCTCGTCAATTGGTTTAGCCTGCAAACAAATTTTATTGTCTTTGATCCACTGCGAAATCTCAGGCCTTAACCCTAACACAAATCGATAGATGAAATGGGTCATGTCTTTCATTTCGATATTGTTCAGCCCACTGTACGTCTTGAACACCTGTAACAGACGTTCATAATATGAATGAACAATTTCATCTCGGTTCTGAGTGGTTCTATCTATCCTAGTCCAGTCAGTCTCCTTTGCAGGCACCTTTCCTTTGAGGTACAGCATCACCTGATTATATTTTTTCATCCCATCCTCGGAGGTGTCCCTGTCTTTGGGTCTCTGGGGTATTCTTCAGTAGGCCAATCAACAGCAATTTTACATTCTGTCCACAAACCTACAGGAACTACAATGTAAAAAAATCTGTCTAGATCTTTCAGAAGACATTTTGAAACTTTCACGAATCTTTCGACCTGCCTGTACCAGTGTACAGGTTTTTCGCGTAATTTTGGGAAGTCATTTGTAAAGGATACAATATCACATGGCACATGTACATAACCTCCAGCTGGTACTTCTCGCATAGGATATATTTTTTCCACCTTTTCTGCTTCTTTTAAGACATATTCAGAAGTCATTTGTTTCGAGCGAGCCTCTTCTTTTTTCTTTGCCCACCTGGCTTTCCACTTTTCTTAGTCTCCCCATTTTTGTAACAGGTTTAGTAATTCTCTTATCTGTACCTTTCTTCCTGACACATTCATGTTTTCTAAATCTTTGTCAGAGAATTCTGCTCGGTTGGTCTTTTGCAACACTTTAGATTTACCAATGTCTATCCCTATGCTAGCTACCGTGTCCATTAATTTTTCATGGTACACCCTGGTATTCCAGGTAATACTTTTGCAAATGAATAATAATTCATCTTTACTAAGAGTGTTCAGTCTGTCCAATCCCACATTCCCAGCCATCAATTCCTCCAATTTGATTCTTAGCTTATATATATCTAATGGCCTTGGCTGTGGTTTTGGCCTCTCTATTTCTCGGGTCCATCTATCTATTTCTTCAGGAGTCACTACTGTGGCACTTCTCGTACCAGAAGATGTCTCTATCTGGACTTCTCTTGAATTTACAGGAGTGTTCTTTCTCACTGAACTGCCTTCTTGTTCCCATATTGGTAAGTCCATTAAGGAAATTATAGACTCCCATTCGCTTGCCTGGTCGTCTATTACCAAGGGCTCTTTTCTTGGCTGCACTACTGATGTAGTTATAACTTGAGCTTTTGGACTAGCTTGCTTATCCCCGTACAAAGGAACAACTGGGCCAACAGTTACTGGGATTGTCAGAGCTTCAGGACTTGTGTTTAATTGGGAAATGTTCTGAATCAGCTCTCTTCTTTGTTTGATTAAAGCCTCTCGTTCTCTGACCTGTAGGACCTTTTCAATGGAGGTCTCGTGTATTATTTGCAGAATCAAGGGTGGGTTGAAACCCGGGGCACTTGGATTTACCATACTCGATCCTTCAGAATAAGGAGGTTTTAAAAATGGGTTTCTTGGATTTTCTGTTCTGGGTTCCTCATTATAAGGTGGTGGATTCTTCATTAATAAATCCTCCAAATAATCATCGTCTGATTTACCACTGGTCATTAAATGTTTTGTTTTCTCAGTCCTCTTACCTCCCGTGGGCTCTCCCAATGTTAGTACAGGGTATAGCCCTTCTACTAACATGTTCTGTCTCCACTGTTTCATTTTTTTATCTCGGGATTCTTTCTGTACTTTTGGATAGAATTTACTTAACCCTTTGTCAATTCTGGGCCTGTCTCGCTCAAAAGCCTCAATTTCCCATTCCTCTAAGGCCTCATATTGAGTTAATCTAGGTCTGGGATGTAAATCATTCATTCGGGTCTTCAGGTTGAACAAAATTCTTCCATTAAATGTACCTTCTAAGGGAAATGCTAAAATTCCATCATCTTTAGTATATTCCACCCAGTTCTCCAACCATACACTAGAGTGGTAGCCTCTATCAAACATCATAAATGATGCGGGAGTGTTTGGTGGTGGAATGATGACTCCTTCTCTAGTTTTGATGGGCTTGTCTTTTTCTAAAATAATTCTTAACTCTGTCTACGAGTGACAATTTTCTTTTACTTCTATACATATTGCTTGGTCTGCCTCTTATCATCTGCTCCCTTGCAAACCCTAAATATCTTGGATCAGGTCGAGTTTCTGGACTATATAATTGCCACATATATTTTCACGCAATTCAAGATCACTTAACTTTTGTTTACAAATCACTTCCAATACTAGCGCATCTTTTATTTTCCTGCAACCAACCAACGATGCGGTTTCAAATAATTTCCACCAATGAGTGCTCGGCCTTTCTCGTGAGACAAGTTCTCACGCTCCTGTGCTCACCCCTCCTTTACAATGCTATCTCAGCTAGATGCCAGCTGTCTTGACCAATACCAGCGCAGCACTGAGTGACATCAGCGCAGCTCCGCAGCTGACTCCCTCCTTCACAAGGTAATGAAACTCAATTTTCTTATTTAAAGTGCAAGTGCTTTGGGTTTATTTTACAACATAAAACATTCGCCACTGTACTCGAGTGACTAGAAGGAAAAGATTTATTTCACTGCAAGTAAATCCCTTCCGTTTACTTTTCATACACTGCGGATAGATCTCTTCTGCCTACTCTTCACACATGCATTAGAGAACCTGCTACTTTTTCAGACTCATCCACTCTGGGATATATATACTAATGCCAAAATTTCACCAGCGAAACCCTTTGCTATCAATCAAGCTCAGGCGAACCTGCTACTCTTTCCGTGTGATCCTTACTAGGTTATATCACAATGGAAGTTTTGCAAGCGAACTCTTTGCTATCATTTATTCCTACATTCATACAGAGAAACCCTAAATAGTGCTTACGGTTCTGCCTCACCATGCACTAACTTCCTCGAGCCACTGCCCTCACTGCGATGTGGCTTCCCTTTACCACCCGCTATTCTGCCCCCGGGGATTCCAGACAAACATATAACAGTCACAAACGGGTTTGGTTAATACATAAATCAACACAGCATGAAATCAGTAAAATTTTCAGAACATTTCAGAACATTTCATATTTGAGTAAACATTTTACATTTGATCGATCAATACTTTCATTTAGCAGCAATTTAATTTTCTTTTTATCAGCAAATTACCTACCTACCTATCTTAACTAATCCCTAACCATGCCTCTGCTACTAAGTAAATATACTTATAGAGCGCGCAGGTCACCCGACTATAAATTTACCAAATACTCACCTAGGCCCATATTCAAATTTATCACAGTTTCTTAGATCAGGTAACCTGGGCACTGACTATCAGATATTTGTATTTCCTAGGTCCTATACCCTTGACTTACTGTCCTGGTCATCGGTATCTGTGGACCTATGAGATCAGGGAGTCTAGCATAATGGGTATGGTAGCAATACGACAATATGCACTTATAAAATAAAAATAGACTCGGGAAGTTTTGAAAACCTTTATCTAATCTTCATCAAAAGTCATAAGCCAAAGGTTCACAGCAAGCAAGCTATCAATGATCAAAATCATGAACAGCGTATAACTATGCAGAAGATATATTATGCCAACCATTTAGAAGTCTAAAAGGAAGGTAAGAACAAGGAACATACTGAAATGAACTTATAGATATCAGACTTGCAATGATATTTTCTAAAGGACGGGAAAAATAAGGGACACACTATGAGTCACAGTTTAATCGCTTTAAGAGGGAGGGTAAAAAGAGGGAGAACTCAAATTGTAATGACGAAACTGATTTAACCATGTAGCTATAGGAAGGGTAAGAAAATGGAACACGCTAATAATTCGGAATAACCACTTTAGCTTCTTCAAAGGGAGGGTAAATAAAAGGTACATCTATAATTTCATGAACAGTTCTTTATCTTCAATTCTAAAGGAGGGAGAAAATGGATCATGCTAAAATAGCAAGAATCACGATTGTATTATTTATCACAAAGGAGGAGAGAAAAGGAACATATGCAAGTAAGACTTTTGCAAACTTCAGTTTAGGTAAGAAAAAGGACGAAAATGATACTATTTGTTACCCACACAGATTTATATTTACCTAGAACGGTGTTAAGACCAACCCTGGTCACGGGTCAGATAAGGAGAGAAACCCCGAAAGTTGCAAACGCCAGTAGGCCAGCAAGTGCAGGTCAGATACAGGACAGGAAAGCCAGATTTGGATCAGAACCAGACCACCGAAAGCTGAGACCAGCACCCGCAGTTCAGTTGCAACGCCTGCGCTACTCCTTCTCTGCAGCTATCAGTTGGAACCCCGATTGGGTTATCGAATTCCCCAGCAAAGTGCTTCGCCAGCACTTCAGGTCCCAGAACCCCGATTAGGTCAGCGAGTCTTTTGACAGAGTGCTTCGCAACACCTCTGTTCTTGATCAGCTATTGAGTGCGTTGGGTCAGTGACAGGTCAGCTATTCGGACAAGTCGGACAATTTCTCTAGCTATACGTACGCTAGTTATACTGTTTTCCAGGTCAGTGTACCACCCACCCCCCAATGTTGCAAGTGTAAGGATCCCCAATTTTGTTTGGACAAGAGAGGAGGAGAGGTCATCACCCCCATCTTAACATTTCGAATTTTCCCGTCTCATATTCAAATTTAGGTTCACGCCCATTAAATTCAGTCTCTCATGAAGTCGTCCACGGGCAAAACAATGGTGGTTCTATTCATTATTACAATGTAATTTTCCAAAGTTCACTAGGTGAGAATCCCAGGAGCATCTTCTCAGTCAGTCAAAAACCTTGGCTGGATTTCAAAGGTCACTGCGCTGGAGACTCGCGGTTCTCGCGCAGACGCAGTTTCAAGCAAGATGGAGTACAACATAGGACAACAGGCCAAGTTTCGAAGTGCAACATGAAATGGAAAAGAAACAGTTTTAGAACACAGAATAAATGATTTCACTGTATACCATGAAATTCTACTCTATATCCATTACCTTACTTTAAACTACAGCATTAGGATTAAGCAGAACAAACAGCTTAGTAAAAGCAGCAGTGCAAGCTCCTCACATGTGAGAACATAGAGCAGCCATATTAGCTCTAATGCGCAGAAGCAACAAATTCCCTCCAAAGCTGCGAGTACATCATGTCACGTGGGTATGACAGACGCCTGCGCAGTACAAATTCCCGCGTAGCAGCGGCCATTTTATTTGCAAGCGTTTTAGGATTAGAAAACACATAAGCAAGCTTCTCTCGGAAACCCGGTATGTACGGGAAAAGGTAAATTTGGTAGGACAAACATGTTGGTTACTTTTTAATACTGTTATTCGAGGTTCTTGAGTACAAGCAAGTTGCTTTACGTGTGAATCCTTGCTCCATCCTTCTTCTGCTGGAGAGTTCTGACCACCGTTGTGATAAATGCAATTAATAATTATTCACACTTGGATAAGCTATTCCCTGCTTCCCATTGACTGATGAGTAGTACAGCCATTTATAAATCTCACGTAAAAGATTTCAAACAATGTTCATTTAATGGTTTGTACTTTTTAAAACATTTGACATTCAGATGTTCTAGGAAGCATCGCAATACATATCAAATGCTAGCCACAGATTTAAAGTAACATGTTAAATGATCATGGATAGAACAACAAGAAGAACTTTGAATAAAGCAAGGCAGAGAGCCAAAATCAGGCATTTATGCTTGTAATATGGGTATTTAGTTTTCAAATGCTTCAATAAAGCAGTTTTGCAATCAGTGATTTCGGTAGCCATGTTTCGGCAAGACTAAACTTGCAAATTAGAAATCAAGTTTGTGTATATAAACATTTGCTTGTTTTACAGCAGCAGTGACGATGTTCTTTACCGTTTCTTCGCATTAGATGTTAAATAAACAGACTGCCATATCACAGAATGCTCTATAAGGCGTTGACATGAAGGGCCATGAAGGAGCATTTAAGCACTCAAACATGCCTAATACATTTGTTTTTCCGACTTTGATCACCTACGACTGACTGTCTAAAAATTTCGAATATAAAAGAATAAGCTAAACATTTTATCGTTCCTCCGGCTGACTTTTATTTTTTAAATAATCCAGGCATGTGCTCTAAGAAACATCTGCCTAGCAGCAAGCAATATCCTAAATTCTGCACTGAAAGCACTGTATTTAGCAGACTCAGTAAGAACCCTTCTATCGTCTGTACTTGTAACCACTCCACTTGTACGCTGTGATTAAAAGTCATCGACTCAGCCTATGTTAGATGTGAATAAGTATTCCTAAAAGAGGGCAGCAATTTGTGCAGGCCCTCTTTCAATGTGGTCATTTAAGATGTTAAAAAGTCCCACAAATATAGAAGTAGCCACCAACTGCAATTTTGAGGCGAAAATGTATTTTGTTTTGGCCTTTGAACCACCATCTAGTAATCTGTCTTTGAAACATCAGATCGTGGGTAGCACCGGGATATCTTAATGCAAGGCTACCTGCTGTTGGTCCAATTGGGGTAGACACATGCCAGATCTCCACAACAACTAACCCTTGAGAATATTTAAATTACACTTCCAAAGTTCAAGAATCTCGCGTGAATTGATGTTCACAAAATTTTGCGTCGCACAACTTTGTAATTTTCTTCGCATGGGAGAATGGATCAAGCAGAAAACGAATCACTGAGATGTTATGTTTGTCCAACCCACTCTTCTGTTGCTATGTAATAGGCCTTTTTTTGTGTGCAGAATACCTCCTCGGTTGAATATTTCATGCACAATACAAGCATTACCCATTTAACACCATTCATACCATTCATGTCAGTACACGATTTTGCACCCCTCTAACCCTAATTCTGACCATAATGTAAATAAATTGCATTTAGATGAATGTGTGTAATCTTATGGGGCTTTCCTGATAATCTGGCATGGATCCAGCCCTCCTGCATCTTCTTGGGACAGTGTCATCTTAACACAGTTTCATGCTGTATTCTACTTCTTCCATATAGTTCCTCTGCCAGGCATCTGCAGCTGGACTCGCTTCTTCCCCCTGGGGGGATACTGCAAGCGCCCCCATTCGCAGGACTTGGCAGTTTGGGAGCACTCCTTGCCGAAGACGAATAGTCACTAAGTCTTTCCACGGGGCAACAGCTGTGCACCAGGCCCTTTTAAACATTCCCCTGAGATATTTTCATAGTTCAGTGTCTTCCATGCAGTGGCTGTGTCATATAATATGTGGTCACTTGTGTGCTTCCTGCTATGAACAAATCAACTGTGCTTTATGTCCAGGTTCACATTCATTATTTTATTTCCTATCACCATAGATGGGCTTTCAAGAGTAACCATAGATTGTATGTTTATGATTACTGGAGTTCTTTGTGTGGTTTTAATTTCAGTGTTTTACGCTGATTACTCCCTTTCAGGCTTTTCTTTCTTTTGCCATATGTGCAGGAGTGTTTGAGGCTCATAAAAGTATTGAATGTCTGGTGTCGGCAAAATCTTGTGGGCATTTTCTTTGACTTCTGCTTCTTCTTTGTGGAGATGTGACATGTGATCAGCTTTTTGCTAAAAATTCCAATTTCGGTTGTTTGTTTACCATGTCTTTGCAGTTGTGTCGCTATGGAGGATTTGTGTCTCTATTTAATGGAAAAGCGAGGTGTAAAATATTGCTAAAATAAACATTCCCATGAAAAACACAAATATCTATTAGTGTATTTGTGTGTCATGCCTTCAACTATGGAGTACGTATGTGCAGCTCAGAAATCTGAACCCAACAGCACTGGCACATTTTGTCAGACTAGTCCCCGTGAAGTGTGTAGCAAGTGAGACTGACCAAGAGGGGATTTGTTTTGTTTTTTCCTGGAGAAAATTTCAGAAAAAATAGCAAAAATCACTCATTCTACAAAATATTTAACATTATATATTCAATTTAATTAGCTTTTAAAGCTTAGTAAATGACAACCTTGCAGTGCATCAGGATAACTAATCATACCCACAGACATTGTAACAGATGAACACAAAAAAAGGTGTCAAGCATGGAAGATCAATTTAATTATAACATAAGTGAGCACATTGTTGTAAATGTTGTTATTGTTAATGTTTTTGAGCTTGTAAAGCGCACTGCTACCCGTCCATAGGTCTCCTGGCGCTGTATAACCCTGAGGAACCCGTCCTGGCTTTCCCTGTGGGATGGTCCGTTGCTGGGAGTCCCCAAGGTGGAGCCAGGCATCCCCGGAATTGGTGGGGCCGTTGTGGAGATTAGGCAAGCTAATGCCCAGAGTTGCCGAGTGGAACCCCTGATTAGAGTAAGCATCTAAGCAAGAATTATCGAGTCCGCTGACCAAGGTCCACGACCCTGCCACGTCGGGAATTGAACCCTGGTCCCAGGCTGACTTCTGCTCTTGGGCCTGCCGCCTCTAACCAGTGAGCCACACTACTCCACATTCATTGTTAAGCACAGCCAAGAATATGAGAATGCAATAAAATACAAATTTGAGAGATGGTAGCATCCTCCACCCCAACAAGCAGCATGGCAGGTTCAGCTTTAGGCCTGGTGGCACCCGGTGTGACAATATTTTTGGGTACCCACTCCCGCTCACCTCCTCCTCCACAGATTCCCTCAATATCAATCTCCAACATTGCCCCTCATCTCTCCATAGCCCCTTATCGCAGGTGTTTCATTTACTTTATAGCGCTTCTCAAGTCAGTGTAGGGTGCTGGAGCACTTTACATCACATACAGAGACAATGAAACATACATGTGTAAATCAGTGATTATAAACTGTTACAAAAGACAAAGGTGACTACAGGGTGTAGGATACATGTCATCCACACTGGTAGGAATTTTTTTAAAGTGCTTGGTCTGTAGAAGCACAAACTCAGGTTTCAAAAAGTAACTTATAGTGGTTAGATTTGACTTTACTAATAATTGTTTATTTTTAGGAACATTAGGTTAATGAAAAACAGAGAAAAAACATAACTTTCTAACCTATATCATGAAGTATGCATGCAGCGCCTCGATGACAGCAAATAGCTCACTATGCTTTATTATGAACAATCAAAAGGATCTCTACGACAAAAGCAGTAACCACTGAGATATCCATATAAAATACAATTTTGTGATCTGCATGGTACACATTATTTGCAACAGGTATGTTAGCCCATTGCGCTACTTCAGATGAGTCAAAACTGCTAAGTAGACAAAAGTCCGATCCCTTTCCAGCAGGAACATTAATCACCAGAATTATTTTAACATTTTTAATGTTGCCTGAAAACTGCTGGAAACACATAATTTGCAAAACACAGTGTCCCCCAGCTTAGAGATACACCGGACCCCAGTAACAAATCCAACCCCCAGGAACAAACCCGATCCTTCCCTTCCAGCCTCCAGGGGAAACGCCTGATGCCAGTATTTCCAGTACTAACTTGACAAAGAGGTGTTTTGATTTAATTGCAACAATGCAGTTATAAGAAGGGCTCCATTCTATCTGTTATAGAAGTTGCTGTGCGCTCACCACAAAAGGTAATCACAATACGATGGGTATTGGTAGTTATTTGATTCAGAATTACTGAGGGTTTATTAATAACCCCTTTGGACGAACCCCTTACAGAATGAGAAATATCATGCGACTAAGGCTGCGCCACAATAATTTCAGTATGTTACCTAATAATTCTTGGATGTTTACCAGCCTCACTAATTCCCCCAGTTTTGGACATGAAGAATCGTCCACAGAAATAGAGCATGCCACATAATACAGATTTAGGTAGAAACCCCCTGTTGGCTTCCAGTTCGATGTTAAAAGGCCAATTGTAACAATAGCAGGTCTTTATTAACTTGGGCAATGTCTATCTAGATAGCCACACTGAAACCTGCTTCTAATTAACTTTCAAAATAAGCAAAAGACAGATCTGTGTCAAACACATGACCAATATAAACATGGAGAAGTCATCGTACTCTTTCCCAGGGCTAGCAGAAACATGCTTCACTACCTTGGGTCTTTTAAAGGGGCTCTAAACTTTTTCTCAGACCGCAATATATTTTCCTTACTATGTCACCTACGTTTTTTCTTCCCTCCCGCTATTTGCTTATTGAACTTTTGCTCTTTATGCTCTTCTCCAACCTGCTGGATATATTTTAGTTGACAAAACGATATTTGCTCACCTGTTGCTTTTTTTTCATTTACCGAAGGCGTTCTGGACTGCGAGCACCAAGGACTCGCTCTTCCTGTTGCTGCTGTTTTTTAATCTTGTTTTAGCCTTCACACCTCGCGGAACCCGCTTCGCGGGTCCCGCTTCGCCTGCATTCATCTGGGACAGCGCTTTGGAAACTTTGGCGCTTGAGCTCCTGAGGCGGTGGTGATAGCAGGGCTGCGAGCGAGGGGAGGCGCAGGACTTCCAGTCCCAGGAGCGCCTACCCCCGGCACCTACACCAGCTGACCCGCTCTCCCTGCTGGCTCCTCCCACACCTCAGCGCAGCTAAAGGCAGCTCGTTACTTGCCCTGGTGGATTGCTCACCTGTTGCTTTTTTTTCATTTACCGAAGGCGTTCTGGACTGCGAGCACCAAGGACTCGCTCTTCCTGTTGCTGCTGTTTTTTAATCTTGTTTTAGCCTTCACACCTCGCGGAACCCGCTTCGCGGGTCCCGCTTCGCCTGCATTCATCTGGGACAGCGCTTTGGAAACTTTGGCGCTTGAGCTCCTGAGGCGGTGGTGATAGCAGGGCTGCGAGCGAGGGGAGGCGCAGGACTTCCAGTCCCAGGAGCGCCTACCCCCGGCACCTACACCAGCTGACCCGCTCTCCCTGCTGGCTCCTCCCACACCTCAGCGCAGCTATATATCTTTCACTTGGTACCGCAACGCGGGAGCGCGCCGGGAGAAGCCCGGGACAAGGGCGGGACCGTCTGAGGCCGTCAGAGGCTGCAGTAGGCTGGGCTGGGCCTTCTCCCTTTGATTTCTGTTTTGTTATATTTTTGTTTGGTATTTATTCTTGCAGGCAAATATTGCATTTTGGGGAGTCTTAATCCTGGTTATACCTTTACTACACTTCTCTTATGACGGCCAAAAAATTACGTTCAGGTCGCGTCTTAGTAGGGAAATCTGGGTCTAAAACGAAATCTAACCCTTTACGCAATAAAATTACGTCCTCCATGCAACTGAAAGGCCAGTGTCAGCTTTTTAACTTATGGGACAAAGGAAAAGATAAGTTACCTGAATTGCATCCCCCGAGTGAGGGTCTTGATTATAATGTTTCGGAAGCCGCTAATATGGTTTTTAACGTATCATCTTGCCTGAGCGTAGTTCCTAGTCAATCTTTGTTAATACCTCTTAGTCCGGAAACATTAAGGGGTTCATGCTTGATTTCAAATGGCTTACAACCGGGCCCAATTTGTCCTTTTGAGTCTGTGAGTGGTAAGGATTTGAAATCTGATAGTATTATTTTCCCCCAAGAGTCTTTGGTGGAAGTTCCCAATGCTATAGTAACTACTGGCCCTTTGTCAGTTTTGCCAGTTAATTTGCCGATCCCAGACAGTGATTTTACATTACCTGACATCGATTTAACAGCTCACAAGAATCGGTTGATATCCCTTCAGGGGAAAGCTAGGGCTATTTTAAATTCTAATGAAGTTATAACTATCTCAAGCACGGGTCCCTTAAGTAGTACACCCTCTAATAAATTGGATTTTTCCCCCGCTCAATTAAACTTTTCCTCTTGTTCTGGTCCTATTCTGAACAATGCAGCGGAGGGGTCTCCAAATGCTGATGGGAGGTTATTATCTAAATCTTTATTTTCTTTGGAATCTATACTTTCTTCGATTCTGAGTCTACTTGAAAAATTTGTTGGAGGTTCTGAATGTATTTTTGACACGGTAAATCAAATTTTAAAAGTGCTTTTGCAAAGTAAGAACGGTCCGGTGTCTGATTGCCCTCCTACGTTTGTCAACTCGATGGAGATCTCCAAAAAGATTCCTCCAAGTGTTCAAGTGGAATTGGATCCAGTTCGTCCTTCTCTCGTTAAGGACGGCCAAAAAGCTATGAATTCAGTAGCACTACCAGCTGATCTTAAGATCCGCAAAGCGGCATCGGCTGGTATTAATTGTATAGCTTCTATTAGTGATAAAATAGAGGTAGTACCCACGTCCCCTACCGATCATAAAATTGATATTCCCTCTCTGTTTCCTATATTTTCCGTACAGTCAAAAAACGAGGAGATTTTTATGGCAAATACTGGAATGGTTAATGAATCGATCCCCTAAAAACATAAAAAGATTAAAATAAAGAAGAGAAAACCCATTCGAAGATTCTCTAAAAAAAGACAGAGAAAACTCTTATTTGACAAAAGCGTGGAACCAATTTTAGAAAATTCCCCTCAGGTTGTGCAGTTGCCTGCCCCTGTAGAAGTTATGATTGCCTCCCCCAAAGTGGAGTTTATCTCCTCAGGTCTTGGTCCTATAAGTTCCACTAATCCTTTTCTCCCTAGGGTTACTTCACCCGCTGTTAATCCTTTCCTTTCCTGTCTTAACCCATCAGCAATACCTTATCAAGTTGCTACCAAGGTTACTTCTCCTTCTGCTATCCCTTCTTGCTCCTCTTTTAATCCTTCAGCACGACCTCTCCTAGAGGCACCCCCAATTGTAGTCAGTCCACCCAAAGAAAAAATAACTGTAGATACTTTTTTTCCTGATTTTTTGCCCTTATTTGATACTGATTTAATTCTAAATAGATCTGCCCTACTTATTTGTTTCAAAGAGATTGAAGGCTTAAAATTAATTCAAACATCTGATTTGGATGTAGTATTCCTTCTTAACTCTTTGTTAGGGAGATCCCCCATGGTGAAATTTCATTCTAAAGTAGTGTTAAATCTTATTCTACAGTGGGCTGCGGAATTGCAAATTAAAGGAATAGATGTTATTCCATATTTTGGGGAAAAACGAAATCCACAGGCATTCCCCAATCAGTCATCTTCTCCCCATCAGGGTTTGAAGTTGTCGGATTGGTCTAGCTCTCGATCAGAGGATTTAAAAATATGTGTGTCCAGGAATGAAAGGCAAGTGTTGTATAAAAATCCTCCTTTGAAACAAACGTTGAAGGATGATCAATCTAAATGGAGTTGGTTACCTGGAGTCTTAGCAAGCAAAGCTACTTCCGGCCTTAATCCGCATTTAAATTTTTAACAAAGAGCTGAAGATTATTTCGTGGAATACAGCAGGTTTTAAAGATTATAAGGAGAAACTAGACTTTTTGTATTCACACAAGGTGGATATAATTTGTTTACAAGAAACATGGGTGGAAGGTAGAATAGCGCTAGAAAAGGATTTTTTCGTTTTGGAAAAGAGTGCAACCTCTTCTAGAAGAGGGCATGCAAAGGGAGGAATAGCATGTTTGTTAACAAATAGAATAAAATGGAATTATTCTCATTATCTCGATCCAGGAAATTTGTTCCAAGCAATAACCTTAAAAGATGTTTTTGCGGATTGCCCTAATAGATCGTTGGTAATAATAAACATCTATATCCCCCCAAATCGTTGCTTTAATGACGGTTTAAAAACGTTATTTTCCTTCTTAAATGCAGCATTGGATGTTGTTTCACTTCCTTATATATTATTGTTTGGGGATTTGAACTGTAATATATCTAATTGTGGGCTAGCTCTATTTAGAAATAAACTCAGGGAAGAATCTCTGAATATCCCATCGGCCCAGTTCCCTGTCAAAGTTAAAACTAATAAAAGAGGTAAACTTATCCTAGAAGGTCTACATAAAGTTGACTGTTTAATAGTAAATGGGAGGCTCCCATCGGCCCAGTTCCCTGTCAAAGTTAAAACTAATAAAAGAGGTAAACTTATCCTAGAAGGTCTACATAAAGTTGACTGTTTAATAGTAAATGGGAGGCTCCCTTCTGACACCCCGGCAGCTTTTACGCATAAATCAAATAAGGGAAATTCAATCATTGATTATGTCATGGCTGATTATGCTCTATTTTCCAAGTTGAAAGATATGAAAGTCATTGAGTCTATTCTTAGTGACCATAATGCGTTGTTGCTTACAGTCTCCGTCAGTCTTCCGAAAGTGGACTCTTGGACTATGGAAAGGGATCTGGTGAACTTCGACTCTAATTCCGGAAAATGTTTCTGGAATTTTCGCTGTTTTGAAAGTTTGCTGTCCCTTCTGAATCAAACTGTTAAGAGTTTATCTCTCTGGGAAGGGAGAGAGCTGTTAGGATTTGCTAACTTTTTAGATTTGGTAACTTCTATAGCAAAGAAGAAACCTGGTGTGGAAAAATCGCTTGCAGTCCCTCCTTCCCTGCGGGTTTTAAATATAGAAATAAATAAAGTAATAAGGGGGCAATATTTATCATATACTCAAGAAGCCAAGCATAAATTGTCCATTTTAAAAAGAAGGAGAGTTAGGCTTAAGGCTCGGCTAAAACGTGATAAGGAAGACTCTCTTTGGATACAACTGAGGGAAGCTTCCTATAACGGTCAAGCAAAAATTTTTGGGTCTTTAATTGGCAAGGGCTGTGGGACCAGAGCCAGTGCCACTCCGATAGCCATCGAGGAACAGATTTGGGTCCAATACATTGAGAAATTGTACAGTAACAATAATTCGCAAGTACATAGGGTGGAACCCAATGATGTTACATGCATATTTGATTGTCCTTCTGAAAAAGAAATTGAATTTGCTATTATGAACATGCGTTCCTCTGGTGCGATGGGGCCAGATAAAGTTCCCATCTCAGTATTGAAACAACAGAGTGAACTCTGGAGCAAGATTCTATTTCCAGTTTTTAAATTCTGTTTTTTTAGCGGAACAGTCCCCCCCTCCTGGAAAGGAAGTATCATTGTCCCCTTATATAAAAAAGGGGCAAGAGACCTTCCCCAAAATTATCGTCAAATCGCTTTGCTTGACGCCATAGGTAAGGTTTTCGCAAAATGTATTCTTACTTTAATGAATCAATGGGTAATTGAATTTAAAATTCTACCTATTGAACAAACAGGTTTTAGACAGAATCACGGTACTCTAGATAACCTGTCGGCACTACAAGTTCTTACAGAAAAATATGTTAAAATCCGTGGTGGGCAGGTTTATGGAGCTTTCATTGACTTCTCCACCGCTTTTGATAAAGTGGATAGGATATTACTGTGGAGAAAGTTATCTGATTTAGGTATGCCCTCATATCTCATTAAGTTAATTCGTGCACTCTATTCAGATACTTGGTGTAGAGTTCTACTGGGAGGTGAACGTGATTTGTCTAAAATAATTTTTACCTCTAATGGGTTAAAGCAAGGCTGCCTTTTGGCTCCCTTGCTGTTCTCCCTTTATACAGTCGACTTACCTGTTGCTCTTTCAGCGTGCGCTGGTATTGCTCCGTCCTTGGGGGGGGTTCCAATTGCCTGCCTTATGTATGCAGATGACATCCTGATTTTGGACCTCACCCCGAAGGGCTTAAATAATCGCTTGCAGGCACTGTCTGAATACGCCGAAAACCATTACCTACTGATAAACACGGCAAAAAGTAAAGTGATGTGCTTCTCTGGCAGGAAGAAACCTAAATTTCTTAATTTTCCTTGGTGTGTGGGGGAGCAAAAATTGGAAACAGTAAAATCATATACCTTCCTTGGTAAAATTGTAACAACTAATCTAAGTGACAAAGCCCATATAGACAATAACTCCCGAAAGGCTATTTCACAGGGAAAGAGTTTAGTAGCCTTGTATAAAGCTACAGGGAGAAGGCATTTCTCTACTCTTTTAGATGTATTTAAAGCAAAAGTCCCTGCCTCCTTGTTATACGGTTTAGAGTTAATAGAGCAAAATAAATGGAGTTTTCTTTCCTCCACGGAAGGGAAAATCTTGCGTAGTTTACTATCTGTTAGTTCAGCAAATTCAACTGTTTCCATGAGACAGGAACTTGGCCTTCGTAGCAGTTGGGCTCAAGGTTTAGCTGGCTCTATTCGTTGGGTAGTAGGCATAGCAAAAAGTGAGTCTAATACCTTAAGATGTCTTATAAAAAATGAATTGCTGGGAAATCTAAAGGAACATTCCTTGATTGTAAAAAACTTTAGATTTGCTGTGGCTCAATTGAAATTGGATGAAGAAACTTTATTTTCGTTATCCTCTTATCAATTAAAATCTTTATTGAAGACTTCTTCATGGGAATTGGGGTTTTGTCATGACAGAGATTCCCGGCTGTTAAAAAAAGGTTGTACTCCTGTTATTGAGTCATGCATCTTGCGGAAAGCGCAACCCTATATGTACTGGAACATCCCTCATGGCGTTCGTCGCTTAGTGTTCTTGATAAGACAAAACTTGCTTCCGCTGAAAGTTCTTTATGCCAGATGGTATGGTCACTCTCCACTCTGTGATCTTTGTCAGATGCATGTCCAGGACTTAAATCATGTCATTTTTGTTTGTCCAGTCCTGATGCCCTATAGGCGTAGATGGTTACGTCCAATTTGCCTACAACTTAATATTCTTTCTGCCCTGTCATTTCAGATGGCCTTGATTAACCCTCCTAATGAAATGTTTTGTTTTAAATTGTACGGCTTCTTTAAATGTTTTTTGGATCTTTATTAATATGTTATTCTTTATTTGTGTTTAATGTTAAAAGAACATTCTATGCATTTTTCTTTGTATGTATATTTTGGTTTTGTGTGGACCTCGAAAGAGTTCCTTTATCATAATAAATAAACTTGAAACTTGATATTTACATTCCTGACCCAGCGCCAGTTGTGCACCAAGGAAGCACTTTTTCTAATGCTGATAATTCTACTACTGCTGTCACAATTAAATACCTATCAACAGAAAGAAAATAGTAACAGGTGGATTTAGTTAGATTTTCAAATCTTTACATATTTTTTGCCATTTAGGAATCGTTACATACTGGCTGGTTCGTTTAAATATCCATAGTTTATAGGGCTCAACAAAAATACTGTTTATCCCTTGGATTGCATGTGCCTTTAAATCTGTACAGGAGGAAGTATGTTGCACAAATATTTTTGATTCTGTTATGTGGGTTTTATTTCCCCATCTGATATATTAGGAAGCACATTTCCTAAAGCCAAGCCTGGCGTTAATTGCTTATCATGAGTTCGTTTAAATTGTGTTTATCTCCTTTTAGGGACTAGTGTACACTGAGGGACAGACTTGCAAAATGTTAGCATAACGCAGCGGTTAGAAACGGAGATCCCAGGTTGGCTAGGGCATGCGCAAAGCCTGGCAGAAACCCCGGTTCTAGTGAGGGCAAGGGAGTTACACACTGAAGATAACCCCTGCTCACCCCCTTCGTAACTAGGCACGAGCAGTCAGGCTTATCCCATAGGCAATGTGTAAATCGTTTGCGCAACAAACACGCACAGCGGCGACGCACTAGGCAAACTACAAAAGAGACTCCACACAAGGTTATATAAAAATGGCCTTTGTATTATGTAAAACACATTAGAGTCACCATCACAGATATATACACAGTGCCAACTGGCACCAGGTCATATTTTACAGGGGACTATGTACAAGGCAGCGCCAATCGGGTCGCTGCCAGAACCATCGCAAAAGTACCAGTAATAAAGGTAAAACAACCAGAACCTACTGGTAAAATAATGAGGTTAGCAATATTGCAGAAAGCATAAACCACATTAGCTCAGGCATGAAATGGAAACATCATAGCAAGACATTTAGGCAAAATCACACGAGCATGAGGCATAACCACGGAACCTAATAACCTTGTGTTGGGCATCCTCATAAGCATAAATGCAACATCATTAGGCATCAAAATACATTATGCATACGCCTATTAGAATGGGGCATGAACCAAAGTCAGTAGTGCACACAGATTATCACCATTCTATTGTAGGGTCCACCTTGGTATACAAAACAAACGTGCCCCACGTTGCAGCTGTCCACGCTCTCGTGGTGCAGCTGTAGAAACAAGCATTGGTACTAACAAGGTGCAGATTGGGACTGGGAGCCCACGGTGCAGCTGCCCACTTCTGCGGCACAGCTGTGTCCAGGTAACAGGAGAATGGCACCAGAAGTAATTGCCCCCATGATCCAGCCCCCGCTAACTTGCGGGGCATCTGTGTAAATTAGCCTGTGGCGCTATGGCCCTGGGGAGTCCCTACTCTGGTACTCTGAAAGAAAAGGGTGCCCACAGGTTGTAGCTCTGCCCAAGGTTAGAACTGTGGCCCTTCACCTCTGCGGCCCGGGAGAGCCCCAAATGTTCTGTCAGCTGAAGTGCTGACTTTGTTAGCAAGTGTTTACTTCGCAATGCATAACATATACCCCAGATCCTCTTAGGAAATGTATGTGCACTTGGGCATTCAAGCCCCTGTCTGTTTTCCCCAGAGGCGGCAGGCCGCGAGCGCTCTTCTGCAGACTGGTACCCCCGCCACAGGTGGTAACGCTACACACTCCCTGGATGTTCCCAAGCAGTTACATGGGGGTGGGCACGGTCTCTCATTCTCCTTCACCGGCAATCAGCTGGTCGCGGCGATGGGTCGGGACGCCTTACGCTCCTTTGGCCTCAGCGCTGCTTCCCTGACTTCCACACTGGCACCAATCCCAGCGCAGCTCTCCTCCTACGTCAGCGGGGGAAATCTGCGCAGTGTAACTGAGGCTCCCGGGCCGGCGGTGGTGAACTTTGGTCCCCAGCGCTTTCCTCCCCAGTGCTTACGAGTCACTGGGTGGCCAGCACACAGTGCATTTAGGTTCCCAGGCCGTCGGCGGAGACAATTTGCATACACATTGCTTATGTAGATCTCGGCCCGGCGGTGGTGCAATCAGTCACAGGGCTTCTCAGACTCCTCAAGACCACGGTCAGAGGAGGTCACGGAGGAATTCCCCCAAGGCAACACCACGCTGGGAGTGAAACACATGCACAAAGCAATGAACAGATGATCTTTGGGAAAAGCTTCTTATGTCCACACAGCAAGGGCAGGCGGGAAGTCAGGTGCAGTTTTGCACGCACAGCATACGGCAAGAGTCCTTGCAGTTTGTGGTGTTCTTGTGTTCCCCTAGTCACCAGGGA
Organism: Lissotriton helveticus; assembly: GCF_964261635.1. NCBI lineage: Eukaryota > Metazoa > Chordata > Amphibia > Caudata > Salamandridae > Lissotriton > Lissotriton helveticus. The sequence continues at coordinate 2,012,389,908 of NC_136057.1, read as the reverse complement.
ATCCGTGAGGAAGCAATGGAGACACTCCGGGGGTGTTCTTTAGGTGCCTCAGCAAAAGTGGCAATCCTCATGGTACAGCAGTCTTCACTCCAGCAGAGTTTCATCTTGTTCCAGTAGTGTAACCAGAGGTATGAAGGGGCAGAGCTGGGCACAGGCAGGCCAGCACGTAGGGACCCCCAGGAGACAGCTACTGGGTCTCACAGTGGTTCCATCTGGCAGAGTGTCCCATTCAAGTAAGCACAAGCACACAGCACATGGGGTCACATTCCCTCTATTTATATTACAATTCTTCTTTGTCTGTCCCCCTCTAGAAGCCTAAGGAAGGGTCTGGGAGGTTCCAGTCCCAACTGGCTCTGGGTGGGGTGTCAATCACTTTGTTTACCAGGCTTCCCTCTTCCTTTGTGAACTGGGGCTGGGTCATCAGACACACCACAGGGGGTGGAGCCAGCATTTTACAGGGTAGGCAAGGATCTATTTTGGGACATGGGACTTCTCCCACTAATCCAAATGCAGATGTCCCATTCAGCCGGGTGCTGACTGACTCTGCCCCTCCGGGAGCCACACACACCTCACCAGCCCCTGTCACTCAAAAGTCAGATAATGCAATTCACATCAGGCAGGCAGACACATAGCAGACAGAAATGCCAACTGCTAAAAGTGGCATTCCTAAAATTTAACATTTCCATTCCAAACATACCAAACATGACATACTTTATTTTGTTCCATTTAGGAGTTATCCCATAGGGAGGGGGTCCCAATGTTAGCCTACGGAGGGCAGAGAGCACACACACGTTGCACTACTAAACAGTGCTAAAGTGCCTAGAGTCCTAAAACCATCAACACCATGCCAGAAAAAAAATTAGAAGGAAGGCAAAATGTTTAGGGATGACCCTGCAAATAGGGCCAAGTCCAACAGCAGCACAGAAAACAATTGTGCTGTGCTGCTTTGTGTACGGGAGAGGCAGCGGCATAGACTAGTAAACATGGCCTGCTGGTCTTCCACTGGTTGGCGTAGAAACAGGCTGCCTAGCCTAGTGCCACACACATACATGTGTGCTATAATGCAAAGGTCATTGTGAGATATCTGTCATATGTTTAGAACTGGAAGTATAGTGTTCCAGAACAAAATGTTATGCCCAGGCAATTTTAAAACTGTTTCAGCTATTGGATTTGAGGTGTAAAATGTAGCACTTATGCAATCTGTGAAATATTTGGAGAATTAAATATATTTCTTCAACTTTACTCTTGCCTCAAGCAGACATTATGGGGGTCATTATGATGGCAGACGGACTTCAGTCCGTCTGCCATCGTATCAGATTTGAGACTGGCCTACCCACAATCTGAATTATGATGTGCATGCCACTGTGGCGGTCTCATTACCTATATTTTGTATTGTGGCGGGCATGTGGTCGGCAGCCCCCGCCGCAATACAAAAAACAGGGTGCAGACATATCCCTGCACTACGTGTCAGCACCCTGCAATGCCTGCTAACTGGTGCAGAGATATGTTGCCCCCCAGAATACATGTCCCTTTCAAGGGATTAGGGGGGCCCGCTATGTGCCCCCAAATCCATTTCCGCCAGCCATTTTGAGGTGGGTTGACCACCGCAGAATGACCGGGGGAAAGGGATATCATATACCTACAATGCAATGCAGGGATTTGCAGTTTGTCCGCCGGCCAGTTGGATTTGATCCACCCATCTGTACTGTGGCGGCCGGACTTTCCGGCCGCTACACTTCCCCCCGCCATCATAATATTGCAGGGGCAAACTGCATTGTGATGGCAGAGGGACCGCCACCGCCAACCTGTCGGTGGCGGTCCCTCAGCTATCATAATGAGACCCTTAATTTTGATTCAAAGCACTGTCAGACAAATTTAGTAGATACATTTTTGCATCAAAAACATGAGCACTTTCGCTGGAACGCCAAGTACCATCCATATAAAGCACCCTGAACTCCCAATGGTGTAAAGCAGTGCAAAGCACTATTATGTTATGTTATGTTATGTTATGTTATGTTATGTGTACTTATAAAGTGCACTGCTACCCTGAGGTGTCCTGACGCTGAGTACTGGTTACCTGGGAAACAATGAGCTGTTATTGAGAGAAGAACCAAGTTTTCAAGCCCTTGCGGAAGGAAATAAGATCTGGAACATTTCTTAGTTGGAATGGAAGTTCATTCCATGCTTTAGAGGCACAGGGAAAAAAACTTCTACCTCCCCAATTGGTTTTCTTAAACCTGGATGTTTGAACTAATTTAGAACCAGAAGAACGCAGGGTTCTGCTTGGAACGTACCATGTGAGTCTATGATTAATAAACTCCGGCCCAATCCCATTCACCGCTTAAAAGACCTCACAGAGGCCCTTGAACCGTGATCTGAGTGGGACTGGGAGCCAATGTAATTTTCTCAGCTCTCCTCTGACCAAGGCAAACCTAGGAGTTTCCGACAGCAGTCTTGCTGCCGCATTCTGGACCAGTTGCAACTTGTACATGTGTTGATTCTGTACATTAAGATGGAGACTGTTGCAATAGTCCAGACGGGACAAAATCAGGGCCGTAATGACTGTCCTTAGGTTGCAGGCTGAGAGGAAGAAGTTGATTTTTTTGATTATTCTGAGGACCATGAAACAGGCTGACGTCACTTGGTTCACTTGGTCCCCCATGGTGAGTTTGTTATCAACCATGACTCCCATATTCTTGGCTTTCCTAGAGGGTATTGGGCAAGAACCCATCTCTTCCGGCCTCCAGTCGGGTGTCCAGACCAGGGGATCATTGCCAAATTCTAACACCTCCGTTTTAGCTGAATTGAGCTTTAAACAATTAGATGACATCCAGGTGGAAATGGAGCTCATACAGTTCTGAAACCTGTCCCCTGCTTCCCTTTCCGCTCCCTCCGTCAGCGACAACACAATCTGTGTGTCATCAGCGTAGGAGGTGAGCTGGAACCCAAACAACCGGATGATATTGGCCAGGGGGACTACATACATATACAAAAGTGTGGGGCTTAGAGATAAGCCCTGTGGCACCCCACAGGGAAGCGAGAAGGGGTCAGAGGCGCTCCCATCTAGGTCTACCGTTTGGGACCTATCAGCCAAATTAAAGCTAAAAAGGTCACCTATCCAGCACCAATCAAGATTTTGTGATACTTTTCGTCCTTTAAATGACTTTGTGGTGATGCAGAGATTTCATACATCGGACCCATGAAGTTGGAGTCAAATTGTGCTTTTGGGTCACTTTATTCCTACATACCATTTCTATATGAACCTGTGAGTGGAAAAGTGTACTATTTACCGCATATCACATTTTAATACAACTGAGCAAATAATAGTTGAATATAAAAAAATGTAAACTTTCAAGAAAAAATATTTTCAACAGTTAGATCACAAGAAAAGTGATGCAATTCTATCTTCATGTTATTTTTAATTCACTTTACTTTATACAAGCTAAAACAATGTGTTCGCTTGGCACACTGCTGATTCAGTTTTCATTACGTCTGACTTTAAAATCAAAATTCTGACTTAGTAGAACAGGGTTACAACTAACATAATTTAAAACCTATTAGCTGCTGATCGTTTTGAGGCAGGTCAAATGATGTGGTCCTTCTACCCATTCAATCACTTCCTTATGCAAATCTCAACTCTCCTCTCTTCACAGTTTCTCTTATTGCAGATCAAGGGACCCTCAAAAGAAAAGGGTTAAGAAAGATATTGGGGTTGCATGTATGGTCCTATTAAGGCAATGTGGAGGCCGGGAGTAGGCCTGTTCCATCTTACACGATTATAGATGAATACCTTTGGAGAAGAATGGGTTTTGGATAACAACCTTCTTCAAAATGATTAAGATGATAAAGGCCAGAGTTGAATTGCAAATAGGGTCTCTTATGAAATGTACCCATGTTTATGTGGGTTCTCACTGGCTCCTCTTTTGAAAGCTCATGTGAGTATAAACACAACCTTGGACTTGCATGGTGCAGAAGTTTTGTTCTAGATTCTCGGACCTACATTGAAAGTGCAACTTTAAAGCCTACACTTACTTCGCCAAAAGGAACCATTGGTCAAATCATGTGTTGTGAATTAAATCGATCTTCTTGGTACCTCAAGGCAGGCTCACATCTTCTAAGGTTTATCAATAAATTATCCTTTGACAACAATATCAGAGATAAGCTGAGAGGAAATCCTCTCTACTGAAAACAATTGGCCATGGTTCTGGTCAAAATAATGAATGCAATTAAAAATATGTATTGCTAATTTGGGATTGTAGAACATAGGTTTTGTTTCCAAATAAATATAATTTAAAAGATTCCACCCTTCAACTGTCCCAAAATCTGGATAGGAGATATCTAATAAGAAAACCTCTATTTTATTTTCATTCAATTCATCAGGTCATATGGCTCTCTTATCCTACCTAACAAATCTACCAGATCCCAAGCTGCATTTGGAATAACTTACGCTAGACATTAGTTGTAATCCAACCTTTTTAAGATCTAAATTGTATAATAATGTACAGGAAAAAATTGGTTTGTTTATCTTTCATTACCACTAAATGCGTGATATGCCATGCTGTTATTGACAGTAGGCCTGGGCAATGAACTTCGCTCCGTTCAAGGAGTTTGCAGTTTTCTGCACTCTGCGAGCTCCGTGGTAGACACCTCCGCATCGCGATGTGCAGCAGAGTTTTTTCCCCACTTGCGATCGTGAACGGTAAGTTCATAAGCATGAGCTGCCGCTCAAGTAAAATTTCTACCCAAGCAGCAGGAATACCAGCACAAACTGTCATTCGCACTGCACTCCGCCACACGCGGAACTTCACAGAGTTTTTGGCAACTTCGCGGAGTTCCAGGTAGCAAAACTCCATGAACTATGCCCAGGCCTGATTGACTGTCCTTTTCATATAACAGCTCATAGAAGGTTTTAAAACTAGTTTTTTAAAGTATCATAGACATTCAAGACATGAGGGGATTGCCCTTTTACCGAATATGGACCTTTTTGATTTTGCAGTCAGAATTGCATGGTTTCTCATTTTTATGAAATATTGAAATTCAGTTAAGGATGTTCTGTTGGTTTTATCTTGTATCATATGATGATGATTTTTACTGTCCTTGCTATGTATATATGGTATTGTACTTCAACCTGTTTTCTGGACAAATATCCCAATATACGTAAATGTGCTACTATTACTGATACACAATCGACCTTTTACAACTCCTCTTCAGTTACTGTGTCGACCTACCCTCATCACCCTGTTCCATAGTCACTGTATCTTATTAATCTCCTTCACAATATCACACTCTGTTCAAAACAATCACAAACAATGCTAACTGCAGATGAGTAATAGACCTCACAAGCACTACAAACGCACATAGCACATGTGCACTTCTAATTAAATTGAAAGCAAGTGCTATCACAAGAATTGTGAGGGCATCCCTGAGTTGGGCACACCGTAGGTTCTCGAATAAGACTCCTCCAAAAAGTTTTTAAAAATGTTTATTCTTGTTCCAAAAATATGTTTATATTCTTCTTGATATTCCAATTCGTATGAATCGTTTTACATAGTTCATCATAATAACTTGATATTTCGTAATCCGCTCTTCTAAATACTCTAATGCATTTCAGGCAGCCTTGCCCTTTGTCAAGGAGCGCTGAAAACAAGGATATAGCAATCAACACTCGCGTGCTATATAATGTTGAGACACTGCATAACTGGTAAACCATGCTGAATGCATGCAACGTGTTGTAGGTGACCCACAGGTGGGGAGACCATAGTGTAAACTATCATGCTGCTCTTAGATAAGGGAGCGAGGAAGGGGTGAAAAGTGAAAAATAGTGAAGTGAAGAAAAGTAAGCCAAGCGAACCTGGTCAGATATAGTGATTAATTCTACATTGTGACTATCTGTGAAAAAAACGTAGGTGTCTAGAATATGGTCTTTTTATATAAAAGAGGCATGCATCATGACAAATTCCAAATGCCGTTTTAAACCCGGAAACGCTAATCGAGGGCTCAAGCGGCGAGAAAACTCACAGAAGAACCGCCAAACTTACTTGAAATCAGGATATCAGGCGTCTGAGTGAAATATCAGGAATGACCATTTCGGTTTGTGGGCCGGTAAAGAGTGAACCCATAACCTATTACCGCCTGTGATTATGACCTGAGTGAAATCTAAGTGGTAAATGATGGACTAAAGGTGATGAACGAAGTGTGGCGGCCATGTTAGAGTGTGTAAACCGGTGTATGAAACATAATCAAAAATATTTATGCTCACAATATATACATGCTATACTCAGTATAAGCCACATTTCAAAGAGGTTAAGCATCAGAAACCCACTTAAAAAGTGGTTAAATAAAACAACTGAATTCTATCCGATCATTAAGCCCGAAGGGCTTCATTGACTGCAATTTATAAATCCATGAGATTTCGCGTTGTAATAAGTACTTATTATTGTCTCTTTCTTCACGTTTATTGATGATCTCAAGTACCATAAATTTCAGTTGAGAAATGTTATGTTTATATTCCATGAAATGTAAGGCAATGTTCAATTTTTCATTTTTTGTTCTTATGTTGGATTTGTGTTCGTTAATACGAACTTTTACGTTTCTTTCAGTCTTACCTATATATATTTTGCCACATGGGCATTTCACCAGGTAGATTAAATTAGCTGAATCACAGGGGGCATTCACTTTTAACTTAATGTTATATCCCTTCATGGGATGAGTAACCACATTGCTTCTAATGACATTGCTGCAGTTGCTGCAATTCATACATGCTTGCGTGCCTTTAGTTACTGTTTCTTCGACAGGTTCCTTGGTTAGGATTTCTTTGATGTTCGCTTGTCTAGTATATGCGAAAATAGGTGGGTCCTTGAACACATCTTGGAAATCAGGCTCACTACTTAAGATTGGCCAATGTTTCAGTATAATTTTTTTTGTAGATTTTACTCACAGTAGAATATTTAGATACTTTATAGAATTAATCACTATTTCTGACCTGGTTCGCTCGGTTCACTTTTCTTCACTTCACTATTTTTCACTTTTCACTCCTTCCTCGCTCCCTTATCGAAGAGCAGCACGATAGTTTACACTATGGTCTCCCCTCCTGTGGGTCACCTACAACACATTGCATGCATTCAGCATGGTTTATCAGTAATGCAGTGTCTCAACAGTATATAGAACACAAGTGTTGATGGCTATATCCTTGTTTTCAGCGCTCCTTGACAAAGGGCAAGGCTGCCCGAAATGCATTGGAGTATTTAGAAGAGCGGACTACGAAATATCAAGTTATTACGATGAACTATGTAAAACGATTGAAATGAATTGGAGTATCAAGAAGAATATAAACATATTTTTGGAACAAGAATAAACATTCTTAAAAACTTTTTTGAGGAGTCTTATTCGAGAACCTACGGTGTGCCCGACTCAGGGATGCCCTCACAATTCTTGTGATAGCAATTGCTTTCAATTAGTATTTGACATGTATGGATGGACACACCTCCTGTTGGAGCACCCCAACCTGATGAACTTTTAAGATTTTCTTTACAATCAGTGAAATTTTTTTTTGCTGTGCACTTCCTCGCCACCCTGTTCACTTCTAATTAAAGAAATCTAGCTCTTCTGCAACTCCTTACACACTCTCAGTCAGCATCCTGGTGTTGTTGGAATACTGCATCTGACATCCCTGCCAACTTGAATCAATCATTCAAGCAAGTGGCCTGTCACAGCAACCTTTTTAGCTTATGCGAAAAGTTCATATTTCACATAATCTAAATGCCTTATATAGCCAGTTTGACGATCTATACAAAAATCACTGACCTGAACAGCACAGCTTCAATTAACTACATCAATGTTTATATGAGGGACTTAAATTGTCCAGATTATACTGTCACCAGTGAGGAAGGAAAACACACAAGATGATGGATGGAATGTTGCACAATGGGCAGGAATCAAGCATCCTAGGACCAGTTTCTGGCTATCAGCCGTCTTCAGCCAGGATAGCTTGACTCCAGTGGCTTAGTAAGCAAGGGACCCACGTCTGGGCATACCCTTCCCACATAGGGTGAATAGTAAAACACACAAGATGATGGACGGAATGTTGCACAATGGCAAAACATTCACCCCCAGTCACAGATCTGGGTTTAATCCATCGTTATTTTGCTCACCAAGCCACCCCAGTTCAGACATGGCCATATGCAAATCAGTCTTGACCCTGTGCCTCACGGGAACAGTCCAGCCCGAACTGCCAAGCCATGTCTTTCCTGGACCGGAATCAAGCATCCTAGGACTGGTTTCTGGCTATCAGGCGTCTTCAGCCAGGATAGCTTGACTCCAGTGGCTTAGTAAGCAAGGGACTCACGTCTGGGCATACCCTTCCCACATAGGGTGAATAGCAAAACACACAAGATGATGGACGGAATGTTGCACAATGGCAAAACATTCACCCCCTAGTCACAGATCTGGGTTTAATCCATCGTTATTTTGCTCACCAAGCCACCCCAGTTCAGACATGGCCATATGCAAATCAGTTTTGACCCTGTGCCTCATGGGACCAGTCCAGCCCGAACTGCCAAGCCATGTCTTTCCTGGACCGGAATCAAGCATCCTAGGACAGGTTTCTGGCTATCAACCGTCTCCAGCCAGGATAGCTTGACTCCAGTGGCTTAGTAAGCAAGGGACCCACGTCTGGTCATACCCTTCCCACATAGGGTGAATAGCAAAACACACAGTGAGTAAGGAGCATAAAAGAAAGATACACTGAACCAATGAACATAGCCAGCACCAGACAGCATAGCATAATTCTAATTCCAACTTAAGGCTGTACCGTGGACAATGTCTGCTATTCTCCTCTTGCTTTTACCTGCCACCCTTTTATTCTCTCTGAAGTGGACCCACATCCCCTTCAGCTTCCGTCACATAAAATCATTTGACTACTGACACTGAAAGCCCATGAAGGAGCAATTTTTCTACTTCAAACCTCCCATCACCTAGGCTCTACCACAATTCCTGACCACACCAACAAACAAATTAGCCCATTCTACACTCTTTAACACCAACCTCACCACCCTCTACTTTACAGTTCAATGCAATATGGGCACCCATGCACCAGTGAAGAACCTCATATCAAACTCAAGCCATCAGCCCTCTAGTGCTCACTAAAGATGCCAGGTGGGTTAAGCATGCTATTAGCAGTCAAGAGAGGAAAGGGTGCTAATAAAAGCCCCAAAATATGTCACAAAACACAAAGTAGATTTGTCTGCAAAGCTAAGTCAACCTACTAAACCATCGCCATTCATGTAACACAACTCTTCAAGCCCGCAACATATTGTGCCAGCACCATATGAGTCCCTCTCATAAAACATCGCATGTATCAGTGCAATATGACCACTTCTTCAGGACAATATTGACAAATTCGAGAAGCACATCAATGCCTTTGCTATGCCAGTAACCATCATGCTAATTTCACTAAGCAGTTGGATGAACTTCAAAATGATCACCATTAACTACTTTTCTATTCTTTCAGGCAAAGTAAATGAGATCAGCTTGAAGCACTGACACCACTGCAGAACAATACCAATTACTCTCTTATACAAGATACCTTCCCAAATACCTTTAATAAGAGTCATATCATTCATCACCTACCGAAAGGTTAACATTTCCTTAATCAACTCACCAACTACTATTTGATTGCTTATCTTCCTATTCTGCATTAGACCCTTGAGAAGGCAGTCACTACCTGTTAAACTTAAGGTCTCAAGTTGGCAGAGGTATGGACCCTGTCCAAGTAGGGGCCACAATTCTACTCGGGTAAGTCAGATACACACACTCAATTAACCTGTGCTCACCCTCTGGTGACTTGGCATCAAGCAATCAGGCTTTACTCAAGAGGCAATATTTAAAGTATTTGTGCAACCCTTATTCCAGTAACACATTGAAAACACCCCAAAAAATATTTCACACCAGATAAAAAAATAGTGCCTAATTTAATGAAGAAAACATGACCAAAATGACTAATATTCAAGAAGTAGAATCAGAGTTATTTTTTTAAAGATTAAATTGAAATATAGTGCTCAAAAGCATAAAGTGCCAACCGGGTACATCTGATCATGCTGGACCAGGTCAAATCTAAAAAGTCAGGCCACCGCAATGGAGCGCGGATCGCATACAAAGCGATGCAGTCCCCACTGAAAACAGTACCTTTCCAGAGGGTGTGTCGACGTTCAGCAACTGTCTCAGTTTAGAGTCATACAGTTGTGTCCTGCGTCATCAACAAACCCCTTATGAGGAAGACACTGCATAGTCGTTGAGCCTCGCAGTCTTGTCCCACGTCGTTGTTGAACCGCCTATGATGAAACTGCTGATTTGTTGTCAAGCTGAACTGTCAATGCTGTGGAGTCTTTGAGGTGGCACTGCATTGGCATCAAAGGCAAATGTGTTGGCTCGGACCAGTGCAAAGCAGGAGATGCATGGGTTTTTGTAGAAAACAACTACAGAACCCCTTTTGAAGGCCCAGGACTGGAGTTGCATCTCTTGGCAGGACAGGATGGTGGAGTCTAATAGCTGAAGACGAGTTGAATGAAGTCTTTGATGTCCCTGAGACTTCAGAACAGGAGGCAAGCCAGGCAGCCCTTGAAGTCACGTGTTCTGGGGATTTAGAGATTCCGGTCCAGTCCTTCTCATCACTAGGCAAGGGGCAGCAGGCAGCAGAGCAGTAGTCCAGAAAATCCAGCAGAGTGTCAATTCTTTCAGCAGCACAGCAGTCCTTTTTCCTGGCAAAGTGTCATCAGGTCCAGAGTGTACTGAGTTGGTGGTGTCAGGGGTCCAGTGCTTGTACCCACGTGTACCTTTAAAGTGGGGTACATTTCAAAAAGAGGCCTTTGAAGTCAACTATTTCCCTGCCTGAATCCCAAACTCACTACAGGGTGGTATTTAGCACTTTATGTAGGGACAGGCACAGGTGCAAGTGTGTGCTCCTCCGTCCCAGCTAGCACAGGAATGCCCAGCAGCCTGGTGATGGGCCATCAGGTTGTGAATGACCCACCTCAGCTTGTGTGTAGCTGTCTAGACGGAATGCACAAAGCCCAGCTGTCACCTACCCCAGACATGTATTAGGAGACAGGCAGAGGCACAGAATGGTTAAAGTAAGAAAATACCAACTTTCTAAAAGTGGCACTTTCAGACTTACAATTTAAAAGCCAACTTAATCATAAGTAGTGATTTTATATTGTGAGTCCACAGACACCAAACTCAAATTGTCTATCTTGTCCCATTTGTAATTTACAATTATAAGATTACATAAATTAATCCTAATGTTAACCTATGAGCAAATGGGCCTTGCAGCTGTGAAAAAAATATAGGAGTATTTCACTAAATGGACATGCAAAACGGAAAAGTGCTTGTCCAACTTTTTAAATATTGCACCTTGCCCTTGGGGCTGTTTGAATTAAAAATGAAGGTTTGGGCTTGGCAAGTAGGTTATTTTGCCCGGTCGATATGGCAGTTGAAATCTTCACAACCAACCAATAGCAGACCTGAGGCATGTTTATAGACACCACTGGAGTGGGTGGCACCATCAGTGATGCAGGACCACTTGTAGCATTTAATTTACAAGGTCTGGGCACATATAGTGCACTTTACTAGGGACGTTTAGGTAAATTCAATATGCCAATATTGATAATTCCAATGTTACCATGTTTTTTTAAACAGTGAACACATGCAGTTTAGCACTGGTTAGCAGTGCTAAAGTGCCCTGAGTCCTAAAGGCAACAACAATTCATTCAGCAACAAAGGGAGAAGAGGGCAAAAGGTTTGGGGGTGACCCTGGAGAATGGGCCAGGTCCAAAACTACTAAACAATTTACAATGAACAACCCCCTAAAAAGCGACTGGTAAAACTTCCCACCACAGTGCAACACAGAGTCTGCACTATTCATGTGGTAGATGGCTCCCTTCTGTCACAAATTGACAGCAATGGGTTAGCAATCAGCTGAAGCCATCTTGTATTTAGAAGTTATCTTATGCGCTTTGTGAAAGCCATTTTGTATTTCTGACAGCGTTTTTGTCTGCCATATGCTCTGTCCTACCTTTCTGTTAACTGCTCTTGTAGTCTGCCTAGAGGCAAACTATATTCAGCATCCTCCACTTCGCACATGCCCAGAAGGGCCTAGCTAGTAAAATGCACCTGCTTCTCTAGTATAACTGTCAGGCTATTTTTGCTGCTGTATGGAGAAGTAACTCTCCTCCCACTTTGTTGAGCAAGTAGATCTTGTATGCCCAACTTAGTCATTTTGCATGCTTACATGAGCCAGGCTGCCCCTTGCATTTATGCTTACTATGTAACTCTAAAGCATATATAAAGCCCCAGTTTTCTGTACTCTTTAGACTGCCTCATTCAGTTGCTAAGGCTTCTGTGTGACGTAGTCTCAACTCATTTGAGTTTAATAAAAATGATCTTTTATATTTCAGCTTCTGTGCCAATTTCTTCTTTGTTGGTTTAAAAGGACTAAGTATCAGTGAGACCCCTGAGAAGGATTTTGATTACTCTGACACTTCAAATCTCTGACAAGTGGGTTTTGCTTTTCTGCTCTCTTCAACCTCTCTGTAGCATTTGTCCACTTTGAAGTTTGTTGATGGCATTACATTATTAATTATGCTTTGGTGACTTTATCTTGCTACAGTTCTCCTGTGACCTGATTATTAGATATCAACTCATCCATATGATTTCAAAACGACAGTATGTCCTTGAGATGAGGAAAACAACATCTTTCTATTGCCTTTCAACTTCAGCCAAGTAAAGTACACCTCGCCAATAAGAACATCAAAGTACATCAATATATGGATTATATCCAGCTCTATTTTCCTTTCTCATTTAGTTAGAACATTGACCACGTAAAGGTCTTACTCTCCACAATTCAAGTCTGACTGTAAGAGCCTACTAAAACCTCATCTCTCTGAAACTAAAGAGGCCATCTTTGGAAAAACGACAGACAAGTTCCAGTAGAAGAATGATTTAAAACTAATAAGCTTCAATGGAGTTCACCCATTGATAGTAACAAGGGACTACATTGCTCAGATTCAACATCAACGGCAGGTGTAACTTCAAGAATATTTAAAAAGACTCTGACAGCCTTGCAAAAGCTCAATTGTTTTCACCCAGTCAAGATGTACCTTTCTGAGCCTCGCTTCAGTATTTCTATTCAAGCAATACTCTTTTTCCAACTGCAGAGAGGCACCACCAAGTTTGCTGGTATCCAGAACACCAATCTGGCATATTCACTGAAGTTTTTCAAGTTGCTCTAGGGCTCATCTAAGGGAATGTTAAAGAAAAACGGAAATATGCTTTTGCAGCGGAAGCTTTTTTTGTTGTTTCTCTGTGTCCAGCAATGACTTAACAACTCAGTCACTATACTCAGATTTTATACTTCACCCACTAAAGTACTGCTCCTCTGATAGACCTTTCTTCGTCGCAGTGAGGGATGAAAAATCTGGATGTCTATCGGTAGGCCACGCAATAAGGACCCATAGCCAATGCACAAATTAATGATCAAGTTTAAGTACACTATTATCAGAATATATCACTCTTTATCAAACATTAGAAATCATATATTTGTAAGCACAATTTCTGTGGAAAGAACATTAAAACACAATAAAAGACTCAGAAAGATTTAGATAATTTGGTTACTGTATTAAAGTTCCGAAATCAATGCATAAAAGTGACTTTTTAAGGAGGCCAGTCATGAGTCTTACAGCTCATAGTATAAAACCACGCATTTAGTTAAATTGTATAAAACCACACATTTAGTTAAATTAAATCTATTACTAAATTAATGAATCCATACAGAGGATGGTTCAGGTTATAGTTCCCTACCACCCACAAAGGCAGGAGGATGGTTCAAAAGAGTTGTATTAGCATGCGAAAATAGATCAATTTAAAGTCCACTAAGAAAGAGTCCATAGACATGGGCAAGGGGAATAGAGCAATATTCAGGCAAGTTCAGATCTGGTCTCTTACCAGACAGCTTCAAATAGTCCAGCAGGCAAGTTCATCAGCAAAGGACAAAAAGGCAAGGGGCATATAAAGCTAGTCCGGCTGGCAAGCTGGAGGCAATAGAAGAGAAATGGAGCTCTGGTGAAAAAACGGTTCCCTCATCCTAGGAAAGTCACTTTCTATGCTCCAAATCGTTTCTGTGTGATATCAGTTGTCACCATACAATGGTCAGTCTGACCAACAAGTGATCATTCTTCTGCTCACCAGGTACAAAATTGATACTCCAACATATTTTCCCATGTTCCTCATGAGAAATGACTATCCATTTCGTCCTTGCAGGTTAGTTGACAAAGAGCTTATCTACTTTGTTGCTCTTCATGTATTAAGTGGAAGTGTCAAGTTCCCACCAATTCACTCACAACAGAGTACTGGGAAAAGTGTCCATTGACAATACAGAAATAGTAGCATTTGAGGACATGTAACAAAAGTCCATTACACCAGCCAATGAAATAATGCAACCTGAGGAAAAAGGCAATTTAATGCATTTTAAAGTTAGCGTTAATTATTTAGTCAAAAAAACTCAGAATTAAGTTCAAGCATAACGAAATGTATCAAGCATATCATATATGGAAATAATTGGAACATTTGTCAGTGATTATTGCGCAAACATTTTCAACTGTAATTATGGATTACTACCAAAATTTTAAAAGTACCTAAGCGCAAACTATTTCTAAAAAACATTAAAATAAAATTGGTTTATGAAATGTAAGAATCTAATAATGTCAAGCATTTATACTGAAAGTTTCATTCATGCAACCTATTGCACACCACTTTTTCATTTGTTATTGTACATTACCTTAAAGGCAATAGAGATGCTAAGTCTCATAATTATTATTTGCACAATAGAATGTAAGACTCTTTTGTCACATAGATATACTGCTTCATATTAATAATTTGTGTTACTTGCATCATAAAAATTATTTTTGTGAAAATACTATAGTAATCAATTAATAAGCATGTCTCATTGTTTATAGAATCTACTGTTTCTACGAATCCAAGCACACTTTTATTGTGCTGGTACTTCAGCTTTTCTCAGTATCAGTGTTATTTTTCAAGATTTGCAAAATGCACATTAGAGTTTAATGTCAACATCGTTTTTCATATTGTGTTAAGAATGTTCAGCTTTTACGCTGCAACAACTCCTTTGCTTCAGAAATTACAATAATTCCACTTGTTCTTTGGTGGCTTGAGTAAGACACTTAGAAATAAAAACACCAAGGGTGATACCAAGAAGTGCAAGAAGGAGTAGCCTAGATGATAACCCTGCTGGTATGCACCTATGACCTATCATTCCACCTTGAAATAGATTTGTCAAGTCCCATCACTCCTCTATTTTGGAAAGTATTGCGGACACATCACAACATGTTCACAAATATTTAAGCTACCTATGCTTATTGAATCTGTATGAAGATTGACCCTGCTACCCGTAAGAAAGTTACAACTGCAGACACTTTCTGATGCTCACACTCCTCATCTAAAATGCTCTGTTGAATTACGGCCAGGTTTAAACTTTATAGCTTCTTTTAAAAAATATTTCTTTATTGACAGTTTGAGCAATGACAGGGTTGACAACAGTAAGTACATCCATCAGGTTAAGTAATGCAGCTACAATGCATACTTTTTATCCACTGTAGGAATTATGCTGCATACATTACATATATAGAGCTGACCGCATCACATTATTCGTGTATCCAAGTTTTTACAACAATTATATCAGGTACTGATTAGTAAACATTTGAAAGATCAACCCAAAAACAGACTCAATTGTGGAGGGAACAATTGTGTAACTGTATAACTACTTAAATAACCAGACAGCTTGAACCAAGAACATTGTCAGTCAAAAAATCTTTACTCGTTAAGAAAAACCATAAAAGAAACAAAAACGACATAAATTGCAATTGAGTTAACTCATAGCACATATCATAGAATTAAAACTCCTGAAATTCTTGTTATACATGTAGGCAATAGTACAGGGCATTGTGCTGACATGGCAGAATGTGGTCAAGCCACAAAGGTTTACACTGACATTTGTCTCCTAATTTTTATAGCATGCTCCATAAAACTAATTGCAGCAAAGGATATGTGTTTTGAAGAAAACATTTGTAAGACAAGCAGTGCTGGTCTGCATTGATGCATCTTAAAAGTTCATGGTAATGGAACTAAGGGGCATATTTATGAGGGCCCTGAATCATGCTTGCACCACACAATATGGTACATGCACAACGTGAAGCCCAAGTCATATTTATGAAGCCACGCACAGCAACTTTGCGTGGCTTTGAATGACTTCACAAATATGGAGTAATGCAACACAGCACAAATCGCTGTGTTGCCTTACTCTGCACAAGGGAGGCACTCCATGGGAGTTGCAGTGGGTGTTCCCACACAACTCCCATAGTTTTGTATGCATTTCCAGATTTACAAGGACTTGTAAGCCTGGGAATGTGTCAAAATCTTACGCCTCCCAGGTGAGGAGTAATGAGAAGAAATTTCATTATTTCTCATTGTTTTTTCTTCTTTCTAGCAGCACTGATAAAAAGAGCAAAATGCCTCTGTGAATTTCTTTTGTGCACAAAGGTGTCCCGCCCTGTACAAAAACAATCCTGCTTGTAATGCAGGCATCCTGTGCCAAAATTCTAGTAAATATGCCCCGAAGAATCTACTTCTATGGATTACATTAAAAGAGCATAAAAATCATAAAATGAAGTGTTAACTGTGCGGCACGATTTTGTCACCAGGGCAGGGTGACACAGTCCCCGATATATAACAATCTTTACAAAAGATACCAAAAAGTTGGCAATGTTCAATCTGAATCAAGTTAGAAGGAATCTGTGCTGGGTGTTAAGTACACATATAAGAAATGGGTCAATAACAAAATAATAGAAAGCACAGAATAAAATTGTACAGACGTTTTACAGTGTTCCTTTGACATACTATCATTATTAAACCAATTAAAAAATAAGGGTTTAATAGTGCTTTTTATCAAGGAACTAAATACCCAGGGCCTTGCATCAACAATACATTTCAACCATGGAATCCAGTGTGCATATGATAAATTCAGGCAGCCATGAAAGACTTGGTGATTAAAACTGGTTTTGAGTTTCAACAAAACAGATAACTTTAGAGCCAAGAGGTGAAATGTAATCAGGTCCTCGAAAACGTTAACTCATAACTCTAAATGAAAATTATAAGAAGAATTTTTGGAACTGCTTGCAAAGTTATTAGAAAAATAAAAATGGCCTTCACAAAGTTCTCATTTGCCCATTTTTCCAGTCTGACCAGAAGGACTCTTCACAATGGAGAGCAATATTGAGATAAGTTGATAGCATGTGGGATGATCTTTATCATGCCTTTTAAGGATTGGAACAAGCAATGAGCGAGACCAGGACTATGGAGGAATACTTTTGTCAGCATCCCTTAGGACAGTTGCCAGAAGTGGTGCCCATAGGTCAATATTTTGCAAATGTTCATGGGAACTGCATTGCCTTTTGGACACTTTTAAATGCCTGCCTTAACTCTCGATTACTGAATAGTAAGACAAAATTGTTGTGCATGAATTGAATCTATGTCAATGTTACTACTGACTGATGATCACTCAGGGAAGTATAATCTTTACTAAAAAAGACTCACCCAACTTTTTGCCAGGACTACAGCAGTAAAAGATGGCATGGGTATGGCATTCAAATATGGTGCATTAATTACTTTCCAGATTAAGCTGTTGTCATTTGGGGCACTGTTGGTCTGCCGCGAGGCCCTAGACTTATATCTAATAAGGGTCTTCCTAGTTTTTTGGGCTGCACTAGAGTTGAATATTGAGGCTTGTACTTCTGCTTCAATTTTTAGGGCAGTCTTAAGATTTCTGTGTGCTCTAGAACAAGCAGAGTCAACTCAGCAAAACTGATTTTGCTTCAGATTCGGGTGATGCGCTCAGATAATGATAAACTTGTTGGTTGATTAACTAAACTGGAAAAACTAGGACAAAATAACTGAGGCCTTCACATCCTCATCTAGACAAGCCAAAATCCCATCCATAGATGATATAACCAGATAAGTAAGGAGACTGCGGATTTATGTTGGCCCATTTAAGCAATACTTCTTTATTACTGACAGCACCTCAAACCTAAAATCTTTATTATTCCTTTAAACCGCTCAGTGGTCTATACAAAATTATTTCATTGGCACAATTAGGTATGGCTGTAAAGGCAGAAAGAACAGAAAACAGACCCTCATCAATAATTGTAAAATGATTTGTGCTACCTGCTTTCCTACCAGTGAAAGTTGGAAGGCATCTATTGGTAGCAAGGTATAGATTAGAAGCCAGAGAAACATTATATTTTACCAGAATCTTATTCAAATCATCATTATAACAATCATGCTGAAAATTAGACTGATCCTCCCCTTGTGTATTAACCATGCCACATACAGCTTTACGTGGGGGGATACAAAGATGGGAACAAAACTCAACTGACCACATAATCAAACAATTTTAGCATTTAAAGTCAAATCAATATTACTTTATTTCAGCTATCCAAGCCATAAACGTTTGTACCACAAGAAGGCCTGCACATTGAAATATATATATATATATATTGAAGAATCAAGGAGAAATAAGTTAAACTGCATTAGGGGTGCACGGAGAAGTCTCAGAGGCAGCATGGCTTACTGTCTGTTTTCAGTTACCTTAAATAACAGCCCCCCCCAACCAACCACGACTTAGCTTCAAATTTAAGCCAGACAGCACTGAGCACTCACACACTTCCAGCAACATAGCATTTTCCCAATCAAGTAAAATCAATGCACCTCCTTTAGCTGTTCCTGTAGCATGTGCAACAACAGGATAGCGGTATACTGGCTTCTTTGCTGACTTCCTGTGTGTACACCTCAAAAAGAAACAACATCTCTGTCAGGCATTTGAGTAGGCCCCATTGGTCCATCTCAATGATCATGCCTTTCACAGTTGCATTCCCTCATTGCATAACATATTTATTGATAGGTCTGTAATGCTCAAACAGACTTTCAAGCATGTAATAATTCCAACGTGTTAGTACCTCCTGCATGAGTGTTTTAACGGGTATTCTATTATACGCTGATTGATCCTCAGCTGTTTCCGTGCTTTAAATGAATGGCTGAAATGAGGTGGACAATAGGATGCTTACTTGGTCTTCTTTTTTGAGAAAGTCCTGTACAATGATGTTGATGCAGTGTGTCAAACACAGGACCCTAAAATCGCCCCCATCGGCCATAGCCTTAGCTATATTACTACCATTGTCCGTGAAAACAAATCCAATCTTAAGCACTCTTGGTCGCAACAATTCAAAGGCCATGTTGTTAAAGACTTCCTAAATGTTCGCAGCTGTATGGGATTTCTCCATGGCAAACATGGCTACTGTTGTATGCTTTCGAGCAGCATTCAAAATATTTTTTCTCTAGCTCCCACAAAAGAGATCCAGTGTGCAGTGATGCACATGTAATCAGTCGCTTGGCAACTTGTCCACATGTTTGTTGTCAGGTGGATACTATGAAAAGCACTCTGCTGCCTAGCTTGTTCAAGCAATTCTAGCATATCGTGATGTAGTGCTGGAACAACAACTCTGGTGGAATAGGACAGGCTGGGAAGCTTCCATTTTGGGCAGATGGCTGCCACAAATTCAAGAAAACTGAACCCTTCCACAAAAGGAAAAGGGAGGAGGTCCAGCGCTAACATTTTAGCCAGCTTGGAGTTGTACAAACGTGCCTTGGGTGGTTGCGTTCATACTGCCCCTCCAGCCTAAACATGGCAGGAAAAGTAGCCTGAATGTATTTCTTTCCTGATGCCACTGATGCAAGTAACTTCATGAGAGTAAGTGGAGGTAGGCTCAATGTGCTTTTCAGCAAGGCACTCACTGTCCTCTATTGCCTTGGTGTCATGACCTGAGTCTTGTGCCATTGCGATTTTGCTGATGTGGGCTATACTACTGCACTGCTGAGGACAGGGCTGCTTTATGTAACAGAGATGTCTTCCTCTTCTTCACCTTCCAAATTGATCAGATCGGATTTGGATTCCCTAATCAGCCGACTTTCACCCCATTTACCAACAACTCTTGCAGAGTTTTAGCCTCTAAGGTGCACCGCCCAATGGATTATATGGTGCTTTCTTAGATGGATTGTTTGGACCCTGGTACCATAGTTTGTACAAAGCTTTACCCTACTAACACTTGCTCCACAAAGGGAACATATGGCAATGTTCACCTCCTTCTGGCTAACCAAAAAGAAGTCCCAAACTGGCAACTTTCTGAGGCTGGTGCCACTGCTAATGTCCTATGAACTGGTGGTAGGTGGGCGTTTTGACAATTGACTCACTGCAGTACCTACTTCTACTAAGGATTTTGTGGATGTAGGTCGCTGCCGGGTGTAGGAAGCTGGTTCTGTATATACTATAACAAAATTAGGTATGGTGTGCACAGAGTCCAGTGGAACCCCAAAGTTAGGCAGAGGTAAAAGGAGATAATACCTAACTCTCTATTTGTGGTAGTGTGGGCGAGCAGTAAGGCTTTATCAGAGGGTAGTGTTAAGCACTTGTTGTACACACTCAGGCAGCAAATGATGTCACACACTCAAAGACTGAACTCAGACCAATTTGTTTGTATAATAAATATTAAATTGTTATTTTATTTCTAGAACCAAGCCAAGCCTGGTGAAGGTAAGTGAAATAAATGCTTTGCAAAATCTTATGCAATGTTTTACAATTGAATGCAGATTCAAATGCAGTTGAATAAATTACAGGTAAGTCACTGTTTCAAAATTACTTTTCAGATTACTTTTGCTGATCAGTGCGATATGCCTGGATATCACACTGAGGCATTTCCTAGACAAAAGGTAAATAATTCATTTTTAGTACATAGACAGTTTTTGAATGTTCCATACAAACCTATTCAACACTTAAAACAATTTTCAAGGGAAAAATGAAGTTATCCGTTTGCAGGTAAGTACAAGTTTGTGGGAGTTGGTATTCTGGGGTTAGAACCAGGGTTCCCCCCGGGTCAAGGATGCACTCTTGAAACACCCTTAGCAGCACTAGGGCGGCCAATACAGAGTGCTGAGGCTCAATGTTATCCAACGGTGGATAGGGGGCCTCTGGTTGGTGGCTGCTCATGAGCAGACCACAAGGTTGTGGGAGCAAAGCTCCTGGTGTTAGGCTCGGGGCAAAGGGGGTCCGAGTTAGCATCCCGCAACGGCACAGTAGCGGCTGGGAATAGGATCCTGTTTTGGCATTGGGTGCCCTGTTGCTTTCAACGGGGATTCTCAGTTTTGGTTTTTAGCTGCAGGCTCGGTCCAGGCAGACTTCCGGGAGGAACAAATAGCTGGGCAGGTAAGTTTGAGGGCTCAGGTATGTACGTGTACCTCGGGTTCTTTTCTCCAGGGCGTAGGGCGGCAGGATGCAGGGGTGTCTTTTGAGGTCAGATTTCACCTTACCGGACATCTCACAGTTGGTTGGGTCTCCGTGCAGAGTCTGCAGGTGACATTGGGGAGTCCTGGAGGGGTCAACCCATGCTGGACTCGGACTCTGGAGCACTGGTGAACTCGTGAGACCAGTGGGCTACTCAAACTCAGGCCGTAGGCTATGGGTGCACTGGTGTTTCCAGGCATTGGGTTTCTTTGTCCTCTGCAGGCTCCGAGTCTTGCTTTGGAGATTCTTTTGAAGAGAGCTGCTGTTTAAAGGAGATCCGGTCTTTGTTGAAGGCAGTCAGTCCTCCCAGAGCTTCTGGATATCGCTGGCTGCTGGACAAGGTGACATTTGGCACAGGATCTCTGGAAAATGCTGATGGGCCGGTAGGGCTGGGGCCAAGTCAGTTGTTCTCTGCTGTTTCCTCTGCTTGGTGTCTTCTTTTGTCCTTCTTCTTCATTGAGTGAGGGAATATGCCTTCTTGGATCAGGGCTGTCCCCTAAATACTGTATTTAGGGGGCTTTGTAGGGGTATCAAGGTTAGTAGCCAAAGGGCTACTGACCTTAGGGTGACTACACCCTTTGGGTGCTCACTCCACATGGTAGAGTGGGCACAATCCCTAATCCTGATTGGAAAATGCCTGCCATCTGCAAGATGGCAGGCACTGAAGAGTAGGCTTCACCTCTTCCCCCCCCCCACCTGAGGGGTGGGGTTGGCAGAGGTGGGCACATTGTCTGGGCTGTGCTTTTTTTTCTCACCTGTATTCCAGTTATAAAGGAGTGGAGACAGGTAAGCGGCCTCTTCGTGATAGCAGGAGAGGCTGGGCATTACATTACAAAGCCAGCAAGGAGTTTAAAGCCCCCCTGCCACAGATTGCTCTTCCTGGCCTGGCGGAGGTTTGACCACCTCCGCCCAAGAGAGGATTTTTTTCTGGGCTCAGGGAGCGAAGGCTACCACTCCAGGGGTCCAGAAACATTTCTTGTGGCGGCAGGCTGGTGTGTACCAGTCAAGGAACCCACCAGAGGCTGGTCATTTTTCAGGGGGCATCTCTAAGGTACCCTCTGAGTGCATTTTTATTTAAATCCCACTCTGACATCAGTGTGGGTTTAATGTGCTGAGAAGTTTGATATCAAACTTTCCAGTTTTCAGTAAAGTCATATGGTGCTGTGGAGTTCGTAATGACAAACTCCCAGCACCATATACTCTTAATGGCATTACTGCACTTACAATGTCTAAGAATTGGTCTAGACGCATGTACAGGACTCATGTACCTGAATCCTCACCACTGGTATACTGATCATGCTAGAGGGGTGGCTAACCTATGCCAGGGCAGTGGGTTGTAGGCATGGCACACAGGGATGTGTGCCATGTCGACTCTTTACTTTGTTCTGCACCAAAACATGCAGCTTGCAATGGCATTGTGTGTGTTTAAAGGTACAGGGCCTCGAAGGGTGGCACAATAAGTGCTGCAGACCTTAGAGGCCTTCCCTAGCCACAGTGCCTTTGGTACCCATGGTACCTTTTACCACGACTGACATGTGGCTAAACAGCTGCCAGTTGGGGGTACTAGGTACTGTTTTGGGAAAGAACACAAGCCATAGGAACCTGAATAGCAGGGACCCAGTGCACATCAAGTTAAAGTGCAACAGTAGTCTGGCAAAAAGTTGACTGGTTACTGCAACATAAACCCAGCTTCCTACACCGGGACTTTGAAAATATATGGCAGCTGGAGATTTTTGGATCTGTGGTGCCACATCTCCCACCCCCTGGAAGTTGGGATGGGGTAACGTCAGTCCCCACTGGGGCTGGGCTAACATCCATGATGACTGGGTCATCGTCATCATCCTTTCTACATCTGCCTTCATAACTCTAAGGCTTTCGGGAACCTTCATTTTCCCTAGACTTATCTCATTGTGTGTCTTGCTTTCAGACTGAGGCGGGTTCCAAGTGGTGTCTAGATCAGATGGGTGGCTTAAGAAGAAAATGATGCACCACTACCCCTACTTTTTTTAGCTGGAGATATGGAAGACAATTGATCTTCTGAAAGAGCATATTATTCTACTTCTTCAGCATGAAGCTCAATCTCTTGAACTCCTCCTACTTCATGAGTAACTACTATTGGTGGTTGTGACTGTTGTTGGTACTACTTTGCGATAAGTCAATTTTAACATCACTGCTCTTCGGCGTTGCCGTGATTAGACTAGCTGCCTCTATGACAGACATGGGCTTGGGCCTAGATTGGGGTGGGTCCACTGATATGGGGATGCATGCTCCAGTTTATTTCCCAGAGCCTGGTGTCGCAGGCACAGTTTTTGTTTCTTCCAAAAAGGATCTGGGATAACATACCAGTGGTGGTGGTGGTAAGCTCCTTCTTCTTCTCACTGGTCACTTTGTTGGTATCCCCTTTCGTTGGCGCCATCTTGAATCTGTCAGTTAGCAGTGGTACTTACCTTCACAAGTTGAAGAGATGTCTGTGATGTGTGGGTCACTCACGTGTCATTCTGTGCACAGGCCTTCTTTCTGGCAGTACTGTGGTTGATGTTGTCTCTTGTGTACCTAAAAGAAAAGAAGCATGAAGAACTTCAGTGAAACATGGCACTGACCACATGATCACAAGAGAACACAAGCAGGACTATGGGGAAGGCACACTGGCTGGCTGGTGGTAAAACAAAATTGCTGTCAATCACATGGTCACAACAACAAGAGGCAAGAGGGCGAGGCCAGTAAAATAAAGAACACATGCAGGTCCATGGACACTCACTGTATTAAAAATGGCATGTGGAATAAAGGCACATGGTGGACTATGGCAAACACACACACACATGCTGGCCAGACAAAGGAGGCATGGTAAAACAGAGAAAACAACATTAATTCAGCAATGCCAAAAATGAAATTTGACAGCACTTTAAAATAAACAGAAAATGTACAACACACATCCTCCAAAGGCATTACCCACCTATACAGTGAGTGCATTAAAAAAACATGAAATTCCACAGAAAAAGCACATTTTGTATTTCAATTCAAATCCATCCGTAGCCAAATAATGCTATTTCATCCAACAGACAACACAGCAACAGTTGCTTCATGCACAGATTGCTAGCACTGGGCCTACTGGCTGGAAGGCACATTGGAAGACTAGGCCACATAGTGAATTAAACTAAAATAATATTGCTCATATAGTAGGAAACATGGAGAAAATGTAATAAACTGTGCAACATTTTTCCTGTACAAAAATAGGAAACATTACATGCATAACAACAACCAGCAAGGAGTCATGGCCATAAACAAAGAATACAATGCAAGGCTATGGCAAACGCACATTGACTGCCTGTGCAAAATGGCCGCCAGCTATATGGTCACAACAAGAAGCAGGAAGCTTAGAACACAAAGAACGCATACAGGTCTATGGCAAAAGCACACTGGCTGCCTACATAAAATTGCCGCCGTCCACATGGTCACAAAAACAACCAAAAAGAATGCATGGCCACAACAAAGAAGACATGCAGGCCTAGGGCAAAAGCACACTGGCTGGATACACAAAATGGCCGCCAGCTATATGGTCACTCACAACAAGAGGCAGGAGTCCTGTAAAACAAAGAGCACATGCAGGCCTATGGACAGTCAACTGACTATAACAAAATGGCCCCTGGCAAGTGGCCACATGGATGTGGAACAAAGGCAAATGGTGGCCTATGGTGAACACACACTGGCCAGACAAAGGAGGCAAGGTAAAACAGAGAACACAGCAATAATTCAGCAACTTCACTGAGTCAATTGGGAGTTAATTGACTCTCATTATTGAATGACCAAGCAATGCCTGGCTGAATGACAATGACCAGTTTTCTAAGAACAGTCACCATACCTTTCCAGCAATGCGTTTTTTAGGTACAGAAAGGGATTGTCTAAAGACTATGGTACTAAATAGTTGCTGAAAAAGTTATTTTTATATGGTTCTGTAGAACAGTTTTCCAAATGGTTTAACCCTACATTGGATACAAGAGCAATAGTCATCTTTCTTTGTATCAACTCTTTTCTCGCTGCATTACAGATCCATATTAAATGCAAAATATTTTAAGAGCTGAGTTGTAAATGCTTTGATGAAAGGTTTGCAAGTAAGATAAGCACTCATAAATGCTGTTTTTAAACTTCTTGATGAAAAGACATTCCACAAGAAAAATGTTTAAGACACGCTGCTTTATACCTGATTTATTAGTAACTCGTTTATCCATAAATCTGAAGGAACATCTCAAAAGACCTGTTTCTTGTTCAACATATAGGCCAGCTGAAGTGCAGATTGAACATAAGGTATTTCGCACTCTTCAGCATAGATTGCACCTCAGGCCTGCCTGTTCCTGTCACACATATCCATGCACAAGTTATGGCATTTGGGTAGCAGAACAGATGTTAGGGAGCGAGAGAAAATATAGATAAGCAGATTTTATAAGACGAACTAGCATGCATTTGTACTGATAAAGATCTGGCAAGTGTTAATTTATGCATTTAAAATCTAGCAGAATGTAGAACAATGCACTAGTTTGAAGACTCCAGAAAAAAAACTGAATGCAAGATGGGGGTCACGCAAATAACAGTAGATTTTAAAGCGTAGTTGGGTTTAAATAGCCAGGAGTGTCCGGGAATGTGGCTTTAAGCCATTACTTTAGACAGTTTGAAGCAGGCCTGTTGATAATGTTTAGATCCGAAGCCAAGATATGTTTGTGTTACTAAATTGTTTATACAATTACCTTAAATAGAGGGAATCATTAAAATAAATATTTATTAATCATTAACATGCTTCCACAGAATACTCTTAAAAACCACAAACAGGTTAACAACATAAATATATATTTTTTAATTTAAAAACAGATCCACATGATAATTTAATACATTTTTACATAAAACTCATTAAAATACAAATGATGGAAAATCTCAAAATAAAACATAATACAGCAAATGTTCCAAAAATGGACCCTCGCTAATCCTCTTTATCCATTGGTTTGTTGTTGTGTCATTCACATTTTTTTCCACTTCCGATAGCATACATCATAGAGCAGTGGGTAAGTCCACTTCATCCAGAAGCTAGCTTCACTGTGAGTGACAGCATTCTGCTCTTTCACAAGGAAAGAAATCTGCAAACGAAGTACTTTCATTTGTGGCTGGGGTTATTGTGGCATTGTGTGATTTTTTCACATTGAAAACCATATTTTCTTCTGCCATTTTCTTATATTGGTAAAGACCTGGTGGCTACTTCACAAAAAAAAATACAAAAGCTATACACAAAGCAAAACAAGCATTGACAGAGCTAAAAGTCTATCAGCTAATGTGTGACCTACTGGCTTTGCTGATGCTTGTTTGATCAACACCGCTGGTTTAGACTGGCACGTGGCCATAACTTTATCTGATGTGCTTCAGTGAAGAAAGCGTCTTATAGGTCCTCAGATACTCGGGGGCATATCTATCAATATGTGACACTGCACAGCCTGCCTCCTTGCTGCGCAAGGGCAGGAATGTGCTGTAGTTAACATGATACAGTGCACTCCTAACTTTTCCCAGTGCTAGTGCACAATGTGCTGTCTAGTCCCAATGCAGGCACTCTTACACCATGGTGTAAGTGTGCCTGCATTGTAAGCAGGATTGTTTTATTTGAAGAAGGGGCACCTTCCTACACAAAAACAATCCCCAGAGGCATTTACCTCTTTCTATGTGTGCTGCAGAATGCAGCACATTTAGAAAGAGGAACAAACAAGGAGGAATAAACATATTTTCATTGGTATTCTTCCCCCGGGGAGGCCTAGCAGTTTTGGTACATTCCCAGGTCTACCACTTATGGCAAATCTGGGAATTCTTCGAAATCCAAGGGTGTTGCATGGGAACCCCAATGCACCATGCATAGAACGTCTCCCTGGGGCACAGAAAAGCAGCACAGCAATTTGCTCTGCGTTGCATTTCCCTGGATTTTTCACACCACTCAGGTCCAGGCAAGATGAACTTGTGTGGCTTGATAAATCGCATTTATGGGTTGCATTGAACATGCACCCCTTTGCGTGGTGCAAAAGCGGCTTAACCCTATAATAAATATGGCCCATAAACCTTACTGGCCATCTCCCAGACTGTTTCTTGTGCTAGACTCTTGCTTCAGCCTGAAGTGAAACTGTCCTATGACTTTCTCAAATAAGCTGGGGCTGAGCTGGTGCACACTGGTGATGTGGTCCCTGCTGCCAGAATGATAAAACAGTAGGAATACATGAATATACCAGATGAAAGTTGTATCCAGAAAGGAGGTTGGAAGCTTTAAGTGTCATGCATAATTGATGGTAACTGGGGCAGGTCCTGAAGAGGTCATGGGCTCCTGAGAGATGTCGGAAACGCTCTCAATTAGATATTTTGGGACTTATTTGTGACCCCTTGCATCACTTTTGCGCCGCCGGTGCATTACTTTTTGTGACGCACCAGAAGACTAAAAAATGTGCCTTGTATCACCATATTTACAAAGTGAGGAATCTAGGCGGATGCGCCACTTTGTAAACCCCTGCGCCACATTATACCTCTGCCAGGTATAATGTATGCAGGGTGGGCGTTCCCACGCAGGTAAGCCTCATAGAAGTGACGCAGTGAAATCTAGGGTGTCAATATATTACGCGTGCCTCATGGCAGGCGTAAGACTGACACAGACACATTTCACATGGGACTTGCCCATGTGTAATGACCCATTGCTGGAGGTGCATCCCTTTTGTGACACACTCCAGCAATGCGTCATTTTTGCGCCTACAGATATGTCAGAAAATACTGTAACTCCTTGAGACATGATGTATCATACTGTAAATATAACACATCATTAGTGTCGCAAGGAGGGCGCAATGAAAAGTGACGCATCGCTGTTTTCTCGCAGCGATGCATCACTTTTCATAAACGAGGCCCTTAGCTTCTATGTGGGAAAGGGAACATATTCATAAGTTAGGGAATTTGCACTTAAGGATAACTGCGCAAGCTCTTTGATACAGTCCTGGGCACCCTGATACAATTACGATAGAAAAACAGTCAAGGTACATTTAGCTGGTTCGGAGAATACAGAGTTTCAACACTATTTTGTTTTTATTAGGACTGAAGGAGACAGTGCCTTAAATCATTTATATTGTATCCCGGCAGAATTATGCTTTTTCTGCATTGTAGAAGCCCTTAATTTGTGATGAAGCCATTCAGGTCACAGCCACCCATCACAAAATTATTCTTAGAAACCAATATAGTGAAATAGTCACTGGTGGTGTAGTTATTTCAATATGTAAGGTAAATATTTTTATTAGATTTTTTTGGGGTAAATATAGTTATTCTATATGTTGCATCGGTTGTAATGATTGCTACTTAAAGCTGAAGGTGTGTGAAAAAATACATTAGTATCGATCAATGGCAATCTGTAGTTTATCACTATCCCTAAAATATGTTTAATGTACAATATAAGATAGTTGTTTCTAATTATGGCATTCATTCTCATCTTTCTGTGTTTTATTCTGCAATCATAACCTGCTCATGATTTCCTCATACTCTGAACTGTCAGAATAAAGGACATTGTGATTCCCTGTCAAACACTGGCACACTGTTGTGTGTTTTGGATGTCTCCTGCATGAATATCTCATCTTGATTTTTTTCAGCACCCTATTCTGAAATCCAAAAGCTGATTTTATTTTTTAGCTTTGCTTGATGGCAGTGTGAATGGGCAGATAGATGGATACTGTAGCCTTTTGTTGATATTGCCTTTATGATGGGTTCTGGTGTGCCTCTTGGCAAAGAGATTTAGAGCAACAAGGAGTGTTGACTGTACAATGCTGAAGTTGAATCATAGGTAAACCAAATTTATCGTGCTCCTGGGACTACTCCCCGCCCGGGAGTATATTGGAAAACTGCACAAGATAGCACCGACACAAAATGTGCGGGTGTCTCCTAGGGCACTGATTCCAGTGCTGGAAACGTCCAGCAAATTTTTATCAATAAAGTTTTTTATCAAAATAAAGTATCCTTGGAGAGATTTCTTCAATGTCTATTCAAAGTATTTTATTCATACTTCTACAACGTAGCACTCTGTTTTAAATTTTCATAATTCTCGAATTCATCAAATGATCAATCACAACAATCCTTCCAATGCATTTCGGCTCATTGCCTTCATCAGGGAAGTCTGTAACGTAAAATATATAGCTGTAACTCCTCTATAGCATACAAACATTAATATAATCGTCATCTATGGATGTTCAATACACTCAGTATAAACTGTATGATAACCACCTTCATATCAGTATTGCAAATCAATTACTAGTGAACATAAAATCAGTAATTTATCAAATGAACCATTAAATCACAGTTATTAAATCAACAAACTAATGAATGTGTAACAAAAATCTCAGCTTTTTATCCCATTAATAAAGATGAAACAAACGTTCTGTCTATCATAGATATGCGGACAGTTCATGCAGTATCAGGCTGTTACTATCTGATAGATAGTAAATAGTGAGTGATATAAAGTAAACATTCGCTACACAAATTCCACATAAATTCAAATCTATCGAGGATTATGACCGCTCATGAATGTAGTTGCATTATATTAGATTCAATTCCTACCGTGTGTATTCCAAGGCTGCTTCCTAGAGCGAAGCTGCCGCCATTGTCGATCACGAGGGGAAGCCAGCGTGCGACGTGTAAGGTGAACAAGGGGCGTGGTGCTAACAAGGGCGTATGTAGCAAATGGGTTGAATCGTGAACAAACGGACTTAAAGGGACCATTCACGATGGTACTCGATTCTGCTATGTTCTAAAAATAATACGGTATGTCAGATTAGAAAGGAATAATGCCGAAGCTCAACAAAATCTCTGCATACCATGATCTAACAGTGGATGACATCGCATTTATCAAGTATGCTTTGGATGAAAATAATATGGGCCATAAAAATGATAGATAAACAATATAGAATTGAACATCATTAAATATGACAATAATGGTAAAAAATAAGCGTATAGTCTGCCAAGGTCTATGTGCCAAATGTTTATAAATAACACCCAAATTCTGTCCGTTCATTCATTCCCCTTGGTTTTAGGGTTTGTAGATGATATAGCCAGTAGTTCTCTCGCATCAGCAGCATCTTTTTATTGTCTCTCTCTGAGCTTTCTTCCACCACTTCTATAATACATGCTTTTAGTTGGTTTATTTGGTGATGCGTCTCTATGAAGTGTGTAGCTACCACTGATTTCGGTGCTTTCGTCCTGATATTACTCTTATGTTAATTTAGTCTTACTTTCAATTTCCGCTCCGTCTGGCCTATATAAGCTTTCCCACATGGACATTTAATCATGTAGATTATGTTAGTGGTATCACAGGTGGCATTTACATTCAAGGTTTTTTTTATGTCCTTTCATAGGATGATTGATGCTCTTGCCTTCAATGATGTTATTGCAATTACTGCAATTTCTACAGGGAATGGTACCCTTGAATTTTACTTTTGGTCTTGTGTCCGGAACATGTTTAATGATTTCTCCCAAATTTTTGCTCTATTGAATGCAAAGACTGGCATTTCCGAAAAAATGTTGTTAAAATCTGGTTCTGTCTGAAGTAAGACCCAGTGTTTTTTGATTATTTTTTTGAATATAGGACTGATGGTGGAAAATTTACTGACGCATGTAATTTTCATTTCCTTCTCGACTTTCGTGGCCTTCAAGAGAGTGTTTCTTTCTTTGAGTTGTGTTCTTTCCATAGCTGATTTGAGGATGGTCTCCGTATAACCTCTGTCTCTAAAACGCTGTACCATTTTCTGTGATTGCATCTTCAATTCCTCTGAGCTGAGACTATTCTTTTGATACGCAATAGCTGGCTGTATGGTAAATGATGTTTTAATGGTGAGGGGTGGAAACTCTGGTAAGTTAGCAAGTTATTGCGATCTGTCTTTTTGGTGTATAAAGTTGTCATGAACTTGGTATTCTTTTTCTTAAGGGTGACATCCAGGTAGTTAATTGTATCGTCTTGAATCTCATACGTGAATTGTAAACGTTCACTCACCTCATTCAGTTGTTTGATGTTGGTAATCAATTCTTCCTTAGGTCCCTTCCATAAGGTGAATATGTCATCTATGTACCTTAGAAATAAACGTAAATTGTTTTTCCAATGATCGTTTTGCAAGATATGGTTATTTTCAAATTGATGCATGAAAATATTAGCATACGACGGTGCTGCAGAGTTGCCCATGGATGTTCCTGACTTCTGTAGGTTCCACTGGTTCTCCCACTTAAAATAGCTGTGCATAAGAGTGAAATTAAGCAGTTCCATAAGGAACACTTTCATAGATTCTTCATAGTTACTTTGTAACAGTGCTTCTTCCACTGCCTCTATACCTAGTTGGTGCGGTATAGAGGTATATAACGCCTGAACATCGATTGTGCACATGCAAATTTCCTCAGTCACATCAAGGTTAATGGAAGCCAGTTTGTTCAAAAAATCAGTAGTGTCTTTGATTAATGAGCTCATAGTGATGATCAAAGGCTGTAAGTATTTATCAATAAATGTACCCACTGGCTCATGGATGCTTCCACAGGTTGATACTATGGGTCGACATGGTGGTCTTATCGGATTCTTATGTATTTTGGGTGTTAGATAAAACTTTGGCGCCTTAGGGTAATCTGTAATGAGATATTTTTCAATTTTTTCGTTTACAACTCCTTTTTCTTTCGCTTCCTGGATGATTTTCTGTAACACTGTTTTTATTTCTTTCTTTTTGCATGTGCACAATCGATGTTCAGGCGTTATATACCTCTATACCGCACCAACTAGGTATAGAGGCAGTGGAAGAAGCACTGTTACAAAGTAACTATGAAGAATCTATGAAAGTGTTCCTTATGGAACTGCTTAATTTCCCTCTTATGCACAGCTATTTTAAGTGGGAGAACCAGTGGTACCTACAGAAGTCAGGAACATCCATGGGCAACTCGGCAGCACCGTCGTATGCTAATATTTTCATGCATCAATTTGAAAATAACCATATCTTGCAAAACGATCATTGGAAAAACAATTTACGTTTATTTATAAGGTACATAGATGACATATTCATCTTATGGAAGGGACCTGAGGAAGAATTGATTACCAACATCAAACAACTGAATGAGGTGGATGAACGTTTACAATTCACGTATGAGATTCAAGACGATACAATTAACTACCTATATGTCACCATTAAGAAAAAGAATAACAAGTTCATGACAACTTTATACACCAAAAAGACAGATCGCAATAACTTGCTAACTTACCAGAGTTTCCACCCCTCACCATTAAAACATCATTTACAATACAGCCAGCTATTGCGCATCAAAAGAATAGTCTCAGACTCAGAGGAATTGAAGATGCAATCGCAGAAAATGGTACAGCGTTTTAGAGACAGAGGTTATCCGGAGACCATCCTCAAATCAGCTATGGAAAGAACACAACTCAAAGAAAGAAACACTCTCTTGACGGCCACGAAAGTCGAGAAGGAAATGAAAATTACATGCGTCAGTACATTTTCCACCATCAGTCCTATGTTAAACAAGCATTAGAAATGCAATCGGGCTCGGATTTATTTGAGTTTGAGCTAATGGCATTATAAATGCCAATGTATTGTTGCTATGTGTTGTGGAGTGTGTTCATGTGGTGTGTACTGCCAGTGATCTCACCACTCTACTCACTACTCTACTCACTACTCTACTCACTACTCACTACTCTGCACTCACTACTCACTACTCTGCACTCACTACTCACTACTCTGCACTCACTACTCACTACACTACTCACTACTCCAATCACTACTCTACTCACTACTCTACTCACTACGGCTGTGCACACCCAAAGGTGGACTCCCCACCAGGCACTCGTGCTCACTTATTGCACACTCGCCCCTTTCACGGAACACGCGCGGATTGTACCGAGTGGGCGCCATGAGGGAGCCTGGCTACTTTCTGTTCTTAGTCCTTTTGGGTAAGTCTGCCTTTAATGAACATTTTATTGGTCGTGTTGTGAAACCAGCTGGAAAAGTTCATTTTGTCGTCCTTTTTTACTGGGAATAAATCAATGTTTGTTGTGCAGGCTTGTAGGTGATCTAAGGTGTAATTGTGAGCTCCGGCGTCCCTCCTGGGTGCGTATTTGCACACTGACTGACAGTCTGGAGGCCACTGAGGAGACCGTCTCTTTAAAAAGACCCTTCCTTCCCTCCGCCACGCATCCTCTCCCGGCGCATCCCGCTGTCCCGCTGTGTGCTCTTCCGCCGTTCCTGCCACCTGCTGATCTGTCTATACATACTTACATGAGGATCTGTGAGGCAGGGCACACTGCTTCCCCTCACCCCAAAATGTACCCCAGGAAGCTTGTAAGTGCCCTCTTGCATCTGTGTGTGGTCTGTACCTCAGCGATGCGTCTGTCTAGGCGCTATATTGACAGGATTTTCTTCAAAATTGTTCTTTTTACGCACGTACTGTCTGGTGTGGTCAGACATCGGCTGGGATGCCAGTCTGTGATTTCAGAGACCGTTGTATTTTAGCTGAAAAGTGGTGGCCTTCGGTGCAAGCCCATATTGCCTCATATTTTAATTCGCCCACTTGAACAAACCGTGTGATCCTGTGCAAACTATTCTCGCTTTCTTTGTACTTGACCTTGCAGACTTCGGAGAGCTCAGTGCTCCAGACATCTACGCTGAATAATTAACTCGGCTGTGTCAACTTGCGTAAAGCGCTCCGAAGTAGTTGAAAGGGGGTGGCTGGCACATTATTGAAGGTACACGCACTCATTCTCAAATGCAGAAGGCGTGTTAATGTGTCACGCACTGTGCTGTGGAGCAGCTCAACTGTCAGCACACATTTACACAATCACAATGTTGTTGGTTTGCAAACGGCGCTTGTGTCTTCTGTCCTCTGTCGGGTCCTGTTTGCAGAAGAGACGAGGCTTCGTTGCTTTAGCGCTGGGTGTTGATGGGAAGGACCTTGGCTAATTGATCGTGTTTTAATTAGCGGCTGCAGCGTGGAAGCACTGCCAGTAGCAGCATTACCCTTTCGCAGCCCACTAGCCGTACTTTCATCAACCACTGGAAGATGAAAGGCTGCGCTGGACGCAGCGCCAGGTAGATCGCACGCAGAACGCAGCAGCAGGTGCAGCAGCCCGCTGAGCTACAGTGGCTGCGGATCAAAGCGCGGATAGTTCGTGTGACACTTTCACGCACAATGCCCTCGAACACTGCAAGGGGATGTTTGTTTACAGTGGAGATGTCCTCTCCTGGCACCCGGCTCAGGGCACGGTAAACACATGGGGGTGATGTTACCAGACACTAAAGGTGCCGCCGCCTCTTTGAAAGCAGAACCGCTTTAATAAAGATTATATAAATATGAAGCTAAAGCAGCTTCCTCTGCCGCAAGCCTCACAAGGAGGTCAGATTTCGTTTCTCACGACAGAAACAAAAGTCGTGCGTGGACTGTGCTCCCGTGGGCGCTGCTCGTGCCAAGACTGACGTTGTAATGGCCCGTTCTTTCATTTTATTAATTTTGACCCCCTTTAGTGCCTGCGCAAGCCAGACTGCTTCTAAGTCCTTATATGCAAAATGAATCTTAAAAAATAATGCGAGCTGGCTTGCTCAGGGATGCTTTTTTTTGCCGACCTCAGTATGATGAAGAGCTGAGTTGCACCTACTGATTCACATATCAGGAGGCAGAGAGCACAAACGGCTATTTCCTTTTGTCACCTCTTCAGTGGACTCTGACGGAGAGCTGAAACGTGGAGCCCAGAGGCGTATCTTCTATTGGTGCAGCAGGTGCAGTGGCACCGGTCCCAGAGCCTTGGAGCCATTTAGCACTGATAATTGATGCTATGTTCCTTGCACCAGGCCCAATGATATCCATGGAACGATACTGGCTCCTCCTTTGACCCCTCCCCTCAGTCTTCCCCCCCCCTGCTTCCATCCCCGCGGTGGTCTGCGCCGTCAAGCGCCTTGCTTCTCGGCTTTCCACTTCTAGCTGACAGCCCTGAAGCCTGCAGGGGGCCGAGAAAGAGGCGCTGCTGACAGCAAAGAGTGGGATTTAAAAAGCATCCCGAGTGAGGGCCCCCACCGCCTTCAACCCCACCCGTGGACTGACGGGTCATTGCATGACCTGCTTGTATGTAATCTGTTTTACATCCCTGCACACCCCGGACCTCCTGCGCGCGGGGCCACTTTAAGTAACTTGTATTCAGCTCTGTGCTGTAGGTCGATGCCCGAAGTTGCTGACACTGTACCTGTGTCGCTGTGTGGTGTCGGCGACTCACTCAATGCCATTACCTACATTTTGTAATATATTGACCACGACTGCTAAATTATCTGTGTTGCTGTAACACCATGCTGGCTTTTTGTGTTTCTTTTGATAACATTTCATAAATTAAAATAAATAAATAACTAATAATAACTTGTATTCAGGGAACAGACACAGCAGCTCCTGAACCCCACGCAGCTCTGCTCGGAGTACTGTGTCCTTTTCTGCGTTACGAAGCTTTGTCTGCAGAAGTCAGAAGTGTTCAGCCTTTCTCGGCATGTACAGCTAACAATGGGCCCTGATTGCTGCTGGGGTCCAGTCTCGCAGCCAGACGGTCCTGGGGAAGCTGCTGATAACGGGGGGGGGGGGGGGAGGAGGCCCGAGTATCTGGATGCGATCTGCATTCGAAACCGTTCCCGGGCCACCTTTACTGAGATGTGCGCTGCACGGAAACCGGGGGCGCTGCTCGGGCGCGGACTGCAAACACTGCGCAGCTCTGAAGTCACGTGAAATGGATCCAAAACAAAAATATCCAGAAAAAAAAGTGCTTCCGGGACCTAACAAGGAAGCTGCGCGCTGAGCGCTGCAGAATTGTGAACGCGCCCGGCCATCTGCATTCACTAACGGAGGCACCCTGACAGCTCCTAATTACAATTTATGTACTTCTTTGCGCAAGCACGCACGAAATATGCCTCAAAATGGCGGAACAAAACTACATTTACCCTATCACTTCAAGCCTATTAAAACGAAAACACAAGGAAGACGAATCACTGACCAGATGACAGAAAACGCTAAGGAATGTCTGGAATTTCTCTCTCCAAGGCCCTCTTCTTCTTTTTTTTCTCCTTTAACATTAGTTCTCTAACTCCTCCCCCAGGGGGAGGAGTCCGAGCCCTAAAAAAATAATCAAAAAACACTGGGTCTCACTTCAGACAGAACCAGATTTTAACATCATTTTTTCGGAAATGCCAGTCTTTGCATTCAATAGAGCAAAAAATTTGGGAGAAATCATTAAACATGTTCCGGACACAAGACCAAAAGTAAAATTCAAGGGTACCATTCCCTGTAGAAATTGCAGTAATTGCAATAACATCATTGAAGGCTAGAGCATCAATCATCCTATGAAAGGACATAAAATAAACTTGAATGTAAAT
Source organism: Lissotriton helveticus (assembly GCF_964261635.1). Taxonomy (NCBI): domain Eukaryota; kingdom Metazoa; phylum Chordata; class Amphibia; order Caudata; family Salamandridae; genus Lissotriton; species Lissotriton helveticus. Next base: position 2,012,353,032 of record NC_136057.1, on the reverse strand, counting down.
GCCACCTGTGATACCACTAACATAATCTACATGATTAAATGTCCATGTGGGAAAGCTTATATAGGCCAGACGGAGCGGAAATTGAAAGTAAGACTAAATGAACATAAGAGTAATATCAGGACGAAAGCACCGAAATCAGTGGTAGCTACACACTTCATAGAGGCGCATCACCAAATAAACCAACTAAAAGCATGTATTCTCGAAGTGGTGGAAAAAAGCTCAGAGAGAGACAATAAAAAGATGCTACTGATGCGGGAGAACTACTGGATATATCATCTACAAACCCTAAAACCAAGGGGAATGAATGAACGGACAGAATTTGGGTGTTATTTATAAACATTTGGCACATAGACCTTGGCAGACTATACGCTGATTTTTTACCATTATTGTCATATTTAATGATGTTCAATTCTATATTGTTTATCTATCATTTTTATGGCCCATATTATTTTCATCCAAAGCATACTTGATAAATGCGATGTCATCCACTGTTAGATCATGGTATGCAGAGATTTTGTTGAGCTTCGACATTATTCCTTTCTAATCTGACATACCGTATTATTTTTAGAACATAGCAGAATCGAGTACCATCGTGAGTGGTCCCTTTAAGTCCCTTTGTTCACGATTCAACCCATTTGCTACATACGCCCTTGTTAGCACCACGCCCCTTGTTCACCTTACACGTCACACGCTGGCTTCCCCGCGTGATTGACAATGGCGGCAGCTTCGCTCTAGGAAGCAGCCTTGGAATACACACGGTAGGAATTGAATCTAATATAATGCAACTACATTCGTGAGCGGTCATAATCCTCGATAGATTTGAATTTATGTGGAATTTGTGTAGCAAATGTTTACTTTATATCACTCACTATTTACTATCTATCAGATAGTAACAGCCTGATACTGCATGAACTGTCCGCATATCTATGATAGACAGAACGTTTGTTTCATCTTTATTAATAGGATAATAACTGTGATTTAATGGTTCATCTGATAAATTACTGATTTTATGTTCACTATAGATCATTAGTAAATTGATTTGCAATACTGATATGAAGGTGGTTATCATACCGTTTATACTGAGTGTATTGAACATCCATAGATGACGATTATATTAATGTTTGTATGCTATAGAGGAGTTACAGCTATATATTTTACGTTACAGACTTCCCTGATGAAGGCAATGAGCCGAAATGCATTGGAAGGATTGTGATTGATCATTTGATGAATTCGAGAATTATGAAAATTTAAAACAGAGTGCTACGTTGTAGAAGTATGAATAAAATACTTTGAATAGACATTCAAGAGATCTCTCCAAGGATACTTTATTTGGATAAAAAACTTTATTGATAAAAATGTGCTGGACGTTTCCAGCACTGGAATCAGTGCCCTAGGAGACACCCGCACATTTTGTGTCGGTGCTATCTTGTAAAGAGATTTAAAGCTCATAATTATAACACAGTGTACTTTCCCTCTTTGGAGTATGGTCAAGATGGTGGCCGGAGCAGTCGCTTAGTTGCGGAAATCCTACCTTATCGAGCTGGACTACCCCCACTCTGGCCACTCAAGTTTGCAGAGGGGACTACAATGGACCTCGTGCTCCTTTTGGGGAGTGACGCGGCCTGTGGGTGCTGCCCGGAGCCTCCACAGCACATATTTATTTATTTTTTGCATATTTATATAGGGCGAACTCAACCCGAAGGTATTGAAGTGCTTTACATGAGCACCGTATTTACGTTACACATTCAGGCACGGGGAGATTAAGTGATATGCCCAGAATCCGAGGATGTGGACGTGACCTTGAGGCTCGAACCCTGGTTTCCAGCACACAAGTCTTCAGTCTAGCACACAGACCACATCCTCTCTACAATCTGAGGTCCACCGGCTGTGAGCACTGGGGACAGCTTGGCTTAGCATGGCTGCTGCATAACAAGAGTCTTTGGCAGAGTGTCACTTGTGAGTGCACTCACCCTGCTCCTGGGCCCTTTGAGATGAGAAAGTGGTCCTGGCATGGCTTGGATAGCTGATCGTGACTGAACTGAAGGCGGGGCCACCTCATGTGCTGCCTCTTGGTGCCTGCTGGCATTCCTGCCATTCTGGTAGTGGGGACTGCGTGGGGCTACTTTCTCTGGTAGCAGGAGTCAAAGCAGGAACCAGCTGGGAGGCCGGGGACTCTGCTAAGTGATACCGGCCCTGCACAAACTCAGAGGGCGGACTGCGAGGCCTAACTACAGCAACTTCCTGATCAAGTAGTGGACTAGTATGAACAAGGGCCCGGCCACCTACCTGAATGAGTGCCAAGCTGAAGGGTACTGGGACCCTGACACGACTGGCCAAAGAGCACATGCTGGACAGCCCAGTGACATAGTGCAACTTCCTGAGGGGGATTGCGACTAATCCCCATACAGACAGGCCTTCCTACAGCATCTACTGGATCCTTAACTGAGCAAGGGGGAAAAGCTGCCACGCTGTCTCCACTCCCCCCGGATTGCAATTGTTGGGAGGTAAATGGCAGAGTAGTTGAGTCTCCACGTACAGATGCTAGTCATACAGATGAAACCGACGGGGTGAGAGATGACCGGCTATAGGAAGGGGATACCTCTTGGACCCTGGATCACAGTCCATGATAATACATTGAGAGCCAAAATGGTAAAGAAGAAGGGGGCCAGGCTGAGTGAGGGAACCACCGCAACCCTCAGGGAGCGATGCTGAAACGCCTACTCATGCTGTCCACTGTTATGGAACATGTGCAATTGGACACCAATGGCAAATTCATGGAGCCCTTTACTGCAGTATAAAAATTTGAAATGTCCCTAGAACCAAAGTTGGACACCTTGACAACAGATGTGGGTATCCTACAAGAGAAATACAAGAAACTGTGGGCAGTCATGAAACCACCTGAGCAGAACTGCAAACCAGCACAAGCACAGATCGACTCTCTACAGCGAAAGGTAGAACTGCTGTGGTGCAAAACAGATGACACAGAAAGCTGATAAAGCAGCGACATTATCAGGGTGTTGGGCCTGCACAAAAGGTTGACAGCTTGAGCATGGACCTGACCATTGAACAATGGCAGGTAAACATGGTCCTGGGAGGTAAGACAAACACCTTCATCTCTGTGGAGTTAGCTCACTGGGCATCGGGCAGACCCCCCCCTCACCTGGGTTCCCCTGTGCCTGTTGGTGGCACGTTTGTTCAACTTCTTTGACAGAAACAACATACTGCAAATTGCCAGAACCAAAGGCCCATGGCAAGTAGAGAATAGCACAATCACTATTTTCCCTCATTATATGACAGGTGTACATAGAAGGAGAGAATCTTATAAATCAGTCAAACAATGGCTCCTGCATCTTGGGCTCAAGAATGCATTATTATTTCTGGGTGAAGCCGAAGGTACTTGAAGGGGACACAGCATTCTTCTTTCTTTTACTGAAGGAGACCTGGGGTTGATTGGTGGCCAAGAGAGAGCATCTCCCTTTGGAGAATGCAGAGGAAGGAGGGGGCTGGGAGAAGATGAGGACCAGGTGCAGGATGGCCCCTAGACTCCGAGGCTGACCACTTAAGAAGGAGGCAGCACAATCAAGAGCGCAGGCAGTGCCCCTGCTGGAACATTCTGGGACATCCAGGCCTGGTTCTAGGAACTTTGACTCTGAAACACCAATCTCACAGAATTGTTTCCTCACTGATGAGATCCCAAAGTTCCTATAGGGTGGCCCACAGATCAATCTGATGACAGGGGTTCTCCTGTAATATGTCACTGTGTACTTTTTAGGTCGAGCATTCGAGACATGTTGTAACTTCTCTTGTAGGCATAAAGCCATCCCACTTCTTTTGATTTGTTTGTTTTACTGTCCTTTAAAAATCCTTGCTTGCTAGTAGTCAGTCTTGCCTCTTTGTCCCTCATTTTTCTTTTCAGTTCCTCCCAAGCAGCAGGGACTAAGTACTGTCTCATTACACTATGCTGCTATATGTTTTCCTTTGGGTGACTATTTTTTTCTTGGTTTCCTGCTCTGTTAGTACCTGCCTGTGTTCATATTTGATGTCATAGCTGCTAAGATTGTACTGTAGCATTCCTCCCTCCCACCTTCTCTTAATGCCAGAGTTGTGTTAGTGCTACCCCAGTACCATGCCTCCCGCTCCTTTGTGCGTGTTTTTTTAAACTTTTTTGCACTTTTCTATCTCCACCAGCAGTTGGGCTTTTTTGGGGTATTATATTAGTTTGGTTTGGGCTTCTCTTTAAGGTGGATTGGGATTGTGTGATGTTTTGGACTGCCGTTGGCCCCCTCTCCTGGGTTTTGTTTTGTTTCCTTGGCATGCTGGGGCTGCGGAGAGACGCACCAAGACCGGAAGTAAACGACTTCCCTTCTGTTTATAATAGTACTGCAGCCCTGTCATGCGCTGGGTCTGGAGCTGTTCTCTCCCTGGACAGGGCCCCCATCCACTCTGTCTGTCCACTTTTATATTAAAGAAGCCGTGCTTCATGTTTTACCATTGCACCCTTTTTTAAAGGTGCTTTTACATTCGTTTGTGCATAGCACCCAATAATTTAGAAGGATTTACATATTTGTATACAAAGTTGAGTTTCGTTGTATATTTTGCTGTTTAATTCCAACATAGAACTGCTATTTGTGTCCTTTCTTAGTTTCCACCGCTCAAAGGGTTGCTTACTGCCAGTGTCCTGTCTTTGTTTTCACGCTCCAAGGGTTGCTTACTTTCAGTGTCCGCTATTTGTTTTGATACTGGATGTAGCAGTATCTGACGAGCCAGTGCATTGTGTTTTTATTTCGTTCAGTTCGAAATTGACAGATGTCTACGGGACCCCATGGTACTGGAGCAGAATGTGCACCATAGCTGAGTGCCAGAACAGATTTCTCTTACACTAGTTTAGTTTTCTATCAGCCCTGCTTATATCTTCCTGCTTTAAGCAATAGTTATATGCAAGGTGCGCCGAAAACAGAAAATAAAAGGGAGGAAACCTTTCCAGATCTCCCGTAAGTAATAATTAAAACATCAACACTTTTATTCAACTTTGGGGGACAGCTTCTGACCTAAAATATTTCTTGGACTTTATTTGAACTGTTCTGATTCTAAGTTACTGACTGGCTATAAGCTTTGCGTTTTTTCACCTACTTCCGGCATGTTTTCCCCATCTGGTTTTAGTTCCAATAATGCACGTCATATTTTAAATTTTGGTACTATGTTTTAAATTCTATTTGTTCTATTTGGTAAAATACATCCTAAAACTTGGTGGTGTACCAGTGCTGTGCTTTATAGTGTGTATTTACTGTTAGTAAATAGTGGTTATCATCAGTAGGGTTGGTGCATTTTTCCCTGTTGGCTCAAAAATCTAACATCAGTTACAAGAGTGATTTTAGCTTTAAAAGGCAACAGGTGGAAACTCAAAGTTAATGTTTAGATAAAAACATATGAAACCACACATGCATGTATTTTCTGTCTTTGTAGCATAGACTTACCAATGTACCAATAGGGGCCCGGGGGGGGGGGGGGGGGGGGGGGGGAGCAGAGCTCGAGCGGTCTCCCCCTGGGGTTTTTCATCCGGATGGGACAGGCCGCAGCACACCATTGGTTAGGCGGGCTCCGGCAGGCGCGAGCAGGCAGAGGTGCTAATCAGGAGGAGAGAGTTTAATGGCATTTCTGAGGAGATAGCCGGGTGGCGGGAGGTGCGATTATTTTCTAAGTGCCTCATTATTGCTTGCGCTATATTTATTTATTTAGTGCTGTGTCCCTGTCATGGCAGAGAAAGCGGAGCTGCTTGAAGCACTTCGAGTTCTTCAGGAGGCGGGGCGGGCCGACCTGCTCTCGGCGGAAGCCCGTCAGGTAGTTGTGGTCTCTCCAGGGCACCCGAGGCGGCAGGCAGCAAGGGGCGCCCAGCGCGCTGTGGAGGCTTGTATGGCACAGCATTCTGGGCGTGGGCATGGAGCGGTGCGCTCACTGAAGAGGAGGCCTTCCAGTGCTTGTGGAGTCAGGCGCCCCTCGTGGCCGCCAGTGAAGAGGCAGGCACAACCAATGCCCCCAGGAGCGCAGCTGAGGGACAGCGAGGTTGTTCATGAGGCCCCCGTGAGTCTAATGTAAGAGTGGGCCTGGGAGGTCTATTGAGAGATGGCGAAGGTGTGCCAGGTGCGCGCAGGGCGCTCTCCAACAAGAATAAGCTGCGTGGGGGGAGGGGCCGGGGGCGGGAGGGTGCTACACTTCCTTTGGCCCTGGATACGACGCTTGTGGATGGGGTGGACCCTTCGAATGTGTTAGGTGAGGGATTGCCTTTGCAGGAAAGAAGTGTTGTTTTAGACATGACAGAGCCTCGTCAGTCCCCAACGCTGGTTGTTTATTCTAGTGACTCTGAGGACAACTGTTCCAGAGAAGAGTCTCAAGTAAATATTGGGCAGCAGTTAATCCAAGGTGATTCTGTACGTCAAGGGCTGACGCAGCAAACCATATCAAATGTGCAGCAAAAGGCAGGGGCTGGTGGTAATAATAGGTCTGTCTCAGGTCTGGAGGGCAGTGCTCAAGTTCCTTCAGAGGATGATTCAGTTTTTGATGGGGGGGCCTTAACGAGCCTTGTCCCCCAACTTTTTGAGGGTAAATTGGGTGGTTTTAGCTTACCCACGAGCCTCTACCATACCGAATATGTGTTTCCATGCGCCAGGTCGCCTCCAAGGCAGAGAACACATCAATATGCTCCTTTTGGGAGCACGAATGATGGTCAGTGGGTGTGGGTGCCTCATAACCAGAAGCCCAATTTGGAGGTGGGGAGTGGTAGTCCTGGGTTGAGTCAAGAGAAGAGGTCAAATTGTACACAACATTTTTCTTCTGTTGAAAAGGTGCAGAAGAGCAATTTAGGTTTGGCTCAGAAGGAGGGTCATGGGGTTTTTACTCTTCGCCCAGCGGCGCATTGTGCGGTTGCTAACAAAGATGACTCTGTGGTTGGCGGGTCAAGTGCAGATTCCCTTCAAACGGGCAGACCTTATGAGCGGAGGTCTGTCATAGATTGGCGCCACTTTGATGGTGGTATAGGCGACGGCGAGTGCCCTGGTAGTAATAATAAAGAGTCTACTTGTGTTAATGATGACATCAGGTTTGGCGTAGACGACAATGCTATGGTGGAAGGGGAATTATGCGATTTACCTGATAATGTGGAGTGGTTTGTGGAAGGGAGATTTGTGTGGGTATGGGAGGGGGGCAACCTTTTCTTCTCACTCGTTACAGACGTCAAGAGCGGACCTGTCAACTAAAGAATAGCTGTCTCAACAACGTCAAGAGCGGAACGTTCTGCGGGAATTTCAGGAGAGAGCGGATCAGATCCCTTGAGGTAGGCAACATTGGTGGGCGGCTTCGGATGGTAATTTTCTAAACGTAGGCACGCAACATAGTGAGTTGTCGGTGGGGCGAGACAAACAGGTAAGCGGGCTAAGAAAATTAGTAAGTCGGCTGAGGACACAGAGGTACTATCTGCTGACACCGTGGGGGAGGAGAGTGTTGTGGTTGGTAAGCAAGCTGAGTCTCAGTCATTAACAAGTGCACAGGGTTCTGAAGTGACTGTTCACAAATGCTTCCATAGATGGGTCTAGCTATGCCATTGGGAATGCATTTATCTTTGAGGACAAAACAGAGAATTTGGGAACATGAATATGTAGATGTTTTTAAGCTGTTGCATAGGAAAGTGCAAGCTAAGGAAGGTTCCAAAGAAGAGGAGTGGGAGTAAGCGCGACGTCCCAGAGTCCCTCGTAATATGGAGAATTGGAAGTCTGCATACCTCATTTTTGCGAGTAGTTATTCCGAAAAATATCCTGAGAGGGCTGTGTCACTTTTTAAATACATGGATGTAGTATGTAAAGCCCAGATGCATTTTGGAGGCTATTCCTGGCTCAATTACGATGAGGAATTCCAGGCCAGGATGAGTTTATGTAAAGAAAAACTTTGGGGGTACGTTGATGCAGAGTTGTGGCTGTAATGGATGTCTGCATCACATCCACCGGCAACAACCCATACTGCTTGCGGACTACCGGTCACATATCGGCCATAGGACAAAGATTGCATATGGTCCGGGAAGCCCGCCACCCCTTCCACCACTAATCCCAATGGTAGGAGACAGACACAGTTTGAATCTTTGGAAGGCAGGGGGGCCTCGCGACCCCCCCGGCCGTATTTATTAAAATATGAAACAAAATTTAAAACTTTAAATTAAAAAGGTTTCATTTATCATGTACAAAATTCAACTTTCATTACACTTGATGAAGACAGGTATCCAGGCTAACCTTAACAAATCTCTAATACAAAGATTTTCCTAACCAAGTTTAACATCATGACATCATGCATTGCATACGAATTTTTTACATCCTATCGTTAAGGGCCAACGGCAAGGTCTTAACCGGTGTCAGATCCCTATCACCAAATTGCCGCCCTCACGTGTGAGTGGCGCATGCGCAGAGGACTTTACCCTCGTAGCCAACCGTAACTTCCCTTGTCATGGGGGCCCCTTCCACTCGGCGCCATCTTAAGGTCGTCTGAGTTCCCGTGCGGGGTAACTGTTAGGAGGACAGCGTGGACTCCCCCCCCTTCCCCGCACTCTCTTCCGCCGCAGCGGATATCCGGCCCCCCTGGAAATTCGTGGGAGGGGCATATAGCCATCTCCCCCTGGGAGGGGCCTATGGCCGTCTCCCCCTGGGCGATCCCATCCGTAATGGGTGCCGTCCCCCCATGGGAGGGGCCAATGGCCACCTCCCCCCGGGCGCTCCCATCCATAATGGGTGGCGCCCCCACTAGGGACCTTGAAATCACTGCTCACCGATCATGACCTTACCGCCACAGGCCAGGTAGTTGACTGACTATCTGGCCCCCCCACAACTCCTATAGGTCATGCCTCCTCAATCCCACTAGCCAAGCTATGATGTCTCCTATCAATATGTCATTCCCCCCCTGGACAGGTGTACCCCATCATCTGAATACCAGTGGTCCCCCCAGATGCACCTATGAGGTATACTTTGAAGGTGGTTAGATCGAAACAATTTCTCCATTTTATTGTTGACCCTCTTTACCGAATGGTTCAACGCTGTCGTGGACCATCCATCCCTCCACACCCTCCTTGGAATCATGTGTGACCAAGCTATAGTGCACCCCGGGAGTGTCTTTGCCAACCAACTAACTGCAGAAAGTATGTGTTCGATTAAAGCCCGTCTGCCCAACCTCACCAAGTCATTGCCCCCAATGTGCACTATGACTACTGATGGCGGTGACCTGTGCCGCCCTAGCAATTCTTCGACAAAACGTTGCAGTTGGTCAATACACAAACCACCTTTCCCATGGAAGATCACCCTGAAACCATATTCCTCAGATGTGTGAATCGCATCACCTGCCCTGAATATGTCCGCGGCCCGTCTCACGTATGAGTGGCCCACGACCCAGACCACTCGCCTTCCATTCCTTGCTCCTGACGTGGTGGTTAGCTGATCCTGGGCCAGTCCCAATTTCCGCCCTGCGTCACAGGCTCGTGAAACTGTAATCCAAACAAAAGACAACAAGCGTGAGTGCCCATCTTCAATACATTACAACATGTGCAACCGCACGTAACGTCTGAAACAGTTTGAAGACCATCACCCCAACTGTTTAAACTTGTCTGCCTGCAGACCCCCGGCCGTCGCTTCTGTAGCGGCCCCTATCCTGAAAGAATGAGTACCAAAATCACTCGGGTTCAAGCCCGCAGCTGCAATCGTGATCGCCAGCACCCTTTGGAACTGAAACTTTGTTAACGGGGTGCCGTCAGTATGCCGCAGCAAGGCACCCCCCACGTCGCCACCCTTTGTTGTAGGTAGGCCTCAACGTGCATCTCTGGACAACAGGGACTACCCGGAGCGCGCTGCAACACAATGCTACTCCCCTGGGCCTCCTGGTCTGTCTTTGACCTGGCAATCGTGATGAGCAGGGAATCCCCCCTCACTTGCGTGTGGTCCCTACGCAGACCCCCCTCGGTATCCCTTTTATTGGCAGCCACTAGTTCGCCAACCAGCAGGGCCCCATAGAATGCCAGTGCAAATGCTGCCCGGAAAAGGACAACCTCACTCGGTGAGGAGCATGTCTCCTCTAGTTTAGCCAGCAAGGCGGCCAACCTGTCAAATCCTATCGGATGCCTGGTATCCTTTCTGCACCCCTCTAGGCGCCGCCAGCCGCGCAGCTCCTTTCTTCCTATAAAGGAATCCGTCGGATCCCTGATCCCTTGGAGCTGAGCCATAAACGATATGGCGGCCTTATACCGACTGGCGGTTGCCGCCGACCGGCCCTCCTCATGAAGTGCCCCTAAAAATTGGGTAAAGGATCCCTCCTGACCCCATCTATGCTCCCATGCAGGGCCCAAAAAGGCGCAGTACGAGCGGAACGCCCCTTCATAAGCTTTTCTTGTCCTGGGCACTAGACTGGCTGCCACGAGGTTTTGTAGTCCGGAGCGCTGATTTGCCATAGTGCTTTGGGAAATGGCGCTGCCACTAGCTCCGCTGATGGTAAACAATCCCTGAATGCCTGCATTTTGAAATGAGGGAGCGCATCAGCTGCGTTATTCAGTACTCCCGGCACATGTTTTGTCCTGAATTGTACATTTAGCCTCAAGCATTTCAACACAATTTCTTTCAACAATCGCAATATCCACTTGCAGCGTGCTGCCTGCTGGTTAATGCATTCCACCACAGTCATGTTGTCAGACCAGAATATCACCGAATGGTTTTGGAACTCTTCTGGCCAGGCCGTCAATGCTACCCAGATCAGGAATAACTCTAGGAAACCAATGTTGCTCGTCAAGCCACTCGCCGCCCACCATGCCGGCCACTTCTGGGCCGACCATCGGTTACCCAGGATCGCGCCAAACCCCACACTGCCCGCAGAGTCAGTCCATAAACCTAACTCTGCTGATTAGGTCGGGGCTTCGCTTCAGACTACCCGGCCATTGAAATCCGCCAGGAATGCCAGCCAAATGAGCATGTCCTGGCGACAGTCTCGTGCGATGGTGCCCTTCCTTGAGGCCAACCATGGCCTGGGCAATGGATCGTGAGAAAGGGCGGGCCATCGGTATAACCCTCAGCGCAAAATTTAGCTGTCCCACTGTTTGCTGTAGTTGATGCAGTGTCACCTTGTCGTTCTTAAGACATTGCAGCAATGAGGCCCTGAATTTGGCGATTTTTTCCACCGGCAGGCGGAAGCAACCTTCCACGGAGTCTAGTTTGATACCCAGAAACTCCAAGGAGGTAGTCGGCCCACTGTCTTACCTGGTGCCAACGGAACTCCGAAACCCCATTGAGCACGCAAAATTCCTGCAATGCCCGTGCACAGTTCTGAGAGCCCGCCGGGCCGAGAAACAGGAAATCATCGAAATAATGCATCACATGTTGGTGCCCTGAGGCCCTCGAGAATGCCCACTCCAGAAATGAGCTAAACATTTCAAAGTAAGCACAGGAAATTGAACAACCCATCGGCATGCACATATCCATGTAGTACTTTCCCTGGAATGCGAAACCCAACAAATGTTGATCCTTGGGATGAACCGGCAGTAATCTAAATGCTGATTCAATATCCGATTTTGCTTACAGTGCCCCGGGACCTAGGCGATTCAACATGACCACTGCGTCATCGAACGATGCATACCTCACATTGCAAATGCCTGCATCGATTGCCTCGTTCACGGAAGCCCCCTTTGGCGCAGACAGATTATCTATAAGCCTGAACTCGCCCGGCTCCTTTTTGGGAACTACCCGTAATAGGGAACACACAAAATTGGCAGCTGGTATCTCACCGAATGGTCCCGCAACCCGCCCCAAGCGAACCTCTTTTGCAAATTTTGTGGCGACCACAGTCGGGTTGTGCGTAACAGACAGTTGGTTCCTGCAGAAGGGGTGCCCCCGCAAATCACCCGCCGGGGTCCTGAAGCCATACGAGAAGCCATCCCGCAGGATCCCGGCGGACACATGATCAGGGTATCTGCTCAGCCAGGGGGACATAGCCAGAATCTCCACGGGCGATTGCTTAGTCATCCGAGCCACCGTGTCAATCCTGCTTGGTACCCCCTTTTCCCCCGTTAACATTGCCTCTGGATCGGCAGCTAGCTTCGGGGTGGGAGGTGTTACCACATCCTGCGCAGGCATGCCTGAACCTGCATGTCCCCTGCGGCCTACTACACGTTCCCTTGTTAAAACCCCAACATACCCCTCGCTTGTTCCCGTTCCAACCCGATCTCGACTGAGATTCTCCCCCGTGGGCTGGTCGAAAGGGCTGCGGTTGTTTCTGCTGAAAAGCCCTGAAACCATTCGCACTCGACCCTGTTCCTGCCGCCGAGCCTGGCGTGAACTGCGCATGCCAAGATACAGTATCCAAACAATCCCAAGTCAATGATTCATTAAACTCTTTCGCTTTCCTAAACGACACATCATACCCTTTCCATGCGTCCCCCCCATATTTCTCATGGAAGCCCGTGATCCTGCTCTGGTAGCAAACAAGGTCTCCCAACAAGTCTGGTGTTCGCTCACCCATAATTGCCACAAACACAGAAAAAGCCCTAATCCAATTCATCATAGACTCCTCCACCCTGAATTCCGCCATTTTGGCCCTCCATTCACTTGGGTGTAACCATTCCTTCTTGGTTTTGGCATACTCTAATTCTCGATTGTCCGTCAACAATGAAATTATATTAATATATTTGTTGGCCCACACCATCTCTTTCGTGGCCAATGGAACATGTTGCGCCAGGCATTCCCGCCTGGAAGGCACAGCACCCTCCCCCATCATCGGGAGCGACCTCTTACCGTTTTCCGTCGTACCTCCGGTCGTGTCCGTCGCCTTGTTCTGGTTCTCGGCCGCGTTCGCCACCTGCAGAGGAATAGAAGGCACGTTCCCTGCCTCAGCGCCCCTTGCCTGCCTGAGCTGGTCTATAATTTGCCTGGCCTCCTCAGCCGGATCGTCCGCAGCCGTGGATCCCCCCGCTCCCTTCTTCAACCAAGGCAATACCGCCGCTAGATGCATCGCCACTTTGGGGGGTACCTGTTCCTTATCCAGTGGTGTGATAATCACAGGGATTAGCAATCCCCCATCCGGTGCGGGCACTGGGACCAGCGGAACTTCCATCGGGACCGTGGTCTCGCTGGGACCCCCTTTCTTTTCCTTCTTTTTTCCCTTGTCCCCCCCCGGAATAACGTTTGGCAAAGCAGGCCCCACAACCCTCTTAGGTCTCCCTGAGGGCCCCGCCTGCGCATCCACCTTCTTCTGGAGCGCCGCTAAGCCGCGATCCAATCAGTCCACTTTACCAAATTTCCTGTCCATCGCCGACACTTTGTTTACCAGTGTGTGAAGCATCCGTTCCATCTCGGAGCTCTTCCCAGTCTTCTTTCCAGGCATATCCGACGTTCTGCTTTTCTCTCTGCCTGTTTTCCAGCGGCTCCTCGGATCCCAGATACGCTCCGACGACTGAAACAGAAAGAACAACGATTACCACGTTCAAAAAACTGTTGCTTGTTCCTTTGAAGGCTCACAAGCGACGAGTGGTGCAGCCTTCAGAGCGCGGGAACAAGAGGACGCCTGCCTGGACCCCCGTGCCTTTTAACTTGCAACGGGGAGGCGGGCGGCATCCCCCTCCCGTCCAAAAGTGCACAGACTTCCGGGCGGAGTTAGGACAACCCTCTTAAGTGGCGGGTGCTCCAACCGCGCCACTTTGGGCATATCGGCCGGGGACACGCCCCCCACCTGCAAAGGTTTCCCGGGTGGTCGGGGCACCCAGCCATATGTTCGGGGTGACCGAGAGGTCTCCTCCTTTCCAGGACTCAAGTTTCGTTGCTAGAGGTAGGGGAGCCCCATTTCCAATGGTTCACAAGGGCGGATACACAAATTAAGTTGCCAGCAATGGTACCATGGTTAGAAGTATATCCTGACTGGCAAGCAGCGAATAAATTGTATTGGGGATTCTTGGAAGGATTTTGGATTAGTTATCAGGGCCTTAGGGTAAGGGGGTGGGCAGATAACCTAAAGTCAGCTAAGGAATTTCCAGACATAGTTCGGGGGAAATTGGCTGAGGAAGTGGCTTTGGGAAGAGTAGCGGGCCCCTTTCAGCAGTGTCCGTTGGCTACTTTGATTGTTTCACCTTTGGGCGTCATCCCGAAGAAAACGCCTGGAGAATTTAGAATGATCCAACACTTGTCTTGGCCACATGGTCAGTCAGTCAATGATTTCATTTCTCCATTGGATACCATGGTCTCTTATACGTCAGTTGACGAGGCGCTGAAGATGGTTAACCATTTCGGAAAGGGTACTGAATTGGCTAAGTGCGATGTTAAATCGGTACACAGACAAAATATCGAGTTTTAAATTTCGATATACAATTATATCGAAGTTTAAATATCGAAGGGACATAATATAGAAGGTAAGTAATATCGACACTCTTAATATCGATATTAGTAATGTCGAAGTTTTAAATATCGATGTCAGTAATATCGAGGTAAATAATTTCGATGTTACTAATATCGATTTTTAAATAAATTTTGTGTATATTATATTGTATTTATTATGTTTAATAATTTATTTTTAATGTAATTTAATTAAATGTTGTCTTTTAGTACTGTAGCGGGTTGTGGGTTTATAGGGGTATAGGGTGGGAAGTAATTTAATTATGTTAAATTAATTATTAATTAGGAATTATAAATTAATTAATTGAGAATAATGTTTAAATAATTATAATTAATAGAATAATTGATAAATATGATCTGTAGCGGGTTATGGGTTTATAGGGGAATAGGGTGGGAAGTAATTTAATTATGTTAAATTAATGATTAATTAGTAGGAATTATTAATTAATTACTTGAGAATTATTTGTAATTAATATTAATTAATTGATTAATTGATAAATATGTTCTGTAGCGGGTTATGGGTTTTTAGGGGAATAGGGTGGGAAGTAATTTAATTATGTTAAATTAATTATTAATTAGTAGGAATTATTAATTAATTAATTGAGAATTCTTTTTAATTAATTTTAATTAATTGATTAATTGATAAATATGTTCTGTAGCGGGTTATGGGTTTATAGGGGAATAGGGTGGGAAGTAATTTAATTATGTAGAATTAATTATTAATTAGTAGGAAGCATACATTAATTGTTATTAATTGGCAAATAATTATAATTAATTGGTAATTAATTTTAAATAATTCATTAACTGATAAATGTGTTCTGTTGTGGGTTGTGTGTTGATAGGGGAATATGGTGGGAACTAATTTTAATGTAATTAAGTAATAATTAATTATTTTTTATAAGTATGTTATTTCAACCCCTACGCTATCCAACACTTTCCCTACTGTTGCACTCTCTGGAGTGGGAATAGTGATTGTTACCCGTACGCTATCCAACACTTTCCCTACTGTTGCACTCTCTGGAGTTGGAATAGTAATTGTTACCCCTACGCTATCCAACACTTTCCCTACTGTTGCACTCTCTGGAGTTGGAATAGTAATTGTTACCCCTACGCTATCCAACACTTTCCCTACTGTTGCACTCTCTGGAGTTGGAATAGTAATTGTTACCCCTACGCTATCCAACACTTTCCCTACTGTTGCACTCTCTGGAGTTGGAATAGTATTTGTTACCCCTACGCTATCCAACGCTTTCTCTACTGTTGCACTCTCTGGAGTTGGAATAGTATTTGTTACCCCTACGCTATCCAACACTTTCCCTACTGTTGCACTCTCTGGAGTTGGAATACTAATTGTTACCCCTACGCTATCCAACACTTTCCCTACTGTTGCACTCTCTGGAGTTGGAGTAGTAATTTTTAATCCTACGCTATCCAACACTTTCCCTACTGTTGCACTCTCTGGAGTTGGAATAGTAATTGTTACCCCTACGCTATCCAACACTTTCCCTACTGTTGCACTCTCTGGAGTTGGAATAGTAATTGTTACCCCTACGCTATCCATAACTTTCCCTACTGTTGCACTCTCTGGAGTTGGAATAGTAATTTTTAATCCTACGCTATCCAACACTTTCCCTACTGTTGCACTCTCTGGAGTTGGAATAGTAATTGTTACCCCTACGCTATCCAACACTTTCCCTACTGTTGCACTCTCTGGAGTTGGAATAGTAATTGTTACCCCTACGCTATCCAACACTTTCCCTACTGTTGCACTCTCTGGAGTGGGAATAGTAATTGTTACCCCTACGCTATCCAACACTTTCCCTACTGTTGCACTCTCTGGAGTTGGAATAGTAATTGTTACCCCTACGCTATCCAACACTTTCCCTACTGTTGCACTCTCTGGAGTGGGAATAGTAATTTTTACTCATACACTATCTAAAATGTATTTAGCTTTTTTATTAGTATTATGTTGTTATTAATTGTTATTTATGTGATTATTTCATGTACATAAATATATTAGTAATTTATTATATATATTTTTTTATAAGTTATGAAAATAATTAATTTAAAGTTAATATTAATGAAAAATATATTATGTATTATATATTTATTAATATTAATTTGTATTACATTATGTATAAATTTTTAATATTATAGTACATTTTTAAATATGTTTATTACATTTATAAGTATTATTTTGTTAATATTAGATTTTTATTTAATAAAAAAAACGATATTTTACAAAAAACGATATTTTTGTCATTCTATATTTTTTTTCGATATATTTGTACTTACCTTGTTAGGGATAGGATTCCTATATTTTTGACTTCGATATTTTTGTTCCGATATTTTTGTATATCGATATTTGTGTTATCGATATTTTGTCAGACATTCGTTAAATCAGCTTTTAGTTTGTTGCCAATCCACCCGGTAGACTTTGAATTGCTAGGCATGTTCTTTGATTGGGCCTATTATGTGGATAAAATGCTTCCCATGGGTTGTGCTGTTTCATGTGCGCTATTTGAGATATTCAGTACCTTTTTACACAGTTTTTTTTTTCCTCAAATATGGCACAGGGGAGCAGCATGTCACTATTTAGATGATTTTCTCTTCATGGGAAAAGCACGGACACAAGATTGCCAGAAGGCATTGCAAAAATTTCAGGAATTGACTTGTGAGTTAGGTGTGCCACTAGCGCCAGAGAAAACTGTGGGTACCGGTACGAGGTTAACCTTTTTAGGTATTAAAATAGACACAGTCGACATGATAGCCCGCTTGCCGCAGGACAAGCTGCAGGAGATTGCGGCCTGTGTTACCGATGTATTGGGTAAATCAAAACTTGAGCTTAGACAAGTGCAGCGCTTGCTGGGTTACTTAAATTTTGCATGCGGAGTCATTAGAGCAGGACGTACTTTTTGTAGAACATTAGGCATGGCTATGTCGGGTGCTTGGCTGCCTCACCACAGGATTCGCATTTCCAGGCAAGTGAAGGAAGACTTGAAGGTTTGGTTGCTTATTCTACAAGAGTTTAATGGGGTGCCATTGCATTTCATAGACAGCAATTGGTGTGGCAGGTGCAGCTGTATTCTGATGCAGCGGGTTCCAAAGGTTTTGGCATTTTTGGGACGGGCGGTGGTGTGCTGAACATTGGCCAGAGAGTTGGACCAGACAAGGCAGGAGTATTGCCTTTTTAGAACTTTTTCCTTTGATCGTGGCACTCATAGTTTGGGGCAGGGAATTTCAGAATAGGTCGGTACTTTTCCACGTTGATAACATGGCAGTAGTGAATCTTATCAACCATCAAAAAGCTAAGGATTTGAGGGTTTTGCGCCTTCTTAGGGAGTTCATGTTATTTAGCCTGCGATGCAACATTGTTTTTAAAGCAAAATACATTCCGGGAGTTAATAACTGCATTGCTGATGCGCTGTCTCATTTCAATTGGCAGCGATTCCATACATTGGCGTCAGGGGCAGAGGCAAGCAAAACACCAATTCCAGACAGGATTTGGGCCCTAGGGGAAGGAGAATTACTCAGCTGATAGAAAACTCCTTGGCTGACACCACTAAGAGGACATACAGACAGGCATGGGCAGAGTTCATCAGTTATGTACAGACTGTTCACCCCAGGAGCAACACACAAATACTGACTCCTATTATCTTGGATTTCATGTTAGCCTTGTCTGATAAGAGTTTGTCGCCTACTACGATAAGGGGAAAATTGGCCGGGGTTTCCTTTTATGGCCGCTTACATTGGGGTTTTGACCCGGTAGATAGCTTTCTATATGCAAGAATGTTGAAGGGTTTGAGTAAAAGGATAGGTACGTTTCTAGACCCCGTGCACCCATCACTTTCCAATTGTTGCAAAAGATTTTAAGGGCCCTCCCTGATTGCTGTTATAATGCTGAGGAGGTGGCTTCATTTCGACTTTGCATGATATGGCTATTTTTTGGAGCTTTCCGAGTATCTGAATTGCTGGGAATAAGGGGCAAGGAGGGGCTACGTTCTGAAGAAGTGTTATTGGAGGACAATAGAAGTAGGATCTGCCTGAAACGCTCCAAAACGGACCAGTTGGGCAGGGGAGTTTGGGTTTTTCTTAGCAGTAGTGGTTTTTCAAGGTTGTTGCCCTGTTTTGGAGTGGCAAAACTTTCAAGTAGCATCCAATTTCAGAGCAGGTGTTATTTTGTACATTATGCTGGTTTTCATATTTCCAGCGCCCATTTGTTAGTTATTCTACGGAAGTCATTGCTTTTCATAGGTGAAAACCCATTAGCATATGCTACTCACTCTTTTAGGATTGGGGCAGCCACGGAGGCGGCAAGACGGGGCTTGGGTTGGGAGGCCATCAGAAGGATAGGTAGATGGAAATCGAGTTGCTGCGCTCATTATGTGCGCAAATGATGTTTTTGGTTTCTTTGTGGTTTGTGTTCCTAATTGTTTTCTCTGCCTAGGTGACATTCGCGGTTTTCCTGGGAAAAAACAAATCTGGATTGTCGTCGAATGGGCAGCTGTCTTTGCTGAGCAACAAATTTATGGACAAAGCCTCGGCATTCCCAGCGAATGACACGAGCTGCAATGGTGTGGAAAAGGTGGTATGAGGTGGGATGACCTGTTTCCTAAAATTGCCAAGATGATGTATGACAGAGGTTTACCAGCGTTGTTAGTGATCCATCTTGGCAAAAACGACTTGGTGTTACTTTCAGGTCTGACATTAATACAACGTATGCAGCTTGACTTAGCAGTCTTAAAAGACAATTGGTTGGGCACTAGCATTGTGTAGACTGCATTTATTTACAGACAGCACTGGAGGAATGCTCGGGATCAATCAGCTATGGACAAGGCCCGGAGAAAACTGAACAGAGCGATGAAGGTTTTTTTGTGCAGGGATGTACATACATTACATATGTCATGATAACATTAATAGCAAAGAAGGCCACTTGTTTAGGGATGATGGGGTACACCTTTCTCCATTGGGCCTGGCTTATTACCTGCTTGAGCTGCGCGACTTCTTGGCAAAAGAGCTTGGGGTTAATTTATGGTGCACGGTGAAGGGGTATTAACATCTTCATTTTCAGAGTCTGGTGGGGTCCAGGAAAACTCTTTGGGTTTTCCTGGGTGGTGGTGTTTTTTGGGGTGGGTAAGTCTGGAGCGGGCTCACCCATCCTCCAGTGGGGAAAAAGAATGGGGAAAGAGGTAAAGGTATCAAATAAAGGGATATGAAGCACATGGTTGAAGGAATGGTTACAACATATGGTTGATGGTTTCGGTATGAAATACTAATATTTAAACGCATGAAAAATGTAACTGTTTTGGCCCTATTTTACTAAATTGTTGAGGAATTGCCTGAATTTGAGTTTACCTGATCTAAAATAAAAGTGGCCTTTGGGCCTGTTTATTTTGGGCGAGAGGGGCCCCGGGGGGAGCAGAGCGCGAGTGGTCTCCCCCCAGGGTTTTTCGCCCGGATGGGACAGGCCGCATCACACCATTGGTTAGGCGGGCTCCGGTAGGCACGAGCGGGCACAGGTGCTTATCAGGAGGAGAGAGTTTAACGGCATTTCTGAGTAGGTAGCCGGGTGGTGGGCAGTGCGTTTATTTTCTAATTTACGAGATCGCTACTGCACCTGCTTCCCGTAGAACATATGCATTTCACAAGTCGTGGAACTCCGGGGCATATTATTAAGCAGGGCGATAGGCAATTATCGCCGCTTTAGCGGCAGTTTTTAGCCGCTAAGCGGCGATAATTCTGTCACCTTATTAGCAAATGTTGCTAACTGATGTCAGCGACAGCTTTTAGGCGATAGCGAGCGGTTTGGGTTCCGCTTTGCATGTCAGCGATGTTTATCGCTAATGACATGCAAAGTGGGCGTACCCAACCAGTTAGCAACTGAAAGCAGTCGCTAACGTCACTATCCCCTATTAGCAAGGCAGGCTTAGCAATGGAAATATTTGTGCTAAGCGCGAATATCTCCAAATACTAACACCTGCCCAGACAAGTTCTTAGCCATGTTATCCAATGGGAGGTGGATAACATGGCTAAGAGCATTTTGTCGCTAATGCGTGAATATCACTGTATTCTCAGCGATATTCACGCATTTCACCGCTATCACTGGATATTTTAGCACAATGGAGAAAAACGTTGCTAATAGCATGTTTTCTCCGCTAACATATCCAGCGATAAAAAAAAATGCTCTAAGCGCATTTGACGATAAATATCGCTATTCCTTGGTAATGTGCCCCTCCATTTATTGCGCAACTTCTGTGGTTATTTCTTTAGCCTGTTCATCTGTAGCCCACACTAATACCTGCCCAACTGTGTTTGACACTCGTGCAATGTGGATGTTCTTACATTGTATTTGTAGTTTACTGGATCTGATGGCATGAGTTTCTTTTTTTTGAGTTTCATGTAGCACAAACTAGACCCAAGACATTAGAGCACTTTACATGAGCACCAGTTTCGTTACATGAGGACACATTCATTCTTGTTAGGCACTTAAAGATTTAGTGATGTCCCCAGAATCACAGGATGTTGAGCGTTGTTGCCGAGACTCGAACCCGGTTCCCTAGCTTCGAGGTCGACAGCTATAGCAGTAAGGCTACATCCTCTCCCCAAGTTCAGAGAAATGGTCCTTAACAGTGATGATTGTGGCATAGATCACCATTTAGGACTCATAAACAAACCTCAGACTGTTTGAGGCTGTTAACCCTAACCTTCTCCACCTGTCATTGATCTGGTGTTTTTTCCCAGGTTTTCTTTCCCACTGTTTTCTTCTTTGACCCTGAATGGGGTGGATGCTGAACACTGTGCAAAGGGTGGCCGCACCAAATATTCATCCATCTCCAGGTTTATTTTAGACTTCCCACTTTAATAACAGCACCACATTACTGCCCAATTTCTTTTTAAATGTACACTTTAACTGAGCTAACACCTTGCCCATAGATCTCAAGTTTTCAGCTTACAATAAATGTGACATTTCAATGGTTGCAGTTTACTAACGAGTGACATTCACGGATCAAATTTGTGACACTTAGAGTGAAACATTCATATCAGAAATGACACTCTTTCGAGCAACAAGAAGCTTTAATAAAAAAATGTCTTGAAACTGCTGCAAAACAACTGGAATAAAATGTCGCTAATCTGCTGCGCCTTGATAAAATTGTCCAAAACACTGTGGTTGGACCATGCTACACAGTATCTTGCCAATGCTGAAGAGCATCGCAAAGCCACTGGTTTATTTTGCGAGTGGTGGTGGTAGGGTGCAACATTGTCTTAACCAGAACCTTGCATAGATTCTTTAAGTTTATCATACACCGAGTGTTATACATTTTCAAAATGACCATGATTAAAGGAGGTAACCACCTTCAATTTAAATCACGGCATCATGTATGCAGTGGTGTTTGTTGTGTTGCATAATAACGCGCTGACAGGTCCTGTTAGCTTAAGACCAGACAGTGCTAAATATTTCAGTAACTTTCATGGCATGCCTCTTTCACTTTTCTAATTATTGTTTGCATGCAACTGAGCAACAAGTGTTGACTGTGGTTTGGTACCTTTGCATTTTGATAAATGTTCTGTTTAGTTTACATTTCTCTTGTGTGTTTGGTCAATGATGATGTGGTGACATTCAAACAACGTAATCCAATATTCATCCCTTGGTAATATTTTGGTTTGTAGATGTATCCAGTCCCGAATTTCAAATTAACAAATTGTAGGGGCAAAACGTTTTTCTAAGGAGTCGGCCACTGGCACTATTAAAAGCTAGGGTTGACAAATACCTGGACTGCAAAGTATTGTTTCCACTTCATAATTTCTGGTCACGGATTCTCACCTCTATAAAACAGTGTGGTCTTGGGTATACGCCGGTCTTTTCCATATGTACTAATTTCTTTGCAGAGCAGACTTTGGAGCGCATATATTCCTTAGAGATTATATAAAATCTTAGACATTCAGATTAGAGTTTTTGGTGCAATATTATCATTACTATCACGCTGTACACAAACGCCACTCGGCTGTACACACCACAACTCTATGCCACTCTACACAATTGCATTTCACTTTACGCCACACCATGACACTCAAGGCCACTCTGCACCCCACTATGTCACTCCATTCTACGTATTACCACTGTGCTTTAGGCAATGCTACCCCATTCAACTGCACTCCATTCCACTCCACACAACGCCAGTCCATACAACTGCACTCCATTCTACGCAATGCCACTCCACGCAGCTGCACACCACTCCATGCCACACCTTGCAGCTGTATGCCATGCCACTCTACGCCGCTCCACTCTATGTAACACCACTCCACGCAACCACTCTATGCAGTGCCACTCTATGCAGCACCACTCTATGCAGTACCACTCCATGCAGCTCCACTTAATGCAGCACCATTTAATGCAGCATCACTCTATAAAACTCCACTCCATGCTGCACCTCTCCATTCAATGCCACTATGCAATGCCACTCTTTGCCAAGCCACTCTATGCAACTCCGTAACACTGTACTCTACTAACCTTAGAACACTTCAGTCCAACTAACTGTTAGCCATACTTAATAGCAGCCACACTAGTGTTGCACAACCTCCAGCCAGTTTAAACTGTGGAGTCCACAATTTAAATTCCACTCAAGCAAGTTTACGAATGCCTAGTGCTGTCTTTGTTGAGCTGGATAGAATGGCCCCCAGTTAACCAGCCAATATTTGTAGACTACGTATTCAGATGCTTTGAGTGTACTGTGGACGTTAACATCATTGCCCACGTCTGACGCCCACTTCAGTGCTTGTTGCAGGTCAGGCATAAGGTGTGCAACATAGTTTCTTTTTTGTCCCAGAAAGTCCGTTCTGGAGTAGTCATCTGAGCTGCGGTGCCTCACTCAGACTCCGAGGCACATCCTTGTCAAAAGGGACAAGTTTATGAGCTCTTTACAAAGTAACTTCGTCAATGACCTGTACGCATGTTCAGGGGTTGGGAGCACCACCTCACATCATTTCATACCAGTGCAGCTCCACCTAAGCCCCATCCCAACATCACTCAGCACCAGCACAGCACCACTCTTGCACCTGCTAAACACCTGCACAGCCTCAGCACTAGTGCAGCCCCAAGTCAGCACCACTGTATCATCTCAGCATCAGTGCAGTACCACTTAATAAACACTCAGCAGCACCTCACCATTACTCAGCAACAGCAGAGCACCACTTTGGCACCATCTGAGCACCACATCAGCATCAGCGCAACACCACCTATGCACCAACTAAGCACCACTGCAGCACCATCTCAGCATCAGCGCAGCACCACTTCAGCACCCATTAGCATCACTCAGCACCTCTTCAGCAGCACCACCGCAGCACCACGTGAGCATCACTCAGTAGCACCTGAGCACCACCCCAAAACCAGCACAGCACCATCTCAGCATCAATTAGGCCCAGCACAGCACCACTTCAGCACCAACGCAACACCACCTCTACCTCTCTCTAAAGCACATACACACACACCATTTCTGCTCTCTCGTTCTCTTGTTTCTCTTATCCTTTCACCCTTTCTCCTTCCTGTGGGTATTATTCTTTCTATTCTGTTGCTCTCCTCTCATACTAACTCAATCTGTCTTTCTCACCTGGTTATTTCTTGCCCCCTGCAAACACTCTCTTACCTCAGTATTTCATTCTCTATCTCTGGTCTCAATGCTTCTTTATATTTATATTATACTGATTCCAGACACTGTCCACATACTTTCCAATGTGCCCCAATGCCATACCTGCAGTCTGCTCTTGATATCTGGCATCTGTTGATTCTCTCCTAGCGTCCGTCTGCTGCTCATGTTGTAATTCAGGTACTATTTCCCACCCTACACCCTCCCATTTTTTATATCCTCTCACATACACAAACAAAAAAAGGAAATCAAACAAGAATTTGAACAGGCAGGACGAAGTTGCCAGCATTTCAAGGGCAAAAACAATCCAGTAAGTTAAGCAAAACACTGTCTGCAGTGCACCTCCCGATCTGTGGGTGTTTGCAGAAGTTATGGATAATGTGCGGCATAGCTAAATACTTGAAAAGGTCCCAAAGTAAAACATATACATACATTACATTATCATTTAAATGCCAATAGCTCTAACTCCCCAAAATGCGAGATCTATTGCATTGCAAATCCTTGTTCTTAATGGTGTGACCAATAGTGGACGAGCCAGTGCTTCACGCTGGCGGAATGGTGACTTGATAAACCATAGTGGTGGGTTGGATACTTGATATGGTGTGGTGCTGAGATTAGCTTGTGCTAGACCAAAGTAGATGCTATTTGCCATGAGATACCCCACACAATACACAGGTACCGTTCGTTGGCTACAAGCTTTTCTAATGTTGTTGGCTGAATTCAGCACCTTTGTGCAAAGGATGGGTGTGGGTAGTTCCGGGGAAATGTTTACTGTGAGTTAATGTGTTGATTGTTATGTGTGGCAAACCACCCTCTCCTTTCCCACTTTACCACAGACCATATACGAACAGACACACTGACTCGCCATGGCAGCACAGGATTATAGACTGCTGAAGCAGAATATGAGAGGCATGGGCACATATGTAAAGAGGCACAGCATTTACGCTTACTTGAAAAGGCTTCGAATACACTTTGCGTGCTTACAAGAGACACACTTAATGACAGTGGAACTTTCAAAATTATGTAAACACTGATGGGGTGGGATCTTTGGTAGGGATTTTCGGGGGTTTGCCAGGGGAGTTCTAGTGTGTATATCCTGTACACAATTTTGCACAATAAGATGGACCAGGAGGGTTGCTACATAGTGGTGAAGGGACACTGGATAGGGAGCCATTGTACTGGTAGCTGTGTATGCCCTGAACGTGGAGTAGTCGGCCTTCTTCACCTCCCTGACACCCTCGCTCCTGAATGACCCCACAGCTGCCACCATATAGTGTGGACATTTTACGTGTGTCCCGGTTCTAATGAAAGACAGATTCACAACATTGATTACAGGTGTGCAGTCCAGTGCTGCTTCCCAACAGCTACGCACACAGCATGCAATTGGGGGATATTTGGAGGTTGCTACACCCTGAGGTCATGGAGAAACTTCTGGTCATTCATTATACTCACGACTAAACATGGTGTATAGCTCCCTTGCCCAGGTTAATTAATCTACACGGGTGGAATACTTTGGGGGGTCCCCTCTCTGACCACAACCCACTGTTGGTTTTGCTTGCAAGAGGGAGACCCAGGCAGAAGTTCCCAACATGGTGCCTGTCAACGACTTATCTGGATGATGTGGGGCTCTGGACATAAACAACAGAGGTCGTAGACCAGTACTTTTAGGAAAACAAGCGTTCAGCATCAGATGCCCTGGTTGAGTGATATGCATTTAAGGTGGTTTGAGGGGGATGTGCATGAAAAATGTATATGAGGTGCGCAAGGTGCAGACTGAGGATGCACTTCGTACAGAGGACTGCAATAACATTTTTGAAAATGAGTGTGGGACACGCCTGGAAAGCGGAGAAGCACTAGTGGGCTGAGGAAGGACCATGGGGTGCTTTTGAATTTTTTTTCCAACTTAGGCTACAAAACCTACCTCCAGTGCCAACATGAAACAGGGGACAAGGAAGGCAGTCTTCTGGTGTAGCTGCTGAAAGCGAAATCTCCACATACCCCTATAGCTGCTATATGCTTGCCATCAGGGCAAATGGTGAAATATCAACATGAGATATGAGGGTTATTACAGGACTTTGTATGATGATACCATGGAAGTGACACAGGAAGTAGCAATGGCATACCTAGAGAACATTGGGACCCCCATAATCACCCTTTTACACAAGCAGAACCTTGAAAGCCCCTTATCCTTGGAGGAAATAAAGGATGTGATCACACAGATTGTGAAGGGTAAGGTGCCTGGGACAGTTTCCTGATTAAAGGCCCGATGTAGGTAAATCTAATTTACCACTTCTAAAATACCGAATCATACCGATTCGGTATTTAAGAAGTGGTAAATTAGATGGGGGGAAATATAGGTAATTCTGAATTGGTAAATACCGAATCTGTAAGATTCGGTATTTACTGATTCTGTAAATACCGAATCGGTATCCCCCATTGATTCCTATGGGCCTTGAAGCCCATAGGAATCAATGTGGAATACCGAATCGGTATTTACCGATTCGGTAATTACCTATTCTTGCAAGGGTGCAGGGGGTGTCACTTTGACACCCTCTAGCACCCCAATTACAGGCATGTGTGCCACATGGCACAGGTGTGCATGCACAGATGTGCATGCACACCTGGATTCGGTATTTTACCACCCAATTGGATTGGGTGGTAAAATACCGACTCTTGAAGGCCTGTGGCACTCTTCAGAGTGCCACCTACATCTCTATTTACCGATTCTGTACATTTACCGATTCGGTATTTTACCGAATCGGTAAATGTACAGAATCGGTAAAATTACCGAATCTGTACTTCTGTAGCCCCCTACATAAGAAAACCATAATACCAGTCAGAAACGGCCGAATTCGGCCGTTTCCGACTGGTATTAGGGCTCCTACATCGGGGGGGCGTGGCTTGCGCGCCGCTGCGACATGGCAACTTGCGCTTGAGCTCCAGGGGGACTGAGGGCCGTTGGAGGTTTTCACCCGCTTCCAGGTGCCCCTCTTCAGCACAACAGCTCTCCTGGCCATCGGAACATGCCAAGAGCCGTTTGCAAGCATTTCCGACGGAATTTCGTCACGGAGGTGTGATTTCTGACAGGCGGTGGTGGAGCTCATTATCTCTTCGGGCCGCCGCCATTTTAGCTGATTGTCACGGACGGCGGCTTATCTCCTCAGAAGCGACGTAATGCATACTTTCTTGCCAGTTCAGCGGAATACCAGGTGCTTGTGACTACATTTGGTTACTTTTTTCATTTTTTTTCCTCACTTTTTCCTTCGCGCTGCTTGGCTGATTATTTTGTGGCTCTTTATGATTACATACGTTTTGGCTTGCCTTGGTACAGCAGTTTGAGCACTGAGCTGCGCTCTAACTTCTCTTTGGGTCTCTGCTTTAGCCTACTAGTCTCTGCAAGGTGCTTCTACTAATTTCTGCAAGACTTGTCATATAAGTCCGCCCTTTTTGCCTATTCTGACTTCTCTGCTTTCAGTGCGCTCTATTATTTTATTTTTTGGTGGGGAAGTCACTTCCTTTGACCTTTTTTTTTTTTGCCTGCCTCTACTATTCCTCAAGTGGTTTTATATATTTTTTTCTCTGTCTGTTGCTCCATGGCCGCCAATATGGGCCGTTCATCAACTGTTAAAGACTCAAAAGACTCAGGTGCCTCGCTTAAAAGACTCAAGCAAGTGTCTCCTACGCCTGAGTCTTCTCAATCAGACACCAATACCACTCTTGACGCAATTTTAACGCGTCTCAATGAGGTGCATGACAATGCGCAGTCAACAAAGACTAATACAGACTTACTGCAAGTGGAGATGTCCGCTATCAGGAATGATTTCAAAGCCCTCTCTATTCGTGTTTCGACTACGGAGACACGTATTAGTGGGGCGGAGGACCATATGCAGAAGCAATCTCGGTCGCTTACCCACTTAGAGCGCTCAATGGCGGCATTGCGCAGAGATCTCACTGAACAGGAGGATCGTAATCGCAGATCTAATCTACGCATTTTTGGTCTGCCGGAAGATGCAGAGAAGACATTCCCTTCCATGATTGATTTTTTATACCAATGGCTGCCTGCTACTCTACAAATCTCTTTCCAGAGAGACTTTGAACTAGAAAGAGCACACCGGGTGCCCACCTTCCGGTCTAAATCTGCCACACAGCCAAGAGCGGTAATTTTTAAGCCATTGCGCCATCAACACACGGAGCAGATTCTTTCTCATATGCGGAAAATTAAAGTGCTTTCCTGGGAAGGTCATCGTATTTCAATCTCTCAAGACTTTGCCAGAGATACAGTGATAAGGCGGAAGGGCTTTCTTAATCTTCGGAAACGTCTTTCTGATATGAACATTCCCTTTTCCTTTTCTGGTCCTTCGAAATTTCGTATTACCTTCAAAGGTCGTTCCAGAATTTTTGATGAACCTGCAGAGCTAGCTTCTTTCTTGGACAACCAGATGGAACTACAAATGGAACTTCAAATGGCGGCTTCACTTGATCCTGGTGCTTCGGGCACATGAAGTGTTTATCTGTGCCTCCTGTGTTCTCTCTTTTCTCAGATTGATTGACTTAGTTGTCTTTTACGATCTGCTTGTTGGTTTTTTGCTTCTCTATAAGTAGTATTGTGGTGCTGTCTGTTTGTGGCTCTGCACGTGGTTGCTTAGTTTGTTCCCTGGGTATTCTCTTTTTCTTTTTCGCTTTCTTTGGAGTGGCTTGTTTGTCCGGTTCTTCTTTTTCCTCTCTCGTTTTATAGTGTGTTTCTTCATCCTTCATATTTTTCTCTCTTTTTTTTCTGTCTATTCTTTCCTTATGTATAATGCTTTTGTACTCTCTTTTCATTACTTTCTAGACTTTATTGTATGTTTCTTATCTCAGTCTGTAATACTTTTCCTATTGCTCCTAATCCACTGCTAAAGTTTTTCATGGTTGTTTGTTTCTCTCCCGTGTTTAATTATCTTTGTTTCCATTCCTGGTTTTTGCCTTTTTTGTCAGATATTTCTCCTCTCTTATCTATCTTATCGTTAGATTTATGTACCCATATGTAGTTGGTTAGGTACTGGTTTCGGTTGCTTCTCCCTATAAGAAATATTCCCCCTTGACCTCTACAATTCTAACGATATACCTCCAACACTTTTACTTTTATACTTTAGTACATAGTGGCAACATCAAAATTTTTTTGGATTTATAGTTTTATTATTTTTTTAATTTAGTTATATTTCATAGTACAAAATTTATCATTTATCAATTTGTCATATCAATTTATACATTTCCAAAAACACATTATATAAAACACATAGTACTACAATGAAATCAGTAAAAAACCATTCCATGCAGAGAAAACAAATAGAATTAATTCGGTTGCTTCTCCTTATTGCTTTCTTTATTTTTATAGAATATTTGTTTCATTGTAATAGATGTTCTTTTCTGTTATACCATTCTCTCTTTTTCTCGCTCATCGCCCTTACACATTAGTTTTAGTCTCTACATGTTGAAAGTGCTATACTTAGGTATAGCTTTGTTCTGACTTCCACTGTTTTGTTCATGAGGTTCTTTCTTTTTCTACTTAATGATAGTAACTTTTGCATGCTATGGTTTTTCTCATGTTGTATGGATTTCTACTCGCTATTGCCTATTTCTTGTGTTCTCACTTACTAGTTTTATTATCAATTACGATTTACTGTCTGTTAATTAGCCTGCTTAGCATGTATTTTTTCTACCGGATGCCTATTTATATTGCTATTGTATTTTTTCATTTTTCTTTGATGCTTCTTTAATATATTTACTCTCTCTTCACTTATTTGTTAGTTTATTGTTATACTTTGCTTGACTATGTTGTTATATTTGATGCTTCTTTTTTGTGACTTGGCTGTTCCAAACCTTAATTTTTATTGGGGCTGATATTGCTGACTCTACCTCTCCTCATAACGGCTTCCTTTATCCCCCTTTCACGTTCCCCCTAGTATGAATTTGGTCTTTTTCAGACCTCACTTCGTTACTCCTCTTCCCCTTTTCCTTTCTTTTCTTTTTCTTTCTTTGTTTCCTCTATCTTCTCCTCTCTTTTTCTCCTTTCTTTTCTTTTTTCTCTTCTCTTGGGCTTCTTTCCTAAACTTCCCCTTTTTCATGTATCTGCTTGGTGTTTGGAGGATTACTTCTATTCTGTTTGTTCATACATTATCTTCTAGGTCTTCTCTGTCTTCTCTCCTACATGTTCCATGCCGGGCTTAAATGTATTATCCCTGCATGTTAAGGGTCTAACTCACCCAGTCAAAAGGTCGAAAATGTTGGACTACTGCAAATCTCTCTCTTCGGATCTTGTACTGTTGCAGGAAACGAAGGTTTCGACCAGGGAAGCTCTTTTCCTGAAAAAGGAGTGGGTATCTGATGTTGCTTGCTCAGATGCGTGTGGCAAGAGGAATGGTGTCATTACGTTGGTTTCTAAAAAGTCTGGTTTGTCTCTTGTCTCTTCTGAACAGGATACGGAGGGTCGTTGGTTGTTATCTAAATTGTCTGATGGTAATATTGATCTTTTTGTCATGAATATTTATGCTCCGAATAAGGATGATCCGTTATTTTGGACAACAGTGACCATGAAATTGCATGACACTCCTCATGCTGGTAATTTGTTGGTGGGTGGAGATTTTAATTTGCCAATGGATCCCATCCTAGATAGAAATTCTGCCTTTCATTTTCGTCCTCCGAAGTCACATAAACAAATGACTAATATGTGTTCTCTGCTTCATCTTCAGGATGTCTGGCGTCTCTTTAATCCCACTGGTAGTGATTTTTCCTTTTTTTCCTCGCCTCACTCTACTTTCTCGCGTATTGACTACCTTTTGGTACACTCCTCACTTCTTCAATCTTCCTCCTCTCCTCTTATTCATCCTATTTTAATTTCGGATCATGCTGCAATTTCTTTTACGCTGCTGTCCTTTACTCCCACGGCAAAATCTCGGACATGGAGACTAAATACAGAAATTTTGCATGATGACTCCCAGGTTTCTGAATTTTCTAAGGAGATTGAAACTTTTTTCGTTGAAAATGAAGGCTCAGTTGATTCTCCAGTGGTGCTTTGGGATTCCTTTAAATGTACTTTCCGGGGTCAAGTCATTAAATGTATGTCAAGGAGGAATGCTGCTCTTAGAAAGGAACTAACTGATTTAGCTGAGGAGATTAAGAGACAAGAATCTCTTTTTCGTCAATCTAAGGATAAAACCTGTCTACAATCCATTAAACAGTTAAAATACACATACAATACTATTGTTACCAGAAGGGCTCATATTGGGCTTCAGGCTCAGAAATCTAAGACACTATTATTAAAAAATCGAGCTGGCAAGATTCTTGCAGCAACATTAAAATTTCAGGAATCTTCTTGTAAATCTTCCAGGATCTCTTCTATTAATGACCACTTGGGTAATAAGAAATTTCAGACGGAGGAGATTCTTGGAGTGTTTCGTGAATTTTATGACAACTTGTATACTCCCTCTAATCAGGCATCCTTTGAACAGTGTCAAGACTTTTTAAAAACAATTCCATTAAAATCGATCTCAGTGGAAGATAGTTCCTCTTTGAATCGCCCTATCTCTTCTGATGAAATTATTGCCGCAATTAAAGATACTCGTTCGGGGAAAGCCCCAGGTCCTGATGGCTACCCTATTCTTTTTTACAAAACCTTCCTTCCTGTAATTGTTCCCAAATTACAATCAGTCTTTGAGGCTTTTCTTAAGGATGGCTCTGTCTCTGGCTCTGACGCTGACGCTACAATTGTAGTGATTCCAAAAGAAGGTAAGGATCATTCCAATCCCAAAAATTTTCGTCCCATATCTCTTCTTAACATGGAAGCTAAAATCTTTGCGAAAATTTTAGCTAAACGGTTAGAATCCTTTATTCCTCATCTGATCCATCCCTCGCAAACGGGATTTGTTAAAGGTCGGTTGGCACGTGACAATATTCGAACATTCTGTCACATTCTTGGATCAGCTAAGCGTTCTCAACTTCCAGCTGCTGCTTTGGCACTCGATGCTGAGAAGGCCTTTGATAAGGTCTCCTGGCCCTTCCTGCGTGCGATTTTATGTGCCCATAATCTTGGGGATTCCTTCATTCAGATGGTTATGTCTCTTTATTCTCGCCCTAGAGCTAACATCAGAGTTAATGGTGCTACATCCTCCTTTTTTAACCTTCGTCAAGGTACTCGACAGGGCTGCCCTTTATCCCCTCTTTTGTTTTTATTATCCATTGACCCTCTTCTACGATTGATTGACCTCCACCCTGATATTAAAGGCTTTTCTTTTGGTCCTCATTGTTTCAAAACGGCTGCTTATGCAGATGATGTCCTTATTTTCTCTGATGATATTGCATTGGCCATTCCTGCTGTTTCTGACACGATATCTCTCTTTTCAAAGGTTTCTGGCTACACCTTGAATAGGGATAAAACTGAGATGTTCCCTTTGAATGCGTACTGTTTTTCTCACCATATGGGTTCTGCTGGCTTTAAGTGGCAAACTAAACATTTGAAATATTTGGGTATTTATTTTTGTTCTTCCTTGTCTGCTACAGTCTCTTATAATGAATCCCAGACCATTCTTAAAGTGCGGCGTCTTTTGGAAACTTGGTCTCCAAAGCACATTTCTTGGTGGGGTCGACTACAAACGCTTAAGATGATGATTACCCCTATTATTAATTTTGTTTCTTCTATGCTTCCAGTTAAACTTTCTGCTACTTTCTTTCTTTCATGAAATCGATGTTCTCACCTCTAAATTCTTATGGAATGATAAACGGGCTAGGATTGCCTATAAATCGTTACGTCAACCCTGTGACATGGGTGGATGTAATCTTCCTGATTGGGAGAAGTACCAAGTCGCCTTTTTGGCGTCTCAAGGTGCTTTATGGTTTTCTTCCCCCTCTATTCATATTCCATCTTGGCTGTTGACAGAACAAACTCTTGCCTCTCCATTACCGCTCGCTTCTTTTATGACTACGAACACCCTCTCTATCCTTTTCTCCCGTTCCATTATTTTAGATACTATTGCTGTGGTCCGTAAGATTGATAGACGGGTTGCGGTTCCATTGCATAAATCCAAATGGTCGTCTATTTGGCGAAATTCTAAAATTAAAATCAGTATTGATCCTTCTCTGGTGTCCTATTGGGCTAACAAAGGGATTTCTCTCGTTAAACATCTTTATGATGCTGATGACCAACCGTTACCTTTTTCTTCCTTGGCAAGTCAATTTTCTTTAACAAACTTGGATTTTTATACCTTCCTTAAGATTAAAGTGGCACTGGCCAAGTTGCGACTTCATCCTTCCTCCCCCATGATCACCCTTTTTAATTTATGGGTACGGTCTGGACATGTTGCATCCAGAATATATACATTCTTATCATCTTCTTTATTACCTACCCCAACTGTTACACAACGGAAATGGTTGCATCATCTTGATCGGGGCGTTACGGATCATATCTCTACCGACACCTGGCAACTTATTAGTAAGCTATCTCTTCGGAATAAAATCGCACCTTCACTGTTGCAATCTAAATATTTCTCGATGAATCTCCTTCATTGGACTCCTACTCGCTTGCATTCGCTCAATCTTAAAGACGATAACTTGTGTTGGAGTTGTGGTTTGTTACCCGGTGATTTCCAACATATGTTCTTTGGATGTTCCCTCCTCCAACCCTTTTGGGATCTAATACACAAACATCTTATGCTTATTTTTGGTATTACATTCCAACTTTCTTTTCCATTAATTTTATTAGGCCCGTTAGCTGCCCCGGTTCCTCTTCCATTGGATTTCTTGGATTTGCAATTGTTGGACCTGTTGTTAACTGTTGCAGTGAAAATCATTCTCATGGAATGGAAATCTTTTTCTTCAATTTCCTATCATACCTGGTGGGCTTGGGTTTCCTTTTTACGGAGTGCTCATACGTCAGTTGATCATGCTCATCTTTCTCCTTCCATATCTGCTGGTGTTTGGTCTGCATTAGATTCCTACATGGATTCAGTTTCGAAAGGGTTGGTTGCTCCATTTCCCTCTATTTTGCCTATTTAAATGCTGTTCTCCTTTTTAGGAAGTTTCTTTAGAAGTCCATTTTTTCTCGTTCTCATTTATTTCTTCCTTTCCTCTTTCCTCTTTTTTCGTTGCTTTCCTGCGCCCTCTTCCTTTCTCTTTTTCTTCTTTCCTCTCTTCTATTCTTTCTTCTCCCTTCCTTCTTTCCCTACTATATTATCTGATAGTGTTACCTTTGAAAGTTACGTCTACTGATTATTAATTTTTCTCCCTGTCTTGATTTACCTATCTGATTTCAGTTGACTTATTGAATTGGGAAGATGCATCGAGCTCATTATTTTTAGTTTCATATGTGGTTTGTAATTATCTGATTCCAATGGTATCACTACTGTTTGTATCTTATTTCCTTATGCTCCTTTAAAATAATAAATTCTTTTGAAATCAAAAAAGGGCTCCTACATCGGGCCCCTAGTGTTATGCAGCCTTCCAGGCCCAGCTGGCCTCTAAATTCTTGCAAGTGTCTGAGGCTGCATTGAACCGTGGGCCCTCCCAGGCTCCATGAGGGAGATGTTAATTGTGTTGCTTCTGAAAACTGGCCAAGATCTCCTGAATGTGAAGTGCTACATTCCCCTGTCCCTCTTAAATTCACAAGGTACTTCGCCAATCACCTAAACGCAATGGTTTACACCATGCCTCAATATGTTTCTTAACCTGTGCAGGCTGGTCCACATCATGAACTGGGCAAGTAACACAGAAGTGGATGGTTAGATCACATCCCTAGATATTAAAAAGGCATTTGAGACGCCGGTGTAGCCTTATGTTACGGCGGAAATGAGGAGAATGGTTATCGAACTGACCATTTGGTTGCCTGACTGTGAATCGGGGAGGGTGTGGCCTTGGACCCTATTCCGATTCGTAGTGGAACACAAAAGGGGTGCCCCTATCCCCATACTCTTTGCTTTAGAAATGGAGCCAGTGGTGCGCTTCCTGAGGGATCGGGCGCTGCAGTGGGACCTCATGGTGCAGGGGCTCTCAGATGCCATATCACTCAATGCTGATGATGTGCTAATATGCCTGAGAGCTGACCTAGAGGTACTCCCTGAGGGGATGTATGACGGTACGACGCGTACCGTCACAACGTGTTCTCTTACAACGCGTCCCTTACAACGCAAGTTGTTACAACGACTTGCGTTGGGGGCGCGGATTTAGAATAGTATAATTTACTATTCTAACACCAGTCCCCGTGGACACTAGGGAAGGTGTTGGAATAGTAAATTTACTATTCTTAATCCTGTAGCGCCCTCCAGCGCAAGTCGTGGTTACAACCTGCGTTGTAACGGACGCGTTCTAAAAGCCACGCGGAGTAAAATCCGCATGGTAAAGGATGTTTCCCTCCCTGAGGGGATGACGGAACTGCAGGAATTTGGGCAAATAACAGGACTTTCCAGTCATTGGGACAAGTCCTATTTATTTCCTTTGACACCACTAAGGGAAGCCCAGTGAGTGGCTCTGTCAAGAGCAGGCTTAGAATGTGAATTCAACACCATTAAATACTTGGGGACCCAGGTGTACCTTGGGGAGGTTGACAATGTTAATGTTATGTTAATGTTAATAAAACTTATAATGCGCACTGCTACCCTAAGGTGTCCTGGCGCTGAAAGAGCTGCCTACTTAGTTGCTGGTAGAATGACTGATTCAGGAAAAAAGCCAGGTTTCCAGCACTCTTCTAAAAGAAAGGAGCTCGGTTGCACTTCTGAGAAGGAGGGGAAGGCCGTTCCATGCTTTAGCGGGACAACAGAAGAAACTCCTGTCCCCCCCAGCTGGCTTTTTTGACTCGCAGAATTTTTATTAGTTTTGCCTTTGTGGAGCGCAATGCTCTGCCGGGAGCATACCATTAAAGGTGTTGTCTCATTTAAGCCGGGCCAGATCCCTTAAGGGTCTTAAAGACTGCACAAATGGCCTTAAATTCCACACGTTGTTTGACCGGTAGCCAGTGGAGGTTCCGAAGTCCCTTCTTCACTGAAACAAACCTCGGAGTGCCCAAAAGGAACCTGGCTGCTGCATTTTGCACGACCTGAAGTCGGCTTAGGTGTCTTTTCTGTATGTTAAGATAAAGGCCGTTACAGTAATCAAGTCGCGACAAAATGAGAGCGGTGACTACTGCCCTGAGGCTATCTTCAGGAAGATGAAATGTAATTTTCCTCATGATCCTGAGAAGATGGAAACAAGAAGAAACCACTCATCTAATCTGATTCCCAAAGGAGAGTTTAGAGTCCACGATCACCCCCAAGTTCTTCACCTTGACGGTAGGGACTGGGGGCGGGCCCATGATTTCAGGCCACAAGTCGGGTGACCAGAGGTTCGAGAGATTATCGAAGATGATCACCTCCGTTTTCCCTGCATTTAGCTTAAGGCAGTTTGCTGACATCCAGCTTGCTATGGCTTGAATGCAGTTGTGGCAATCTCGACCTGTCTCAGCCTCTTTGACCTTCTGTACTGACAACACTATTTGTGTGTCATCTGTGTAGGAGGTCAGCCGGAGCCCAAAAGATCGTATAAGTGCTGCCAGTGGGGATACGCATACATTGAATAATGTAGGACTAAGCGCAGACCCCTGTGGAACCCCGCAGCTCAGGGAGAAAGGCCTCTATCGATCCTTGCCCAGATCCACTGTTTGGGTTCTATCGGAGAGAAAAGATTTTAGAAAGGCGTTGGTCTTGCCTTGAACCGCCCTTTCGACTAACCGGTCCAACAGCACTTCATGGTGGACCGTGTCGAAGGGCCCCGACAGATCCAACATAGTCAGAATTGTGGCACCTCCCTGATCTAGTGCCTCTCTGATTTCTTCAGTGGATTTAATCAGGGCCAGCTCTGTGCTGTGTTCAGCACGGAAGCCAAATTGCGCTGGGTCTAGTAGGCCATTGGTCTTAAAAAAGGGGCTTATTTGAAAATTAATTTCCTTTTCAATCATCTTAGCCAGCAGCGGAAGGCGGGAGATGGGTCTGTAGTTGTTTGGGTCTTTCGGGTCCAGATTGGATTTCTTCAGGAGTGGAAGAATTGAAGCTTTTTTCTAAGCCTTGGGAAACAATCCCGACTTCAAGATGGTTTTAAAGACTGGGGCGAGGGCCGAGCCAATAGTATTTGGGACGAATTTGACCACCGATACTGGGCATAGGTCTAGAGGGGAGACGGATTGGATAGCAGACAGGCGCTTGGTAGCACCTTGAGCCTCTAATGTCGCAAAGCTGCCTAGAATGGGGATAGACTTTGTGTCGTTTGACGGCCCCCAGGCTCCCATCTTGGTGCCCTCCTTTGGCAGATTGCTAAAAGAGGAGAAAATGATGTCCACTTTATGCTAAAAAAGGAGGCTAGGATTTCACAAAGTTCAGGGCCACTCCGTGTTTTGGCACTAGTGGAAGTTGTGAGTTTTGATATAGTTTTAAAGAGTTCCTTAGTGGAAGATTTAGATTTACTGATCTGTTCCCCAAAGAACTTCTTGGGAATGCACATTCTAACAGGGACTAGTGTCATGCAGGCCGAGTCAAGCCAACCAGTATCTCCAGCCGAAGACTCTTCAGCAAAGGAGGGCCAGGTGCACATCGTTGCTTTCAAACGACTGTCTATTTCTAAGCTGTTAATATTTTTCCAGGCCCTCATTTCCACCTTGTGTATGGGCCCCGGTTTGGGTTTGAGATGCCTGGTAATATAAATTTCAAAGAAAACGACTGCATGATCCGACCAAGAGAGTAGCAACACACCTTAGTAGCGAATATTGGGTGGTTAGTAAAAATTCCATATAGAGTGTGACCTGCAGTGTGAGTGGGATCTAACACAAGTTGAATGAGGTCCCACCCACCTAAAGTTTGTTGTAGTTTTATATTATCGGGATCGGAGGGATCCTCAAGATAGAAATTAACATCTCCTAGAATCGTGAAGGATTTGGCGCAGTGGATGGAACTTTGCCAAGGTGATAACCTTGATTTGCCGCTAACTCCCTTTCTGGACTACCATTGTCACCAATAGATAGCTCCTAAATAGCTCTAAGGGCAGGGTGCTCTGTAGATGACAGGTAGGACATGTACTGGTATGTTTTGCATGTCCTAGTAGTGACAAACACCCAAATTATTTTTTCACTGCTGTGGGTCCCGCTCCTTTCAAATGTCAACATTGGGGATTCCTTAAAATACCCTCAATGTGTAATTCATGATTGCAGAGGAGTAGCTGCTTCATGTTTTATATCTTTGGACTGGAAATGGCCAATCCTCTTTACAGACAAAGTTGGATTTGACATTACTAGTTTAGGAGTGCCACTTTTAGACAGCAGGCATTCATCTGCTCTTAGCTCTTTGTGTCCCTTACAGCCTGTCTCCAAATACATGTCTGGGTTAGAGTGGCAGCTCCACTTTGTGCATTCTCTCTAGACAGCCACAACACAGGATACTTCAGGGCATCTGCATTACTCTGCATACTGATGGGCCTTCCTGGTTCAGAGGGAAGGGAGGAACTGACACCTACACTTCAATAGTTAGTGTCCTGTCCTCACACGAAGCACTGATCAACCCCTCACAGATAGAATGGCAGACAGGAGTAGGCTGAAAGGGTACCTGCTTTGCTTTGTAGTCAACTCCACTTCAAAGGTGCTTTTGGCTATAGGTACTGGGGCTGTGACTCCTCTAAAACAGACACTACTGGAGTTATATATAAGCTCTGCCAGAGGAGCTGCTGTGCTGCCTAAAGGACTCACCTTGACTGCTTTTCTGGAAGGACTGCTTTTCTGCCTGTTGCTCCGCTGCCTGCTGCTCTCTAACTATGTTGAAGGAGAGCTGCCAAAGTAATCTCTGTAGGCTTGCTTGCTTGCCCCCTTTTCCTGAAGTCTCAGAACCAACAAATACTTCACCTGCCTACTGGTGCAGCAGGACTCTGCCACTTGTGAGGCAGACAGCTGTACCTTTGCTAAAGATCAGTGCTTGCTGGATCACCAGTGTGATCTGGGAAAAAAATGAACATTTCACTTTTTAAGCACATAATGAGTACCCATATAAGGACATTTATGATTGACTGGCTTACCTGTAGGGAATGAAATAGTGTGTTGTTAATCAGGTAGGTCCACCTCTTTTAAGTATATTGCGTGCCTTAG
Organism: Lissotriton helveticus; assembly: GCF_964261635.1. Taxonomy (NCBI): domain Eukaryota; kingdom Metazoa; phylum Chordata; class Amphibia; order Caudata; family Salamandridae; genus Lissotriton; species Lissotriton helveticus. The sequence goes on along the minus strand of NC_136057.1, from coordinate 2,012,313,883 downwards.
GTAAGTGAGCTGAGAATCATTACCTTTCTCTGACCCATCTCGTAAATATACTCAAACTTTCATTTGGAGATGGCTGATTTAGATCACACTTTTCTGTCACTTGCACTATTCAGCTATGGTCTGGATTTTGCTATTCGTTCTTGACAAGAAAGTGATCACTATCCACAGGCAGTAACATTTACTTCCATCACATTAAGAGCTGATCTAACTTTGGCAGTGCAGCTATTTGTAGGGATGAAACTGAGAGAGTCAATTAAGTGGGATGTGAAAGCAGTTGGTAAATGTAGAAAATAGAAAAGGTGCTTGTGGAGGGACAAGGTGCAGCCTTTTTTTTCAGGGGTACCATACACATTAGCAGTATTGTGTTGGGAAATCATGCTAATATCATTAACGGATGGTTACCAAAGATTATGTCCCTCAGCTAATTCGATCCAACAGGTCAGCTAGTCAAGGTGTGTAGGGAAGTAGTAAATGTATTAGTCAAATGGTAAAACAGCAAGTTCCACTAGAAACCTTGTTAGGTCACCTGGAAACTTGTCAGGTGAAGGTAGCAAAAATGGTGTACAAGAAGTCAAAACAGGATATGAAGAGATGGTGGGCAGAATCGCAATGTATGATAGCCCATGAGAATACTAGATCACTGAACAAAGCTGTTTCTGGTCTTTTGGAAATATTTTTGAAAAACTAACGGGTGAAAGAGGCTTTAGTTATCTAGGGCCCTCAAGGTGGCTAGCTACATAGCAAATCTATATGATGATTCATCAATTCATGATACTATATATAAAAAGCTGAAGTAAACTTAACCCATCAAAATAAATTACTTAAAAAGCAGAGTGTGGTTCATCAAATTTTAAGCTGATAGTCCTTCTGGATATCAAAGTTAAGGCCTATGTGAAAATACTCATGGGTCAGTTAGAGAAATGGATTTCTGGCAATAATGTAATGCCTTGTTGTCAGAAAGGTGTTCATTCTTCATGTGGAACTATGAACAGTGCTTTCCTTCTGACAATGTTGGTTTCCCAATCTCTTGGCATTGTGAGCGAATACTTGCTTGCTTCTTCTGTGGACTATAGTTTGGCATTTGATGGTGTGCATTGAGAAAGATTGACTGCAGTCCTGTGAGATGTGTGGTCAAGCTATGCACTCATTCTAAGCAGACACCGCTGTATGAGTGAAACTTAGAATGAGCTGCTCTGTGTCACAATGAAAGACAACTGAAAGGAAATGGCAAAGGGTTGCTTTGTTATGCAGGCTCTATACTGCAGACCTAGGAAGAGCCGTTTTAGAAACTTAGGGGCATATTAGCAAGAACCTCATTAAAATGATCGCCGTTTTAGCGGCAGAAAACTGCCGCTAAAACTGCGATAATGGGCTTGCTACTATGCGTTATAGAATTCCAATAGAAGCCCAGGTTAGGCTTCTATTGGAGTTCTATACCGCATATTAGCAAGCCCACTATCGCCGTTTTAGCTGCAGTTTCCTGCCGGTAAAGCGGCGATAATTTTAACGAGGTTCCTGCTAATATGCCCCCAGGTTGTTTCCTTCCAAAAATGATGAGCAGGATTTTCAAGTATTCGAACATGCAGACAGCATTATTCTTTGTTACCAGACTGGGATTTGTCTGCATGCATTTTTGAACATTGTGGATGCATACAATAGTGCAACAGGCTTATGCGAATTAGTTATGAAAACAAAAATCATTCTCTTTCGTCATTTTTAGAAAGATGCCAGCATATAGGATGTTGGCCCTAAGTCTCTCACTAGAGTATGCAACTATAATTATAAGGCGGGGGGGAGGGGATGCTAAAGTGTTTTTGTGAGGCTCTTGTATTAAATGGGAAATGCTAAACAGAACTCGTTAAGAACATCATATGAAAGTCATTAGCTGAGATAGAAAGACATCTTTAAACCACTATACTGCTTTACTGAGAACCACCCTGACTGAATTGGATATTAACAATTAAAGGGAAGAGAGAACACCCTGTGGTGAAAATTACTGTTGATTGATTGATCCCCATCTAGCTAGAGATCCACAGAGCTACTGACACAGTCCATTGGAAATGCAGAAAAGACACCACACAATTTGTTTCCACTTCCTCTGATTGACAATTTACGTTGGTGCACATTGTATGTACTTATGCGCTAGAGACACGTTTTAAGCTATGTCAGGAATTTCACAAATATGATCACTGTAGACGAAAGTGGCTGTATAGTTTTGCTTAAACAGTGATATTTTTCAAGAGCTAGGTAAATCTAGTAAACTGTAAACAAATTTAAAAAGAGAATTTATAAACGCTTAAGGTGGTGACATAAACGTGAAGCATTGTTTTAACGTGAAGCATAGTTTTGTGTTTTCTTGTTTTAGCTGTATAATGCAATTGTACTAAATAACTTTTGCAGTAGAGTGTTGTTTACATCTATGAAATCTATTTGATCGGTAATTTTTATGCTTCATATTGTAGTTCCTATAAACTTGTTTTAAAAACACTCGGACCTGTTCACAAAAGCATTTGAGAATGAGAAGTAAGACTACAGGGTATTCTTAGGTGCACCTACATTTCTTTGTGAGTTGGCCACGAAAACACCCAACTTCATATTAGTAACATGCAAATAGGGTAAGGTCCTTTATATGTGCACTATCTGTATGTTATTATCATTATTATAATAATATTCCCACTTCATACCAATTTGAAATATTTTGTGTCCAATTTACAGTCATGTAAGAGTAGGTAAAGTAGGAGGAGCACTCTACTATGTACTCTTACGTTTCTTTGTGATCTGATGCCACTGTATCTTATTTGCGATGCACTGTACTAGGAGAATTATGTGGCAGATTTATGAAGGCCTTGCGCCGCCGGTGCATCATTTTTAACATGGGAAAAAGTGACGCACCGGCGGCGCAAGGCCTTCATAAATAAGGCCCTATGTATCTACATGCCTTATGTTTGTGTGAATACGTTAACTATGGATAGTGAACTCCGCTCTGTTCGTGAAGTTTACAGAGTTTTCCGCACTTGCCGCTCCTCGGAACACAAGGAGATCCCAAAAACGTGCTCAACGTCAAGATTGGCAGGTGTGAGCGAGGAAATCCCACCTCCCGGTGAGATTTTTCCTTGCTCGCGGTCGCCAAGATCTAGTTAGTGAGCTTGAGCAATGAAAATCAACCTCCTGGCGAGATTTCTGAATGTGGATGGTCGCATTTCTCAATGCGAGTGGTTGCAACAAGTCGCGACCACTCACATTGAGAAACCTTCGGTTTGCGCTGAGAAAGCTGCCATTCGAGTAGAAAATCTACATGGGCAGCAGAAAGGAAACTGCGCCCTCTTGAGCTGCGCATGGTGCAGTTTGCGTTGATTTTACAGCACAGGACAAACTCCCAGTGCTCCAAATCACAGCAAATGGCATGACCCTAACGCACTCAGCCGCTCGCGGAACTCTGCGTAGTGCGGCAGAGTTTTTTTGTCACTTTGCGGGGTCCCGTGTAGATGAACTCTGCCCAGGTTTAGTATACTTTACAATTAGTACAGTAGCAGGTTTCAAGGAAAACTTGCGAGAATTCCACGTTTACACAAGCAAATATGAATACAGATGTACACTTTTTCATTCCATAATCTGGGGAGCAAATACAAATGCATTTGCTGTTTTTTTTCCTCCAAAATTTTCCCTCTGTACAATTTTTTTTGATGTCAAGATAGGAGGAGGTCAGGGAGAGGTTTGTGAGTGTGCACAAACTGGCAGGTCATTCTGGAAGACCCACTGAAATCCTTTTGCAACAGTCCATTTTCTTCTGCAATCCCAACTTACACGTGCACATAGCTCTGTGAACAAAGCCTACTGTATGTGTGTGTGTGTCCAATGTTGAATTGTTCCAGGAGGAACAAACAATCATCACAGCAACATCACAGTTTTCTTTTTGTCTTTCAGACTCCCTTGCCATCTTTATCATCTTCCTGACAAATCAGTTCCTGTATGAGGGTACAGTAGAACTCTATCAAACTCTTATCAATTCACTTTCGGCGGTGTGTTTCTAACATTTCTGCCAGCAAAATTGCAACACTAACTTCCATTTTTTTCTAGAATCAAAAAGTTGTCACAAAAATAAGTAACAATACACCTATTTGCAGTGTGCCTTGGGCGTATGTGCCAAACTAAAGGCAATTAGATACGTCACCCGTTTTGGTCAACCATAAATGGAGCTTCCTTCCTTGCTGAAAAAAAATCACATTTATGGGGCCTAACTGCGCCATGAAAGAGGGGAATTCCATCCAGCCCTAACTCTGTACTGTATAAACACCGCTGACATCCTGCCACACAACCATGAACTTTATTGGGCAGGAAACGAAAACAGAACCTGGAGATTTGTTATAATATCACATGGCGCTGACACAAGTCAGTTTGGACGCCAAGCTGCAGATAGACTATAGCCAGTCGTCGTGAAGGTGTTAAACAGCAGTGTGTGAGCATCGTGCACAGCGCTCAGGTCTTGCTATTAATAACGCCATTCATTTTGTAAGGTACAATGAGCCTAGTGATGGAACTGGTTACACAGAACGACCTTTGTGTTGCTTCACTGCCTTATTATCAGACCTGTGGAAGGAGCATTGAATGATGGGACGGTTTTACGCATTCGTAGACTTTACACTCGTCCTATGGGGCTTTTGTGCCAACTGAATACTCGTTTGCAAATTAAATACAAAAATCAATCAATCAAAAGAACTATAATACATTTAAGACCTCTTCTCATTCCTTGTATCTGAAATAATGTTTAAAAATCACCTTATTCCTTATGTTTTGCATGCTGTTAATACGCAATATTATGGAACGCCAGTGACGTAAAAATAAAGGCATAGATATGTATCTTTAAATAATAATTTATTTTGGCTTCGAACGGAATCACACATGGTAAAGATTCCCCTAAATGTTTCCAATTGACATACTTGGAAACCCCCCAAATGAATGGGCCGCATTTATGCTGGCACGTGCAATTTACATGCAACAGTGTGTTATTTTTCAGCTTGCACTATAGGCCACTGTCTTCGAATCCCCCACAGCTCTGTGCTCATAAAGCACTCTATTGAAGTACATACCTCAGACCCTCCATGACACAAAGGAGGAATGGCATTCAACCCTATAAGATACGTCTTTTAGACATAACTAGGGGGCATATTATCAAGCATGCGTTAACATTATCGCCATGCACCTTTCTTTAGACAAGCCGCGTCTAAAGAAAAGTGTGCGGCCACCATTAAAAAGAAAGCAAGAATGGGCCACCTTAAGACAAAAAAGTTAACCAGTAGAAAGAAAAATAAATGCTGCTATGTTCGGCACCGCAAACAACAAACAAAATGCACGGCCACCATTGTAACAGCTAAGGCATGCCGTGCTATGAAAAACAAAAAAGAAAGAGTTGTGAGGGAGTGTGTCCTGCCTGCACCTGCAGGCAGGAGAAAACCATTTACCCAAATAGTGCTCAGAGGCTGTAATTAAAGCCTACAGAGTAACAACACAAGTAAGAGGGCCAGTCCTTATGCGAAGTTACCAGATGTGACATGGCAGTACTAAGGCGTGACTACTAAGACTATTGACCAATGAAAAGCCACACCTTATAAAGGACAGTGACAGGACCCAATTAAAAGATGGGTAGAAAATGGGCAGACCTCAAGTCCATACCTGAATACAGCATGCCTCACAGAGCAGCGCTTGTGCTGCCCAGGCTCGTCCTAAAAAGTGGTTGAGGCAACACTGATCTTGACGGGGGATGTTGGTGCAGGCCCTGCAAGTCTAGCTAGAGGTGGTCTATCTTCCTTTTTATTTCCTTTATGTCAGTTGTTTTTCATTTGCCTTCTTGTGATTCCCTGGCTTCTCGTGCCCAGCTGTCAAACTATGGCAGTTTCATATTTGAAGAAATCATGTTGTCTATAGTACATGTAATAGTTTGCAATAATTATGCAAATTGAGACATCAAGGCTTGGAATGAAAAGATTTTAGGTGCTGAAAACAGGCAATCACTCTGTTAAAAAAATTCAGAGGTGTTAGAAATTGGGTTGTTGGTTGACTGGGGTATGAGCCCTGCTCAAGCAGCAACCACAATCCTACTCAGGATAAGTCACAAGAAAACCCCAAATTTACCTGTGTCCTTCCCCTGGGAGCTTGACACAGAGCAACCAAGCTTAACTTAAAGGCAATGTATAAAGTATTTGTGCAACACTCCAAGAGGTAAAGCAATGAAAACACCACACAAGAAATATCCCCCTCCAGTTTTGAAAAACAGAGCTTATTTTAACAAATAAAACAAGACTAAAATTAGTAGAACTGGATATATTGAATTAAAATTTTTATAGTGAGAAAAAGTGTCAAAAAGCACAACACGCTATTGGGGATATCTGGTCATGCCTGACCAGGACAAAATTACAAGTTCAGGCAGACCACAGAGAGGTGCAGGCCAGTTGAGGGACTCAGTTAGGCTTGCTGAAGAGAGTACCTTAATTCCTGATTGGGGAGTGTTAAGTGGATATGGGTCGAAGATGCGCCATGCAGGCAAAGCGATGCACCAGTACCAGGATGCGGCAGCTCTGGTCCTGTTACATCATCATCAAAGATCCCATCGACAAGGCTTGCATCTGGAGTCGTCATCGAGGTTGCTGTTGAAGAGAGATATGAGAAGCTGGGCAGTTGATGCACTACAGTACCAGGGAGATGCGTTGGTTCCGAGAAGCTGCGGTGGGCAACTCTGGTCTTTGCAATGGGCCCAATACATGCAGCAGTGGTAATGTGTTGGTTCTGCACAGGATGCACTGTTTGCAGAGAAGATGCATCACTTTTGCTGGCAAGCACCTCAGGCCCACTACCAAGGGCACCATTTGGCAGAGAAAACTCACAGATGGCAGGTGCAGGTGTAAGATGGTTGTAAGCCTGCTATGTCCCTGTTTCTTTGGATCAGGAGGCCAGCCAACTAACCCTTGGAGTCACTCTGGGTTCTGGGATCAAGTGATGCAGGTCTAAAATTTATCACCCAAGCAAGAGGGCAGCAGGTCAGCACAGAAACGCAGGAGTCCGGGAGATCAATGTCTAGCAGAATGTCATTACTTTCGCAGCACAACAGTCCTTCTTCCTGGCCGAGTATCCACAGGTCCAGAAGATTACAGAAATGGTGGTGCCTGAGGTCCTTCTTTTATACAAGTTTGCCTTTGAAATGCGGAGACGCTTCAAGAGACATGCAATTGAAGTGAATACTTGCCCTGCTTTCACTGCCCTGACTCCAGAGAGAACACAACTATTCAGATGTAATGATGCTGAGCCCAGCTCCTTTCCCCCATCCTGCCAGTTATGGCCCACTCAGTCACACCTAAACTCCCATTGAGAGTGGCATTCTAGGAGAAACACACAGAGTCCAACTGTCAACCATACACAGTCATGTGACCAGAGACAGGCTGCAGGCATCAAATGGCATAGGCAAGAAAATACCAAATTTCTAAAAATGTCATTTTCAGAATTGTAATATAAAATTTGAATTCACCATAAATTAGGATTTTAAATTAGTATTCCAGAGACACCAAACTTGAACCAGTTATATCTTCTCATTTGGAAATTACACTTATACATGTAATAAGGTAACCCCATGGTATAATATGAGAGATATAGGCCTTGAAGAAATGAAAAAGGAATGTAAGAGTTTTTAACTTCCAGGACATGTAAAACTTAAAAACACATGTCCTGCTTTTTAGAGGCAATCCATCCTACCCTCCGGGCTGTCCAGGGGCTACCTTCAAGGCCACTTATATGTATTAAAAAGGAAGGTTTATTTTGCCAGCTCAATATGGCAGGTTAAACTACACACACAGGCTCTGCAATGGAAAGCCTGAAGCATTTCTAAAGGGTTTCTTAAGTGGGTGACAGAAAAAGTGGTGTGAGCCCACTAGAAGCATTTAATTTACAGGACCTGGACACATGTAGTGAACTTTACTAGGGACTTGTAAGTAAATTAAATATGCCAATGTTACCATATTTTAGGGAAAGAGCACAACACTTTAGCACTTGTTAGGAGTGGTAACAAATGCAGAGTCCTAAGGTGAGCAAAATGAAAGTCAGCAAAAACAGGAGGTCTGAAGGCAAAACGTTAGGGGGCAGGTCTAACAAGAGGAAACCAATAAATTACAGGGTGAAATAGGCACGGAATTAAAATCACCAGTAATACCTTAGTAGACTCTCAGGGTACACCTTGCACTGTGCCAGATATTACCCACCCTGGTCCAAAATAATTCACCACACAAACTCACACCAGTAAGGATGTCGACGTTGTGTCTTCGAAAAAGAATCAATTTAATGGTCGGCTGTTGTCGGACGCGTTTCACCTGCCTAGCAGGCTGGCTCACCAACAATTCAAGGAAGTTTGTTCATCCATTTTTAAACAATGTGACACCTGTGTCACGTGAGAACTACTGCATTAATGACAGTGCAGACAGACTGGTAGTTCATTGTGGGTACTAATACAGTTCACTAATATCACCCAAATAAATTTGGTCATAAAGTCCTTAATTAAATGCAGATTTAACAATAAGCATGGACCGTAAATACACTCTAATTTGGGTATATTTTTACAACTGTCTATTACACCAAAAAGCAATGGGTATTGAAATGTAACGCAACGATTGGTGGAAAAAAAGAGGTTGAAAATCACGCCCCATTGGGCTTATTTCATCAACATTATGGTACAAACTTCAAACCTGCAATATAATTCTTATTCAATCCTGCCCAAGTGGGCACATATCCACATTGTCATTAATCCTCTGGCACAAAGCGCTCATTCAAAAATCAAAACAGTTAAAATACAGGGACTAGAGAGAAGCAGCATGATTAATATTTACAAATGTGTACGGAAATCCTCTTCCTAATCGAGCGATTCGAGCTTCCTGAATTTCTTCTCCCGGTTCCCACCTCTTACATTTAGTGGGATGGCATCAGTTACAAATTACACTAGACCATTTGTATCTTTGCCATGCATTTGTTCAAAGTGGCGAGCCACTGGGTAAGATTTGTCCCCCTTTTTTATTGCTCTTAAGTGTTGTAGGACATGCTTGTGCACAGGTAGGATAGTACTACTTACGTACTTCAGTCCACAAGGGCACTGAAGCACGTAGACAGCAAAATCCGTTTTACGTGAGAACTGGCCTTCTATTTTCTTCTCTTTTTTAGAAAAGCTTGCGGTATGAGCAGAGGTGTTTATCCATGGGCACAGGCTATACATTTAGTACATTTAATGAAGCCATCTTTCTTAGGCAGGAAGCTGCTGATTTTTTGCGTTGGGGTGTGGGTAACACATTACTTACAAGTCTCTGTTTTAAGGATCTCACCCACCTAAAAGTAATTTGAGGTTTTTGTTGTACGAGCTTGCCAATAATGGTATAATTACGGATGATATGACAGTGTTTTTATAGGATATGTCTCAGGCTGTTTTGCTGTTTCTACACTGATTTACAGTCACCTACTCTGATCTTTTACTTTGTTTACTTTTGTTAAAGAGAATCTCGTCTCTGGATTTTTTTATGTTTACTGCGGACGCGGGCGGAGATTGAATCTCCGCTCCTCCCATAAAAAATAAAAATTCATCGATGACTGATGGCACAAGGATTTTAGCTTGTCCACTTGACCCTTCATCTGGATCAGTATCCAATTCTGAACTTGGTACACTGCTTAGATCTGATTGCTGTACTGGCCACCTTTGCCACCGGCATTCATTCTTTGCATCCGCAAAATGTCAAACTTTTTGGCAAAGGTGAGAATAAGAATTATATTGCAGGTTTGAATTTTGAACCATAATGTTGACGTAATAAGCCCACTGGGGCGTGATTTTTAACCTTTCAGGTTTTTACGACCAATAGTTCTGTTACATTTTAATACCCATTGAGGTTTGGAGTTGTAGACAATTGTAAAAACTATTTCTAGCTGCGGACATCGGCGGTTCTTTGAATGTGGATTTATCCACACAGATTGTTCTTTTGAAATCATTATGTCGGCTGCTGAAGTCAGGGAAAGAGAAGAAGCAGCATTATCGATATTTAATGACAGCGAGGCACCTTTACAGAAAGGATCCGTCGGTGTGAGTAACACCAAAGACTTGGATGTATCAGCGCGGCTCAAAAGACTTGAAAAATTAAAACGCATACAGTTGGCCAAGTAGTGGGAATCAAAATCATTGCAATGTTATCTAGAGGTTAAAAGAATTCCCAGAGGATTGTGAATTTTAGTGGCTCCCATGTATGCAGATCCAAACCCTAATATGCTCAGGGATTGGGCCAACAATAACCAAGAATCTTCGCAAAGAATGTTGGACATTCTCATAAAATATGCAGAAATTGATCGTATTAAGATAATGGAAGAAATCGATCAAATTACAACAATTCTAGATAAGGTATCAGACCAGGATATGATCAACAAATTCAAACTGGAAATGAAGAAACGCTTAACAAAACTGGAAGTATCGATTAAAGAAAGAAAGGTGCAGAAATTTCTACGCGATAAAACCGATTACGACCTAGGCCAAATTTTTACCTTTGCCAAAAAGTTTGACGGTTTGCGGATGCAAAGAATGAAGGCCGGTGGCCAAGGTGGCCAAGTACAGCAATCAAATCTAAGCAGCGTGCCAAGTTCAGAATTGGATACTGATCCAGATGAAGGGTCAAGTGTACAAGCTAAAATCCTTGCAAGACAACTCAGGCGCCAACGAGAAATCAAGAAGCAAGCAGGGCAAATAAATGACAGTAAAGAGAGAGCAATAATGAATTTGACTAACATTACACTATCAGAGAAAGAGAAAACTATCTGAAAAATTGGATTATCATATGATCCAGAGATTCATATAGACTATGTCACAACAAGGGTGGACGTTTTCAAATTTACAAGGTCTTGGAAATTAAGAAAATTTTGTGCTTTGTCCCAGAAACTGACATGTGGTGAAGTACCAATAGCGACAGAAGGGAAAACACGAAACCTAGTGATCAATGACATGAATTTAATGTTGGACCTAAGAGATCTTGAGTCTGATGGAAATGTAAGCGACAACTTTGAAACACCATGTACTGTTGATCGTGTGAAAGAACAAGCACTTTTACAGGATGTCAACATCTATGGAGATGCCCCTACTACTTTTAGACCACCATCAAAGTTTGCCCCATTGCCAACTAGAGACTCTGTGGAAATTTACAATGATCTTGTGGTTAATGAAATAAAGAATCTGCACAAAAAAAAAATGTGATAAGCAATAACCTTTTACACAGAAAACAAAAGATTACTATGCGTTAGTCAACAAGTTAGCATGTAATGAAAATGTGATCATTCGCAATGCAGATAAGGGCGGGAACGTGGTTTATGGGATAAGGAGCAATATCTGTGCGAGGCATATAAACAGCTCAACAATTGGGTTAACTATGTGAGAATTAAAACAGAGGTGTTAAATACTAGTTATTGCCTACTCAATGCACAGTTACAGGAATGGTATAAACAATGTTTGTTAACCAGTGAAGAATTGATGTTTCTCAAAATCAGTACTCCAAATATCCCTGTAATGTACCTGACACCAAAATTGCACAAAGACCCTCTGAATCCCCCTGGTCCCCCTATAATTTCAGCCATTGGCAGTGCCCTAGAGAATACATCCAAATATGTAGACTCATTCCGATGCCTGTAGGAGAGTAGGATCTGCTTACAATGGTTACCCCCACTTTTTGCTGTGTTTCACTGATTTATCGACTTTAGTCTGGCTGGGGCCCTGCTAACCAGGTCCCCAGCCTAGCTGCTGCCTCTCTAAACTGATTGCATGTACATTAGGTAAATTCCAGATTGGTTACTGGTTTACCCTTGTGAGTTCCTAGTATATTGTACCTTAGGTACCAAGGGAATAGGTACACCAGAGGCCTACCAGGGGCTGAAGCATGTATTATGCCACCCCTGGGAAACCTTCCAAAATGGCACCACAGGTCTGCTCCTGCAGCCTGGGTAAGGTGGTGTAAGCACCCCTTACTAAGATATAGTATACCTATATAAACCTTTTAAAACAGACACATATAAACCTATAAGTAAGTCCTATGGCAGGCCTTAGCCAAGCATGAGCTGAGCCCCTCTGCAGCTTTCAGAATCCCTTCCTTATAGCTGTTTTGTGATAGAGCCATACCATATACTCAAGTGCATTATAACCTCGCGGTAAATGCTAACTTTGGAATTGCTGCATCAAAACATGTAGTGTTTGGTGTACAACACTTTGGAATCCTACCCCCCTGACAGTCCTGGTGGCGGGGGTAGAATTCCACCCTTCTAGAGGGAGAAGACATGTACACCTTTAATTACCCGGTAATATGGATGCCACAGACACAAGTCTGACCTCCTGGTAAAACTCCGGCAGGGAGGCCTGGACAATAGGTTTCCTGTCGAGGGAGGTGTAACCACCTCCCCAGACAGGCTTTAGTGTATTGGGGCAGGGTGGGTGCATTCAATGAATGCTTTTCAGGCAGTGCCTGGGGCACACAAGGTGTCCCTGTGCATTGCCCAGTTCAAACCGGTTGCTGGGGCACTCAGCCCCAGCTCTGGCGTGAAACTGGACAAAGGGGAAGGGGTGAAACCACCCCCTTCCCAGGTCCTCCCATTGGTGGGACCTTAGAGTTAGTCCATCCTCTAAACTTAGTATAAGTATAGGGACCCAGTTCCTAGGACTTTAGATTAGCCTGGACGAAACTCTACAACATATATCCTGGAACTTCGACATTCTATTTCGACTAGAATACAGAAGGATCTCCCTTGGGGTAAAGGAGTGACCCCCCTGTTCAAACAGGCACCAAAGAAGCATCATGCCGGTCTGCATTTTTGAGGCTCCAGCCGTATCCTGAAGAATCTGCGACATAGGACATAGACTTCCAGACATCTCTGAGGCTGACACAAGATCCCAGCAAAGCTAAGACCCGCATTCATCACGAGAGACGGGGGACCAGAACTCCTGGACACCAAGCATATTTGCAAGTGCTCCTACTTCCCGAGCTTTCCAGAAGTTGTGCATTGGGCTACTTGTAGTCCAAGCCCTGAGCAACATTTGCACCAAAGATTGTGGCCCTACACTCCACGAGTGTTCCGTGGGCCCGCTTCTAGCAATCCTGCTTGAGGCTCCTTCGCGATCCCTGGTCCATCAACTGGTGGGACCTTACTGGTCTGCACTGAAGCCAGTCTTTGCATTCTGCTTGGGTTGCTGATGCCAAGGCTTGTTGGGTCCAATCTGGATACCGACACTGCAGCCCTCGACATCCGATGTGGGATAGCTCGAATCCAGCTCCTGGTTGTCGTCGACGCCTCCTGGTCTTCATTATGGGTGCGCAGAAGTCGCGTAAGGCATTTACACCGAGAGGCACAGATATTGAACCAATCTCCGTGCCTCTCTGCATATTTAAGTTACGCGACGCCCGCCCGCTGCCCGCCCGCCTCCTGCCCATCCCCCGCCCGCCTTCCGCCTGCAATATTAAAAAACATTAAAGCCTAAAATAAGATTTAAAAAACTTACCTTATCGCGGGGTCATCTTCCTTGTCCATCTAGCCTTCTTCTTGGAGCTGGGCATGTGCGGGAGCCTGCGCATGCGCATTCCTCTCCTATCGGCATTTAAATGATCTTAAATGTTATCGAAAAATACATCAAGCAGAGGGAATGAAAATCAGGAAACATTACAAAGATGATCTAATCAAGTGGAGAAAAGAAAATCTAATCAGCAAGGACGAATATGCATTTTTAAATAATGAGTATCCATCAATGCCAACTATGTACTTTATATCAAAAGTGCACAAAGGGTTTAGTCCAGTCACGGGTAGGCCTATATTATTGGCCAGAAAGAGTACTTTTGTAAACACATCCAGAGATGTGGATTATCTCCAAGAGTTTGTAGCTTCCCTGCCCACATACATCAAATATTCTAATGATTTCCTCCTACAGCTAAGCACACAATCATGGTTGAATGAATTCCTATTTCTTACTCTGGATATCACCTCTTTGTATACCAGCATAAGGCACCAAGATGGCATCAATGCAGTTGAGTTTTACCTCAAAAAAAGACATATTGAACTATATTCTCACAACAAAATGCTGCTTAGCATGATAAAATGGTGCCTGTATAATAATATTTTTACTTTAGATGGGGCCATTTTTCAGCAATTACAAGGAGTAGGTTTGGGGGCATGTTTCTCCCCCAGCTACGCTCAAGTCAGTACCAATTTATTAGACATTATTGTACAGGCCAGTGCCGCAAAAATAGAAATCAGCTTATGTCGTAAGCTCACCGCAGGAAAGCCCTTATTGCACGGCAAAAGTTTCCACCCGGCAAACACTATCACCAGCCTTCCATACGGAGAATTCCTTTCGTATTCGTAGAGCGTGTAGCATGGAAGAGGAACTCACGTTGCATCAGCAAGCAGCCAAAGAGAGATGTTTAGAAAGAGGCTATAACTCGTTCAAATTAGATGCAGCCATGAAAAAAGCCCAAAAAATTAATAGACTGCATTTATTGAAAGGTGTAAAACGTCAAAATAATGCAAAGCATACCCCTAATAAGGGCAGTAGTGACAAAACCAAAAACGACACTATACAGTGTAGATTAATCACTACATACAGTAAACAAGCCCGAGACATCAAGGCTATTGCCATGAAATAATGCTCTATAGTATTATTGGATAGTACTTTGAAAAAGTGCTCCCTGAGAAACCCACTTTCACTTTTAGAAAAGCATACTGGATGCATAATGATTTGGTTAAAACCAGTCCAGAACTGGACAGCAAAATAAGTTGGCTGGTCCGGAGAAAAGGTTTTTATAAGTGGAGCACCTGTCGTGCTTGTAATTTTGGAATTAATACTACTTCCTACATCACACCTTTTTCTTCCACCATCTACGTGTTAAAGAAGCATTACACGTGCAGGTCAGAATATGCAGTTTATGTTTTAGAGTGTAATTGTGGCTACAAATATATATGGAGTACAAAGTTACAAGTACATGTCGTATCTTGCAACATCTACAGGCTATCGTAAATTCTGACTCGACTTATCCGGTGGCCCGAAATTTTGAATCAGAACTTGGGAACGAACTTAAATGTTTAAAATATTTTGTGATTGATACAGTACCACTAGATAAGAAAGGAGGAAATAGAGAAAAAAGGTTTCGCCAAATAGAGTCAAAATATATCATCGAGCTCGACGCTAAGTATCCACATGGCCTTAACACCGGAGAAGATACGCCTTTATTCCTTTAAACTACCATCTAGTTATGCCTCTGTTATGGAGTTGGGTCCATCTGATTTCTTCACGCTACCATTTTATCCATGTTTTGATGTTTGTAAATAGATATGTTGCACTACATGTAAAGCTTTTTTATTGAGGGAATCAAAAGTATGCTGTTTTATTGGAATGTAGCTTTACCATTCACTTTTCATTTTACAACATCAGATGGTGCCTAAATAGCACCCAATATTTGTGACACCACTTTTTTAAACTTTTTTTAATTTTTGGCCTTGGTAGTCCATATAGCTGTTATACTGTATAAACACTCAGTCAATCCATTTTTTAAGGGGGCTCCCTATGTTAATAAATATAGGTGTTTTTAGACGAGTTCTTTTTAAATCATGAATATTTTCTCGTCTTCCCACCATCAGCAAACATGTTTATACTATTCAGCACTTTAGACACTTTAAAGGTTAATGCACTTTTTTGCACATATTTTTTGCACTTGGTGACAATACTTGAGAGCTATGTTTCTGAATTGAAATAGTTGATGTGGCCATTTGAGGTCTCTAATCTTTGCACATGCAGTATTTGCACAGACATTGTTACTTTTTTATCAACTATTTATATTTATATACTTAAATATGTATCAATATTTATTGACTATTATTCTTCTATGTGGCTTTCAGAATGTACAATAAATGACAGTTTTTAATAGGTTGATGCAGCATTGTGATTTCAGCATTTGATCTACGATAATCACGAAAACTGAAGTAATGTTGTTTACAACCCATCTACACAAATGATGAAAATGTGTTGTAAACAGAGGTTATTTATACATGAGCATAATGAATCAATACCTTAAAAGTGTTTAAATAATCTATTCTGTTGTACCATTTTTGCCACTGGAGAGAGTATTTTCTCTAGCTCTATTATTATTGCCACAAGCATTGTCAGGTGACAGTAACACCACTAATAAAGACTCTACATGCCCGTAATGCGGTCATGTGACCAAGGGCCCGGAGGCCTAAAACGCGTCATGAAGGAGCACTGCACTTTAACTTAAATTAAATAAAGAAATATCTGGCACCAGCTCAAGAAGTTGTCTGTA
Source organism: Lissotriton helveticus (assembly GCF_964261635.1). Lineage (NCBI taxonomy): Eukaryota > Metazoa > Chordata > Amphibia > Caudata > Salamandridae > Lissotriton > Lissotriton helveticus. Next base: position 2,012,297,537 of record NC_136057.1, on the reverse strand, counting down.
CCTGTTTATTTGTGCGTCCATTGCACAAGGGAGCGTATTTGGATATATATATATATATATCTGATGTGATCAAGGGTACTGGTTACCCGAAACGCGTCATGCCAAGTAGAGATAATGGAGAATAAATCTTTTCTACTTATACTCTGTTTGGTGGTCCGGTGTTTCTGTGTTGCCGCTGGAGGAAAGGACAGAAAGTTTCTGCATATATATATATATATATTACCTACTGGCGATAGCCAGTAGGTATATATAGTTAGGATTGTTTTCCATAGGGAAATTGCAACATTCTATTGGGAATAACTTTGGCGCCGGCTGAGGAATCTTCCTGAAATTTTCCTTAACTTTGTCTCACGGCGCTCCGCTCCTTCCCTGAATGTTTGGGGGGGATTCGTCAAGCGGGGGCCGAGATAAAAGGGGGGTCCCAAAACGTGTTTTCCCCATGTTAATTTCCATAGGGCGGTTGGACTCACTTTTAGCCCGAACGGCTGAATGGTTTTCCACCAATCTTGGCAAAATTGTAGGGACTGGTAGCCCGATGTGCCTTTGCTATGTCTCAAGATATGTGCTCCAGTGGTTTTTACGAAAATTAACTTTGAAAAAATATATTTTGGGCTACATTGGGCTATATATATGTTAGAGCCCAAATGTAGCCCAATGTAGCCCAATGTAGCCCAAAGATGGCCACCAGAGACAAAAAAAACAAATGTAGCCCAAATATCAGCCAGATGTAGCCCAACTATAGCCCAATGACAGAATGTCCCAGAGTGTTCTAAAGAACAACTAGAGCGCTAACAGTCTTACTTATGACTAAAGTATGGCACACCTGAAGTCATCTTGATTGGAATAAAGTGTTAACACTTAAAACATTTAATTTGCAAAGGAACAAAATGAGGGGGTTCATTTTGCCATAGAAATTATGATTAGTGCTGAAGAAAGAAAAATTAGGGCACATTTTGAGTGACTTCTCAAATCCTCTTATATTTCATTAAATAAATTCTGATATGCAGTCTCCCAAGATGGCCACCAGAGACAAAAGAGCCCAAATGTAGCCCAAATATCAGCCAGATGTAGCCCAACTATAGCCCAATGACAGAATGTCCCAGAGTGTTCTAAAGAACAACTAGAACGCTAACAGTCTTACTTATGACAAAAGTATGGCACACCTGAAGTCACCTTGATTGGAATAAGTGGTAACACTTAATACATTTAATTTGAAAAGGAACAAAATGAGGGGTTTCATTTTGCCATAGAAATTTTATATATATATATATATATATATATATATTCACTGAAAAAACCATAGGGTACACACCAGTTATATTTAGGAATTAGCATTTAAAAAACCTTTGAAATTCACTGAAAAAACCATAGGTTTCACACCAGTTATAGTTGAAACTCGCATAAAACCATTAAAATTCCCACGTTATAGTTAGTTGGACTCACTATAACTTGCACGTCTGCAATGCACTGCTGATGATGTCACATATTACATCACTCATGCATATATTTAAATATTTAAACATTACTCGCTAATATATGTATTCACTAAGATACACTTAATAAGCCAGTTAACCAATCCATTATTTTTTTTAAAACACTGAAAAAAACATAGGTTTCAGGCCTTATATAGTTAGGAATTAGCATTTAAAAAAACTTTGAAATTCACTGAAAAAACCATAGGTTTCAGGCCTTATATAGTTAGGAATTAGCATTTAAAAAACCTTTGAAATTCACTGAAAAAACCATAGGTTTCAGGCCTTATATAGTTAGGAATTAGCATTTAAAAAAACCTTTGAAATTCACTGAAAAAACCATAGGTTTCAGGAGTTATATAGTTAGGAATTAGTTTTTAAAAAACCTTTGAAATTCACTCAAAAAACTATAAGTTTTAGTGGTGTTATAGTTAGCTGGACATTTTACTCATACAAAACCAATTAAATTGCTCCTATATAGTTAGTTGTACTAACTATATTTCGCGCACCCGCAATCCACTGCTGATGATGTCACATATTAGATCATTCATGACATGGTCAGTGACATCACTGATGACATCTCAAATGACATCACTGATGACATCACTGATGACATCATCCACGTGACAACCCATACACCTTTTCATACACTATTACAATTTTTCATCACTGTTTGTAAAATACAGAGTATCATATTTAAATCCATTGTCACAGCAATACAAGTATCTAAAAATCCACTCAGTGATTCATAGATGTATACACACATCTAATCACTTACCTATGGATTCACTCATACATGCTGTCAATGAACAATAGAACACTATCAAAAATACTTATACATCTATATCGACATTAAACAACAGCACGCATCCTATTCACATATGAAGTCATCCTACTCACTTATGCAAACAATGGATCATACTTATATATTTACTTAGCAAAACACTTATACAAACACCACTTCTTCTATTCATTTAGATAGTAAGTCATACTTAGTGAATTATAAAATCATTATTACAAGTATACAGTTATCAATACAGTCACTCACACAATCATTGTGTCTTATGTATACTTATTTATATACAACAACTGACACATACACTGCCTTTTATTTTTCTAGTTTGTTGGACCTGTACCTTTGAGAAATATATTTGCTCATCACCACACCCATAAAGAAATTCCCTCACCCAAACTGTTAGATTATGTAGTTTTATCTTCATATATCTACTGAATCAACTATTCACACATCTTTGGACAGTCACACACCCCCCACCGAACCACACACACTTTCACACTCCCATACAAATACTCAGTTAACTAATCAATAACTAATATAGACTTTCACATAGCTAGTAACCAACTGTAGAATCAGTTTACACAACAACTGACAAAGTGATACAGATATTCACACAGTTTAGTCACTATCCACTATATTTAGTGAGACATTATAAATTGGTCAAGTAAACAGTCAATTACACTGCTACTAAATCCTCCATCCAAATATTTATTTATATATATCCACTCATTCTTCAATGTAAATTGCTATATATATAATGCATATTTAAATAACGAAGCAAACCACATTCACTGGAGGATGTCATCAGTGATGTCATTTGAGATGTCATCAGTGATGTCACTGACCATGTCATGAATGATCTAATATGTGACATCATCAGCAGTGGATTGCGGGTGCGCGAAATATAGTTAGTACAACTTACTATATAGGAGCAATTTCATTGGTTTTGTATGAGTAAAATGTCCAGCTAACTATAACACCACTAAATCTTATAGTTTTTTGAGTGAATTTCAAAGGTTTTTTAAAAACTAATTCCTAACTATATAACTCCTGAAACCTATGGTTTTTTCAGTGAATATATATATATATATGTACATTACCTACTGGCGGTCGCCAGTAGGTATATATAGTTAGGATTTTTTCTCTATGGGTTTTTTGAAAATTCTATGTCTAATAACTTTGGCGTTTGTGGACGGAATTGGCTGAAATTTCAGGAAAATGGCACATTTTGTTTCTGAGCAGCCCTTGAAAATTTGGGGGGGGTTCGTCCAGTGGGGGCCGAGAAAAAAGGGGGGTCCCAAAACGTGTTTTTAACATTGAGTTTTCCATAGGGCGGTTGGCCTCACTTTTAGCCCGAACGGCTGAATGGATTTGCACGAAACTTGGCAAAATTGTAGGGACTGGTAGCCCGATGTGCCTTTTGTAGGTCTCAATATATGTGCTCCAGTGGATTTTGAGAAATTAACGTTTAAAAAAAGATATATATCTGTAACAGCGGACCGGTTAGCGCTCCGCTACGCGTACTTTTCGCGCAACGGAGCTTTGTGAAGCGAAGCTGATTGGTTCTCCGGCGTCTGTCAACATTCCAAACAGTCCGTAGCGGCCGCCATCTTGTCTCTCGGTAGGATCGAGAGACAAGAGGAGGTCAAAACAAAGGGGGAAATAACTATAAGGGGGCATAGTAGATCCTCGCTGACCCCCTAGGTTTGATGTGGAGGTTTTAAAAGGGCCCCGCGGGGCAAAAAAAAATAATAATAATAATAATCGAACGGCTGAATGGATTTGCACGAAACTTGGCAAAATTGTAGGGACTGGTAGCCCGATGTGCCTTTGCTAGGTCTCAATATATGTGCTTCAGTGGATTTTGAGAAATTAACGTTCAAAAAAAGATATATATCTGTAACAGCGCACCGCTTCGCGTACTTTTCGCGTTACGGAGCTTTGCGAAGCGAAGCTGATTGGCTCTCCGGTGTCTGTAAACATTCCAAACAGTACGTAGCGGCCGCCATCTTGTCTCTCGGTAGGATCGAGAGACAAGAGGAGGCCAAAGCGAAGGGGCAAATGACCATAAGGGGGCATAGTAGATCCTCCCTGACCTCTTAGGTTTGATGTACCATTTTGCCAAGTTTGGTGTAATTCCGTTCAGCCATTCAGGCTGTAGACGTATCTAAATGTCAATAATCGAACGGCTGAATGGATTTGCACGAAACTTGGCAAAATATTAGGGACTGGTAGCCCGATGTGCCTTTGCTATGTCTCAATATATGTGCTTCAGTGCATTTTGAGAAATTAACGTTCAAAAACAAGATATATATCTGTAACAGCGCTCCGCTTCGCGGAGATAAAATTATATGTGTATTACCTAGCTGTTGCTAACACCAGTTAGCGACGGCTAGTAGGAGATAGCGACCATCTTGGGTCCCACTTTGCATGTGAGTGATATTTATCACTAATGACATGCAAAGTGGGCATGCCAAGATGTTAGCGACTGGAAACAGTCGCTAACATCGCTATCTCCTATTATCAACTTTTGGAAATATTCGAGATAAGCGCGAATATCTCCAAAAAGTAACAGCTGCCCTGAGCAGTTCTTAGCCATGTTATCCAATGGGAGGTGGATAACATGGCTAAGAGCATTAGCTCGGTAATGCATGAATATCGCGGAGTTTTCAGCGACATTAATGCATTGCGCTCGTTTTTTATCGTATTTGCGATAAACCTTGATAATAGCAAGGTTTATCTGCGATAATTTCTGACGGTAAAAAAATCTTTGCAATGCATCGTTAGGGATAAATAGCGCTTAACTTTGGTAATATGCCCCAACGTCTGTTAACGTTCGATTCGAAGGAAATCAGGAATTGTTGAAAAACATTGTGTGCGCCATCTTGTCTTTTTTCAAATGCCACACTTTTGTCGTGCACGGCAGCCATTTTAGATGCCTTGACCAGATCCACTCTGTGAACGCTGTCGATCCTTAGCATGGCTCCCCACCCTCGCAAGCATCTCCCCCAGGCAGTGGTCACCCCCGCTCTCTGTTTTATGCATGGGTAATAAACCTCCCCCCATCTGCGCTGTTCTTCCCTGAGAATCACACCCTGTGCCCGCCCGACACCTCCCTTTCGCCCTATTCACTACCGCACCCTCTGACACTCCTTTTCCTCTGTGTCCGATTGTCCAGGCTGGTCCTAGGGTATCAGCTAGCCCTGCAGATGTAGTTTATGGCCACAGCTGTAAAGAATCACCCCTCTTCAAAGGAGTTATAGTAGATCAAGGCCCACACTCGATGAGATCCGTCACAGCAGAAGCGTTGCTATTATCTGAAAACCATCCTGTATTGTGATTGGGGAGGGGACCGAGCCTGAAGCGGAAGATTCCAGGGATGACTCTTTGTACATCAAAGTTTTTACAATTATGTGTCACATTAAAAATATATAGCACTCCGACAAAGTAGTAAGATTATAAAACTTTAATAATTTATAAATATATACAAGAAAACAAAAATAGTAATAACATATAAACATTTTTAGAGAAAAACAACGAAGTAGCGGTCGGCTGTGCGAATAGTCCCAACGCAGCACAACGTCCAGATTTCCGGCGTGGGGCGTCGCGGGGGGTGGGTGATCAGTAGCAAACTGTTGTGCGAATAGTTCCAAGGCAGCAGAACGCGCCGAAATCAAGATGACACAAAAGTGATGTCTAGTAAGTTGCCACCCAGCAAATAACGGCGTGGGGCGTCGCGGGGGGTGGGTCATCAGTAGCAAACTGTTGTGCGAATAGTTCCAAGGCAGCAGAACGATGGCACCAAGGTGATGTCCAGTAAGTTGCCGCACTGGTTTTGGTATCCTACAATGCTGCTCCGAATAACGGCGTGGAGCGCCCCGGGGGAGGCGGCGTGAACGGGCCTCTCCAGGTGGAGTCTCGTCTGTTGTAGTGGGGCGCCCCTTTACCGTTTCAGTTGCCATTCCGTCCGCTTTTGGTCCACTGTGTCAAAATCCGCCATTCAGCTGAGTTGCGCCCACTCTTGCGGTGCAGCGATAGGCGGCTGCCACAGGACTCTCAAAATGGCGGCAGGCTGTTTCCTTTTTGGGCCTGGTCCACTGAAATGGCCCTGGGACACCTTGGAAATCGGACGCTTGTCTGCTAGGTCTTGGACCCCATTCTCGAAAGCGTCCCCTCCGCCTTGAGAATTCATCAAAAGTTTTGGGGTCCCCGACTCCTGCAGGCTTCTGGTGGGGAGCGGCTGCCATGATTGCTCGCGGAATGACCACGACGGAGCTACGAGATGGTGGTGCTCTCATGGTGACGCCAGCTTCAGTCTGAAACATCCAGAAACAAGGTGGGGCTTTCATCGTTTGGGGGGAAAAAAAAGTTTTCATCCAATGAAAAGTGTTGTTTTTAGGTCATATGATCAAGCCTTCCATCATTAGGAAACCAAAAGTAAAATGAACCAATGAAAAGTTTTATAAACAAGTCACATGACCTGTTATGCGGCATAGGGTATAAAATGCGGAGAAAATACGTTGGCACGTGAGGCGGCGTCAGTAGCGGACCGATGTGCGAATAGGCCGAAGGCAATACAACGCGCCAAGATCCGGATGGCATCGAGGTGGTGTCATAGTTGAGAGTTCTGAGCAGCGGTTGTAACACTGTCTGAAGCTTATTTGCAGCTGCTGCAGCTTAACTACGCGCCAAGATCCGGATGGCACCGAGGTGGTGTGTAGGAAGTTGCCGCACTGGTGTGGCCATCCTACAATGCTGAAAGTCGGCGTGGGGCGCCCCGTTGGCCTGTGAGTTTGCGTCAGTAGCGGACCGATGTGCGAATAGGCCGAAGGCAGCACAACGCGCCAAGATCCGGATGGCACCGAGGTGGTGTCTAGTAAGTTGTCGCACTTCTGTGGCCATCCTACAATGTTGAAAGTCGGCGTGGGGCGCCCCGTTGGCCTGTGAGATGGTGTCAGTAGCGGACTGATGTGTGAATGGGGCCAAAGGCAGCGCAACAATATTTTCTACTATATTTCCGGTGTAGAAGAGACCACAAGGCGCTGAGATGCCAAGATCCGGATGGCACCGAGGTGGTGTCTTGCAAGTTGTGGTACTGGTGTGGCCATCCTACAATGCTGAAAGTCGGCGTGGGGCGCCCTGTTGGCCTGTGAGATGGCGTCAGTAGCGGACCGATGTGCGAATAGGCCGAAGGCAGCACAACAATATTTTCTGACTGACACCACAAGGCGCTGAGATGCCAAGATCCGGATGGCACCGAGGTGATGTCTAAGTTGCGGACTGATGTGCGAATGGGGCCAAAGGCAGCGTAACAATATTTTTTGTATGCAAGATACCACTAGGCGTTGAGATGCCAAGATTCGGATGGCACTGAGGTGATGTCTAGCAAGTTGGTGTGGTCATCCTACAATGCTGAAACTCGGCGTGGGTCACCCCATTAGCCTGTGAGATGGCGTCAGTAGCGGACCGATGTGCGAATAGGCCGAAGGCAGCACAACGCGCCAAGATCCGGATGTCACCGTGGTGGTTTCATAGTTGAGAGGCACTTCATCTGCAGTGGGGCGCCGAGATCCGGATGGCACCGAGGTGATGTCTAGCAAGTTGCTGTACTGGTGTGGTCATCCTACAATGCTGAAACTCGGCGTGGGTCGCCCCATTAGCCTGTGAGATGGCGTCAGTAGCGGACCGATGTGCGAATAGGCCGAAGGCAGCACAACGCGCCAAGATCCGGATGTCACCGTGGTGGTTTCATAGTTGAGAGGCACTTCATCTGCAGTGGGGCGCCGAGATCCGGATGGCACCGAGGTGATGTCTAGCAAGTTGCTGTACTGGTGTGGTCATCCTACAATGCTGAAACTCGGCGTGGGTCGCCCCATTAGCCTGTGAGATGGCGTCAGTAGCGGACCGATGTGCGAATAGGCCGAAGGCAGCACAACGCGCCAAGATCCGGATGTCACCGTGGTGGTTTCATAGTTGAGAGGCACTTCATCTGCAGTGGGGCGCCGAGATCCGGATGGCACCGAGGTGATGTCTAGCAAGTTGCTGTACTTGTGTGGTCATCCTACAATGCTGAAACTCGGCGTGGGTCGCCCCATTAGCCTGTGAGATAGCAGTTCTTTGGATTTGGGCCTGGCTCGTCTGCTGTAGTGGGGCGCCCCTTTACCGTTTCAGTTGCCATTCAGCTGAGTTTCGGCTGCTCTTGATGCTACAGCGACAGGCGGCTGCAACAGGACTCTCAAAATGGCGGCCTGTTCTTTGGATTTGGGCCTGGTCCACTAAAATGGCCCTGGGACACCTTAGAACTCGGACGCTCGATTTTTTTTTCCTTTCCTGTACATGCAAAAAAAGGTAAATGCCCGGTACGTTACACGCTTCATCTGCCACGATGAACTCTCTAGAGGAACCGAAAAAAAATATAGTTGTGGTAACTATACCATGCATCGTCATATGGAGAGGTGGCACCAATTAATTATAGTGCTGCATAAAAGAGAGATTTGGAGGAGAACCCCTGACCTGCTAGTACATTCATCAAAGAAGTGGCACTGAGAGCTTCAGAGGCAAGGGAAACGGTCCCAAATATTTAGAAGAACTTTGGAAAGATTAAAATGACATGTTTAGATTGTGGCAAATTTATTTCATGTGGACATCTGAGTGTTACTCTAATAAATACAGCATATGAACATCATCATAGTCGATGGTTGGTAGAGACATTTTGACTATATCCTGGACCTGCCCGTCCTCGCCCAAAATGGCGCCGGAATAAATGGGACTCGTAACTCCTTGTTGTGTACTGGTTGCAGAACCTTGAAATCACGAGATACGTATGCAGTTTTGAAGCATATGGCGGGCGGGGACGAGAATTGATTGAATATTTCGACATCCCTATTGATATTAAGTTCTGATGTGTTATTGATTACTGTACTGTTGAAAGTTCGAATTAACGTCACCCATGGTACTTGCCCGCAAATGTATATCTAGATAATTTTATTGTAACTGGCCCTGTCGTATTTTAATTATAAAATGTACGTCCACCGATTCCGTAACTGTTAGACACCTTAGTTCTTGCAACCTAATGGCCCGCCCGTTATGTTCCTCTACAGTGTAAATGTCTATTTATCATATACGATTACAGTTTGCTCCGTGGCAGGCCCACGTGGTTATAGGCTCGTATTTTTATAATGAAATTTTCACAATAAAGGTTTTTAAAAGAAAACATGGTAGTAGTATATACATTGGTAAAGTTTTTAATAATAGTGACTGTTTTAGAATCATTAAAAGGCAAGTGAAATAAAGCAGACCAATTACATGAAGGGTAAAAGGTATAATACGAAGGAACGCAGTAAAGATAAATGGTCAAGGGCTGTTGTGTTTTCTATTCCTGCAACATAAAGTGATCGATAAGAATCTCATATTCAGGCGTATCGGCGACTAAGACAGCAGGTCGACCCTCTTTTGCTCAACGGCTCCGTCATGGGACGAAGAAACGCTCTTTTTCTCGAAAAAAGAATATATTTTACTTGCAGGACAGTTGTAAAATTTCCGGGAAAGTACATTAGCCTGGAACATTATAACATATATTTAAGAAAAAATAATGTTCGGAAGTAATGAAAAGCGTAATTTTTAGGTCATATGACCAAGCCTTTCATCATTACAATAAGAAAAGTAAAATGAACCAATGAAAAGTTTTATTAACAAGTCACATGACTTGTTATGCTTACGTTACGCGCTGCGCGCCCCGGATGACTTCCGGATGCGCTAACGCGGCGCGTCATATGACGCATTACGCGACAACGCAGGTACAGAATATAGTCAAAATGTCTCCACCAACCAGCGGTCGGAACACAACCCCTTTCAGCAGGCTAAATAGTTCTGTTAAATGACAACAGAAGGGACAGGCAACAAGAACTATTAGTCAAAGAGGGGAGGGCTAGTTCTTCTCTACCGGGTTACATTGGGGCGCTATCGGAACTGATCGAATTGGTAGTCTACAGTGTTTCTGGATGTTTCAGACCGAAGCTGGGGTTAGCATGAGAGCAGCACCATTTCGTAGCTCCGTCGTGGTCATTCCGCAACCAATCATGGCAGCCGTTCTTTATCGTTATTTTGGGCGGGGTGGGTGGCGGAGCAGAGCTGTTTTGCAGCCATCATTGTGTGGAGTTCAGTTCATCTCACTAGTTTTGTATTTGTCATGAGGGGTTGTTCCTAATGTTTCTATTTTAGCGAGGTCAAAAAGAGATCCCATTAGTGGCCTACTGATTTTGCTCGATTCCTTTTCTTTTTTTTTACACGATTTTTCGTTATCTGCAAAGACTAAACAGAGTATTGCGACTCTGTGTTTGTTTGTAAATAGAGAATGAACCAAAGAGAACTAATTCTAAAACAGTAAATACTTGGATAACAATGAATCAAATGGAGAGAGAAGCAGGCACGACGGATTACAATGGGGGCAAAGACCTGCGTTAACTACCTTTCACTATCTGCAAAGAGAGAGTACTCCTAATAGAAATGAGGGGGGGGGGCACCATTCAAAGCAGATCAGTGTGCATAAACACGAAAATGTTTTCACTTACCACGTACTTGACATTCGACAGCTTATGATATTTGCTATTAAAAAACCATTGAAATTCACTGAAAAAACCATAGGTTATAGACCATATATAGTTAGGAATTAGCATTTACAAAACCTTGAAAATTCACTGAAAAAACCATAGGTTATAGACCATATATAGTTAGGAATTAGCATTTAAAAAACCTTATTTTACTCACACAAAACCATTGAAATTCCATATATAGTTAGTTGCACTAACTATATATCGCGCACCTGCAATCCACTGCTGATGATGTCACATATTACATCATTCATGACATGGTCAGTGACATCACTGATGACATCACTGATGACATCTCAAATGACATCACTGATGACATCACTGATGACAACATCCAGTGACTGTATGTTTCTGTAAAGTTAAAATGTGTCTTACATATTGAAGAATGAGTGGAAGTATAAGTGTCTGGACAAAGGATTTAGTAGGTGCATGACTGAATGCATGAGTGAGTGATTAAATGTGTCTCACTGAGTGCATGGGTTAGTGACTAAAGTGTCTTAATTTGTGCATCATTATGTCTGTTGTTCTGTAAACTGCTGCATGTTTTGATCAGTAGCTATATGATTAACTATATGGGTTATTGATTGATTGCCCAAGTATTTGCATGGGAGACTGAGTGTGTGTGTGGCTGGATGGGAGGTGTGTGACTCTGTACAGATCAATGTGTACTTGTATCAATGATTGTATAAGAGAGTAAGTATGTGTTAGTATATGGTTGAAAACGTAAGGTGCTCTATGTTTAACTGTATAGAGTAGAAAATGGAAGTGTGATTGATTCTTTACAGGACTGACTAGGTGTGTGAGTAACTCCATGGATGAGTGGCAGAGTGTGAGTGTCTGTATAGGTGTATGAGTGCATATGATTGTGTTGTAAACATGAGTGATTGTATGTATGAATGATTGTATGGGTGAATGAGTGAATGTGTGTGTAGACGTAGGAATCAGTGAGTACGTATGTAGTAACTAGTATTGGTGTGTCAATGGTTTCAAAAATTATACTCTGTTTTTAACACTGGGTGAAACAGAGGTTATATTAAAATGTGAGGAGATGCATTGTATTGTCACATGAATGATATCATCAGTGATGTGATCATTGATGTCAAGTGAGATGTCATCAGTGATGTCATTTGAGATGTCATCAGTGATGTCATCAGTGATGTCACTGACCATGTCATGAATGATGTAATATGTGACATCATCAGCAGTGGATTGCAGGTGCGCGATATATAGTTAGTGCAACTAACTATATATGGAATTTCAATGGTTTTGTGTGAGTAAAATAAGGTTTTTTAAACGCTAATTCCTAACTATATATGGTCTATAACCTATGGTTTTTTCAGTGAATTTTCAAGGTTTTGTAAATGCTAATTCCTAACTATATATGGTCTATAACCTATGGTTTTTTCAGTGAATATATATATATATATTACCTACTGGCGGCCGCCAGTAGGTAGTTATAGTTAGGATTGATTTCCATAGGGAAATCGCAACATTCTATTGGGAATAACTTTGGCGCCGGATGAGGAATCTGCCTGAATGTTTCAGCAACTTTGCCTCGCGGCGTTCCGCTCCTTCTCTGAAAGTTTGACGGGGATTCGTCAAGCGGGGGCCGATATAAAGGGGGGGTCCCAAAACGTGTTTTCCCCATGTTAATGTCCATAGGGCGGTCGGTCGCACTTTTAGCTCGAACGGCTGAATGGATTTTCACCAAACTTGGCAAAATTGTAGGGACTGGTAGCCCGATGTGCCTTTGCTATGTCTCAAGATATGTGCTCCAGAGGATTTTGAGTAATTTAGGTTCAAAAAAATTTATATATCTATGGCCGCGCCCCGGTACGCGCACCGGGGAGCGCTCCGGGCGCGCCACGCGACTTGCGCACGGAAAGCTGATTGGCTCTCGGGTGTCTGTAAACATTTGAAACACTCCGCAGCGGCCGCCATCTTGTGTCTCGGTAGGATCGAGACACAAGAGGTGGCAAAAAACAAAGGGGGAAATGACCAAAAGGGGGCAGGATACACCCCCCCTGACCCTCTAGGTTTGATGTGGGGGCCATAAAAGGGTCCCGTGGGACAAAAAAATGTTTTTATCTTTTTTTCGATTTTCGCGGGGGGAGCGCCCGGTACGTGCACCGGGGAGCGTACCATGGGGAAAACCTAGTGAAACAGTAAAATAATAATTTAAAGTGCTTAGAGGTAGGGTAGCTCTGAATAGAGTTGTTGTGTTGTGTGGGTGATTTAAGTACCAACATGTAGGTACCAATGCAGAGTCTTAAATTCAATGTACACTTTTATTTATGTAGATATCTAGCATGTTGTTATAGAAGTTATTGTGGTATATGGAATCCATACCATAGTCTGTCAGGAAAGCAGAAACAGATCCTTTAAGTACTCCCTGAGAAGACCTAGGGGATCATGGGTAGTCTTCTCTGCTCCCTTATGATGTTTTAAAATTGCACAGTATACTGTAAGTTTCACTTTATACTATAATATAAACATAATTATTTTGATAGTACTTCATGAATTAGATATAAAAATGAATAATGTCTCAAACAATTTTTAATTATTAAATACAAATTTATTGGTTAGAATTTTCATAGTTCAATAAAACTTCCAGCATTACATCATCTGGAATCTCCTCAAACATGCATGTTTCTATATCTTGTAAACATTCAATAAATTGTTGATCCAAAGACTGATCCATAAAATCTTCATCCAAAAAATCTTCATTTAGAATCTCGTCAGATGTAATCTCGAAGGAAACATTGATATTTTCTTGCTCCCCTTCCATTTTTTTTCTGTAAATTGTATAAAAAATAACTATATCAGTAGAGTTAGGGCACTGTTGGGTTTAAGTTCAGACAGGTAGTTATGATTTTTTAACAGTGAAGTTAACTTTGGGTGGTGTATGGTAACAGGCAGGAAGTAGAAATATAAAAAAGTGCCTGTGAAGAAGTGTAAGTAAATTTATAATTATAGCAGAGAAGCCTAAGTCAATCAATACATATAACAGAGGAGCCTATCTCTATCTATAACTATAGCAGAGGGACAGTAAATAATTATCAGAAAACGTTTTTACAAATTAACTTAAAGTGCCCCTTACAAATTATCAACTTACTTTACAGAGAGGTGAAGAAGAAAAAATGCGACAATCCTTTCAAGATGTACCTCAGGTAGTTGTCTTCAAAATGGCCGTGTTTCCCTCTCATTTTTCATTTATATTCATGTACATTTCCAATCAAATGTCAGGGAAAAAAAGTAGAAAATGAAAGTAACATTTTAATTGGTTGTAAATTCTAACACTTCAGATGTGTTTTTGTCATGTAATTTACCTCAGGATATTTAGACAGTGCTACAGCTCAAATGGCTCAATGGAATTCCACCAAATTTGGGAAAATGGTAGGGACTGATATGTAGTATGGCCTATTCTATAATTGGTGAAAGTGTCTCCAGTGTTTTTTATGTAAATTAACTTTTATTATTTTTTGGGAGCGCTTCCCGGTGCGCGCCCCGGTACGCGTACCGGCAGCGCACCGGGAGTCCTCCATTCGGTAGATTTGAGTCAGAAAATGGCGGACAAACAACGTTGGGAATGGGTATAAGGGGGCACGGTAGGCACTCCCTGACCCTCTAGGTTTTCTGAGGGGGTCTTAGGAGGCCCATATAGGCCAAAAAAAATATATATATTTTTACATTTTTGCTGGGGGAGCGCCCGGTACGCGCACCGGGAAGCGTACCAGGGAGCGTACTTTGGTGAAAAATAGTGAAAAAAGTATTTGGAGTGATCAGGGATAGGGTAGCTCTGAAAAGAGCTTTTGGGTTCTGTGGCTGATTTAGGTACCTACAAGTAGGTACCAATGCACAGTCTTAAATTCAGGAGGAATATTCTATTCCCCTCATCTTAGAAGTGCACACCATCTCCTCTGTAGATATCTTGCATGTTGTAACGCAAGTTGTTGTTGTATATTGAACCCATTCCATAGTCTCTCATGTAAGCAGAAACAGATTTATTCACATGTTTCCGTGCTTTCTCAAATTGTGAACAAAATTGGTTGGACCAGTTCCATATTTGTCTTTGGCATCTATTGGAAAATACCAAGGCAGTTTGAGGAAAAAGTGCCATCAATTGTTCAAAGGTGTCCTTTAAAAGCATTTCCAGACCTACCGGAGTCAAAGTGCCTAAGTCATTTCCACCACAGTGCAGAATTATGAGGTTAGGGTGTGGCAAATGCAAAAAGGTTTTCACCAATGGTATCAATTGGTGACATCTCAATCCTCTCTGGCCAATCCATTTAATGTTCACATTTGGTAAATCAAGGTTGTGAACATTTCTGGTAGCTGCATACCTTTGAGCCCAGTGGATATAGCTATGTCCAATAATCCAGACAGAATACATGGTAGAGGAGGTTCTGGTGCAGTCAGATGAAGTGTAGGAATAAAATGGCAGTTGGAACAGTAGGAGTTTGCAAAAAAAAACCTGTGGAGTTTCAGTGCTCTTGAATCACAAGCAATGATTGGTAGATTGAGATAGTTGAAAACTGAAAGTTAGGGTGCATGGTTGTGTTCTGTGTAAGAAGTAATTTGAATGGTTAAAAAAAGTCATTTAAAGAAACATTGCACCAGATAAGCTGGTGTATTCGCAGGTCAAACATCCTTGCTGAGGTGATTTGCAACATTGTAGAATAAACCTTTAAAGCTGAGAGCTAAGTGAGGAGGGAGTTGCTATGGTAACAGGTAGAAAGGGCCTAGGGGGGGAAGGGTGGTGGTTTGAAAATACAGAGGGAAGAGTTTTGATTGGTTACCATGAGCAATATGTGTGTAGAAACAGAGGTTTTCTGTGCCATTAATGGTTGCAGTGCCTGGAGAACATACCTTTTGCTCTGCTAAAGAAATATTGGTATGTGTATCTGACACTGTTGTGAATCTCCTAGAGCATTTGTAAAGGTGAGTTATGATTCATTTAATATACACAGAGACTTGTATACTCTATGGAGAAGATTTGGAAGCAAATTGTGGTTTTTTAATGTTGCTTTGTGTCATGCTTTTTGATAATGCTTGGTAAAAAGTTTTTACTGCATAGAGGAATTGTATTTTGTAAAATTGTGAAGTTTTAGTAGTGACATGGAATGCTTGTACACAGGACCTGTGCTGTGTTTCTTAAATGTGATGTCTAAAACGATTTTGGGAAAAATGAATGGCTTTTACATTTTTTAAAAGGAATAAAGAATGTGTGCATGTTTAAAGAAATAAATGTGACTCTTTACAATGATGTTACCTGTGTTAACTCAGTGTAGGAAGCATATTGAGTTTGTTTGCATAGAGGAATTGTATTTTGAAAAATAGTGAGGTTTCAGTAATGACATGGAATGCTTGTACATAGGACCTGTGCTGTGTTTCCTAAATGTGATGTCAAAAACGATTTTGGGGAAAATGCATGGCTTTTACATTTTTGAGTATAATGTGGCGCAGAGGTTTAAAAAGTGACGCATCTACCTACATGCGTCACTTTTTAAATATGGCGCAAAAAGGTACATGTTTGGGCTTTCCTGGGGAGCGTAGGTGGTGAGGCTTGTGTCTAAGAGTGCAGTGGACTAGGCTTCATGAAGCCTATCCCCGACTGCACTCTTAGACACAGGCGTCAATTTGACTCTTTACAATGATGTTACCTGTGTTAACTCAGTGTAGGAAGCATATTGAGTTTGTTTGCATAGAGGAATTGTATTTTGTAAAATAGTGAGGTTTCAGTAATGACATGGAATGCTTGTACATAGGACCTGTGCTGTGTTTCCTAAATGTGATGTCAAAAACGATTTTGGGGAAAATGAATGGCTTTTACATTTTTGAGTATAATGTGGCGCAGAGGTTTAAAAAGTGACGCATCTATCACATGCGTCACTTTTTAAATATGGCGCAAAAAGGTACATGTTTTATGCCGCCGATGCGTCACAAAAAGTGACGCATCAGCAGTGCAAAACTGACGCAGGGCCTCATAAATGAGTTTTTTTTTTTTGCACACTACTCCAGTTTAGTCCTGTCCACTGCACTCTTGGACACAAGCCTCACCTTTTGTGCTCCCCTGGACAGTCTTCATCTCATCTGCACTCCTGCTTAGGTGTCAGAATCCTATCACATGGGGAAAGCTCCATGTGAAAGTGTTTGCCTCAGTCTTATCCCTGCTGTGAGGCAGGTGCAACATTTTGATGTAACAGTGTCCTAAAAGTGACGCTGTGAAATCTCATAGATTTCACTGCGTCATTATTACAAGGTTTTTTGTGGAGAAATGACCCCTCTCTGTACATTACACTTGACAGAGGTATAATGTGGTGCAAAAGGTTTAAAAAATGACGCATCTACCTACATGCGTCACTTTTTAAATATGGTGCAACAAGGCACATGTTTTATGCCGCCAATGCGTCACACAAAGTGACGCATCAGTAGCGCAAAACTGACGCATGGCTTTATAAATGAGGCTCATCTTTTTTTTGCACACTACTCCAGTTTAGTCCTGTCCACTGCACTCTTGGACACAAGCCTCACCTTTTGTGCTCCCCTGGACAGTCTTCATCTCATCTGCACTCCTGCTTAGGTGTCAGAATCCTATCACATGGGGAAAGCTCCATGTGAAAGTGTTTGCCTCAGTCTTATCCCTGCTGTGAGGCAGGTGCAACATTTTGATGCAACAGTGTCCTAAAAGTGACGCTGTGAAATCTCATAGATTTCACTGCGTCATTATTACAAGGTTTTTTGTGGAGAAATGACCCCTCTCTGTACATTACACTTGACAGAGGTATAATGTGGTGCAAAAGGTTTAAAAAATGAAGCATCTACCTACATGCGTCACTTTTTAAATATGGTGCAACAAGGCACATGTTTTATGCCGCCAATGCGTCACACAAAGTGACGCATCAGTAGCGCAAAACTGACGCATGGCTTTATAAATGAGGCTCATCTTTTTTTTGCACACTACTCCAGTTTAGTCCTGTCCACTGCACTCTTGAACACAAGCCTCACGTTTTGTGCTCCCCTGGACAGTCTTCATCTCATCTGCACTCCTGCTTAGGTGTGAGAATCGTATCACATGGGGAAAGCCCCATGTGAAAGCGTTTGCCTCAGTCTTATCCCTGCTGTGAGGCAGGTGCAAGATTTTGACGTAACAGTGTCCTAAAAGTGACGCAGTGAAATCTCATAGATTTCACTGTGTCATTATTACGAGGCTTTTTGCGGAGAAATGACCCCTCTCTGTACATTACACTTGACAGAGGTATAATGTGGCGCAAAAGGTTTAAAAAATGACGCATCTTCCTACATGCGTCACTTTTTAAATATGGTGCAACAAGGCACATGTTTTATGCCGCCAATGCGTCACACAAAGTGACGCATCAGTAGCGCAAAACTGACGCATGGCTTTATAAATGAGGCTCATCTTTTTTTTGCACACTACTCCAGTTTAGTCCTGTCCACTGCACTCTTGAACACAAGCCTCACGTTTTGTGCTCCCCTGGACAGTCTTCATCTCATCTGCACTCCTGCTTAGGTGTGAGAATCGTATCACATGGGGAAAGCCCCATGTGAAAGCGTTTGCCTCAGTCTTATCCCTGCTGTGAGGCAGGTGCAAGATTTTGACGTAACAGTGTCCTAAAAGTGACGCAGTGAAATCTCATAGATTTCACTGTGTCATTATTACAAGGCTTTTTGCGGAGAAATGACCCCTCTCTGTACATTACACTTGACAGAGGTATAATGTGGCGCAAAAGGTTTAAAAAATGACGCATCTACCTACATGCGTCACTTTTTAAATATGGTGCAACAAGGCACATGTTTTATGCCGCCAATGCGTCACAAAAAGTGATGCATCAGTAGCGCAAAACTGACGCATGGCTTTATAAATGAGGCTCATCTTTTTCTTGCACACTACTCCAGTTTAGTCCTGTCCACTGCACTCTTGGACACAAGCCTCACGTTTTGTGCTCCCCTGGACAGTCTTCCTCTCATCTGCACTCCTGCTTAGGTGTGAGAATCGTATCACATGGGGAAAGCCCCATGTGAAAGCGTTTGCTTCAGTCTTATCCCTGCTGTGAGGCAGGTGGAAGATTTTGACGTAACAGTGTCGTAAAAGTGACGCAGTGAAATCTCATAGATTTCACTGTGTCATTATTACGAGGCTTTTTGCGGAGTAATGACCCCTCTCTGTACATTACACTTGACAGAGGTATAATGTGGTGCAAAAGGTTTAAAAAATTACACATCTACCTACATGCGCCATTTTTTAAATATGGCGCAACAAGGCACATGTTTTATGCCGCCAATGCGTCACAAAAAGTGACGTATCAGTAGCGCAAAACTGAGAAAGTTTAAATAGTAGGACCTGCACTGTGTTTCTAAAATGTTATTGAAAAATCGATTTTGGGACTAATCAATGAATTCTACATTTTTGATAAAGAATAAATAGTGTGTGCATGATTACATAAAAAAATTTGACCTTTTCACAATTATGTCACCTGTGTTACCTGAGATTAGGAAGTAGATTGTGCAGATGAGGTGAGACATGTGCAGAGGGACAGAGGAGGTGAGGTTTATGATCAAGACTGTAGTGGGAGAGAGGCCTTTCTCGGGAAGCATAGGTGGTGAAGCCTGTGTATAAGAGTGCAGTGGACTAGACTTCATGAAGTCTATCCCGTACTGGACTCTTAGACACAGGTCTCATCTTCTTTGTACCTGTGGACAGAGCTGTCTTCCACTATACTCTTCAATACAGGACTCACCTTTTGTGCACCCCTTGAGAGTCCTCACCTGATCTGTAACCCTGAATAGTTTGTTTGCTTTTTGTCATTGCTTTGTTGTTTGGTAATAGTGGTCTATAATGTGCTATTTTTTTAACACAGATTGAAATCAAGATTTGAAGAGTAAGCAAAGATGCCCTCAAGGGAAAGGAGAAGAAAACAACATAACCGCCAAAAAAACAAAAACAGCAACGGAATTACAGCACTCTTCCACAACAAATACTTCAAAAAACAGGAACCAAGCTCCTGGTAAGAGAACTAAGTCTTTTATACGGAACATATGTACTTCAAAAAATATTGTTGGACAGCATGTAGAAAAAGAGAATGAGAGAGTAAATTTGAAAAGGAAGGAGAGAACCTCAAAGAAACCTACAACTGGAGCAGGAGAGAATAATATGTATAGGAATAGAAGGCAGAATCAGTTTAGAGACATTCGTAAATGAATGTTTCGCAATAGGGTGGTTTTAAATTTGTTAAAAAACATTAGGAAAGGTAAACAGAGAGCTGCTTTTTATAAGAAAAAGAAAAGTGTAGAGAAGATTGTTGATCAGGCTTTTGAAGTTAAGAAAAAAATATTTATTTTAATAATCAATAGAATTAGAACACTTAACAAGACAATTGATGTTTTCAAATCAAACAGTAGATGGAAAAGAGTAATTAATCAGACTAATTTTTGTAAAGTTTTTTTCTGGAGAATGGATGCACAGTTCAAGTTGAGAGCCATTTTTTAATGAGGAGAGTTACTTCCAGGAGAATGATTTAGTGCATGCAGTTGACACCAGTGGTCGAGCGTATGAAGTGAAAGACGGTTGTCCGATTGAAAAAGAGAAACTTGTGCCTAGAGAACCAGAAGAGGTGTTAACTGATGAAGTTTTAGGGAGACGTACTAAGGGTCCAGTGTACACTTGGAAGTGTAGTCGTATTTGTAGTGTGCGACAGGAATCAATTGATTTGTTTTGTAATTTCTTACGTACATATAGTAAGAAAAGTCTAAAGCAGAAAGTGAAGTTGTTGCAAGACTTAGATCCTTGCAGAGTGAGAGAAAACACAGGTTTGCAAGGCCATTCACTGGCTTGTCTTTCTAGAAAAGTCTGTCAGAGTGTTTTTCATCATTTTAGGATGTTAGCAGTGCATCATACCAAAATGAGGAAATTAGTGAGAATGTTGTATTATGCAAAAAGTCCAGCACTTAAGCTTAAACAATTAAACAGTGCTCTTTTGCATGGAACTGAATTATATGTGAAGAAGATTTGTGAAGAAATTGAGATTTGTTATTTTGGTGAAAAAGAGGATAGTGTAGAAATTGACACAGCAATTCAAGGTAATGTGGAAGACAATGTACAGATTTCACGTACAGAAAAGTTTGAGCAGGAAATTACCAGGTTTAAGGTGAAATCAAGTGAAAGGCCGAATTTTACTTGTGTGTGTTGTCGACGAAGTCATTATAAGCTTCAAACTAGATTAGTTGATTTATACGTAAAAAGTGAAAAGATGAATAATTATGAGTGGAAGGATTTTGCAACTTATTTGTGGGTGGAGAATTGTTTTGATTTGAGTTCTGATCAGTGTATTTGTAAATATTTTTATGATAAAATAAATCAAAACAGAATGCCTGCTAGAGCTGTTCATAATAATCTGGAGTTGGTAGACATTCCCCGTGAATTGATGGATTTAAATACATATGAGTCTATTTTGATTCAATGTGTCCACCCTTTTCAGGCAATTGTTCGCATGGAGCCTAAGATAGGGAAATTGCCTCCTACAGATTTGCAGAGAGGATTAAAGGGAAGAGTTGTTTATTTGCCTCTTGATTTCAAAAAAATATTGATACAATTGGTATAGAAAAAGTAGAAGAGGAATCTTTAGTTATTCTAGTTAATGGGGTTTCGACAAAGAGTAAGAAAATCTGGCAAGATTTAGTGGATGTTAGGAAAGTCAAAAAGGCAACGTTGTATTTAGTCAAAAACAATGAGTATTACAAAGATGTATGTGTTGCAGCAGAGGAAACAGCTGCAGATGAAGATAGTGATTGTTCAGGCGGCCAAATTGAAAAAGTTGATGTGTCTAGAAGTGAAGAAACATATGAAGATTATACTGTTCATCCTTTGCATTCCAAAGAAGTAATGGGGAATGCAATTGAATTGTTTCAAATGAAAGCAGCAAAAGGAAGTCCCATTAGTGTATGGGAAGAAAGTTTGGAAGCTCGTTGTTTTCCACAGCTATTTCCAACAGGTCAAGGTGGACGATATGACAATCATCCACTTCAAATTCCTGCATCTGAATATCGAACTGTAAGATTATATGCTGAAGATCCAAGGTTTCGACAATGCATTCCCTATTTGTTTAATCTACTGTATGAAAGTGACTTGTCTGGGCTTTCTTATGCAGTAAACCATATACTGAAAAGTGGAGCACATCTGCAAAATGTTTCGGCGAGGGACTTTATGGAGAAAGTGAATCTGCAAGATAATATTTTGGAATCTCATCTAATCAATCTCATGGCATGTCAGCGTGGTACAAATGAGTATTGGTACCGTCGTCATGGGGAATTGAAATGTATGCTAAGAAACTTAGGAACTCCTACATGGTTCCTCACTCTTAGCTGTGCCGAGTATGCATGGGACGACTTACTTCAATTTCTACGAGAGGCAAATGCAAATATACAAAATATAGAATTCAAAACACCTGGAGAACTGTGTTCTTTGGATCCAGTGAATGTATGCAGATATTTCAATCATAGATTTGAAGCTATGATGTCTTTTATTACCAACAAAAACAATTCTCCCCTTGGAGAGGTTTTGGATTTCTTTTGGAGAAAGGAGTATCAAGCGAGAGGTGCTCCTCACATACATATGTTGTTGTGGATTAAAGATGCACCCAAATTTGGAACAGATTCGGATGAAACAGTGATGAGTTTCATTGAAGAGTATTCAACACGTGCTGTTCCGAAAACTACAGAGGAAAACAGTTTAAGGCAACCAGTTTTACGCTTTCAATCCCATCGTTGTGGAAAGTACTGTCGTCGAAAATTCAGAAACAAGGACAAGTTCTACACAAAATGTTGTTTCGGCTTTCCACGACCAGTGATTTCTAAAGGGAGAGTAAATAATTTGATGTCTTCTCTGCGACATACTGTGACGAGGAAATCACCAAAAAATACATACAATTTAAAAAGAATCGAAGAGTCCAAGTACATCAACGACTACAACCCAGTGATTTTGTCCATGTGGAATGCTAACATTTATATTCAGTTCGTTGCTGACAACTCTATTGCTGTGGCTCGATATGTGACGTCTTACATCACAAAAAAAGAAAAGACAGAACTGAAGGAAATGTGGGAGGACATTTCACATGAAAAGAGTCTAATCAAGAAATTATACAGTTACAGTTTGAAGATGTTGTCGCATCGAGAAATTGGAGCATATGAATGTTCTGATCGATTGTCGTCAGCAAGTCTCTATGCCAAATCTAGAACCATCATTTGGGTGAGTCTAGGTCTTGCTGCAACACGAAATCGAGTTTTGAAATCTGTACAAGAGATAGAGTATTTGGCGGAGAAAGAACCAGAAAGTACAGATATTTTGAAGACAAACATGTTGGATACATACTATCCAAATAGAAGTCCTCATCTTGAGAACGCTTGTCTCTATGAAGTTCTGCAAAGATATATTTATAAGAGGAACATCAGAGAAGATATCAATAATGGAATATATGCTGTCATTGGATGTGAAGGATGGCTAGTGAAACAGAAAAAAGGTCATTTGATTAATCATCGAAAATTGAGTTGTGATAATCCAGATTAAAGAGAATTTTATTATTTGGCTCTTTTGCAACTCTTTAAACCATGGCGTGAAGAAGAGGAACTACTTGGAGATTTTCTCTGTTATGAAGACTCTTTTAATGCAACGAAGGATACCATAGAATGTCCTGTTTTCCAAATTATCTGCAAATGTTGAATGAAGAAATAGAGCAAGAAGCAACAATTGCTGCAGAGATTGCGAGAGACAGTTCTCAAGGCAGTCAGAGTTCTGCTTCATTGAGTCAGGATCCACTAGGAGGACCAATTATCCAAAATGAAGCTGCCACTGCCATGGATGAGGTGGAAAGAGCTATGGAGCAAGCTCAAGAGGATGTAATTATCTTAGAAGATTTGGTGAAAAAATTAAACCTTGAGCAGAAGCAGATATATGACGAAGTCACAGAACAGGTTGAACATGGATTGAGTCATGAGAAGAAAGAGTGCTCATGTACATCATTTAAGCCTGTCCGACTGTATGTGAGTGGAGAAGCGGGAACTGGAAAAAGTTTTCTGATTAAAGCAATTGCATCTTATCTGCAGAAAAGGACTGAATCGCCGCTGTCTTGTGTTGTTACCGCTCCAACTGGGCTGGCAGCACATAATATTAAAGGGATTACTTTACATCGTTTCCTGATGCTGCCAGTGGAGCATGATAACAAATTGCAATATCACAAGCTATCTGGAAATGCGTGTTCCGAAGTTTCGAGAGTCTTGAAGAAAATGAAACTTCTTATCATTGATGAAGTAAGCATGGTGTCAAATATAATGCTTGCTTTTGTGCATTTGAGAATGCAAGAAATTCTTAGAACAGACTATGATGTTTTATTTGGAGGAAAACATATTATTGTTTTCGGAGATCTTCTGCAGTTGACTCCAGTGAAAGGACAACCTCTGTTCAAAATGCTCACGCATGAAGATATCAGGAAGTGCCTAGGAAGCATTGGAAACGTTAATATATGGTTAAACTTCAAATATGCAGAACTGCTTCAAAGTATGCGGCAGGCAAAGGATGAAGATTATAAAAATATTTTACAAGATGTAAGAGTCGGAAAAATAAGTCAGCAAGGGAAAGAAGCTTTACCTGGACGGTTAATTTCAAATTTGTACCCAAATGAAAACATTCTTCCAGAGAATATTTTTAAGAAAATTAACGAGAAGAAATCTGGCATATGTTTGATGCCAACTCTGAAAGAATGTTCCATGTTCAACAACAAAATGTTAAATTTAGAAAATGAAGAGATAGTGAAACTGGAAGCTACAGATAAAATAGAGCATATGGGAGCAACAATTGTTTTGTCTGAAAATTTGAAATCAAAATTGGATTCATTAGAGAAGACTATATCTAAAACTGCTGGTTTTGAAAAGACTCTGAATGTGTGTTTGAATTGTCGTATCATTTTGAGAAGGAATTTAAATGTTGAAAGAGGTCTGGTAAATGGAGCAATGGGTCATGTTGTTGGTTTTGTGAATTACAAAAATAGAGATGAAATTGAAATTTTTAAAATTAAATTTGATGGCATTGATGAAATAGAACAAATTTGCCGTTGTTCAGCTAGATTTTTGCTCGTGAAAGACTTATATGTTCGCCGAAAACAGTTTCCTATTTGTTTGGCATATGCAGTGACAATTCATAAATCTCAAGGTTTAAGTGTAGATAGTGCTTTGGTGAACATTGGAAGTTCTGTGTTTAAAGAGGGTATGGCATATGTGGCATTATCACGAGTCAGAACTTTATCAGGATTGTACTTGATTGAGTGTGATGAAACAAAGATTTATGCTGATCTAGATTGTGTTAAAGAATACAATAGGTTAAGAAGAGAGTATGCTCCACATTTGCCTCAATATCCTCTGTTTGAAAAACGTGTGGTAGGCCGAAAAAGAAGAAATGAGATTAATTGCAGTGAGGTATTAGCAAAAAGGCAAAAAGTAGATAAAAGTGTAATTGTAAAGAGAAAGAAAAAGGATTCTGTTGAAGATGTTGTTGGATTTCAGTTTGAAAACAGTTCTGGTGTCAACTGCTATGCTAATGTAGTAGTTAATGTTGGTTTTTTTCTTCTAAATTTACAAAAACAGATTGTCGAAAATCGGGAACAAACATTGTGCTGTTTATTGAATTCTGTGTTAGAGAAATGTAGTAGTGATAGAGCAAAAATAGAAAGTGTTTCAGAAATTAGAAATCTTCTAGACATATGTTCAGGTCAAAATCAATTTTCACAGATAATTCAGCAGGATTGTCAGGAATTTTTAATGTATATGTTTGATGTATTGGAAAATGAAGGAGTAGATATAAAAAATCTTTTTAACCTTTCTTATCAATGGCAACATGACTGTGCTAACTGTGCTTCATCAAGTACTACTAGAATAGACTCTGAAAGATTTATATATTTGACTTTACCAGACTGCAAATCAGTGCCTTTTAATAATCTAGTTAAAGCAGCGGATCACAATATGGTGTGTACCCAATGTAAGTCTATAATGCTGTCCACATCATTTCTACAAAGTTATGGTCACTATGTCATTTTAATGTTCCAACGATGTAGACCTGATGGAACTAAATTGACAACTTCTATTAAAAATTTTGTGGCTTCTCAGTTATCGATATCAGGAAGAACCTTTGCAACTGTAGCTATTATTTTTCATGACGGTCCTTCTACAACATCAGGGCATTACACATGCTATTTAAAAACTTCTAAAGGTTGGACCCAATGTAACCACACTCATTTGACTTTCAAACAACGTTTGCCTTTTGGCTTTATAAATTCATACCTAGTGTTTTTACAGCCAAAATTTAGGTAAAAGTAATTGGCCTATGAAGACAGGAGCAGTTAATAAAGGTTATTTTGCTGTTTAAAAATTTATTCTGAGTAAAAGTGATCCAGGCAATATAAAAAATTGACTTGTCATATAGGTACTGTAAGTGGATCTCATAGTAAGTGATATTAGTATTATACAAAATGATGAACATGACTGAGTCAGAGATGGTTTTACAAATACTTAAATATTGTGAAAATGTTGTAGAGCCTTTCTTTCAGAACGTTGGGAAAAAGGTCATTTCAGAGTGCCTTAGAATTAATTTGAAAATATACTCATACATCTGACACTATTTGGCCAAATGGAAAGGTGCAGGAATGAGTAAAGAGTCATGACTGAAAAAAAGGAGTATATGAAAATATTGAAAATATTTCAGATGTTTTTGGAGCTTTTCTTGTAGAAAGTCGATGAAATGGATTTTTAAGTGAACAGCAAAGTACTTTGCAACGAGAAAAGGACCTCCATTATACAGTATTTGGCCTCAAGGAAAAGTAAGTCAATCAAAGATTAGCGTACATTTGTCATTTGTCAGTATCTAAGGTTTTTTTTAAAACACAATCTTTTAGATTGTGGTTTTTTTTCCCCGCTGTCATATGATGAGTAATTTGAACTCACTGTTTTAAGTGAAATTCAATATATTCTGAGAACAGCAAAAATAAACTATGTAACATGTTGTACAAGTTATTTTATACTTTGGATTGTGTAAATTAAATTGTATTCCCATTCTTTGACACTCACTTTCCTTTTTCCATCCTCTTTCAGCTCTTTTTTACTCACTCATAATGTCTTTCTCTCATTCTCTGTAACCCCGTTCCTTTACTCCACTTCTTTGACAACCCCTTATTCTCATTTCAACTGTGTGCATCCCCTCTCTCCCTTGCATAACTTTTCAGCTTTCAGTCTCTCTGCTTTACTTCCCTTTTCCGTATTTTCCTCTGCTCTTTTAGTAATTCCTGTTTACTCATTCACTACTTCTATGTCCTCAGTGCCTCACTCTCCTTGTGTTATGTTCAGTTGTGTTTATCTACCTTCTATCACTTCTTTTTCAATAACTTCACTGCTCCTCTCTCATCGTTTTTCATCCCATTTCTTTTAATCTGGTTCCATTACTATCCCTCATTTCCTTTCTTTCAATAACCTTCTCTTTACTTTCATCACCAAATTATTTTCTTTCAGTACCACTGTTTTAGTCGTCTTCTCCTCTCTTTCCTTTTTTTGCTCTCTTACTCATTTCCTTTTCTCACTCATTGTACTCCACCTCACTCAGTTTTTCTCTAGTGTGTCTGCCTACTAACTTCCTCAGTCCATTTCCCTCAATCGTTGTATATTATCCTCTCTCCCTTCATCCTTTCACTCTATGACTGTTCTTCACTTACTCTCAGTTATCTTCTATTCCTCATTCTTCTGAATGCATCCTTAATTAGACTGTTTTCTGTCTCAGTCATTATCTTTTTACTTACTTCTGTTTCCTGATTTAGTTTTGCTAACTCACATTGTTTTAGTATCTTTCTTACCTTCAGTTCATTTGTCTGTTCTTCTCTCTCTCTTTGTCAGTGAATCTATCAGCCTGATTCATGTAGCTAATAGCGCTCGCAAAAGGGCCAGATTCTGAGAATCTGGCCCTTTGCGAGTGCGATTTTTGCATTTGGTATTCACAATCCCAAAATGCAAAAATCGCTATTTAAGAATTCGCATATTTGCGAGGAATGGCATTTAAGGAATCTCTAATAGAGATTCCTCAAATGCTATTCATGACACAAAAAAAATTTGCGATTTTACACTTTTGGGCCGCTATTTACCGAGAGGTCAGACCTCTCGGTAAATAGCAAAAACTCAGAAAAATGCTTTTAAAAGCATTTTTCTAAGTTGCATGTTGCACACACACATGTCCAAATGTGCATTTTAGGGGTGCTACAGGGTGTCCTTCAAATCGCTATCTGATTTGCGAGTAGCAAATTGCTACTCGCAAATGAGGGATACTCCCCAAAAGGCCCATAGGAATGAATGGGGAGTCATTCCTTTTTTTGCGAGTAGCAAATTGCTACTCGCAAATAGAGAACATGTAGGAATCGCTATTGATTTAGCAATTCCTACATGAATGCCGTTTTGCGTGTCCTCAATAGCGAGTCGCTATGATTCGCTATTAGGGCCACGCAAAACGGCCCGTACATGAATCAGGCTGTATATGCCTTACTCTTTGTAATTTGCTCTCCTTCTATTTCTTTTTCTCTCTTTTTGTCCTTCTACCTTACTTTATTTCCCTTTCTGTGTCCTTCACTCTTACTTTATTTCTAAATAGAGTGTTATGATTTTTAACCTCTTCATTTGTATCTTTTAATTTAAAATACATATTTCATTAATTATAACTTATTTTTTCTTCTCTCTTTCACAGATACAAACTGTAGTAAAAAAAATTAATTAAAGTTACATTTATTATATGGTAAGTATGACTAAAAAAATGTAGTTTGTCATCACCCTTTGCTTTAAGCTCACTAACATTTTCTCAATCAACCTCACTCCTGTGTCTTTACTCTGCTTCCCTTACTTATTCTTATTCTACATGTTTACTCCCCTTTCCCTATTTTCCCTCTCATATTCAACTTCTTTCAATCCCTATTCTTTACTTCACTTACCCTCTGTTCCATTCCTTTGCTTCTTCACTCATTCTCTTTTTCTTAATTATTTACCTTACTCCTACACATACACGTCATCCCTTTCCCAACACATACACACACCTCTAACATACACCCCACACACACACCTCAAACACACACACACATTCCATACACACACATACATCGAACACATATACGCCCCACACTCATACACTCCTCACGCATATTTCACACACCCTCACCTCCACCCACACCGGAACACCCCACACAGCCACACCCACAGACACACCTTACACACCCACACCCCGACCTACACCCACTGACTCCCAATAAGTCACACACACTGCATTACTTATCTTTCTTTGCTGTTTCACTCAAGCCCATTCAGGTACTGTTTCCTTTACTCTCTTTGTCCTTTCTCTTTCTCACTCCCCATGTCTTATCCTAATTCAATTTTTCCCCCTCTTTCACCCCTCTTTACTTATACTACCTGGTCTTTTCTCACTTTCCCTCATCGTTCTTCATTTATCCCGGTTCCGCCACTACCCTTCATTCCCCATTTTTTACTGTCCTTTCTTTTTCTTTTAACAGCCAGTCACATTCTCCCACTATGTCTACTTTAGTGTTCTTCCTCTCTCTTCCTTTCTTTTGCTCCTTTAGTCAGTTTACTTTTCTCACTTTCATCCAATTACACCTTCTCTATTTTTTACTATGTAATAAACAATCCCTCTGTGTTCATCCTGTAGCTCTTTTTCTCTTAACATAACTCTCTTAGTGTTCTTCTCTCATGCTAAGTGCTTCATAAATTTTTTTTTTCTTTTTTTGGGGGGGCGCGCCCGGTACGCGTACCCTAAGGACAAAAAATTGACTGAGATCCTTTAAAAATATAGGTTTAATTTTATATATGAAAGGTAGTTCTAAAAAGAACAGTTTTTTTCTTCATTTTGTTGTTTTATATTTTTTTTATTGTTTTTTGAACATTTTGTACTTTTTTTGGCTTTTCAAAACAGTTTTATATTTTTTTGTATTTTTTATGGGAAGAAACAAAGAGAAAGGGAATTGAAAATGGCTCAACTGGAGCAAAAAACAAAAAACGGAAAAAATTACTTCTTTTTTTGGGGGCAATCGTGATTGTCACCAGCAATGACGATGAGCTTTACACTCTTTTCCCCAAAGGCCATAAGCTTGCCACATCCAGTACAAGTGACTTTAAAATCACCAAATCGTTCCTGGATACAAGGCATCACCTCTGATGTTTCTGGTCCCGATTGAGTGGGTTGCTTTCTTTTGGAGCTGGTCCTTGAACACTGGGGGAGGTGACTGGCCAATTCCCTGATCCCTGCACGAGAATAGTTAGCAGGATGCTTCCGGGTCATATGCCGAATCATGGTATTATTACCAAATGAATATTTTTTATCTGGATTGCCCCTTGGGAGTTCTGCACCACAGATTCGACATGTTACCTTGGCCGCATTAACTTTTTTCTTGCCCTCTGGAAGTGAAAAAAACTCCCATACAATGTGTTCTTTTGGCTTGTATGGGGTATTTTGTTCAGGCAGCCATCTGCTCCCCTCCTCCTCTTCCTCTTCCTCCTCCTCCTCTTCTTCACCACCAATGTATTGTTGTGGTGGTCCTCTTGGTGGTTGTGGTGGTGGTGGTGGTGCAGATGCTCCAGCTGTTGCTGCTACAGTAGCCATTTCAAAGTACAAAAGAATTGTCTCTGTAGATGAAACAGGTCTTCCTCAGTCAAAGGACAAAGTCAGAGTAAGGAAGAAAGGTGGGGTTTTTTATCATTTGGAAAAAAAACTGTGCTGAACCAATCAGAAGTGTTATTTTCAGGTCACAAGACCAAGGCTTTACTCATTTGGAAACCAAAACTGTTCTGCACCAATAGAAAGTGTTATTTTCAGGTCACAAGACCCAGGCTGGTCACACGACCCAGGCATTACTCATTTAGAAACCAAAACTGTTCTGCACCAATAGAAAGTGTTATTTTCAAGTCACATGACCCGACCCGCTTACGCTACGCGCCCCGGGGCGCGCCCGTAGTCGCGCTCCGGGGTGCGCCCGCGGGTGCGTAGCGCAAGCGCGTCAGAATGTTTCGCGATCGCGTGCTTTTGGTTGCGATTATGCTGTGCGTCATATGACGCATCACGCGTGTAGGCGATACGTCTCGATGTTGTTTTCGTTTGCGGCAATAGCACTCCCCGGACGCTCCCCGGTCCGCGCCCCGGGGCGCGCCGTAATATTGCGCTTACCCGTGCGTTCACTGGTACGCGCCCTGGGAGCGCCCCCGGGTTAAAAATTAAAAAAATAAATACATTTTTACATATTTATACAATATAAAATTTGTTTTAAAATTTTTCACTTTCTATACCTATAAAGATTTGCTATTAAAAAACCATTGAAATTCACTGAAAAAACCATAGGTTTCACACCAGTTATAGTTAGGAATTAGCATTTAAAAAACCTATTAAATTCACTGAAAAAACCATAGGTTTTACACCAGTTATAGTTAGCTGGAAATTTTACTCGCATAAAACCATTGAAATTCCCACGTTATAGTTAGTTGGACTCACTATAACTTGCGCGTGCACTGCTGATGACGTCACATATTACATCACTCATGACATGGTCAGTGACATCACTCATGACATCACTGATGACACCATCCAGTGAATGTGTGTCTTTCTGAAAAATAAATATGTGTTATATATGTATATGTAAAAGTTGATGGAAGAATAAATGTTTAAATAAGTGTTTATATGGATGTTTTTGTTAAAAAAAATTGATTGGTTAACTGGTTTATTAAGTGTATCTTGGTTTTTCAGTGAATTTCATAGATTTTGTAAATGATAATTCTTAAATGTGTTAATTATTATTTTTTTTATTTTTTTTACTCATTTACCTCATTCATATAATAAATATTTACATCTTATTTTGTTTCATATTTAATTGTAAAATAATAAAAAAATTAAATACAATTTTTTTTATTAATACATTTTTTTTACAAACATAATTTTATATTCTTCCTTTTTTTTTTAGGATAACGGCACGGTACGCATCCCGTAATCGCACCGTTGTTTGTACTGTAAAAATTTTCTCTGCGCGTATCTACGCACATGTTACGCATACGTTTTGACGTTACGCGGCGCATCGGCACTACCGCATGACGTCATTTACGTACGACGCCCCGTGCACGTACCCCTGAAAGTTTTATCATGGTAGACATTATCTGGGATAATGAAGAAAATGTTTTTTTTTATCTTTTAAGAACCGTATATTACTTTTTAAAGTAATTACGAATCTCGCGCCGGTGCGTTGTACGTGCGTCGTACCGTAAGCGCACCGTACGAGTCCGTACAGTCATGTGACATGAAAAGAAGAGATTTCATTGATTCATAATACTTCCTACTGCAATTGTTGAAGGACCCCTCCCATTTTGTTCATTCTACTTTGACTTTTGGAGGAGTAGGACCCTTTCTTTGTAGCTCAACTAATCTGAAAGTTTATTTGAGTATTATGGCTGCACAATATCCACAATCTTATGAAGATTCTTCAGATGACAACACCTTTCTGGCAGAACCTCCTCCCAAGAAAAAGAAGGAGGCATTTATTTGGAAATTTTTCACTTTTCCTGAACACCAAAAAAAAGTGAACGCACCAGTGGTGACCTGCAAAATTTGCAGTACAACTCTGTCTCGCGGGGACCCAAATAAAAAATATTCTTTTGGGACGGCTAGTATGGACCGACACGTAAAAAATTTGCATCCTCACAACTACGCAAGAGCGAAGACTCGCAGTCCGCAGGATTTTCCACCACCTGCAGTTCCGAGCACCTCAAGTGCACCGCCACCACCATCAGGAAGCACTCCTACTAAAATGATAGTTCCTCAATTTGCCAACATCATGTTCCTCTGCAAGTTTTGCAATGAACTAATATGTTATGGGGAGCAGTCGAGGACCTTATTTTTAGGAGGGAGGTGCAGCACAAATGCCCCAAAAAATGATTTTTTTTTGTGTTCCAGGTCTACTGTTTTTTTTGTTAAAAGTTCTATTTTTCTAGTGTTTGTTGCTACAAAAACCCCCACAAAATTGTTAAAAAAAACTACAAAAAAATTACAAAAAAAACAACAAAAAAACGGTTCTTTTCAGAACTACCTCTACTGGTCAAAAAAAGAACTAAATTTCTATGTTTGTGTGTAAAAGTTTGTCAGAGTGAATGGCTAGTTCATAAATGAATGAATGAATATGAAAGTGCAAAACTATAAGGATTTGGTACAGCATAAATCTATAGGGTGTTTACCTATAGTATACTGCACTACCTCCGAAGCAGTGAAATGTAACATATGTGTATAAATATATTACAAGTCTATGCTTCAATTTGCACTATTAGTGAAACTGCGTGAATGAATTTGTATGTATTAAGGGCGGTTTTACAACCCCTTGTGTCTGTTTTACACAACCGTTGTATCATTTGTGATGCAGCAGTGGTGCAAAAGATGCACCATGATGTATGCTATTTACAATCTGACGTACTTGGAAGGTGCGTCATATTGTAAAGCCGTGCGCCAAAAGGACGCTTTCCTGCATACATGGGGAATGTTCTGGTGCAGGAACGTCTCCTAAAAGTGACTAAGTGAAATTTATAATATTTCATTCAGTCACATTTCGGCTTATACTGCGTCAAAACCCTGCTCCTGTTTGAAACAGGTGTAAGGATTGACACAGAATTATAATCATAGGGCCCAAAATTGTCTGTACTATAAATGTAGGACAGCATCAAAAGGCCATGGTTGTTGCTAGAAACACCCCAACCAACAACCATTGCACACCCCTTTAACGCATAACACTGTATTAAAGGGTCTCATATTTATCAGGCAACAGTACACCAAAAAAGTGCCATAGAGCTACCTTAAAAATATTATGCTGACAGCTGTGCCACAGAACATCACAAATAGTGACATTCTAATGGCGCAAGAAATCTCATAAACGAGGCTGTGAATGATTACAATTCTGCAAGGAGACTGTCTAAACGGGTTTGAAACAGTCCATGCCCTAAGCCCACTTTACCTCATAACTACTTTGGTACTGCCTCAATGATTAGAAACCTGCAAGGAAACTATCTGGTTGAATGTATAGCAGCTTCACTTTTAGAATATAATCTTATAGTCCACCATAGAGGGCTATACCGGCTATTAAAGGCTCACTCCACCGTTATAGGCCACGAGCCGAAGGTGAGGGCCTTTAACAAGGGAGAGAGACTTTAATAGTGGTATACCCATCTACGAAGGGCTATAAGGCTATTAGAACATTCTGTCACTAGAGGACAGAATGTTCTAACAAAAAAAACAAAGCCTTTTGGGAGCGTGAGGGGATTGGGATTGGATGCTGACATTGAAGGTGTGACATACAAGTGTGTAGGTGGTTAGAGGACTGTATGCGTAGTGGATAGGGGTTTGAAGCAGTCAATGTGCTAAGGCCTGGGTCACTGCATGAGTACTTGGGTACTGACTGAATTATTAGAGTACTACAAGGAGAGTGCCTGGGTGAATTTATAAGTGGTTGGGTTGTGACGCAGTGAATGGATTAGTACTTGGTGCTGAACGGGTCATTATAGGTGTGCAAGAGGAGTGACAGGTTGTTTGCTGGAGTGTTTGGATACTGACTGGGGAATTGAAGGCGTGAAAGACAAATGCGTAGGTGCTTAGAGGACTGCATGCGTATTGGAGAGGGGTTTGTAGCAGTCTATGTGTTAAGCCCTGGGTCACTGCATGACTACTTGGGTACTGACTGAATGATTAAAGTACTGCAAGCAGAGTGCCTACTGAATTTTAAATAGCTTCATTTTTACCACAGTGCATACAAAAGACATTCTGTTGAATAGCTCTGTGCAATACGAAATCAGCAATCACAGAGACTTTGCCAGAAGTCAAAGGATATACACCTGGAAATAAAAACTATAAAACACAAGTTTGAAGCACTCCATGCTGTAAGACTCAGTTTATACCATAATAACTTTACTAGTAGCTCAGAGATGCCTTTTGGGAGCGTGAGGGGATTGGGATTGGATGCTGACATTGAAGGTGTGACATACAAGTGTGTAGGTGGTTAGAGGACTGTATGCGTAGTGGATAGGGGTTTGAAGCAGTTAATATGTTAAGGCCTGGGTCACTGCATGAGTACATGGGTACTGACTGAATGATTAGAGTACTGCAAGGAGACTGCCTGGTTGAATTTATAAGTGGATGGGTTTTGGCGCAGTGAATGGAATAGTACATGGTGCCGAATGGGTCACTTGAGGATTGCAAAGAGAGTGACAGGGTGTTTGCTGGAGTGTATGGATATTAACTGGGGAATTGAAGGTGTGAAATACAAGTGTGTAGGTGGTTAGAGGACTGCTTGCATAGTGTATAGGGGTTTGAAGCAGTCTATGTACTAAGGCCTGGATCACTGCATTAGTACTTGGGTACTGTCTGAATGATTAGAGTACTGCAAGAAGAGTACCTGGGTGAATTTATAAGTGGTTGGGTTTTGGCACAGTGAATGGATTAGTACATGGTGCTGAATGGGTCACTAGAGGAGTGCAAGGGTAGTGACAGGGTATTTGCTGTAGTGTATGGATACTGACTGGAGAATTGAAGGTGTTAAAGAAAAGTGTGTAGGTGGTTAGAGGACTGCATGCATATTGGAAAGGGGTTTGTACCAGTCTATGTGTTAAGCCCTGGGTCACTGCATTACTACTTGGGTACTGACTGAATGATTAAAGTACTGCAAGCAGAGTGCCTACTGAATTTTAAATAGCTTCATTTTTACCACAGTGCATACAAAAGACATTCTGTTGAATAGCTCTGTGCAATACGAAATCAGCAATCACAGAGACTTTGCCAGAAGTCAAAGGATATACACCTGGAAATAAAAACTATAATACACAGGTTTGAAGCACTCCATGCTGTAAGACTCAGTTTATACCATAATGACTTTACTAGTAGCTCAGAGATTACAATTGTACAAGAAGACTCTCTCAAACCATTTTTAATTTTTAATCATAAATTTATTTTTGTAACATTTCATAATGTAATACAACATCTAGCATGATTTCATCAGTAATTTCATTTGCTTCTTCATCAATTTCTAAACTTGTGACATTAAAGTCAATATCATCTAATGCTTCAATGAAGTCATTGTCCAAACTTTCATCCAAAAAATCACAGGTTATATCTTCTGCACCAATAGGTTGTTCTTCATTGCTACTGTCTACAAATTGTACCTTCAAGTCCTCTATCAGACTGTTAGAAATTTCAAAAGTGTCTTTGATGTTCTTCTC
The DNA here is from genome assembly GCF_964261635.1 of Lissotriton helveticus. Taxonomy (NCBI): domain Eukaryota; kingdom Metazoa; phylum Chordata; class Amphibia; order Caudata; family Salamandridae; genus Lissotriton; species Lissotriton helveticus. The sequence goes on along the minus strand of NC_136057.1, from coordinate 2,012,261,331 downwards.
AAGTTGATCCATAATACATGTTATTATGTTGCTGTACCTTGCAGGAAAATATAAACACTTCATTTTAACATTTTCCCTAATAGATAATACAAAACTAGCTTTATCAACTATTTTGCCCTTTAAAAACTATTACGCAGAAACCTTTCTCAAGTACTTTATATGATTATATCAATTAAATGTGTTCATAAGAATTTGTACTTATAACATTTCCTTACATTTTTAAACCAATCATTGTTTATCATTTTAGAAATAAGCTAAGGCTATTATAATAAAATGCAGTACTAAAAAAATAAAAAATATCTATTCAGCTTACCAATTCCAAAGCAGTTGATGTGCTGTAGGTAAATACAAAGAAGACAAGTACACTCACTATAAATGTTTTTTAAATTTCTTCAAATGTGTTTCAAAGATACAAACCATCTTTACAAACTTTTGTAGACGTACATCCCATCGATCATTTTCAATAGTTAGTCATACTTACCTTCAAAATAATAAATAAAAAAAATAATAATTAATGCAAATTTACCATCTGTAGAAGACAAAACAATACAGTTACAATTTATCTTATACAACACAAAATCATTTCTAAAGCATTTAATTTGCCTTTTTTGCTGTTCTCAGAATATATTGAATTTCACTACAAACAGTGAGTTCAATAGTACTCATCACATAACAGCGGGCAAAAAACTAGACAATCAAGAAGATTATCTTAAAAAAAAAAAAACAACAAACTCTATAAATATTTCAAAAATAGAAAAAAAATATATCTTCCTGGGCAGATTTATGATGGGAATGCGCCACGTTTGCGTCACGCAACTGCGGCGTAAACGTGGCGCATCGCTATGACCCATTTACAACATGACGCATCTAGGCAGATGCGTCACGTTGTAAAGCCCTGCGCCACTTTTGGGCGTTCCGGCGCAGGGTGGGCGTTCCGGGGCAGGTGCGCCTCGCAAAAGTGGCTGAGTGAAATCTATAAGATTTCACTCAGTCACTTTCAGGCCAATGCTGCGTCAAAACCCTGCGCCTGCTTGAAGCAGGCGTAGGTCTTGACGCAGCATTATAAAGATGGGGCACCCTCGAGCCTTGCTGGAGCTGCGTCGCGCTTGCAACGCAACTCCAGCAATGCGCCACCTTTACGGCACAGATGTGTCACGCATCTGTGCCGTTTTTGCCCCATGATGCGCCGCATTGTAAATGCAGCGCACCATGGGTGGCGGAGCAGCGGCGTAATATAACTGGCGCATCCATGGGGATGCACCAGTTATCATAAATCTGCCCCTAAATGTTTTTTTCTAAGACCAATTTCTTACATAACTATGAGGTATGTCAACATTATTACTTTTATTCTATGATAACATTTGAAAAAAAGTTGTTAAAGGTTTCACAAACTTTTCCTCATGGCCAAATAGAATGTCTGTAATTCTTACTTTGAAAGATGATCAAAAGTAACTCTGAACATTTGCCTTCCAGTATTCTGTTCCACAACCATTGATATCATTTGCACCGTACACCACTACTGATCCATCAACCCAACGCTATTCAACATCTTCATAGCCACCCTTACACAAGTGGCTCGCCATCTCAACCACAACATCATCTCTTACGTCGACGATACCCAGCTCATCCTGTTCCTCACCAAGGAACCACATAACATAACAAATAACCTCCACAACATAATTAAAGATGTCACCAAGTGGATAAGGAGCAGCTCTGTAAATCTGAACTTGCACAACATGGAGATACTCATCCTCAAACCCACCTATTCACCTTCAGATGACTTCTGCTGGCCAACTACACTATAAACAGTACCAACACCTACTAACCATGAATGCAACTTATGATTCATCCATAACTCCTCGCTCTAAATGTGAAAGCAAGTCTACAGCATCTCCTCATATTGCTATAACACCCTAGACATGCTCTGCTATATTTAGAAATGGAGTCTAACCAAGAGAAGAAGAACAGTGACACAGGCCCTCATTAACAACAAACTACACACTTGAAACACTCTACACAGGAATTTCAAGCAAACACCTACAACGACTATTACAAATCCAAAACACCTCCAACTGACTGATCTTCAATATCCTCTGCTGCAGCCACATCACCCACGACCTCATACACCTACACTGCTTTAACATCAACATGAGGAATATCCTTCAAATTCCTCACCCTCCCTTAGAAAATACTCTACAACACCAAATTAATGTACCTTAACAGCAGTAATCATGCAGCCATGCAGACTGTTCCACGTTCAGCTTAACTAGTAAGTACTCGCAGTCTTGTTCTAACTGCTCTCTGTCACTCGAGGTTCCTCAACTTTGTCATAGCTGTACTCCTCAACCGCCGATTATCCCAAAAACAGTACATAACTTTTTCACAATGAACTGTCGTTCCGTACCAAAGCACAGACGTGAGATGTTCGACCTCCTAAACGATGAACAACCGGACGCCCTCTTTCTCACGGAGTCGTGGCTTCATGACGGCTCTGGCCCGGACATCGCTGAAGCACTCCCGCTAACTACGCTATGGTCAGGTGTGATAGGGTGGCCAAAGTTGGTGGGGGCATTGCTATTATTTTCAAAAATGTATATCAATGCCTTTTAGACCGTATTAATTTACAAAATTGTGAAGCCGCGTCTTTTAGACTTGTCCTTCATCCCAAAATTTCCCTAAATGGCATCCTAATCTACCGCCCACCGGGGCCAGCCAACGACTGGGTCTCTCACCTGTCTGAGCTTATTGCCTCTGTGCTTCCGAGTTCTAGTACTCTTCTAGTAGTGGGTGATTTTAATATTCATTTGGACGACCTTAGCAATAGTGTAGCTAGAACCCTGCTTACTGACCTCCATGCGATGAACGTAATTTTACATAATCATGGTTCCACACACAAAGGTGGACAACTCTTAGACCCCATTTTCTCCAATCTGCCAGACCTACAATGCCTTCCGGCTTTGCCCGTCCTTTGGTCAGATCACTATTTACTCAAATTCAGGATCTCGCCCTTGACTACCTCAGCTCCGCACAGAGGCAACCACGTCGAAAGGAGAAGGGCATGGAGGAAATTGGACATCGGCTCCTTGAATAAAGGTCTTGCCTCCCATCTCCCTTTGGATTTGTCCACATCAGCTGATGCGGAAACTTCTGCGATGCTGATGGACTCCTGGCTGAAAAACGCTATTGATTCCGTCCTCCCCGCGTCTCTAAAGCAGGACGTACCTCACAAGATGCCAGCCCCTTGGTACACCGAGGCATTAAAAGTTGGGAAGTCCCGGTGCAAGAAGCTTGAGCGCATTTGGCGCAAAGATTTTTCTAAGCAGGCAGGTCTGGCCTACTGAAATGCCTTAAAATCTTACCACAAAGCGTGTGCCTCTACTAGGGCTAGCTTTGTGACGAAGTCCATAACAGATGCCTTCGACAAATCCAAAGTCCTGTTCGGCATAGTGAAAAATCTTGCAGGCTCTTTCACATCAGCAAAAGCTCCTCCTCTGACAAATAGGAAATGCAATGAAATTGCCCAGTTCTTCATAAGTAAGGTGGAGAAGATCCACCAGGACATCTCCACCTGTAATCCCAACAACAAGTCTTTAGCTCAACCCACTCCAGTAGAGGATGCACCCCGGTCCGTGACCTCTGTCCTCCATCCGCTTCTAACTTGGCCTGTACTACAGCCTGAAGGTCTTCACGAAATGCTCTGCAATAAAAAATCTAGCTCCCCTTTGGATCCCCTCCCTATCTCTGTACTTAGGGCGCTCGATCCCCCGCAATTGTCTACAATCTGTTCCACTTTGAATCTATCACTAAAGACTGCCACGGTTCCTGCCATCTGGAAACATGCAAAGGTTACGCCACTTTTGAAAAAGCCAACTGCTGACCCGGAGCTCCTTGCCAACTACCGCCCCATTTCACTGTTACCTGCTTTTTCCAAGGTCCTCGAGCGTCATATCCACCTTCATCTCACTCAGTTTGTGAGCTCCAACAACTTACTTCATCCCTCGCCGTCTGGTTTCCGGCCTGGTTTCTCGACGGAGACCACACTCCTGGGCGTCACAGAGAACCTGCGGTCCCTGCTTGACAAAGGTGAAATGGCCGCGCTGATATTACTTGATCTCAGCGCGGCATTCGACACTGTCTCACACAAAATCCTTCTAGACGACTTAGCCACCATGGGCGTAGAAGGATCGGCTTTGGACTGGCTGGCCTCTTTTCTTTCTAAGCGCACCTTTCAAATTTTCTCCCATTCCGCCACCTCCAATACCTATTCACCGTCCCACGGTGTCCCTCAGGGTTCTATTCGCAGTCCCCTACTTTTTAATCTTTATGTCACCCCTCTGGCTCACATAGCTGATAGCGTCGGTCTCATGCTATTCACATATGCCGACGACTCCCAGGTCATCTTTTCACTTACCAACTCTGACAAGGCCTCCTCCTCACTCCTTCAGCTTGGACTTGGAGAAATAGCAAAATGGATGAATCACAATCTTCTCAAGCTGAATGGCGAGAAGACGGAGGTCCTTGTCCTAGGACATAATCCTAACCTGTGGACTTCGATACACTGGCCGGCAAATCTGGGTCCTCTTCCCGTACCAGTGGAGCAGGTACGAAATCTGGGCGTAGCCATTGACAGGGACCTGACAATGCAATGTCAAGTCAGTAAAGTATCAGCCACATGTTTCACCATTATACGTTGGCTTAGAAAGATCCTGTGGATGCTGCCTGATGACACAAGGAGGACGGTGGTGGGTGCCTTGGTCACCTCCCGGTTGGACTATGGCAACATACTCTACCTGGGGGTGGCCAAGGCTGTCACCCGACACCTGCAGCTGGTACAAAATGCTGCAGCGCGTTCTCTTAGCGATTGCCGTAAAACTGACCACATATCCAGCTGCCTCCGCGATCTTCACTGGTTGAAGATGGAAAACCGGGTGAAGTTTAAGGCTCTCACCTACATGCACAAAATCAGTCACAAGACGGCACCTAGTTATTTACAGACCCTAGTAAAATCCTATTCCCCCTCCCGTTTCCTCCGCTCTTCCTCCCAATTCCTCTTCTCTGTGCCCAGGGTCAAGCTCTCCAGAATGGGAGGCCGTTCCTTTGCCTATTTGGGGCCTAAGCTATGGAACTCTCTTCCTTTGGTCATTCGGTCTGAGGACAGCCTTATTTGTTTTCGTAAAGCCCTTAAGACCTGGCTTTTCGATCAAAACTATTTGGCCTATTATTCTTTGTTAGCTGCATTATCTCAGCGCCGGGAGACCCTTACGGGTAGCTGTCGCGCTTTATAAGCCCAAATAATAAATAAAATAAAATAAATCATGAAAGGCCAAAATTTAGCTCTTCAAATTTAGGCTTTAAAAATATTAGGTAAGAATTTGGTAACTCTTTAGGCAAACGTTGCTTAATAACTAATTGAGTATCATCACAATGTATTCAGCCTTTCAGACATCTTAAAAAAAGTGTAGTGTCCAGATGTTGTAGAAGGTCCATCATGAAAAATATTTGCAACAGCTACAAAAGTTCTTCCTGATATTGATACTTGAGTAGCTACAACATTTTTAATTAAAGTTTACAATTTTCTTCCATCAGCTCTACAACGTTGCAGCATTAAAATTACATACTGTCCATAGCTTTGTATGCATAATGTTCATAACATTTCTGACTTACATTGCCTACACTCCATGTTTTGAGTAGCTCCTCTAAATAAATTATTAAAGGACACTGATTCACAGTCTGGTAAAGTCAAATATATAAATCTTTCAGTGTTTATGTTAGTGGTACATGTAAACAAACAATTTTGACACTCATGTTCCCATTTATAAGAAAGGCCAAAAAGGGTTTTAATTCCTGACAATCTTGCAGTATATTTTGTGTAAATTGAGTAGAACCAGAACATATGTCCAAAACATTTCAAATATCAGAAACCCTTTGTATTTTAGTTCTATCACTACTACATTTCTCATAAACAGAATACAACAATGAAGAGAATCTTTTCTCCCGATTTTCAGCAATTTGCTGTTGCAAACTTTGAAGAAGAAAAACAACATTAACAACTAAATTAGCATAGCAGTTGACACCACAACTATTTTCAAACCGATATCCAACATTTTCTTCAACAATATCATTTTTCTTTTTGCTTGCAGGTGCAACTTCATCTGTTTTTTTCCTTTCTCTACAGTTTCATTACAGATATTCTCAAATCTTCTTTTTCTACCTACTACACGCTTTTCAAACACTGGATATTGATCTAAATTGGCTGTATATTCTCTTCTTAATCGATTATACTCTTTCACACAATTTACATCAGCACTAACCTTTGTCTCATCAAAATCAATCAAATACAATCCAGATAAAGTTCTCACTCGGGACAAAGCAACATATGCCAAACCCTCTTTAAACACAGTACTTCCAATATTAACTAAAGCCCTATCTACACTTAAACCTTGAGATTTATGAATGGTCACCGCATATGCCAAACAAATTGGAAACTGTTTTCTGCGTACATACAAATCTTTTACAAGCAAAAAACAGACTGGACAACGACTAAGATGTAGTACTTCAGCAATTTCATCAAATTTGATTTTCAAAAATTCAATTCCATCACTATTTACATAATTAACAAAATCATCAATTTTACCCATTGCATCATTTACTAAACCCTTTTCCACATTCAAATTATGGCGTAAATTGATCCTTCAGTTTTTACATGCATATATATTATTTCCTAATCCAGCAGTTTTACTTATCGATTTCTCTAAAGAATCCAATTTCCTCTTCAACTTTTCAGTCAAAATAATAGTGATCCTTTCATGTTCTATTTTATCAATTGCTTCCAATTTTATAATTTCTTCATTTTCCAACTTTAACATTTCTTCATTGAATATAGAACATTCACGCAGTGTTGGCATTAAACAGATTACAGAGTTATTTTCTGCAATTTCCATATATATTTTCTCAGGAACAATATTTTCATTTGGAAACATATTGGAAAGTAATTGTTTCTGTAATGCTTGTTTGCCATGTTCTGTCAGTTTTCTAATCCTTATATTTTGAAGAATTTTTCCATAATCTGCAACATTTGCCTGACGCATATTTGTAATAAGTTCCTTATATTGAAAATATCACCAAATGTTAACATTTCCAATACTCCCAAAGACTTTTTGGCATCTTCATGTGTCAGTGTTTTAAACACTGGTTGTCCTTTTACTGGAGTAAGTTGTAGTAGATCTCCAAAAACTATGACATGTTTTCCTCCAAATAACACGTCATACTCTGTTTTAAGAACTTGCTGCATTCTTAAATGCACAAAGGCAAGCATTAAGTTTGATACCATGCTTACCTCATCAATAACAAGAAGTTTCATTTTCTTCTTCATGACTCTTGAAACTTCAAAACAAGCTTCTCCAGATAGCTTGTGGTATTCCAATTTGTTTTCATGCTCCACTGGTAGCATTAATAAACAATGTAAAGTAATTCCTTTAATATTGTGGGCCGCCAACCCAGTTGGAGCAGTGACAACACAAGACAAATGCGACTCAGTTCTTTTGTGTAGATAAGTTGAAATTACCTTTATTAGAAAACTTTTTCCTGTTCCAGCTTGTCCACTCACGTAAAATCGTATAGATTCAAATGATAAGCAACAGCACTCTTTCTTCTCATGAAGTAAACCATGGTTAATCTGCTCTCTCACTTGCTCATATATTTCTTTCTGCTCAACATTTAGTTGTTCTTCCAAGTTTCTTAAGTTTCTCACATCTTCTAGAGCTTGATACATTGCTGTTTCCACCTCTTCCATAGCAGTTGCTGCTTCATTTTGAATAATTGGTTCTCCTAATGGATCCTGACCTAATGAAGCAGAAGTTTGACTATCATCAGAACTGTCTCTAGCAATCTCAGCTGCAATTGCAGCTTCTTGCTCAATTTCATCATTCAACATCTTCACATAATTAGCAAAAACAGGATATTCTATAGTGTTTTTAGTAGCATTGAAGGAATCTTCATAGCTCTCGAAATCTCCAAGTAATTCTAATTCTCAACGCCAAGGCTTGAAAAGTTGCAAAAGAGCTAAATAGTAAAATTCCCTTTTGTCAGGTGTTTCACAACTCAGTTTACGGTGATTAATCAAATGTTCTTTTCTTTGTTTCAACAGGCATCCTTCAGAACCAATCACGGCATATATACCATTATTGATGTTTTCTGTAATATTCTGTTTAAAAATATAATTTTGCAGCACTTCATACAGACAAATGTTCTCAAGATAATGACTTCTATTTGGATAATATGTATCCAACATATTTGTTTTCACAATATCTGTACTTTGTGGGTCCTTTTCAGCTAAATATTCAATTTATTGTACAGATTTAAGTACTCTCTTTCGTGTTGCACAAGACCTAGACTCACCCAAATGATTCTTCTAGATTTGGAGTAAAGACTTGCAGATGATAAGCGTTCCGAGCATTCATACGCTCCAATTTCTCGATGAGATAACATCGTCAAACTGTAAGTATATAATTTCTTACTTAGACTCTTCTCGTGAGAAATCTCTTCCCACATTTGCTTCAATTTTGTCTTTTCTGATTTGGTTATGTAAGATGTTACATATCGAGCAACAGCTATGGAATTGTACGCAACTTATTGAATATCCATGTTAGCATTCCACAAGGACAAAATTACTGGGTTGTAATCATTTATATATTTTGATTCTTCATTTCTTCTTAAATTGTAGGTATTTTTTGGAGACTTTCTTCTGATACTATGTCGTAGAGATGACATAAAAGTGTTCACTCTTCCTTTCGTTATTACAGGACGTGGGAATCCAAAACGACATTTGGTATAGAATTTATCCTTTGATTTGTACTTTCGTCAACAGTATTTGCTGCAACGATGGCTTTGAAATAGTAAGACTTTTTCTCTTAAGTCCATATCTTTTGTACTTTTCGGTATATCACATGTTGTATATTCTTCAATGAAAGACAATACAGTGTCATCTGAGTCTGTTCCAAATTTGGGAGCATCTTTAATCCATATTAACATATGTATGTGAGGTGTGTATCACTTACAACGCAACTTTTACGTCGTAATGCTGTTACAACGCAGCTATTACAACGCAGGATCCATTACATCGGATGCCATTACAACGCATGGCATTACATAGCAGATGGTATTACAACGCATACCATTACATCGTAAATATTGGTAAGTATATAATTTTTTTTAATTTTATTTAATATTATATAATTGATTTAATTATTATTAATTATAAATAAAAATAAATAAAAATATTTATTAATGTATTTAAATATTATAAATTAAATTTATTAATTTAAGTAATTTTTAAAATAAGTATGAGTATAGGAGTATATGTTTTGGGGTACTGAGGTATATGTTTTGGGGTGTTTGGGTATTTTTAGGTTTTAGGGCAGGGTTTGGGTTTTGGGGTACAGGGGTGTTTTTAGGTTTTAGGGCAGGGTTTGGGTTTTGGGGTACATGGGTGTTTTTAGGTTTTAGGGCAGGGTTTGGGTTTTGGGGTACAGGGGTGTTTTTAGGTTTCAGGGTAGGGTTTGGGTTTTGGGGTACAGGGGTGTTTTTAGGTTTTAGGGCAAGGTTTGGGTTTTGGGGTACAGGGGTGTTTTTAGGTTTCAGGGTAGGGTTTGGGTTTTGGGGTACAGGGGTGTTTTTAGGTTTCAGGGTAGGGTTTGGGTTTTGGGATACAGGGGTGTTTTTAGGTTTCAGGGTAGGGTTTGGGTTTTGGGGTACAGGGGTGTTTTTAGGTTTCAGGGTAGGGATTGGGTTTTGGGGTACAGGGGTGTTTTTAGGTTTCAGGGCAGGGTTTGGGTTTTGGGGTACATGGGTGTTTTTAGGTTTTAGGGCAGGGTTTGGGTTTTGGGGTACAGGGGTGTTTTTAGGTTTTAGGGCAAGGTTTGGGTTTTGGGGTACAGGGGTGTTTTTAGGTTTCAGGGTAGGGTTTGGGTTTTGGGGTACAGGGGTGTTTTTAGGTTTCAGGGTAGGGTTTGGGTTTTGGGGTACAGGGGTGTTTTTAGGTTTCAGGGCAGGGTTTGGGTTTTAGGGTACAGGGGTGTTTTTAGGTTAAATTAAATTAATTATATTATATTAATTACATTTCTTAATTAAAATAATTAAATTAAATACATTATTTTAAATAATTTAATTTAATTACAATCAAAAAAATATTTAAATTAAATTAATTTAATTATATTAATTAAATAAAATTAATTACAATTTTTATTAAAATTAATTTAAATAAATAAATTTAAATTCATTAAATAAAAATAATTACTATTTTAAAATGTATTTTAATTAAATTAATTTAATTAAATTAACTTAATTACATTTTTTTTAAAAAGGTATACTTACCTATACTTACGATGTAATGCCATGCGTTGTAATAGCATCTGCTATGTAATGACATGCGTTGTAAAGGTTTGCATTGTAATGGTTCCTGCGTTGTAAAAATTGCGATGTAACGGTCTGCGTTGTAAAATAACGCGTTGTAACATCATAGATCCGTATGTGAGGAGCACCTCTTGCTTGATACTCCTTTCTCCAAAAGAAATCCAAAACCTCTCCAAGAGGTGGATTTTTTTTATTGGTGATAAAAGACATAAGAGCTTCAAATCAATGATTGAAATACCTCCATACATTAACTGGATCTAAAGAACACAATTCTCCAGGTGTCTTGTATTCAATATTTTTTATAGTTGCATTTGCCTATCGAAGAAATTGAAGTAAATCATCCCAAGCATATTCAGCACAACTTAGAGTAAGGAACCATGTAGGAGTTCCGAAGTTCCTTAGCATACATTTAAGTTCTCCATGACAACAGTACCAGTACTCATTAGTACCACGCTGACATGCCATGAGATTAATCAAATGAGATTCCAAAACATTATCTTTCAAGTGTACTTTATCCATAAATTCCTTTGCTGAAACATTTTGCAGATGTACACCTGTTTTCAATATATGATTTACTGCATAAGAAAGTCCAGACAAATCACTCTCAAACAACAGGTGAAACAAATATGGAATACATTGTCGAAATCTTGGATCTTCAGCATACAATCTTGATGTCCGGTAATCAGATGCAGGAATCTGCACAGGTCGGTCATCATATCGTCCACCTTTTCCTGTGGGAAACAACTTAGGAAAGCAGCGAGCTTCCAAGCTTTTTTCCCATACACTAATGGGACTTCCCTTTGCTTCATTCATTTGGAACAATTATATAGTATCCCCCATCACTTCTTTAGAATGAAGTGGATGAACATTATAATGTTCGTAGATTTCCTCTGTTCTGGACACATCCACTTTTTCAATTTGTCAAGATGGCAAGTCACTGTCTTCTACAGTTATTTCTTCTTCTCTCAGAAACACATTTTCATAATATTGATTGTTTCTTATCAGATACAACGTTGCCTTTTTAACTTTCCTAACATCCACTAATTCCTGCCAGATTTTCTTACTCTTAGTAGGAACACCATTAACTAAAATAACTAAAGGTTCATCTTCTACATTTTCTACACCAATTGTTTCAATATTTTTCTTTCAATCTAGAGGCAAATATACAACTCTTCCCTTTAACCCTCTCTGTAAATCTGAAGGAGGCAATTTCCCCGTCTTAGGCTCTATCCGAACAATAGCTTGAAATGGATGAACACATTGAACAAGAATAGACTCATAGGTATTTAAATCTATCAATTCGGAAGGAATATTTACCAACTCAAGATTATTATGCACAGCTCGAGCGGAACCCAAATCAAAAGAATTCTCTACCAACAAATAAGTTGCAAAATCCTTCCACTCATTATTATTTTCCTTTTCACTTTTTAAAAACAGATCAACAATCCTGGTCTGATTTTTATAATGAGTACGTCGACAACAGATACAAGAATAATTTTACCTTTCACCAGAAATCACCTCAAACTTTGTAATTTCTTGCTCAAAATTTTCTGTACTAAAATCTTGTACATTCTCTTCTACATTTCCTTCTATTAATGTATCAATTTCTACACTTTCTTCCTCAGGACCGAAGTAACTAACCTGAATTTCATCACAAACCTTTATTACATCTGATACAGATCCATGCAAAAGAGCACTGTTTAATTTTTTTAACATTAGTGCTGAACTTTTTGCATAATACAATCTTCTCACTAATTTCTTCATTTGAGTATGAAGAACTGCTAACATCCTGAAATGGTGACAAATACTTCTACATACTTTTTTAGTAAGACAAGCCAAAGAATGACCTTGCAAACCAGTATTTTCCCCAACTCTACAAGGGTCTAATCCTTGCAACATATTAATCTTTTGTTTAACACTTTTCTTAGTATAGTTACGTAAGAAATTGCGTAAAAAATCAATAGATTCCTGCCGTACACTGCAAATACTACTGCAATTCCAAGTGTACACTGGAGCTTTAGGACGTCTCCCTAAAACGTCATCAGCTGACAACTGTTCCTCATTTCTAGGAACAATTTTCTCTTTCTCAATAGGACAACCATTTTTAACCTCATAATCACGACCTGTTATGTCAACTGCATGCAACAACTCATTACTCTGAAAATAACTCTCCTCATTAAAAAAAGGCTCAGAACTTGAACTATATTTCCATTCACCCAAAAATACCTCTGAAAAATTACTTTTGTTAATTACTCTTTTCCACTTACTTTTGGCCTTCATTAAATGGATTGTCTTATCTAATGATCAAATTCTATTGATTACTAAAACAAAAAGTTTTTTTTTCATTTCAAAATCTTTATCAACAAGATGTTCAATATATTTCTTCTTTTTGTAAAATGCTCTTTTTCTTTTACAATACTTTACAAGCTTAGTCAAATTTAAATAACTCGATTATAGTACATCTTCTTCCGTATCTCCTTGTATTTGTTTTTTCTCCGTGTACTATACTCATTTTTTTCAGAACATAATAATACACGGTTCTTCTCTTTTCTCTTGCTTGCAGAAACACTGATATTTTTTTTTCTTTCTGCACACTACTCTTACTGTTTATCAATCTTCGTAGAAAACATTTAGTTTTCTTACCAGGACATTTTTGCGTCTTCTTAACACATTTTTCTTGTGGTAAATCTTGTTGATGACTTCTCTTTAAATAACCTGCTTTCTTTCATTGTTTCGTTTTCTTAGCCTTACTGGGCATGATTACTTTTTTGTCAGTATTGATAAAAAAAAATCTATTAAAAAAAATATATCACTTTTGAAAAATAAATGTATAAAACACACTATTATAGTACTCTTAAAAAGAGAGCAGAGATTACACTAAGAAGACAGGAGGCAGTTTGAAAAGAAGCAGCACTATCAAGAAAGACAAGTGAAAATAAGGAAAGAGTGGAAATATCAGAAAAGAGAGGACAGTATAAGCATAGAGAGGTAGACTGTGAGGAGAGACAGGTGAGATTATAGAAAAAGGTGCAAATATTATTCTTTAATTTACACAGACACTCAGTGTGATTCTAGACAGAAAATTTAAAACTATACATTTTACCAAAGCATATTTACCACAGTAAAACGTTTAAGTGACAGAACACAGCCCATGTATATGAGCACTACATTACAGTCCATAAACCTGACTCATTTTCAAAATACATTTACAATTTGCAGGAATACTTTTTTGCCAGCATTACATCCAAACATGAGGCAGAATACAACAAGAAAAAAGCCCAAGGTGCTTGTAAATCTGCCCAAGACTGTATGCAGCACTCTATCTATATTGACTGGAGCTTTTTTAAGAAGAGGTATGATAAAACAGAGAGGATTAAGAGGGTAGAAGAGGGAGTATAAAAAGAAGGGGGAACATTAAGGGACAAAAAGACAATGCCGATTGAGGGAGACAAAAAAACAGGAGGCGTTTTGAAAAGAAGCAGCTCTATCAACAAAGACAAGTGAAAATAAGTAAAGAGTGGAAATATCAGAAGAGAGAGGACAGTATAAGGAGAGAGAGGTAGACTGTGAGGAGAGACAGGTGAGAAAATAGAAAAAGGTGCAAATATAATTCTTTAATTTACACAGACACTGAGTGTGATCCTGGACAGAAATGTTAAAACCATACATTTTACCAAAACACATTTACCTCAGTAAAAGGTTTAAGTGACAGAACACAGCCCATGTATATGAGCACTACATTACAGTGCAGAAACCTGACTCATTTTCAAAATACATTTCCAATTTGCAGCATTACTTTTTTGCCAGCATTACATCCAAACACGAGACAGAATACAACAAGAAAGAGGCCCAAGGGGCTTCTAAATCTGCCCAAGAGTGTATGCAGCACTCTATCTATAATAACTGCAGCATTGTATAAGTGACTGTACATATTCTACATTTTTTAGTACTTAACTTTATTCAACAAAGCTGACTAACTAAAAACATTAACTTACCAAATGATTTACCACAAAAGTTTTCCAAAAGCAAACAAACTGCAAATATGACTCTGCAAACTTTTTAAGATTAAACTCTTTACTTTTTAAAAAAAAATAAAATGCACCATATACATTCCCTTACAACTTTTCAACTCACCTGTCAAACAGATTAGTAGAATAAGAAGAATGCCACTCACACAGCAGATAGCCTTATACAGAATCTCTCTGCTCCAGTGCTTGCAGCAGAACCAAAGAAATGGCACAATTTCCCTCTCAATTTACACATATATAAACATTACTAACACATCAAATTCCTTTACACAATAATTGAAAACCAAACACACATTTCTATTGGTTCAATATTTCAAACCTTTCCAACTGACATATCTTTCCACCCTACCCCCAACAGATCATGCAAAAGTCTACTGTAAACAGAGGTCAAAAGTTCAGCACACTGTAAAACACTAGTCCTCATCAAGTTTAGACTATGCATAAGTACTTTCTTATAAGTACCAATAAACAGAAAAACTCTAATTACAACCAACCAACACATAAACGCCTACGGTGCATCTATCTAAAAAAAAAGAAATAGCGTCTATTACAAATTTTTCATAAGCCCCGGGGACCCCATCCCCCGGGGCTAAAAAAAAAAACGTTGGGGACCGTGGGGGGAGCCCCAATGCCCCCACGGTCCCAGCCTGCTCCCTACGTCCTTAGGGAGACGGCATTGCTTTTCGTCAGAGAGAGCAGCTAATATGCTGCTCTCTCTGACGAAAAGCAGTTTGCTGTGGTAGGGTGGGAGCCACGAGGCTCTGCCCTACCACAGCAAACAGCAGTGTCCCGGGGGTAGGCACCCCGTGACACTGCAGGAGCCGGCCCTGGGGAGGTGGTGGTCCCAGGGACATCAATGGCTCCAGGAGGGGGGCCGCGCGGCCCCCCTTCCAACATAGAAAAGCCCAGGGGGTGGTGGTCCCCGGGGCTAGGGGGGGCAAAGAGCCCCCCCACACAATTTTTTTTTAATGAAGCCCCGGGGGTGGCGGTCCCCGGGGCTGCGGAGGGGCAGAGTGCCCCCGCAAACAAATAACTTACGCCCTGGGGGATGGGATCCCCGGGGATTATAAAAAATAAGTAATAGAAACTATTTTTTTTTACAATAGATGCACCGCACGCGTACCGTGCAAATTTCGTAATTCGTTCCGGAAGCGCACCATAGCATGAAAAAAATAATTAAAAAAAATATATTTTAAATATATCTTTCAAGTTTATGTGTTTATATGTTGGTTGGTTCATTGTAAAACCCCCTAATTATCCCAAGGCAGTCTAAAAATCCTATAGCAAACAGCAAACAATTCCTGTCAATCCACACATTCAAACCACACACACATATACAAATAAATAACACATCACATTTATTCACACATTAAAATTGAAACACACTTTTAAAATGCTTGAACTTTTCAGCACTTTCCAGCTCACAAAACTTTATCCTTTCCCCCAACCACATTCTGTCAGTTACCATTGTAACACTTCAGGGAACACCTAACTGACAATACGGGTGAAAAGTTCATCATACATTGTTGCAAATCAAAACAGCAAGTGTGCTTGACTTGTCAATGTACCAGCTTATTTAAGTAATGTTCTTTACTATCACTTTTTCTTAACCAATAAATGACAGGCTTTTAAAAACAGAAAATTGCACCCTACTTTTGTAGCTAGTAACATTCCAAACAACCAATCTCTTCTTTGCTTTTTTTCAAAACTCCACTTATCTGCCCTACCACAGCAAACAGCAGTGTTTGCTGTGGTAGGCACCCCAGGACACTGCAGGAGCCGGCCATGGGGAGGGCGTGGTCCCCCAGGCCATCAATGGCTCCAGGAGGGGGCAATGCGGCCCCCCTCCCAACATAGAAAAGCCCCGGGGGTGGTGGTCCCCGGGGCTGGGGGGTCCGTCACGGACCCCCCTTTTTTCAAATATTAGAGCCCCGGGGGGGGGGGGGGTGACGGCCCACGGTGCAAGTGGGGGGGAAAGCAGCCCGCCCCACAGGATTTTTTTTTTTTTAATTTTGGATTAACCACATATTGCCCCCGGGATTTGGACCCCCACCCCCCGGGCTAATTTTGAAAAAAAACAGACCAAGTTTTTTTTTTCACCGGGTACACGTAGGTACGCGTAGCCTGCGATTTAAAAAACAAATAGGCCTTGGGGGTCCTTGTAGAACCCCCTGAGCAGGCCTAGGAGGTCAGGGTGTGTCTACCCTGCCCCCTTTGCGTATTTTGCACATTTGTTTT
Organism: Lissotriton helveticus; assembly: GCF_964261635.1. NCBI lineage: Eukaryota > Metazoa > Chordata > Amphibia > Caudata > Salamandridae > Lissotriton > Lissotriton helveticus. The sequence goes on along the minus strand of NC_136057.1, from coordinate 2,012,244,655 downwards.
TAATTTCTTGTGCCTCGGTTCAACTGAGGCACAAGATGGCTGCCAACACTTCCTAGTTTGGAGTGTTGACAGACAGTTGACATCCAATCAGCATGCAGCTCATGCTCGGGGAGGTAAGCTTACTGTACGCGTACGGGTACGCGTACCGTAACACCTCCAAAATATACTTATGATTTTACTTTTGATTTTCTCAGGAACTACTGAACGGATTTACACCATTTAATAAAAAGGCCCATCTGCGAACAGAACTCTACTTTTTTGCCAAGTTTGGTGTAATTCAGTTTAGCCGTTCGGGCTGTAGCCCCAACTAAAGGTCCTATGGAAAATTGCATGGGGAAAACACGTTTTGGGACGCCCCTTTTTTCTCGGCCTCCGCTACACGAATAACCCCAAAACTTTCAGGGAAGGAGCGGAGCAGGCCATTTTCTTGAAGAAATTCACGAAGATTCGTCCACCGGCGCCAAAGTTATTCTAAATAGAATGTTGCAGATTTCCTATGGAAACTAGGTCCTAACTAGGTATATCTATAGATGAAGTACCGTCTGAGGATTATACGCGTACCGTTACGAGCACGAGCTGCATGCTAATTGGCTGTCAACTGTTTGTCAACACTTCTAACCAGGAAGTGTTGGCAGCCATCTTGTGTCTCGGTAGAACCGAGGCACAAGAAAGCAGAAAAGAAGTGCGCAAAAGACGCTTTTTTAAATGGCGGCATGCATGCAGGATACGCGTATGGCGTGAAAAAAAAAAGAAAACCTGAAGCCTGCTTTAGTTCTAATTAGCCCCCGGGGGCCAAGTCCCGGGGGCAATGTTGTTTATCATAATGGGGGGACCAGAGGGGACTCCCATCCCCGAGGACCGCCACCCCCGGGGCTTTTTTAAAAATATATGTGCGGCCGGGCCTCATGGCCCCCGCAGTAAATGTAAATGTATATGTGTGGGGGGCTCTTATGTCCCCCAGCCGCTTTTTGTTAAATGGTATAAATCCGTGCAGTAGTTCCTGAGAAGATCAAAAGTGAAATCATAGATATATCTGTAGACAAAGTACCGTCCGAGGATTATACGTGTACCATTACAAGCATGAGCTGTATGCTAATTGGCTGTCAACTGTTTGTCAACACTCCTAACCAGGAAGTGTTGGCAGCCATCTTGTGTCTCGGTAGAACAGAGGCACAAGAAAACAGAAAAAGAAGTGCGCAAAAGACGCAAAGGGGGCAGGGTAGACACACCCTGACCCCCTAGGCCAGCTCAAGGGGTCCCACAAGGACTCCCAAGGCCTAAAAAAAAAAAATCACGGCATGCGCGTAGGATACGCGTATGGCGTGGGAAAAGAAAAAGATAACCTGAAACCTGTTTTAGTGCTATTTAGCCCCGGGGGGCCAAGTCCCGGGGGCAATGTAGTTTGTTATAAAGGGGGGCCCAGAGGGGCCCCCCAGCCCCAGGAACCGCTGCCCGGGGCTTTTTTTCAAATATATGTGCGGCGGGGGCTCTTGGCCCCCCCTCAGTAAATGTAAATGTATATGTGTGGGGGGGCTCTTTGGTCCTCCAGCTCTAGGGACCTCCACTACCTGGGGCTTTAAAATATTAATTGAGGGGGGCTCTGAGGTCCCTTCAGCCCTGGGGAGTGCCACTCTCCGGGGCTTAAAATATTAATTGAGGGGGGGCTCTGAGGCTCCCAGCCCTGGGAACCGCCACCCCCAGGGCTATAAAATATTAATTGAGGAAGAGCTGAAGCCCCCCCAGTCCCAGGAACAACACCCCCGGGGCTTTGAAACATTAATTGAGGGGGGCTCTGAGGCTCCCCCTGCTCCGGGGACCGCCACCCCCAGGGCTTCTTGAAAGTGTTGGAGGGGGGCCACGAGGCCCCCTCCCAGAGCCCAAGATAGACCTGGGGACCGCCACCCCCCAGGGCCGGATCCTTCAGTGTCCCAGGGTGCACAGCCCCGGGACACTGCCGTTTGCAATGTCTGGTCCCACACTGACATTGGAAACTGCTTTCCTATTAGGAAGAGAGAGCTCTCTCTTCCAAATAGGAAAGCAGATTACTTTTTCTCAGGGGGAGCAGCATTTTAGTTGTTTGGATTTTGAAAGTGAGAACAGATTTCACTGCTCTGTCTTTCAAAATTCAAACTAAGGGGCTCATTAGGATGACAGACGGAAGGACGACCGCCGTCCTGGAGTAGGCGGAAAAAGCCTTTTTCCTGTCTGCCTGCCGCGGACACTCCGTCCGCCATATTAGGATGGGAAACACTGTCAAATTTCCATAGGCGGAAGAGCACGCACCGCCGCGGAAGTACACCCGACCCCGCGGCGGACGCACCCAATCCAGACACACCGCCGTACGGAATGACGTCTCCGACCGTCCTCCAAATCACGATGGCGGTAAACACACATAAAATCGCTGCGGAAAAACAACCTGCCTGAACACGGCGGAATCACCACAGCAGAGATACACACCACAAGCAGATCGCCGTCATGGACCCAGCGCTACACGCATTTCCGATACTCTTTGTGCTCAACCACCAGCAAGTCATGGACCATCATCGCCGACGACGCAGGTACGCCAACCCACCAATTGCTGTCGGAAGGGGAGTAATTGCCATGGCTGTGACGTTGGAAGGGGGAGTGTCATGTCTGAGAAACTACATTGACGATCGCACAAATATATCCACAATTCAAGTACACAACCAGGAATGACAACGACAAATCAGAAATAATGATTTACTAGCTTTATTTAACATAATCGGTGTATAATCTCAGAATATTCAAGAGCATGGGCACTGGGTACAACAGAGCAGGTACATCAGAGGCAGCACGTGAGAGGGGCTAAGTGCATCAACAGTCCATTGCACTGAACAGGTACATCAGAGGCAGTAAATGAGAGGGGCTAAGTGCATCAACAGGCCATTGCACTGAACAGGTACATCAGAGGCAGTGATTGAGAGGGGCTAAGTGCATCAACAGTCCATTGCACTGAACAGGTACATCAGAGGCAGTAAATGAGAGGGGCTAAGTGCATCAACAGTCCATTGCACTGAACAGGTACATCGTTGGCATCACATGAGAGGGGGTAAGTGCATCAGCAGTCCATTGCACAGAACAGCTACATCATTGGCAGCACATGAGAGGGCAGAATGCAGTATCACAACAGCAACAGGGCATTGTGGCCAACAGAGCAGGTACATCAGAGGCAACATATGAGAGGGGCTAAGTGCATCAACAGTCCATTGCACTGAACAGGTACATCAGAGGCAGTAAATGAGAGGGGCTAAGTGCATCAACAGTCCATTGCACTGAACAGGTACATCAGAGGCAGCACGTGAGAGGGGCTAAGTGCATCAACAGTCCATTGCACTGAACAGGTACATCAGAGGCAGTAAATGAGAGGGCACAATGCAGTATCAGAACAGCAACAGTGCATTGTGGCCAACAGAGCAGGTACATCAGAGGCAGCACGTGAGAGGGGCTAAGTGCATCAACAGTCCATTGCACTGAACAGGTACATCAGAGGCAGTAAATGAGAGGGGCTAAGTGCATCAACAGTCCATTGCACTGAATAGGTACATCAGAGGCAGTAAATGAGAGGGGATAACTGCGTCAACAGTCCATTGCACTGAACAGGTACATCAGAGGCAGTAAATGAGAGGGGCTAAGTGCATCAACAGTCCATTGCACTGAACAGGTACATCAGAGGCAGCACGTTAGAGGGGCTAAGTGCATCAACAGTCCATTGCACTGAACAGGTACATCAGGGGCAGTAAATGAGAGGGCACAATGCAGTATCAGAACAGCAACAGGGCATTGTGGCCAACAGAGCAGGTACATCAGAGGCAGCACGTGAGAGGGGCTAAGTGCATCAACAGTCCATTGCACTGAGCAGGTACATCAGAGGCAGTAAATGAGAGGGGCTAAGTGCATCAACAGTCCATTGCACTGTACAGATACATCAGAGGCAGTAAATGAGAGGGCACAATGCAGTATCAGAACAGCAACTGGGCATTGTGGCCAACAGAGCAGGTACATCACTGGCTACCCAAGTACGTGTGTCAAGCGACCCGTCACAAGGACAATACTATTATGTCAGGGTGGTAACATTCGTCAATCTACACACAAAGTAAAATGACATGTGAGTGATGGCAACTAAACCTCACAACACAGAATCTGGTGGAGTGCCTGAACTACTCGCCTCGGACACACTTCCAGCACCAGAAACTGGAGTGTGAGACACAGCCACCGATCTACTGACTGACACATGAGCCATAGACCCAGACACACTGCCAGCACCAGCAACAGGAGTGTGAGACACAGCCACCGATCTACTGACTGACACATGAGCCATAGACCCAGACACACCGCCAGCACCAGCAACTGGAGTGTGAGACACAGCCACAGCTGTTGTGACTGACACATGACACATGATGCCTTTGCGAGGCATTCCACTTCCGCCTTCCCGACATGACACAGACCCCACGTGACTCCAGGCGCGGTTATCACCCCGCTGCAGCACCCGTATGGTTACCTCCCGGACCCGGCAGAGAGGGGTAGGTCTACCAGTGGAGACTCGGGATTCACAAGTAAGTGGACTAACAACCAGTGGCGCGATTGAAAGATCACGGAGCCGCCAGGTTCGGTTGTTCTCATGTATACCGAATTAGGCACTAAATAAATGAGTGCTTGTAGCTCTGCCGATCGTTCTATTACGAACGCCTCACTGAGATACACCGGGCACTTCGGCTCACGCTAGGTGCCCTCCACCCACGCCGAGGAGGCCAGGCTCGGTTGTTTCTCATGTATACCGAATTAGGCACTAAATAAGTGAGTGTTTGTAGCTCTGCCGAACGTTCTATTACGAGCGCCTCACTGAGATAAACCGGGTACTTCGGCTCACGCTAGGTGCCTTCCACCCACACTCTTGACAGTGGGGACACGTGCATGTGCCCTATTAGTTTAACTAACCCCCGGGAACCACTAGAGGCACAACCAGTCTGTTACAGTATTAAATATGCCCGTTTCCACTGCGAAGCAACTAAGATTGATAAGCATCAACTAGCATCACACCTCCATCCACTCCAATGCGAACTTGATGGACTTACTTTGCTACCTCCATTGGTAACATTCTTCCTAATAGCAGGAGGGCCACACGTTGACATTCAGTACTCTTTGCTCACCTATGTCACATTCGATATGTCCGGTGTCTCACACAATAAATAACTTATATTTACCACCACTAGCCTGCAAATCAAGCGGTTGTTCCCGGAACTTGACCTGCCGGGTGCTGATGTTGTAGCTTACACCCACATTGATAGGTGAGTGCCTGATCCTTGAACTTGTATTAGAGAACATATTGCTGCACACCGTTTTTTAATAAGTATTTGAGGGACTTTTCCCATTGAGCATGCAAACCACTTTGCTCACCTTGGATGAGACCATCGACATCTGAGTGCATGTTTAGTATACACTTACTGAGGCATGTTACACTTTATGTTGTTTGGTGTCACAATTTTATGTTAGTGATAACGCGACCTGTTGTGAATTGCTTTTTTTGTCTCCCACCACAGGCAATTACAGCACAACACAGGTACCGTGGAACCTTTACACACATTGAAACACTTACATTAACAATGTAAAGGCTCTTTGTAGACAGTTTGTAATAGCACATACTATCTTTTATATACACGGTCCTGAAGAATCGCTTGTCAGAAGACACTTAGCGAGAAACATGTCGACCTATTTTTCTACTCACTAGTCTAGACTCGCACCAGGGAGCATTATTTCCCTTTGAGTTTATTTTACTTCCTTTTTTAATTTGGAGTAAGGGACCGCTAGAATAAACCTGATCCTGGTACCCTTTACCCCAATTTTAACCTCCATAAAAACGTCTACACAATACTGGCCCCTCACCCACACTCCACCAATACGGCAGTTGAAAAAAGATCTCCGCCAAAGAGCCCCTCTTTGAGGTGTTGCCCGTTGGGTATTGCACCGCCGACCCAACGAGGAGCATTGCCGATGATGAAGCATGACACCTGCAAGGGTGTGTGAGGCCATTATATCCAACAAATTGGATACCCAAGCGTTCTATCACTACGCACGGGTGTCACCAACAACTTACTTCCACCTGGAATAGGAACAGCCGGGTACCTTTTGTATTTCATAACAATTGGGGCGAACACCTAGCTGGACCTACCACTCCCCCCGAGAGTGGCAAACCCGCCCCTTCACTGTCTCCTTTCTTTGAAAACATAGTTCTGTGCGGCTAACCACCGTGAGATCATTTAGGTGGGTCAGATTTTCTATCCCCCACATGACACCGTCCCTTTCTGGTTAGGGCGTTCTCACCACCCACATTCGGGTTGGTTCTTATTTCTCCACCTCACCATCACGGACCTAGCCTCATCTGGCCATGGATGGGCAAGGACTCAGTTTTGGTGAAGACGATGCAGCAGCAATTCTCAGAATACCATCTATTTTGGGCGTTGAATTGGACAACGCAACAGGAAGCAACACCTCAGACTGGCAATCCCTTTCAGATCTCAAGAGAGAATGGGTCAGGATCACCCTCCATGGGGCCATGATGTCCGAGTATTTCAAGGCCAAAATTGCTCCCAATGGCCTTATTGTCAAAAACTTCCCTAGAATTTTTTGGGAAGACGGTCAGTTTAAAATCGAATGGTCACAGATTTCATGGAAGTGCACACATGACCTGCTCATTCTACTGATCAACACAGCGAAACGCTTGGCCGACGAATTACTTGTACGGATCCAGGCAGCAGAAAGTACTCTTAAAACTGCTGGACCTAACCCAGACTTCAAGACAAAACTAGCTGAACTTAACAAGGAAATAGCCGAACACAAGGAATATCTGTTAAATCAAAAGGTAACTAAACTCCAAAAAGATATCCAATGCTTCTCCAAAGAGAAGGTCTATCCATACCTGAAGGATGACTATGTACCCCAGGCACAGGTTACCTGTCAGACTCAAGTGCTACATCATCAGGAGAGGTTCAAATAGGGACAGTCTCTCTAGCGGAGATGAGGGTTATACCTTCCCGCGGGGCACTAACCGTAGAGGAGGTAGACGAGGGCAACAAAACTGTACCCAACCTCCCTTCCATGGCCCAGCCTATTGGCAATATCCTCAGTTCCCACACCCATTCCCACCTTATGGCCCACAGTATCCATTACAGTTTGCGCCAAAAGGTAACAATCATCCCCCTTTTTTAGACAGAGGCTGGGGCAGAGGGCACGGGCGAAAGCGAGGGAACGGGCAGGAAAAGAGAGTGCAATGGGAGAGAAACCAAGCACAAGGGATGGACACAAGGAGAAGGACGGCCAACAAGTGAGTCTAGTGGTTAACCTATCCTCGTGCCTTCTGACTGCTGACGAGGAGAGTGTCCTCCAGAAAGGCCTTGGTTTCGTCCCCACACCTAAAGTCAATAGCTTTGAACAGACTTGCGAATTACAAAAGTTCTTCAGGAAGATTCGGCTTAAAGCCTTCTTCGGCGGCAAACCTAGAGAGACATCAGAGGACTCAGGTCCGCATATTACATCAACCTTTACCCCACACAGTGGGATGGTACCTAATGAGATCCTTACCTTTGAACAGGCGGTTCTCAAAGATATCGGGGATCTCCCCCGACACAGTAACTATTCCAACATCTCAAACGCTGAGAGACAACTCCTTGGCTCGCTAGCCAATGACCCTTCCATCACCATCACTCAGGCAGACAAAGGGGGAGCTACAGTACTGAAGGACACCACAGACTATGATACTGAGTGTCTGAGACAATTGGGTGACAGGAGATACTATACACCTATCCAGACTAATCCAACACAACGTCTGAAATGCAAGATCTCAGGCATGGTAGAGACTGCCGAATGTCACAACTGGATAAGTAAGAAAGAGGCAGAGTTTCTGACACAGAAATATCCTAGAGTCCCCTACTTCTATATCCTGCCTAAAATACACAAGGGGACCACACCAGTCCCGGGTCGTCCCATTGTGTCTGGCATTGGCTCTGTCCTCGAACCGTTATCACAGTTTTGTGATCATTTCTTCCAACCTCTGACTAAACAAATACCGTCCTATATCCAGGACACCACAGACGTGTTGGGCCTTTTGGCAAACATAGATGAGCATACCAACATAGACTTCCTCATCACCCTGGACGTGAAGCCCTCTACACCAACATCCCACAGAGGGCTACACTACAGGTGATTGAGGAAGAACTTAATGCTGAACTATGGACATCAGCCACCCCACCAGCCTTCATCATGGAATGCGCGACTGTGGCACTAACTGAAAACTTTTTTGAGTTTAAGTGACAATTCTACCACCAGACCCAGGGCACTTCTATGGGGAGCACATTTGCTCCTAGTGTGGCCTGCCTGTATATGGCCTACTTTGAGAGACAGCACATTGACTCACAGACCAACCCATACCATAAGAACATTAAATTATGGAAAAGGTTTATAGACGACATCCTGGTCTTCTGGGAAGGCGACCAGGAATCGCACAATGAATTCTTCAAATGGATTAATACCCTCAATCCATACCTACGCTTCACGATGTCAGCATCCACCAGTCAGATCGCATTCTTCGATCTGACCATCAAATTGGAAGAGGGGCGACTCACGACCACCATGTTGCGAAACGCCACAGACCGAAATAGTCTCCTCCACTTCGGAAGCCACCACCCGAAAGCACTTTGGGAAAACTTGCCTGTAGGCCAGTTTTTGAGGATCAGGCGTAATTGCAGCAAACTGGCTGATTACAAGACTGAGTCCAGTATTCTTTCTAGGAATCTGTTGGACAGAGGCTATCCTACTAGAGATGTTGCTAAAGCCAGAAAGCGAGCCCAGAATAACAACAGGGATGCCCTTTTGGAGAGGAGAATACCAGATCCCGAGAAACAAGAACCCATGACTTGTGTCACCACATATACACCATCATCCAACGCGGTGAAAAGGGTACTTAAGCGTCACTGGCCTATCCTCAATACCGGCAACATTGTGTTTGAGCCGCCCAGGTTCGCCTTTAAAAGGTCACAAAACATGAGGGATATCTTGATACACACGAGACCCAAAACACAAAAGATTAGGACACAGTCCACCCTGTGGCAACTTCCACCAGTCCAGGGCCACTACTTCTGCGGGTCTTGTAGTATATGTACGTTGACCAGCACATATAAAAGCATCCAACTAACCCCCACCTTCTCATGGGAACTACGCAGCCACACTAACTGCAATACAGCTAAATGTATCTACCTGATCTTATGTCCGTGCGGACTCTACTACGTTGGCATGACCACTCGCCCTGTTAAGGTCCGCATGGCAGAGCACCGTAGCAACTTCCGTTGCAAGAAGACCAATACCAAAATGAGTAAACACTTTGCAGAGGCCAACCACAGTGCAGACTCATTCAAGTGGCTTATACAGGAAGCTAATTCAAGCTCAACCAAACAGAGCCTCTTCTACAAAGAGCAGCGGTGGATACATTGTTTATGCTCTGATAGTGAGGGCCTTACTGAGGATATACCATGGAACGCGCTGTAGATCAACGCTCCTCATCATATATAACCACCAGACTATCCGTCTTTCACTAGGTTTGATACAGGCTCCTACCGACTAACCTCTGTTTCCAATGTTCCTCTACACCGTTCCAATATGGCCACCGTCTGTACACTTACCTACCTCTAACTGTGACATACTCCCCAACCACCTACTTGAATTCATTTCTGCAATATTGCTATGACACCGTAAATATTTTGAAATGGGCTTATCAACACGTTTCCCCCCCCTATAACAAACACCTTGTAATTTAGGGAGGTCTTGTGATAGTTTACACCACTAAAATATGCACTATCAGACACTGAGCAATGGCCGACGCCTTTGCGAGGCATTCCACTTCCGCCTTCCCGACATGACACAGACCCCACGTGACTCCAGGCGCAGTTATCATCCCGCTGCAGCACCCGTCCGGTTACCTCCCGGACCCGGCAGAGAGGGGTAGGTCTACCAGTGGAGACTCGGGATTCACAAGTAAGTGGACTAACAACCAGTGGCACGATTGAAAGATCATGGAGCCGCCAGGTTCGGTTGTTCTCATGTATACCGAATTAGGCACTAAATAAATGAGTGTTTGAAGCTCTGCCGAACGTTCTATTACGAACGCCTCACTGAGATACACCGGGCACTTCGGCTCACGCTAGGTGCCCTCCACCCACGCCGAGGGGGTCAGGTTCGGTTGTTTCTCATATATACCGAATTAGGCACTAAATAAGTGAGTGTTTGTAGCTCTGCCGAACGTTCTATTACGAGCGCCTCACTGAGATACACCGGGTACTTCGGCTCACGCTAGGTGCCCTCCACCCACGCCGAGGACATTCCCTCCACTCTCTTGACAGTGGGGACACGTGCATGTGCCCTATTAGTTTAACAAACCCCCGGGAACCACTAGAGGCACAACCAGTCTGTTACAGTATTAAATATGCCCGTTTCCACTGCGAAGCAACTAAGATTGATAAGCATCAACTAGCATCAGACCTCCATCCACTCCAATGCGAACTTGATGGACTTACTTTGCTACCTCCATTGATAACATTCTTCCTAATAGCAGGAGGGGCACGCGTTGACATTCAGTACTCTTTGCCCACATATGTCACATTCGATATGTCCGGTGTCTCACACAATAAATAACTTATGTTTACCACCACTAGCCTGCAAATCAAGCGGTTGTTCCCGGAAATGACCTGCCGGGTGCTGATGTTGTAGCTTACACCCACATTGATAGGTGAGTGCCTGATCCTTGAACTTGTATTAGAGAACATATTGCTGCACACCGTTTTTTAATAAGTATTTGAGGGACTTTTCCCATTGAGCATGCGAACCACTTTGCTCACCTTGGATGAGACCATCGACATCTGAGTGCATGTTTAGTATACACTTACTGAGGCATGTTACACTTTATGTGTTTGGTGTCACAATTTTATGTTAGTGATAATGCAACCTGTTGTGAATTGCTTTTTTTGTCTCCCACCAATGGCAATTACAGCACAACACAGGTACCTTGGAACCTTTACACACATTGAAACACTTACCTTAACAATGTAAAGGCTCTTTGTAGACAGTTTGTAATAGCACATACTATCTTTTATATACACGGTCCTGAAGAATCGCTTGTCAGAAGACACTTAGCGAGAAACATGTCGACCTATTTTTCTACTCACTAGTCTAGACTCGCACCAGGGAGCATTATTTCCCTTCGAGTTTATTCTACTTCCTTTTTTAATTTGGAGTAAGGGACTGCTAGAATAAACCTGATCCTGGTACCCTTTACCCCAATTTTAACCTCCATAAAAACGTCTACACAATACTGGCCCCTCACCCACACTTCACCCATACGGCAGTTGGAAAAAGATCTCCGCGAAAGAGCCCCTCTTTGAGGTGTTGCCCGTTGGGTATTGCACCACTGACCCAACGAGGAGCATTGCCGATGATGAAGCATGACACCTGCAAGGGTGTGTGAGGCCATTATATCCAACAAATTGGATACCCACACGTTCTATCACTACGCACGGGCGTCACCAACACCTAACTTCCACCTGGAATAGGAACAGCCGGGTACCTTTTGTATTTCATAACAATTGGGGAGAACACCTAGCTGGAACTACCACTCCCCCCAGTGTGGCAAACCCGCCCCTTCACTGTCTCCCTTCTTTGAAAACATGAGCCATAGACCCAGACACACTGCCAGCACCAGAAACAGGAGTGTGAGACACAGCCACCGATCTACTGACTGACACATGAGCCATAGACCCAGACACACTGCCAGGACATGTCCCTGTACACTGACCGACAAATACCATGCCAGCATCTGACACATGAGAGTGGCAGACACACACAGTGCCAGTACCTGCGCCAGGAGAGGGCACAACTGACACAGTGCTACTACATGATGCATGACAGCGTACAATAGACACAGTGCCACTTTCTGACACATGAGAGTGAACTGCAGCTGACCCACTAGGACCACTGAAATGATGAGCCACAGGGCTGTATGGGCCAGGAGGCAGGGTGGCTCTGGGAGCTGGGGACAGCTGTACTGGAGCGACATTGGGGTGGTCAGGTCTCACTGTTGTGTGTCTCTGTTTCTTTGTGAAATGTATGGGCACCCCGGACATGACTGGACTGGTAAGTGTAGTGGCATCATCAGACATCAAAGGTGGATCATGTGCTTGTGGTGGTCTGCTCTCTGGGGACGTGCTGGACCCTGCCTGCCGTTTGCTGTGGGCCTGACTTCTGCCCTCTGCATCATGTGTAATGGGGGATGCAACAACAGTGTACTCCTTCCTCTGCTTCTGCGGGGCCTGGATGGGAGTAGAGGTATGGGGGGACTCCACTGCTGACACATGTGTTGTATGTTCCTTAAACATCAGCCTCAGTGTAGCCAGGGGTGATATATGCCTGTCCTTGATAGTGCTCGTGTCCATGGGAGAACCCTTGGCCATGGGATGTGCCTTTGACGTAGGAGGAGTCCTGTCTCTGGATTGTCCATGATCCCTGGGCGGTGCCCTGTCCCTGGGTGCAGACCTGTCCATTGTAGTGTTCCTCTACTTTGAAGCTACCTTGCCCTTGGGAGTGTCCCTGCTCTTGTGAGGTGCCCTTTCCTTGGTAGTGTCCTTGCCCTTGGGAGTGTCCCTGCTCTTAGGGGTGCCCTTTCCTTGGTAGTGTCCTTGTCCTTGGGAGTGTCCCTGCTCTTGGGAGGTGCCCTTTCCTTGGTAGTGTCCTTGTCCTTGGGAGTGTCCCTGCTCTTGGGAGGTGCCCTTTCCTTGGTAGTGTCCTTGTCCTTGGGAGTGTCCCTGCTCTTGGGAGGTGCCCTTTCCTTGGTAGTGTCCTTGTCCTTGGGAGTGTCCCTGCTCTTGGGAGGTGCCCTTTACTTGGTAGTGTCCTTGTCCTTGGGAGTGTCCCTGCTCTTGGGAGGTGCCCTTGCCTTGGGAGTTACTTTTGTGGGGGATGCCTGTGTAGCATGTGAATCCATTTCCCCCAACACCCCTTGATGATCCTGTGTGTCAACTCCAGTGTAGCTCACGTCATCTTCGGAGAAAGATATCCCAGTCCTAGGGGATGGTGTTTGTGCCCTCCATGCCCTGCCTTGCTGCTTGTGGCTGCTCCTAGTGTAATAACCTCAATGAGAGGCCTGGTCTGATAAATCACTCTCCACTGAAACATCAAGTGGTGTGGATGGTGGTACTGAAGTAGCACCCTGTCTATGCGACTGTACAATGGCTGTAGACACAGTATTTGCCAATGACTGAACTGTTCTGTGGAGACCAGCAACATCGCCATGCATCCCCTCCATGAATGCCACCACCTGCCCCAACTTCCTATCGTGGTCTTAGAATGCATTGATCATGTTGGTCTGCCCTACACACAGCTGTCGCAGCAGATCTACTGCCTCTGCTCAAAGTGCACTTTGTGTCACAGGGGCAGGCTCCGCGGTGCCTGCACCGAAGGCAACTCTGCTCCCCCTCCTCTGGCGAGCACGAGCAGTACATGTTGCAGTGGGTGGCAATGTGGGCCCTGTGTGCTGTGTCCCGACTGAAGGTGTCGATTGCCCAATCCCTGTCTGTGACAACAGTGCTGACTCACCAACACTTTCTGAGGATGAGGACGATGGTGTCTCCACATGTGAGTCCTCAGGGACGGTTCTGTCCCCCTCTCCGTGGCTGCCCTCTTCAGTGTCAGTGTGCGTGTGTGTCATCTCGGATCCGGATGCATTGCCACCACTATTCTCCATCGTCTGTGTGTCAGTGCCCTCCGCCAAAGCTGGAAGAGAGAGGGAAGAGATGTTAACCTAAGTGCCACACTCACGTTCTGAAGGTTACAAAGTCACACCGTTCCTTACAGTCGATTGACATGTAGCACCCATCCTGTACACAAACTACCCCTACCACACATCCTCACATCATAGATCCGTGGGTGTCTGTGAAACATGTACATCATACAAACAGGGCAAGTGCATGCAGACCACCACACATGTCATGTCATGGGACACCACACCTCAACGGCATGTCCTGGAACCCTCAAATACGTAGCAAGTGGTATGTCCACCTGGCGGACATGGGTGCTACCGCTCACTCCGCTAATGACACCAACATGCAATATATGCAAAAGATACGCACCATGGATGTCACTACTGTGTCTGAGCACGAATACATGCATGCACTCACAAGTTACAGACACATACAGTCTGCTTACCGCTAGTTTGCTGTTGATCCCCTCTCACCCGGGCGGACAGGTCAGGATGCGTCACAGCAATTATGCGGTGCATTAGAGGTGTCATGGTGCGTCGGGCAAGGCAGACTGTTCTTGGAATGATCCCCAGTGTCATCTCCGCAACATTCTTGCTGAGCCTGGATATGTCGTCCCAGCGCTTGTGGCAGTGTGTGTGTCGTCTATTGCACACCCCCACTGCCCATACATCACGTGCTATGGTCCTCCACACGGCCTTGCGAAAGTGCAGCTTCACCTAACAGGATGGGAGACAAGAGGGGAACGTCAGTGGACTGTTTGACATTCATAAACATTGCAGAAACACGTATCCACATGCAGCCATGCGTAGTACAACACATGTGAAGGTCCCACAGCACACCGCCAAGCTTGCAGAGGCAAGGAGTCAGCGACCACCTCATGCCCACCAACATGTTACCCACTTCACTTACCACCGGTCCGGGGGCACCGTAAAGCCGTTCATAGTGGCTGAGCACACCGTCCACAAGGACATCCAGCTCCGCTGCGGTGAAGGGACGAGACCAGATCTCTCGCACTCTCGACATGGCAAGGTCCAGGACTGTGGCTCTACAGGAGCAGTTGTTGGATGGCTCTGGAGCAGCAGGTGGAGGTGACGGTCGCAGGCAGCAGTTGTTGGATAGCTCTGGAGCAGCAGGTGGAGGTGATGGTCGCAGGCAGCAGTTGTTGGATAGCTCTGGAGCAGCAGGTGGAGGTGACGGTCGCAGGCAGCAGTGGCTGGAAGCCGTGAATGTGTTCTGAAAATCTTGACACATATATAGGGCCCTGAGCTCATATCAGTGGCACACGTCTGCAGCAATTGGTTTTCCCTGGATGCATCATTCAAAAAGAGCCAATGACTCGCATTAGTGTGGCGGTGCACGTCTTCCGCTATTTTTGAATGCGCTTACGGGCAACCTGTTCCCATTGGCTATATGTGCACGGACCGTCACGTACACACACCGGTAAGCGCATGTGCGCACTACCGCGACGGTGCATCATTTGAAAATAATCACTCACTGGCGCTGCTATGGCGGTGCACGCATTCCGCGGGGGCGGTGCAGGCCAACACATACATTTGATGATGCAATCTGAAATGGCAGTTGAGAAAACACCTTACAGTGTCATTGCCTCACCCACCGCCATTCCAGGCCGGGCACCCACCTCCATTCCAGGCCGGTCACCCACCGCCATTCCAGGCCGGGCACCCACCGCCAGTCCCAGCCGGTCACCCACCACCATTACAGGCCGGTCACCCACAGCCATTCCAGGCCGGTCACCCACCAGCAATTCCAGGCCGTTCACCTACCGCCATTCTAGGCCTGTCACCCACCGTGACCGGCGTGGAACGGCGGTGGGGGACTGGCGGGGGCTGACCGGACGGGACTGGCGGTGTGTGAGGCAATGACACTGTAAGGTGTTTTCTCAACTGCCATTTCAGATTGCATCATCAAATGTATGTGTTGGCCTGCACCGCCACCGCGGAATGCGTGCACCGCCTTAGCGGTGCCAGTGAGTGATTGATTTCAAATGATGCACCGTCGAGGTAGTGCGCACATGCATTTTGCGGGGTGTAACCGGGATGGTCATTGACCATACAGCATATGTCATGCTTCATTGCTGTGTAATCGGTCATCTTCTGTGTTGGTGGAAGGCGTCCCCAGATGGCTTATGTACACACACTGCATGTCTCCACACACATGTAATCTTCTTAGTTGTACGTGTGTGTCAAGACATGTCCGGAATGCTGGAAGAATATTGATGTGAAGTCTATGGACCGTGTCCACGTGCGACATTCATGTCCATTTGTTGCATGTGTGCTCATACTGTTGACCTTGCCAGTGCTTAACAAAGGCTAGTGATGTGGGCCCAAGTTGCGTCAGATGTGCATGGCGACGTGTTGACGTCTTGGTCTTGGGGACACACGTTTTCATTTCTACACATCTACACAGTACCGCAAGGGTGTGTACACACATTCATTAGTTGTTGTGAGTGTGTGGTTTGGGTGTGCAAGTAACAATGATGTGTGTGTACATGCATTCTGTGTATGCGTGTCTGTTGTTGTGTGCTTATGCATGTCAGCTGAGGGGGCATTGTAGGTGTGTTCATGGGTGCATGAAGACAAGGAGGGTGTGTTCTAATTTCTTGTTGTTTGTTCACGTACATGTGTGTCTGTGGGGACGCTTGTCCACATATGGGCCCTCAGTCAGGTGTTGTTGCAAGATGTGTGAACATGTGTGCACGTTACATTGTACATGTTAGCCCACAGGATGTTCTTTGTGGTTGAACATTGTGTGTGTAGTCAGCTCTATTGCCTCATATAAGGTCCAGTCACACATATCATCACTCTCTGCAACATGTATTATTAGCATTGTGTTGGTCAAGATGTGATAGTGTTGCACAGCTATGCGGTGTTGGTCATTTTACATCTGCTGCCATCTACTCCCACACAGGAGGGCTCCAAATGTGCATCGACCATACACTGTGCTGGAGGACATGGTTGACGAGGAGGTGATCTGCAAATACCACCTTGACCGACTGAGATTGCAGGAGCTTGTCACACAATTGTCACCTCATCTACAGCCACGCAGGACATATCCTGGAGCTTTCACACCCACAGCAAAGGTGATGGCGGCACTTCATTTCTTTGCGACTGGCACTTTCCAGTACACAGTTGGTCATGCTAGAGGGATGTCACAATCCATGTTCAGCATGGTACTGCGGGATGTTTTAAATGCCATGATGCTTTACAAGGATGATTACATCCATTTTCCACGTCCGGCACAGTTGGCAGCAGTCAAAGGGGACTTCTATGCCCTGGCTCAGTTACCACACGTTGTGGGTTCCATTGATGGAACACATATTGGTCTCATACCACCCCAGGCACGTGAAGCTGTATATAGGAATCGGAAGCACTACTATTCGATCAACGTGCAAGTGGCGTGCCTGGCTGACAACATCATCTCGCATGTGTGTGCCAGATTTCCCGGTTCCGCCCATGACTCCCACATCATGCGGAGCAGCATTGTCCCCCAACTGATGGCTAATCTGCGTCCAGAACATGCGTGGCTTGTAGGTGAGTGTGCTGGAAGGACAATTGTGTTGTCAGTGCATTGTGAGGACAATTGTATTGCATGTGTGGCATGGTGTTCCCACAAAATCTGGTAATGAAACTTGTGTCTGTCATCACCCCACCTAGGCGACTCTGCGTACCCAAACAGGCCGTGGCTGCTGAGCCCCATCAGGAATCCTACTACCCCTGGTGAATTGCGTTATAATGATGCCCATGGGAGGACACGTCGAGTGACAGAACGTACTTTTGGACTGCTGAAGTCTAGGTTTCGCTGCCTTGACAAAATCGAAGGGGCCCTGCCATACTCACCAGGCAAAGTATGCAAAATCGTGATTGCCTGCTGCATGCTCCACAACCTGGCCTTGCGCAATAACATTGAACTGCTCATGGACCCTGAAGACCAACAGGTTGCTCGGCCTCCCATCCCACCCATGTCGACTGATGAGGATAGTGGTGAGGAAGAAGGTGTGGAACAGAGGCGTCAGCTCATTGATCGCTATTTCCCTTGAATGTGAGTAACTACCGCTTGTGCAGCCAGACAATGCGTGACGTATGTTTGGTGGTGGAGTGTGGATGTGATGTGTCTATGATGCCTGTTCTGGTATGTTATGTATGGACATGTGTGTGTTAGATGGTGTACATGCAATGCTCCATGATGTGTGTCCTGTGATGCACTTAATTGGTGGTGAGTGTGGGTTGTGGGATGTTGCAGTACAGTGTGTTGTGATGTGTATGAATCACGTACCTGACCTGTGTTTGTTGTTCTCTCATTATCCCTAGGTCACTTCCACAGAGGCATGATTCTCAACAACATTGATCCCTGCACCTGGTAACGTTGCATTCTAAGACAATCATGTGATTAAAACATGGAGCCCACACATCATTGAGTGTTTACGTGATGTTTATTTACAGGTTGTGGATTGAGGTTGGTGCATATTTACAAAGAAGTGTTGGTGGGGGAGTGAGAGTTGAAGGTCATGGCAGATGAAAACACCGTGGGGACACCACAATGTGTGATGTCCAGGTAGTCCAACAGACGTGTGGCAATGGTTGGCATTGTGGGACAGGATAGTTAACAGGGTGAATGGCAGGTCAGACAAGGGTGAAGTCATTGGCGCCCCCTCTTAGAGCGGGTAGATGGAGCAACACCACTGCTCTCACCGGGATCCAGCCTCGGACGGACCCTCCGTCTTAGAGCCGGAGCGGAGGCAGCTGTGGGGGCAAGTTGGTCAGGGGCCACCTCCCTGTCCGTGGGCTCAGGTGTGGGTGGCGGTGGTGTTGGTGACCGGTCCCACTGGGCACTAGGGTGAGGGGGTGGTGGTGTTGCGCGGGATAGCCAGTCCCTCCACAGAGCAGTTTGCTGGCCCATGAGGTCCATAATTTGTCCTATGCGGGTATCAATTGACCGCAACAGATTACTGCTCTCTTGTGAGTCTTGGTGGGCCTGATTAGACTGTGCCTGCGACCGCTCATAGGAGGCATTGATTCTGGCGATGGCTTCGAGGGTTTCGGCACCAAGATGGGGTGGGTGTCCTTCCCCACCTCGCCGGACAACTGCACTCCTGGCTGTGAGCTGTGCCCTCACCTGTGTCCTCTCACGTCCACTCACCCTGCTTGCATGGGATGTTGATGGTCCATCATCGGCTGATGGGTCAGGCAGGGTGGCACAGGCAGGAGTGGTGGTGGTGGTGGTGGCTGAACAGCTCACAATGGCAGGTGTTGGTGTGGTGACACAGGCCGAGGTGGTGGAGGCAGTGATGTCCTGGGAGCCTGATGGCCCTGGAAGTCTGCTTGGCCCCGCATCATCCTCTGCGCCTTAGCTGGCAATGGGCTCATCCCCAAAGAGTCCATGCTGTGAGGGGGGCGACTGGTGCTGGCGGTTGCTGGTTTCGCCAGTCAAGTTGCGATCACCTGAGGGACAAGATTATCATGATCAATGTTGTGGACATTACATGTTTTTGGTAACAACATTACAAATCAATTACCTCTCTCACACCCCCCACCCACCTCTCGCATACCCCCCCACCCACCGCCACCCTCCCTGTGGACATGGGGGCCTGTTGGGAGTTGTAGTGCTGGTCTCTCACACCCCCCACCCACCGCCACCCTCCCTGTGGACATGGGGGCCTGTTGGGAGTTGTAGTGCTGGTCTCTCACCCCCCCACCCACCTCTCACCCCCCCACCCACCGCCACCCTCCCTTTGGACATGGGGGCCTGTTGGGAGTTGTAGTGCTGGTCTCTCACACCCCCACCCACCTCTCGCACACCCCCCACCCACCGCCACCCTCCCTGTGGACATGGGGGCCTGTTGGGAGTTGTAGTGCTGGTCTCCCACACACCCCACACACCGCCACCCTCCCTGTGGACATGGGGGCCTGTTGGGAGTTGTAGTGCTGGTCTCCCACACACCCCACCCACCGCCACCCTCCCTGTGGACATGGGGGCCTCTTGGGAGTTGTAGTGCTGGTCTCCCACACACCCCACCCACCGCCACCCTCACTGTAGACATGGGGGTCTGTTGGGAGTTGTAGTGCTGGTCTCTCACCCCCCCACCCACCTCTCGCACACACACCCCACCCACCGCCACCCTCCCTGTGGACATGGGGGCCTGTTGGGAGTTGTAGTGCTGGTCTCCCACACACCCCACTTACCGCCACCCTCCCTGTGGACATGGGGGCCTGTTGGGAGTTGTAGTGCTGGCTGCTTTGACAACATGCAAGGCTGGGAAGGTAGGAGGCAACATTTGTGTATGGTCATGGTGTATGCATTTGAGGCCAGGACTTCACATTTGGGTGACTGTGTGGTCCACATGCATGGATTGGGGCCATGGAGATGTGTGTTGGCAGTTGTGCATGGCAGACCATGGCAGTGTGCTCGTGGTCATTGGTTTGTACTTACCAGCCTCTTCTCCCTCCTCGATTCCTTCCAGGCTCTCAGGGTGCAGTATGCCCAGCACCTTCTCCTCCCATTCAGCAAATGGTATGGGCTCCGGGGGAGTGCCGCCGCCAGTGTGGTGTGCCCACAGGTGGTTCTTCGCCCTGATGCCTTTCACCCTTACCTTGAGGTCGTGCCACCGCCTCTGGATCTCGTGTTTGGTGCGTGGCACGGTCCCTGACGCATTCACTCTGTTCACTATCCTGTCCCACATGTGGTTTTTGGTAGCCAAGGTCGTCTGCTGGACTAGGTTGCCGAAGAGATGTGGTTCGACACGGATGATTTCATCCACCATGACCTTCAACTCACTGTCTGTGAATTTGGGATTTTTCTTTGGTGCCATGGTGTGTGATGTGCAAGGTGTTGGTGTGGTGGGGTGGGATGTGCAGGTGTGTGGTGTGTAGGGATTGTGCTGTGTTGGTTTACGTGGTGTGTGTGTTTGTGTGCGGTTGTATGTGTGTTTGTGTGTGTCTGCTGTTCGTGGTAATGTGGCTCTTGCTTGCAGCTATGCTGTGATGCAAAGGACTGTGGTAGTGGGAGGGATTCATTTTATACTCTGTGTGGTGGTGGTGGTGTCCCAATGGTTTTTGGAAATCAGGTGTTCTGTGGGTGTGGTGCTTTAGGTGCATTTGTCGGTGCCTGGGGGTTGTCATTGGGGCGTGTAGTTGCTGGGGGTGGGTGTTTCAGGTGGTTGGGTGTTCTGTTTAGTGTGTTTTATATTTACTTCCGTCTGCCATTTTGTAATCGGTTTGACGGCAGGGATGGTGTTTTGTGGTACTTCCGCAGTCATGGTCCGTTTTCCGAAGTATTGTTTCCGCGGCGGTGGAGGACTGCGGTGAGTTCCGTTGGACTGGCGGCATTGTCCTAATCGCGTGGACAGACCCTCCGTAGGTTTAGCGGCGGTTGGGCCTGTTCCCGCGGTCATGTTCGTCCGCGGTGGTGGGTATTCTTTTGGTTCCGTCCGCCGCGGACGGTGTTTGATGTGTTCTGTCCACCGCGGACGGTGTTTGATGTGATCCGTCTGCCGCAGTCGGAGTTTCTTGACATGATTATTCTAATCACAACCGCGGATTCTCCGCGGTGCGGGCGGGAGTGATTTTGCCGCAACCATGGCAGACGGTACCCGTTTCCGTCCGCCATCCTAATCGACCCCTAAGTTTGTTATGGGAGGGCGGGAGCCGGGAGACTTCCGCCCTCTCTTTGCAAACAGCAGTGTCTCAGGGGTAGGCACCCCGGGATACTGCAGGAAGCGCCTTTGGGCTTGGCGGTCTTCAGAGCTCTCAAGGGCACCAGGCGGAGGGCCACGCAGCCCCCCTCATACAATACAGAAATCTCTGGGGGTGGTTGTTCCCGGGGTTTGAGGGGCATCATTGAGGCCCACACACTTTTAATTTTGTAGGGGTGGGGACCTTAGACGCGAAAGTAGCGCAAGGAGGTTATAAAATGCTTTCCTTTCTGTCTTGTATAGGATCTAGGGTAAATATAATGATTTTTGTACAGTCAGTACCTTTCTACCCTACCCCCAATTGGCTTTCTGCTTGTTACCATAGTAACAGTTCATGGAACACTTACGTGAGCACAGAGGTTAGAAGTTCACCACACTATGTTGCTAATGGCTTTGTACTTTTAAAGTTTTGGATTGGTACTGTTAGTTGTAGCTATGGACTCTGGTACAGATTGGATAAAGAGTTAGTCTCAGAATTATACTTCAAATTATAAATATCATTTCTATTGGGGACTGCTACCCCCCAAAAAAAATAAGACGTATATATTTTTTTAATTAACTTTTATTAAAACAACAATAAATAACTGGAAACGTAACTTAAAGATAACAATACAATAAAGAACTAGAAACATAACTTTAATAAAACAATATAATAAACAAAATGTGATGTAGAAAATTAGTGTTTAAAATTAGAAGGATGTGACTAAATGAGGTCAAACATTACAAGTCAAGGTAACACTAGGATTTTACGTGTGCAGTGTGCCAGGTACACATTGAAGCGGTGTCTGTATGGAAGTGCCTACTGCGTCAGATTTAAATTACAGATCAACAGGTCTTTAAAATGATTTAGAGATGAGACAGTATTAGATGAGAGATCAAATCATTATGCGGAACAATATTCTTTAGGGCTTATTTACAAGAGTCTTGCGCCACTTTTGTGTTACTTTTTTCATGTTGAAAGTGACGCAAAAGTGATGCAAGGGGTTTGTAAATAAGCTCTTTTATTTCTAATGCATTTAATTGGAGGAATTGTATATCTAGGCCGCTCTGCTTACCTTGTGTAAACACTGTGGCAAGCAGAATTCACAACTTCAACTTAGCTTTGGTTCTACATGTCAGAGTAGACAGCAGCGTCCATAAGTTTAAAAGAGGAAAAGATGTCAAAGAGAAAGAGAGAAAAAACGACATTAAAACGTGGGTGAGAGAAAGTTTTAAATGGAGCTGTTAATATTGGAGAAAATATTTGTAGCTCACCTTTTGCCTCTGTTGTGTGTCTAAGCATGTGCTGGTTCATAGTGCACCCTCCAGTTTTAGTGATCTGAAAGATAGAATATAGACTTTGTAATAGCCTAGTACATACAACTGCACACGTATATTTTTGCTTTATTTATTTGTATACTCAGGATAATGTATTTTTTTAACTTCCACTGTAAGGAGGTGTTTGTGCGCTGTTTTTCTTCTAAAGTAGTATATTACATACACTCCCACTGCATAGCGATGAGTTCTCGATATTGCAAGGCAGATTTACAAGCTCCCTGCACCACCAGTATGTCACTTTTTGTGATGTACTGGTGGCGCAGGGGACTCCTTTATATTTACGAGAGGAAAAGCCACCCTGCGTGACTTTTCCTCTCCTTGTAAATATGGCATCTTCACACGCTGCACTTTGCGGTGGAGGGCCGTTTCATGGGTGTTGCTGTGGGCGTTCCCACTCAACACCCATGGAAAGAGAGACATTGTCCAGATTTACGAGAATTCGTATATCTGAAGATGCATCTGAATGCTACGTCACCCTAGAGGTGGCGTAGCAAGACCCAACAAGGACAAATGTTTTCATTTCTTTTCGGTTTTTTTCATCTTTCAATGCGTGCTGCATTCTACGCAAGCATCAAAAGAGGAAAAATGTCTTTAGTAATTATTTTTGTGCAGGAAGGTGCCTCCTTCTGCACAAAAACAATCTCCCCTTGGCGCAGGCAACTGTTTGAGCGCCAACGGAGGGGAGAGCACAGGAATGCAACATATTTTTTATTTTTATTTCGTTTTCATACATTTATGAACATTAATAAACATTAATCATCTCCATCTGTAGTTAATTAATACACCTCATATTGCACTGCATACAAATCAGTCCTTTCCCTGCACAGCAATAATACATTACTATAGGTGACATCACTCTCTTAGTACCCCTTCCCTATCTGCATCTGCAAGACATATTCATATCACACTCTACTCGGCCCTTTCACCAATCATGGGCTGTCCTCAGGCGTTGATGTCGTGTGCGGAGGATCACAGATATTTCCCCGGGACTCATTCCATTTCCCCCATATTCTGGACAATTTTTTGGGACATCCCCTGTGCGTGAAGACTGCTCTCTCAGCCACCATGGCGATATCCATGTCTGTGCCCCATTGTTGCTGTGTAGGCAGCACCCCAGAGCCCCAGTTCCTAGCTATACTTCGTTTGGCAATTGTCATCCTAAGCGTAGCCCAGTTTTGTAATTCCAAGTTTAAGTCAGTAGGTTGCCAGATGTTTAGGAGGCAGCAACGGGTGTCTCGCTGGACCTCTGCCCCCCCACCACCGAGATCTCAGTCATTACCCGGTCCCAGTAGGATTGGATTTTTGGACAGTCTCACATTACATGATAAAATGTTCCAACTTGTCCACAACCTCTAAGGCAGAGTGAGTCGGGTGCGTGCCCGAGTTTATGTAGTGTGGTGCGGGGTAATATACGCGATGCAGCACTTTGAGTTGTATACGTTTTAGCCGAGATGGGATCGCTGCCTCCAGGGCCAACGCCAGTGCGTCCATTCAGTCTGAGTCCTCCATATCTCCCAAGTCTGTTTGCCATTTGTCCCGCAATGCCAGCATGGGGTCTGGTTGATTATTAACCAGCTTGTGGTAGGTTTGTGAGATGGCCTTTTTGTCCATGTAGTACGTGAGGAGTCTGTCCTCCAGGGGCGAAGACTCTACCAATTTGGTGCCTAAGGAGATAGCGCCCTGGAGAGCATGCCTAATTTGGATATAGCGATAGAGTTCAGTTTCTCCCATACCATATTTTTCTTGCAGAGCTGCAAAGGTTAGGACTTCCCCCCTCACCCAAAGACCACCAATTTTAGTAATGCCTTTGAGGTCCCATTGTCTGAACCCTTTAGTATTTACCAGGGTGCCCAGACGTCGAGTCTCCCAGAGTGGGGTGGCTAGTGCCAGTACTCCTTCCTAGCCCAGCGCCGTTTGCACAGTGTGCCAGATTTTGATCGTGTGCGCTGTGGGACTTGTGAGTGCGTGCCGCCACTTGTTGGTATAAGGGCCTTCATCAAGTGGTCTACAGGGAGTAGGTTCCTGTCTAGTCTGAATGCTGGCTCATCCTGTGGGACATGCAGCCATTGATTTATTATCATTAATTGCGAAGCCCAGTAGTAGAGTTTAATGTTTTTTAAGGCTATTCCTCCGTCGTACCACCAACGCACTGATTTATATTGCGCTATGCGGGTGGTTTACCGTCCCATAACAGTGAGGAAATATCTGCTTCGATTGCTTTAAAGTAGGAGAGAGGGACCGGGAATGGGGTGTTCTAGAGGGCGTAAAGGAACCTGGGAAGCGCCAACATTTTGAACAGTGCCGCTCGCCCCAGAAGTGTCAACGGGAGAGATCTCCAGTGTCTGACATTTGCTTTGAGTCGTGCTAGGGGTCTCATCAGGTTTTCTTCCATAAAGACAGAGTCTTGCGGGGTAACATATATTCCTAAGTATTTAAACCCTCTAGTTGTAATTTGTAGTGCGTAACACGGAGGGAGCCTGGGTATAGGGCCGTGTAACACATACAGCAATGATTTTGTCCAGTTGATGGTGTATCCAGACATTGACCCATATGCCATGAGGATGTCCATCAGGACCTTCAATTACTCTGTAGGGGTCCTCCCAATCCGCCTCCCATTTTATCCCGTGAATCATTGAGTCTTGCCGTAGCCATGCGGCAAGTGGTTCCAGTATTAGGGCGAAGAGGAGCGGGGACAGCGGGCATCCTTGCCTCGTCCCTCTCCCTAATGTGATCTCCCTTGAGATACGTCCATTTGCAACTACATGTGCCAGGGGTGCCGTGTACAATAATTTGATCCACCCACAGAATTTTGGGCCGAATCCCATCTTTCGGAGAACTGCGAACAGGAACGGCCATTCTAAGAGGTCAAACGCCATCGTGGCGTCTAATGAGAGGATGGCTGCGTCTTCCTGGACCATTGGCAGTCGGGCCAGTACGCCATGTAGGAGTCTTAAATTGAGGGAGATGTTTCCTCCAGGCATAAATCCAGATTGGTCTGGATGAACCAGTGTCTTAAGGTGTGGTTGTAGTCGGATTGCTAATGCTTTCGCCAGTATTTTAGCCTCTGCATTTATTAGGGAGATCGGACGGTTGGAAGAAGCTGCCATTGCAGGTTTACCGGGTTTGTGTATCGCCACGATCGTCGCCAATCTTTGATCTCTGGGTAGCACCCCTTGCTTCTGGCAGTCATTATACTTGTTAAGTAGATGGGGCGTGATGGTGCCTGAAACCTTTTTGTAGAGTTCCACTGGCAGACCATTGGGTCCCATTGCCTTCCCCGTATGAGGAGCTGTTAGTGCCATCCCTAATTCTTTGGCCGTGAGGTCTGCTTTCAGTGTTTGCATATCTTCTAGGGGTAGTGTGGGCATTGTCATGAAATTGCATGTTTTCTTCCACTGTGGCTGTGGTGCGCGTTGTATATACCTTCTCATAATATGTCACCAGCTCCTCCACTATAAGTTGGGGATAAGTTGTGGTAGTGTCGTCCCCTAGTGCCAGCTGTGCAATCCATCTATTCGCCTTCTCTCTCCTCTCCAACCATGGTAACATTTTCCCTGTCTTGTCCCCTGGTTCGTATATTCTATGTAGGGTGTCAGTGTGTCTAGTTTTCGCATGTTCCCATGCATAAGCTCTGAATTCTTGGGATGCTACTGTTAGGGCTTGCGCTGTGGTATCAGTGGGATTCTCAGCGTGTGTCACCTCCGCAATCTGTACTGCTTGTTCTAGGGTAAATAGGTTTTCCCTGTTTTCTCGTGTGTGTTGGGTAATGGTTGAGATGGCTTGACCCCTTATCACTGACTTGTATGCCTCCCATAAAATGTTCGGCGATTCTACTGTGCGTTCTCCATAAAATATTGTTCAGTGGATTTCACCAGGACCTTGACAATTTTATGATTCTGCAGGTATCCCAGGTAGAGCGGGTAGATCCTCCGCCTGCCGGGTAGCTGTGTCGTGTAAATGATTTGTATAGGTGAGTGGTCAGAGATGCCTCTCGGTAAGTGTTCCACTTCACACACTTGTTCTGGGGTGATTGCTAACGTCAGTAGATAATCTATGCGGGAAAGACTGTTTTGTACTCCTGAATGTACTGGTGGTCTGTAGGGTGCTTAAGTCTCCAGAGGTCAGTCAGCCCCATTGCGTCTACAAATTCCCTCAGGGCCTGATTGGATCTGTTTGTGTCTCTGGGCGGTTTGCGGTCTATAGTAGCGTCTATTACCGCGTTTAAAATCCCCTCCTATAATCAGTTCTCCCTCCGGAAGGTCTAGTAGGAATTTGCCATGGTCCCTAAAGGCCGCCTGCTGAAGCGTCGGGGGACATATACAGAGACCATGTTGTACATTCGCCCCTCCCATTGGCAGGACATTGCGGTAAATCGGCCTTGGTCATCTGTCCATGTTTTCTTTACCACCAATGGGGAGCTTTTATGTATCAGTATACCGATCTCTCGGGAGCCTGATGTGACCTCTGCGTGGGTGACCATTTTGAACCCCCAGCGGTCTAGTGCTTTGTAGGCCTTTCCCATTAAGTGTGTCTCTTGGAGTAGAGCAACCGTGGGGCCCCTTCGTTTTAGATATTGCAGGACTAGCCCCCTTTTAATCTAATGCCCAAGCCCATTCACGTTCCACGATATAACTGACAGGGAAGGGCCTAGTGATCGTGGCAGCTGGGAGCCGGTGTCTCTATCTCCACGTCGTGACATAGTGTGTGTGGTATGACATCATCAAATGAATTGAATTTCCTGTAGTGCCCGAGCACTCTTTTTGTGTGCGCATTTTCTGTGCAGTCAACAGTAATCGTACATGGAGAGATTGTAAACCAATTAACTTATAACATAACCAAATAAACTCTTCAGCATCCAAAATCCGTGCCCCCTACCCTGCCTCCCTACCTGGCGGATCTAGAACAGTCCACCACTGCAACTGAGCAGAACGCTTACAATCCCCAACAAACTGCATTACTCGTGAGGGTGAGACTTCAGCGATCATTACAAAGCCCCCCTCTGATACTGTCCATGCAGTGCTGCTTCAATTCAGTAGGTCCTAACTGCGGGAGTCTCCGTCCCTCCCCCAATATCTCGTCGAATATCGTTCCTCATAGACTGCGATTATTGTATTGTTTCAATCCGGCCTACTATTTCAGCGCCCAACCATGGGCCTTGTCAAGGATATCATTGCAACGCTTCAATGTCATACACCTTGTGGCAGTTTGCAGTCTGTGATCCGTCGATGTCAGTATTTTAAAGTCTGTCGGAAAAGAGCGTCTCTTTGCACCCCGCCTGTCTCTTCATCGATTATTCGGTGGCGCGTCTCGTTTCTTGGGTCCTCTAGCGGGTCTCCAGCCCTCCAGCCAGTCCTGCGCTTCCCTCGGCGATTCAAAAAACCATGTTTTTCCTTCCCATGCTATGTGTAATCTTGCTGGGTAGATCATCGAGTATTTCAGTTCCCTGACTCGTAGTTCCTTCTTTACCTCTGTGAAACTTCGCCTTCATTGTGCAACTGCTGCTGTGTAGTCAGGGTAAAAAGTGACTTCATAGTTATCAATTTGTATCGGCGGGGCAATACGTGCGGCCTGCAAAATAGCTTTGCGGTCGCAAAAGTTGAAGATTCGCGCCAAAATTGGACGCGGCGGTGCTCCCGGTCGTGGTTTTCCTCCAGGCACTCGGTGGGCACGCTCCACCGAAAAATAGTTGGATAGTCCTCTCGGTTGGAGCTGGTTCTGGATGAAATCTACAAAAAGATCTAATGCCTGGCCCCCTGCAGTCTCTGGTACACCTACCAGGCATACGTTATTGCACCTGGAGCGACCTTCTTGCTCATGAAGCTTAGCCTTCAGCATGGTGTTGTCTTCTTCCAACTTCTGTTCTTTTTGTTTTAGCTCCGCTGTGTCTTCGGAGAGCCCCGTCGTCGTTTTCTCAACATCTATTAAGTGATCTGACAGCTTAGCGAAGTCCGCCCGCATTAGGGAGATGTCTGTGGAGATTGTGCCCATCGAGGACTGCATCGTTTTCAGGGCTGCCATTACATCCGGTAGGGTAACCTTTTCGGCGCGTCAGGTTGGCCAGACGGTCGAGGCGTCGTTTGTGGTACATCTCCCTTAGGGTTGTCCGAGAGATCTTTCGTATGAGCGTATTTGTCCAGTCTTGGGGCCTGCTCTAATCTTGCCCCCCTGCCACTCATTGTTACGCACCGTGGGTACCTTACTCAAAGTGTAGCGCGTTTAGTCAGTATGTTATCTTCGCCGTATCAATGGGGGGTAGGTGGGCCCTCGTGACTCCTCTGCCCTGCTGTTGTGGCTGATGGATTGGGGCACTATGGTTACAGAATCACCTGGGTAGAGCCCTCGCTGCTGTTTTATGGTGCCGTCCTTCGGAACCCCTATGGTGATGTGTGGTTTCGGCCTCCGCCCTCCCAGGCTGGGTAGCAGCGCTTCGGGCCCTTTGTCACCACTTACGAGCCAAGTGTCTGTGTGGTCTGTGTACGCCTCTCCGTGATGCAGTCGGGGTGACCTGTCACCGCTACATGTCCGGCGTCACCTGTGGCCCCCAGGGGTCCGCGCCCCCTCCCTGGCATCAGCGCAGCAGTTCTATACTAGTGTAGCTGGCACGATGGCCTCCTTACTTGTGCTTGCGTCTTAAAGGCTGTCTAGGCTCTCATATCACCCCTAACTGCTCTTGTTGTTGGCGCAGTTAACCACCACAGGCTCCACTGGCGCGAAAGTTCCCGCGATCGTTCCTTGTCCGTCCCTCAGCAATCATGAGCCGGTGTTCATCTTCGCCAGCCGTGGGTAGGAGCCCTCACCTCTTGAACTCAGTCTGTGCAGGATCTTGTACTCCGGTGCGCTCGGTGCCCCGGTTTTTGCCCCTCGCAGTCGGCGATCCTACCACCGTGCTAGGCTCTGCATATCCGGGTCTTGTTACTACTTGAGGCCCCGGCTCCGGCGCTTAAGCAGGCCACAATTTTCACTGCGGCAGTATGCGGCAATCCTTGGGAGTTCGATGATTTGGGTTAGTGCGGCTTGCTCCGGAGGTACTCCCGCATAAGATTCTGTGGTGCAGCGCCGTCTTTGTGCAGGATATGTGCACGGATATTGTTGGGAAGGCCTCGTTGGTCCTAGAGCTCCGTTAAGCTGCGGCCATCTTAGCTGGTCGCTAGACACGCCCCCCCAGGAATGGAACATGTTCTTGTAAACATGTTGCATTCGTACGCTCTGAAAGTGCCATAGCGTGGTGCAGCCAAAGGACTTACGGTGCCATGCTGCGGTACTTTCTTGTAGATCTTCCCCTGCGTACCTACACTGTTGCATCTCATTGACTCGCAGAGTCTGGAGGTGAGTGTTTTTCTTGAGAAGTCAGAGGCAGATTTACAAGCTCCTTGTGCTACTTTTCCCATGTTAAAAGTGACACAAAGGTGGCGCAAAAAGCTTGTAGATCTGTTCGTCAGACTGTTGTAACCTATCTATTCTCACTGCTCGGAGGTAATTGTATATTTCTACGTAGTGAATGTGCTGGACACTACCCACTCTCTCCTTTCACAAATAACTTGTTATTGTTTCGGAAACAAGCTTCTTTGCTCACCTAGTGCCATTGGCGTGATTCAATGAGTGTGCACAACGTATCGAAGCAGGCTTCACTGTGGCTGACAGAGTTCACTACTTGTACTTAGGTAAGGTTGTGCACGGCAGAGTGGACAGCAGCGACCATAACTTTAAAAGAGAATGAGGAACAATGTGTGAGAAAGTGAGAAAGAGAAAGAGAGAAAAAACGTCATTGAAACTTGGGAGAGAGAAAGTTATAGATGGAACAGTTAATACTGGAGAAAATACACAGAGCTCACCTTTTTCCTCTGTTGTGTCCAAGCATGTAGTAGTTCATAGTGCACCCTCCAATTTAGTGATCTGAAAGATAGTATAAAGAGTTAGTAATAGTATAGTCCCACTTTCTCCTGTGACTGACGACTTGTCGTTGTTTCGGAAACAAGCTTCTTTGCTCACCTTGTGCCATTGGCGTGATTGAAAGAGGATGCACTACGAGTCGAAGCAGCTTTCTCAGAACTTGTTGCGATGGCCACTCATCATCGCAGAATCCTCGAACATTGAGTTTTAGAAGTGTTGGGGGGACGCCAATTTGTGAAACACAACCTGTAAGATAAAAAGGAAGTTAACATTGTGTGTAATTTTTTTATCAAAGGAGAGAGGAAGTGACAGAGTGACTGCAAAGAATATTCGCAGCTCAACTTTCTGTCAGCAGTGTGTTTTTCACCACGTGCTGGGACATAATGCACCCTGAAGTTCTACATCTAAAAGACAGTAAAAGAAAGATGTTATGATTGGTAATTGTTACTATCTTAATGTGGAGTTGGATAACATCGCCCTTTCACAGACGTTGCTTCTCACTTTTATAAGAACTAGTTGTATAGTTTATATTCCGGACGTTTAAGCGATTATAAAAACGTTCCTGCTATTGGAAAAAATATATAAACATGTAATTTGATACACTATATAGGACTGCATTTTTCTAAATCGCTGCGTTGCTTTTTTGTATCCAATCTGCTACAGCCCTTCGATTTCCCTCCGATGCGCACCCAGGTCTCACTGCTCACATTTTCGTGGATAGGACACCTTCTACATCATGCAGTCCCGCTCTGCCACTAAGAAGTCTCACATTTGATGCCGAGTCTTGATATCTCTATGGCTAACGACATACTCGTGCTCCCATCATCATCATCACAGGTTCTTCACCCGCGCTGTGCTTCGGGTACCACTAACTCAGTGACCAAAGAGGCCAGGCACGTGGTACTGTACCCCTTTGCTCGGTAGTTTGGGTCTAGATGAGGCGTCCGAACCACCAGGATGGGCCATCACAGCGCTTGCGATGGGAGCAACTCTAAAATGGCGTAGAGCACGTGCGCCCGTCTTTTTTATAGGTAGGGTCACCTGTGTAGTGACGTATGTGCTGAATGGGTGTGGTGTGGTTGTATACCAGCCATGAGGGAGTATGTTTGTGCCAATCTGACAACTAGACCTGGAACTAAGAAATCACTACAATGGAAATCTGGGCCATGTAGTGTTGTTGTGTTTTCCTGGTGGCGTAAGTGGAGTGGGCTGTACTAACTTATTCAGCCTCGATTAATTTACCACCAACGCCCGGGGCTTTTAAATGTTGGGAGGGGGCCGCGCGGCTGTGGGACACTGCAGGAGCTGGCCCTGGGGCGTGGCAGTCTCCAGGGCCTTCGAGGTCTCTAGGCATAGGGACACGCAGTCTGCCTCACACAATACACTAAAAAAGAACAGAAAGTGATGAGAGGCGAATTGTGACGTGTTTAGGCTTGAGAGCCTGGATAAACATTGTTGGACATAGGGAACCCCAAGTCACATAGGGTAGCTTGGCACTAAGTAGGAAGGCCTAACTCCAAGGAACATGTGCTAAGTTTGCGTCACACTCATCAGTAACATAACATCCAACCACTCAAAAATAAGGACACTACACCATTATTAGAAAAATATGAGCTGTTTTATAAAAGTTTTCTTTAAATCTCCGTAGATACTTAGCTCTCTTTTAGTCACAGTACATAAGTTCAACTCTGCATCAAAGAAATCAGCACTAAACAGTGTTTACAGAAGAGAATTCATCACTACTCAATTTACAAGCAAAAGTGTTCAATACAAGGTCACTAAGTGAGAATCAGTGGTTCACTTTGTGAATTCAGGTAACCTTTGGTTTCCACGAGTGGGAACTACTGACTATTCCCCTGCAGCATCAAAGAACTATGGCTACTAACCCCCACCTCACTGTTCCATGAAAGTTCTCCTCTAATCCTGAACAAGGAGGTTTATTTACCAGCATATCAATAATCAGTTTCCAATAACTGCATTAAGGTGATCAGGTCACTAGTGGAAGTCTTGAAGGCTTCTGGCTGAAATTAGCCACTCTTACTTAGACCCATAGAAAGAAACCGATCCTCAGCCCCTTGGTCGGTAGTACTCTGCTCTTTAGATTTCCCCCAACACACACTCCTTACTTTTTAGAGGTGGGCCCTCGGGGCCATAGTCTCGGAACGCCGGGGGAGGGAAAGACAACACCAGTGGTCTCTGCCAGTGTCTGCCCGCTGTTCGTCTCGCCTCACCCGCCAGGCCAGCCGCTTGAGGACAGAGCTGGTGCGGAGTGAAGAGAGCCACACGGGCTGAAGGGGCCGATTCTCGCCTCACCCGCCTCACCCACCTCACCAGCCGCTCGAGGTCAGAGCTGGCGTGGGGTGAAGAGAGCCACACGGGCTGAAGGGGCTGATTCTCGCCTCACCCGCCTCACCAGCCACTCGAGGTCAGAGCTGGCACGGGGTGAAGAGAGCCACACGGGCTGAAGGGGCCGATTCTCGCCTCACCCGCTTCCTCGTTGGACGCTGACTCCGCCTTTCCTGAAGAAAACGGCCCAACTGAGCAGGCGCGAGAGATTAGCGGCTCCAAGACCGAGCCCGCTCAGCTGCGGCAATACTTCTTCCTTTGCTCCGCCCTCGCTCCTAGGCCAGTGTTCACTCTACCGGGCCTGCGCGGATTGGAGAGAGGCTTTCCTTCACAAGCCTCCGATCGTCCTCGCCGGCCCAAGGAAAGAATGAGGTCGCTTCCTCCCCTCGACCACACTACCTGCGGTCACTGCCCCGATCACACGGTCCCTGTCTTCTCCTCCTGGCCAGCCGCTATTCACAACCCAGCAGCCTGACACCAAAGGTACGAGGAGGGATTCCGGTTGGAATGTCTAGGAGGGGGGGGAGGCAAATAGGTCCTCAGTTCACTTAGGGAGCTGAACGAGGAGGTCACAAGAATCGATTTCTCAAATTTAACCCTTCCTTCTTCTTGGTAATATGCTACCAGAGTCTTACTGAGGGCTTTCCTACTGGGCAATGGACTGAGCTCCTCAGTAATTCAGTCACCCTTGACCACTCCTAGCCCCTTCTTCTAGGCTATGGATCTGTGAGGCGCCCAGGGTCTCCAGGAATACCTCGTGGCAGGGTCAAGTCAGTAACTACAAGGGGAGAGGGGTGGTGAAGCAGTAAGGAAGCGTCCCTACACTGGGAGATCAACCCTCTGGATATCCTACCCCCACCTTGTGCTACAGCCTGTACTCCAGCTGACTCTCTCTGGTAAGACAAAATGGCTGCTCCGCAGCTGACCTTTTATAGACTGGCCTCAGAAGGTCCAGAAGGGACCAGAAGGTTCTGGAAGGTCCCTATGCTAGTCTATGGGTCCGGTCTAGGGATGACCGTTATGGCAGTTAAGGGCGACCATTTTGTGGGTCCCATACTCTCTAGTCAGAAAAGGCACCTAGGCCTCGGGTAAAAACTATGAGGGCAAAAGAGCATCTAACCCCTGCCTACACCACAAAAAATCCAGTGGACACAAAAAGATTGAAAAGGTTTTGAGGGGCAAAAAGGGGACAAAATAAATAATTAACAGAAGGGCTACTCAAAGGGCAGACAGGTCTAACACGCGTCCCCCCCAGCTGAAAGTGGGGAGAGCTACCCAACCCCTTGGGAGTCCTCATCACTAAGGCGGAAATACCTAGAGAGACCGTCTGCATTGGCATGGTCCACTCCAGCCGATGTTCCACCCGGAAGTCGATTCCCTGTAGGGAGATGGACCATCTCAACAACTTGGGATTTTCCCCCTTCATTTGCATCAGCCAACGAAGGGATCGGTGGTCAGTCTGAACCAGGAAGTGCGAGCCAAACAGGTATGGCCGCAGCTTCTTCAGAGCCCACACCACCGCAAAAGCTTCCCTCTCAATTGCACTCCACTTCTGTTCCCGGGGAAGCAGTCTCCTGGATAGGAAGACTACAGGCTGATCCAGACCCTCTTCATTGAGTTGCGATAACACTGCCCCAATGCCATGTTCGGATGCGTCTGTCTGAACAATGAACTCCTTGGAGAAGTCTGGGGCCCTCAGGACTGGTGCTGCACACATTGCCTGCTTCAATTTCTCAAAGGCTTGCTGACAAGCCTCTGTCCAGACTACCCGTCGAGGTTGTTTCTTTGAGGTAAGCTCTGTGAGGGGCGCTACAATAGTGCCATACCCCTTCACAAAGCGACGGTAGTAACCTGTGAGGCCCAGGAAAGCTCGGACCTCAGTGTGGGTTTTGGGGGGTTCCCAGGCCATGATTGCCTCAATCTTTGCCTGGAGGGGCTGCACTGTTCCCCTACCCACCAAGTGGCCTAGGTACACAACCGACCCCTGCCCAATCTGACATTTGCTGGCCTTGATTGTCAAGCCAGCCTGTTTTAGGGCCTGGAGAACTGCTTGCAAATGTTGCAAATAGTCTCCCAACTGCTGCTGAAGACGGCAATGTCATCCAGGTAAGCAGCGGAGAAACCCTCCATTCCGGAGAGGACCTGGTTCACCAGCCGCTGAAAAGTAGCAGGGGCGTTCTTGAGCCCAAAGGGCATCACACAGAACTGGTAGTGTCCCTCAGGCGTGGAGAAAGCTGACCTTTCCTTTGCTCCATCTGTAAGGGAGATCTGCCAGTACCCTGAAGTGAGGTCAAAGGTACTCAAGTATTGGGCAGCTCCCAGCCGGTCAATCAATTCATCCGCCCTAGGGATCGGATGAGCATCAGTCTTGGTTACTGAGTTCAGTCCCCGGTAATCCACACAGAACCTCAGTTCTGGAGTGGTGCCTGGTGGAGCTGCTTTTGGCACTAGAACCACCGGACTGGACCAGGGGCTACTGGAAGGTTCAATAACTCCTAGCTCCAGCATCTTGGTAACCTCCCCGTGGATGCTGGCCTTCACCTTGTCTGACAGCCGGTAGGTCTTTGACTTCACTGGTGGGCTGTCTCCTGTGTCCACATCATGGGTACACAGGTGGGTCCTTCCCGGGACAAGGGAGAACAACGTAGAGTACTGCTCCAGTATCTGGCGGCAGTCCTCCCGCTGTTCAGGAGTTAGGGATGGGGAGAGAATCACTCCCTCCACCGACCCATCCTTTTCCTGAGACGAAAACAGGTCCGGGAGAGGCTCGCTTTCCGCTTCCTCTCCTCCATCAGTCACCATCATTAAGATGACCTCTGGCCTCTCATGGTGGGGTTTGAGGCGATTAGCATGTAGCACCCGTAGGGGCTGTCGAGGGGTCTTAAGGTCCACCAGGTATGTGGCTTTACCCTTCTTCTCTAACACCTCAAAGGGGCCTGTCCAGCGGTCCTGGAGGGCACTTAGCTCTCCAGGCTCCATCACCCACACTTTCTGGCCAGGCTCCAAATCCACCGGGTGAGCATTGTGGTCATACCACTCCTTCATTACTGCTTGGCTGGCCTCCAGGTTGTCAGAAGCTTGCTTCCACAACTTTGCCATTTGGCTCCTGAAGGCCAGCATGTAGCTCACCACATCCTGGGGAGGCTTCCTGGGAGATTTTTCCCATCCATCCTTCACCAGGCTGAGAGGACCACGTACAGGGTGCCCATACAGAAGCTCAAAGGGGCTGTAGCCCACTCCCTTCTGTGGCACTTCCCTGTAGGAGAATAGCAAACAGGGTAGGAGGACGTCCCATTTCCTCCGCAGGCTTTCAGGCAGACTTCTGATCATGCCCTTCAAGGTCTTGTTGAACCTTTCTACCAGTCCATTTGACTGGGGGTGATAGGGAGTGGTGAACCGGTAGGTCACTCCACACTCCTTCCACATTGCCCGCATGTACGCTGACATGAAGTTGGTCCCCCTGTCGGACACAACTTCCTTGGGGAAACCCACTCGGGTAAAGATCCCCATCAGGGCTCTAGCCACAACAGGTGCAGTGACAGTCCTCAGAGGAATGGCCTCTGGGTACCGCGTGGCGTGATCCACCAGAACCAGGATAAACCTGTGACCAGCTGTAGTTGGTGGATCCAATGGCCCCACAATGTCGATGCTCACCCTTTCAAAGGGGGTGCTAACGACAGGAAGTGGTTCCAGGGGAGCTTTCAGCTTCACCCCTGTCTTCCCACTGGCTTGACAGGATACACATGTCCGACAGTAGGTGTCAGATGCCACTTTCATCTGAGGCCAGTAAAAGTGGGGAACAAGCCGAGCAAAGGTCTTGTCCTGACCTAAGTGTCCTGCCAAGGGTATTTCATGAGCCAATTCTAACAGAAAGGCTCGGTATCGTTGAGGGACTACCAAGGCCCGGGATGAACCGGGTAAAGGTACTTTGGGTTCACTGTAGAGGAGTCCATCCTCTCAGTAAATATGGTAGTGTCCTGCAACGTTCCCTGCTGCCTGGGCTTCAGCCTGTCGCCTCAGTCCCTCAAGGGTAGGGCACTCCTTCTGGCCCTTACAAAACGCCCTCCCTAGTAGGCCCTCCCTCCACATGCCACTCAGCAGGGATGGGTAGGTCCTCCAGGGAGACTACTTCCCCCTCCACGGACTCCTGGCTCACCACTGCAGGTGGCCGATCTGTCACATGGGGCGTGGAAGCCGAAGCAGGCTTCTGCTGTCTTCGGGTCTGTCCCTTTTTGGCAGCGGGCTGGGCCATTGTTCCAGGCTCCAACCCGGGCGAACACCCTCTCTGGGCAGTCGCAGACCTTGTGCTTACACAGGCCCAGTCAGGTGTACCCAGCATCTCCGAATGAGTCCGGTATTCCACCTCTCTCCAAGCATTGTGCTCCATGTCATTCCCCAGCAAGCAATCGACTGGCACGGCAGGGCTTACGGCAACTCGAAGTGAACCTGCAACCCCTTCCCACTCAAAGGCAACCTCGGCCACCGGGTAGTGGCCCATTCTGCCGTCAGTCATCGCGGCAGGGTGGAGTACATGTGGAATCACCTGCTCTGGAGACACCAGTTGACTCCTTACCATAGTCATACTGGCTCCTGTGTCTCTCAGAGCTTCACCTCTCTGGCCATTGATGGTGATCCATTGCCCATACTTTACAGTATTTGAGGGCACCTGGATCTTAGGAACCATCTCCCGATCTCCCAGGGACACTAAGGTGACACCCGCCCACTCACCCCCCTTAACTAAGGGCAACTCCTCCCCGAGCGCTACACTAGCTACTCCCGGGGCTTTTCCTCCGGTTGGAGGGGGGGGTCTCTTTGGGCATTTGACATCTCCCTTATAATGTCCAACACCACCACACTCAAAGCAGTGGACAACCTTTGGCTGCTGGCTTTGGCCAGGATGAGGGTTTCGGGGCGGGTTAGCCTTAGGGGTGAAACCTGTTCCCTTTCCCTGGAAACTGTTTTGGGGACCTTTAGAGAACTCCCGCTTTTTATGTCCCCCCTCCTTCTTCTGAGGGGCGCCCTGTCCGGCCCTTTGGGAATCCCCTCCAGTCCCCTTTGAGGACACCCGGGTACTTGCCCAGATGTCCGCCTACTCTGCAAGCTTCCGGGGGTTGGTCAGCTTGCTATCCACCAGGTGTTGGCGCAGCTCGGGAAAACATTTCTCGAGTAGATGCTCTTTAAGAAAAAGGTCATATAACCCCTCATAGTCCTTCACCTCGCTGCCCTGTACCCAGCCCTCCAATGCCTTCCTCGCATAGTCCAGGAAATCCACCCAGTTCTGGGTGCTTAACTTGTGGCTCCCCCTGAACTTTTGGCGATACTTCTCCGGGGTTAGCCCAAACTTTTTGATTAACGCTATCTTCATGGTGGGGTAGTGGGTCTGCTCCTCTTGTTCTAGGGCCAATAATGTGTCCCGACCAGTGGGAGGCATATACTTATATAATCCCCCCCCCCCCAGTGTTTCTCCTGGATCCCATGGGCTCTTAGGGAGACCTCATAGGCAGCCAGCCACTTGGCAATGTCATCCCCTTGGCTATAGCTGGCAACTATGTCTTTAGGTAGGTAGGGTCTGGACTCATAGTTGGTTCCCTTGTTTCGCAGCCACCATTTGAAGAGTTGGAGAGTCCTAACTGTAGGGCCTTGAGTTCTAGCTCTTTTAGTCTAAGCTCATGAGCCATCCTCTGTTCCTCCCTCCCCTGTTTTAACCTGGCTAACTCCCACTTCAGCTTCGTTTTTTCCCTCCTGTCTGTTAGTTCAGCTTCGGTCAAGCTTCCTCCAGAGACACTACTGCCCCCCCTTGAGTAGGTCATTGGTCCTGGAAGTAGGTTTCCAATCTCAGGATGGAACAATCCCTCTACCTCTATGACTGTGTCCCGGTCCGTCCCCTCTTCCTCCTCCTCCCCTTCTCCATGTGCTGCCACCCAAGCCCTCAAAC
Source organism: Lissotriton helveticus (assembly GCF_964261635.1). Lineage (NCBI taxonomy): Eukaryota > Metazoa > Chordata > Amphibia > Caudata > Salamandridae > Lissotriton > Lissotriton helveticus. Next base: position 2,012,205,645 of record NC_136057.1, on the reverse strand, counting down.
TGGTCTGGAGTTCCCCCTTCTTAGCACCACGCTTAAAGAACACTCCCATCTTTTGACAAAAGTCCCTAAGCTGGGCTACAGAATAAGTTTCCAGTTCTTCCAGAGCAAATTCCATTTTTGCTGAAGAGCAATGTAGGGACAATCACACAAAAAGAATAGATTCACAAGGGGCAATTTGAAGCTACCTCCACCCACCACCAGGAATGAATTTAGAAAAAAACAAAAGTAGTAATTGGGAAGTCCGCCAGGAGGAAACTCCAGGTGTAGGCCTGTGGGGTATGTTTTGTTACTTCAGAGTAGACGCAAACACAGTTTTTATCCCACCGCTGGACACCAATTATGTTGGACCTAGGAAACCCCAAGTCACATAGGGTAGCTTGGCACTAAGTAGGAAGGCCTAACTCCAAGGACCATGTGCTAAGTTTGCGTCACACCCATCAGTAACATAACATCCAACCACTCAAAAATAAGGACACTACACCATTATTAGAAAAATATGAGCTGTTTTATAAAAGTTTTCTTTAAATCTCCGTAGATACTTAGCTCTCTTTTAGTCACAGTACATAAGTTCAACTCTGCATCAAAGAAATCAGCACTAAACAGTGTTTACAGAAGAGAAATCATCACTACTCAATTTACAAGCAAAAGTGTTCAATACAAGGTCACTAAGTGAGAATCAGTGGTTCACTTTGTGAATTCAGGTAACCTTTGGTTTCCACGAGTGGGAACTACTGACTATTCCCCTGCAGCATCAAAGAACTATGGCTACTAACCCCCACCTCACTGTTCCATGAAAGTTCTCCTCTAATCCAGAACAAGGAGGTTTATTTACCAGCATATCAATAATCAGTTTCCAATAACTGCATGAAGGTGATCAGGTCACTAGTGGAAGTCTTGAAGGCTTCTGGCTGAAATTAGCCACTCTTACTTAGACCCATAGAAAGAAACCGATCCTCAGCCCCTTGGTCGGTAGTACTCTGCTCTTTAGATTTCCCCCAACACACACTCCTTACTTTTTAGAGGTGGGCCCTCGGGGCCATAGTCTCGGAACGCCGGGGGAGGGAAAGACCACACCAGTGGTCTCTGCCAGTGTCTGCCCGCTGTTCGTCTCGCCTCACCCACCAGGCCAGCCGCTTGAGGACAGAGCTGGCGCGGGGTGAAGAGAGCCACACGGGCTGAAGGGGCCGATTCTCGCCTCACCCGCCTCACCAGCCGCTCGAGGTCAGAGCTGGCGTGGGGTGAAGAGAGCCACACGGGCTGAAGGGGCCGATTCTCGCCTCACCCGCCTCACCAGCCGCTCGAGGTCAGAGCTGGCGCGGGGTGAAGAGAGCCACACGGGCTGAAGGGGCCGATTCTCGCCTCACCCGCTTCCTCGTTGGACGCTGACTCCGCCTTTCCTGAGGAAAACGGCCCAACTGAGCAGGCGCGAGAGATTAGCGGCTCCAAGACCGAGCCCGCTCAGCTGCGGCAATACTTCTTCCTTTGCTCCGCCCTCGCTCCTAGGCCAGTGTTCACTCTACCGGGCCTGCGCGGATTGGAGAGAGGCTTTCCTTCACAAGCCTCCGATCGTCCTCGCCGGCCCAAGGAAAGAATGAGGTCGCTTCCTCCCCTCGACCACACTACCTGCGGTCACTGCCCCGATCACACGGTCCCTGTCTTCTCCTCCTGGCCAGCCGCTATTCACAACCCAGCAGCCTGACACCACAGGTACGAGGCGGGATTCCGGTTGGAATGTCTAGCAGGGGGGGGAAGGCAAATAGGTTCTCAGTTCACTTAGGGAGCTGAACGAGGAGGTCACAAGTATCGATTTCTCAAATTTAACCCTTCCTTCTTCTTGGTAATATGCTACCAGAGTCTTACTGAGGGCTTTCCTACTGGGCAATGGACTGAGCTCCTCAGTAATTCAGTCACCCTTGACCACTCCTAGCCCCTTCTTCTAGGCTATGGATCTGTCAAGCGCCCAGGGTCTCCAGGAATACCTCGTGGCAGGGTCAAGTCAGTAACTACAAGGGGAGAGGGGTGGTGAAGCAGTAAGGAAGCGTCCCTACACTGGGAGATCAACCCTCTGGATATCCTACCCCCACCTTGTGCTACAGCCTGTACTCCAGCTGACTCTCTCTGCTAAGAAAAAATGGCTGCTCCGCAGCTGACCTTTTATAGACTGGCCTCAGAAGGTCCTGAAGGGACCAGAAGGTTCTGGAAGGTCCCTATGCTAGTCTATGGGTCCTGTCTAGGGATGACCGTTATGGCAGTTAAGGGCGACCATTTTGTGGGTCCCATACTCTCTAGTCAGAAAAGGCACCTAGGCCTCAGGTAAAAACTATGAGGGCAAAAGAGCATCTAACCCCTGCCAACACCACAAAAAATCCAGTGGACACAAAAAGATTGAAAAGGTTTTGAGGGGCAAAAAGGGGTCAAAATAAATAATTGGATTCCGGAGTTGGGAGCACACCGCTGACCTCTTCCGCCGTATCGCCCCACTGCATCATGGTCTGTGCAGTTCAAGTATTTATAAGAACAGTTCAAAGTTCAATTTTCAAAGTATTTCACCTCAATCGGTGCAAGTAAATACTTGTATTATGATCATCTCTAGACACGAGCCTAGCTCGTGTTTCGGGATTGATTCCCTCATCAGTAGAGATAGTATTCGGGGTTGCAGGACAGGTCGCCAAACATCCGTCACGGGCCTCGTTGCCCCTCTGGCGCGCAGGTGCATCTCCAACAAGCTCGTCAGCTTACATGGCTACCGGGAGCCAAGAAAAAGTGGATTCCGGAGTTGGGAGCACACCGCTGACCTCTTCCGCCGTATCGCCCCACTGCATCATGGTCTGTGCAGTTCAAGTATTTATAAGAACAGTTCAAAGTTCCATTTTCAAAGTATTTCACCTCAATCGGTGCAAGTAAATACTTGTATTATGATCATCTCTAGACACGAGCCTAGCTCGTGTTTCGGGATTGATTCCCTCATCAGTAGAGATAGTATTCGGGGTTGCAGGACAGGTCGCCAAACATCCGTCACGGGCCTCGTTGCCCCTCTGGCACGCAGGTGCATCTCCAACAAGCTCGTCAGCTTACATGGCTACCGGGAGCCAAGAAAAAGTGGATTCCGGAGTTGGGAGCACACCGCTGACCTCTTCCGCCGTATCGCCCCACTGCATCATGGTCTGTGCAGTTCAAGTATTTATAAGAACAGTTCAAAGTTCAATTCTCAAAGTATTTCACCTCAATCGGTGCAAGTAAATACTTGTATTATGATCATCTCTAGACACGAGCCTGCAACCCCGAATACTATCTCTACTGATGAGGGAATCAATCCCGAAACACGAGCTAGGCTCGTGTCTAGAGATGATCATAATACAAATACTTGAACTGCACAGACCATGATGCAGTGGGGCGATACGGCGGAAGAGGTCAGCGGTGTGCTCCCAACTCCGGAATCCACTTTTTCTTGGCTCCCAGTAGCCATGTAAGCTGACAAGCTTGTTGGAGATGCACCTGCGCGCCAGAGGGGCAACGAGGCCCGTGATGGATGTTTGGCGACCTGTCCTGCAACCCCGAATACTATCTCTACTGATGAGGGAATCAATCCCGAAACACGAGCTAGGCTCGTGTCTAGAGATGATCATAATACAAGTATTTACTTGCACCGATTGAGGTGAAATACTTTGAAAATTGAACTTTGAACTGTTCTTATAAATACTTGAACTGTACAGACCATGATGCAGTGGGGCGATACGGCGGAAGAGGTCAGCGGTGTGCTCCCAACTCCGGAATCCACTTTTTCTTGGCACCCGGTAGCCATGTAAGCTGTCGAGCTTGTTGGAGATGCACCTGCGAGCCAGAGGGGCAACGAGGCCCGTGACGGATGTTTGGCGACCTGTCCTGCAACACCGAATACTATCTCTACTGATGAGGGAATCAATCCCGAAACACGAGCTAGGTTCGTGTCTAGAGATGATCATAATACAAGTATTTACTTGCACCGATTGAGGTGAAATACTTTGAAAATTGAACTTTGAACTGTTCTTATAAATACTTGAACTGCACAGACCATGATGCAGTGGGGCGATACGGCGGAAGAGGTCAGTGGTGTGCTCCCAACTCCGGAATCCACAAAATAAATAATTAACAGAAGGGCTACTCAAAGGGCAGACAGGTCTAACAATCATTAAATGGGATCTGGCAGCGAAGTGCGTAGTTATTCTGGAAGAAGTCTTTCGGGGTCTTGCGAAAGCAAGTCACCTTTAATAATTGCCTCTCGCTGTGTGTACCTGCAAGGTTATCTAATTTGCTCGTATGTTAAAAAAATATACTTTCAACACCTCTTTTTGATTGGCTGTGAAGCTTTGTAAGAAGATGTATTAGCGACCAATCCCTTTCCTTGCGCAGATTTTGAAAAACATTTGATTGGCTGTTGTGTGGTTACGTGTACCTTCCTCATGGTAATTTAGTTTGGCTTTTTTTTCTATGTGATGCTACGATACACTTACCATGTATGTAGCTCATTTTGTGATGCACATTATTTTACAATGCGTTTCAAAAACTAGTTGTGGTAGGGTGTTTTTAACTTAAAGTGTGCAGTCTGCTTACGAGTTTGTTGACTGTAAAGGTATTTAAAAATATGCACAAGTTTTCAAAATATTTTTATTGAGCCTTTTATATTCATCATATGGGTGAAATGACAATTTTTACTTTTCATTCATTGGTATCATGTGTTGGACCACATTTATTTTATTTTAACATAAGCAGTCATTTCTTAAGTTTACATTATATAAATGTTGCCCCATCATTTATTTTAATTGTTTGGGCTTTTTTTGCTTTTAGATAAAGTAGAATAGAAGTGCTACGAGAAAAACTTCCTCACTCCTCCAACTTTTAAGTCAAATTTTTCAGTTGACAGGCGTTCTCATTTGCACTGTTTTAGTGCGTCACGTGTTTATGTAAATGTGTCTCTTTCCATACTTTTTAACTTTGTATAATTTCTAAAATGCTTTTTTTAAACTCGTTTTTATTATTAAAGCATTTTGTAGGGGGGGCCTTGGACGCGAAAGTGGCGCAAGGGGGTTGTAAATCTGGAACACAGTGTATTGTTTTACTTTGCTTTCCTTTCTGTCTTTTAGAGGATCCAGGGTAAATATAACGGTATTTGTACAGCTAGTACCTTTCAACTCTACCACCAAACTGCTTTCTGCCTGTTACCATAGTAACAGTTCATGGAACAGTTTAGTGAGCACAGAGGTTAGAAGTTCACCACACTATGTTGCTAATAGAAATAGTTACTTGGTGGAGTTTTATTTTTTTTCCATAGGAACCGTTAGTCGTAGTAGTCAGTGGAAAATATAATAAAAATAATAGCAGGGGTTCGCTGGGGCCCTCACAGTCCCGGGGCTTCACTGATGTTGAAAGGATGGTGCAGTAGGCTGTGGAAATTATATCGGGAAAACAACAATGCGGCTTATTGCGTCTTTTCTTTAATATAATGTGGAATAATGTTTATTTATTAGGCAGTGTTCACTTTTGTTACAGATACAGTCACTTTGTTACAGGCAATTTATTAATATGTAGGACGGCGTGTTCTGTATGTGTGTGTGATACAAATTTAACGTTTAATTTTTCTAAAGTGTTCTAACAACAATCTTAATGTTGATTTGGGTGTGAACTATTGAAAGTAGAAGTATGTTTTGTAATTCACTTGTGCTCCGGAGAGTTCAAGGACATGTAATTGGCTTACATGTTGTATGGAGGACTTTCCTGAGATTTATGTTGGTTGGTTTCGAACTATTGAAAGTAGAAGTGTTGTCAGCCATTCATTTCCGCTCCGCAGAGTAGGAGGGACAGCTGATTGGCTGACATGTTTTAAGGAGGACATTCCTAAGCTTAATGTTTATTGGCTGTAACTGTTGAAAGTGAAAGTGCTGTTAGCGATTCCTTCCTGTTCTCGGAGTATTATGGTAACGTGTTCCAAGCGGGACCTTACGTAGCTTAATGTTCATTGGCTGTAAAGTATTAAAAGTAGAAGTTTTGGCAGTTATTCCCTTCTCCTCTGCGGAACAACATGGACATTTTATTGGCTAAAGTGTTCCGAGCACAAGTTTGCTCCTTATTGGGTGGGAACGGTTCACTGTTGTCAGTGATTTTGTGACTCACTTCCAAAGGAGTATAGGAAAAGAAAGTAGTAGAGGGCAGGTTAGGAACACTATTAACTCTGTACAGTGCTCATATGGTGGTGGAGATGGATTATGAGGGAAACAAATTGTTTTTATATGTTTCAGGGGTCATTTATATAATTGTCGTGTGGTGTATAAATCACGGCGGTAAAATGAGTGTCTTGCGCTGTTTTTTTAATCAAGTTTGCGGGTGACATACTTCTTAGGAGTACTATTTACTTTTAATGTGGTGTTTACTTTTCAGATGGAGAGGTGTGGTTGTGCAGCAAAAAATTCAGTCTAGGTTTGAAACAGTATTTATTAAGCAAATACAAATAAACTTTCTTCAGAAACTGTCACTGTATATATGAAAGGGGTGAGAGTTAAAAATGGAATTTCATAAAATATCAGTTAAGAGTGGCCACATCCTCCTTTTTTCTGCTACAGTTTGTAAAAGTGTTGCCCCATATTGTTGATACTGTAAGAGGGCATCAGTTACTTTTAGATAAAGTAGAATAGAAGTGCTACAGCAAACACTCCCGCACTATATTAGCTGAGGTCAAGAGAACAAGTAAAAAACAGTTAAATACAAGTGACTTCATATTACATAGAAATGTATGCATTATTATTTTTCAAATTTGTATTCTGTAGAATTCAGGAACGTTCTGTCGTAGTGCTTAGAGGTTACACACTGTTCCGCTAACAAATCACATACTCACTTAAGAATATATAGGATGGGAATCCTATAATACACAGTACTGGTCCTATATATTCTTTAGGGAGAAGGTGAATAGGAACCGCAAATAAGAATAGAAATTAGAAAATAGCATTAAAAAATGTAGGGTTTATTAAATATTTAAGTAACAAACTATGCATGATAGCTATATTTTTTATTCTGCAATTTCGTAAAATAATTTTCTTGAAAAAAATATATACAGATATATATTACAGATGGCGCTGAAAAATCTCCTATTACTCTACTGTAACAATAGGACAATCTATTACAATATAACGATTGATACCATTGTTACAGTAAAAAGAAAAGGAAAATAAAGTTGTCTATTTAACAAAACATCCATAGTGAAATACTTTTGAGCGGTAATTATTTACTGAACTTCTTTTCTCCGGGAGGTGAAAAAGTTTGATCTTCGTGGCGACGGGTCATAAACTCCTCTGAGATCATGACTGCGAGAATTATAATATATATATATTTTCACAGTATATGATCACTAGGGGGTAACAGACTAAAAACCAAAAGCCGGTGACGTTGCTTATATATCTTTACTCTTTGTGCCGACGTGTCATGAACTCCACTGAGATCAGCATAACTGTTAATGGTATAATATACATATTAACAGTATATGATCTATAGGGGAAAACACAGTAACAACTGGAAGATGGTGACGTTGATTGTAAATGTTTAGGGTTTGTGCCGACAGGTCACCAACACCTCTCAAGTGAAGTACAGTGTCAATATTATAATATAGAAAGTCCCAATATATAAGCTGAAAGGAACCAGAAAAGGAGCAACGTTTGTTGTAATCTATCTGTTTATGAAAACAAGATGCTGACGTTACAGAGAAAAAGCGAAAAACATGGAATAACATTTTTTTCTAGATATAAATGTTTAAATATTGACAAATAGCCACAAATTATAAAAAGGGGCTATGCCTATGCCTATGCCATATTGAAACAACTTAAAACTCCGGAATATGTTTGTTAATGGAAAAGAAGAATCCGATGCTGGAAAAGGGTACCTGCATCACAGATTGGCGACTCAGAAATAACTTGCGAAAACAAAACTTATTGCACAGTAGGTGTGGTTTATATAGCTTTTGGTTCTTTAATAGTCTATGGAAGGAAGATATGCTCTGCCTATGTAGATGTCATGTTTTACAGTTTACACATGCTTGCTTTTTAACTGTTTTACTTCTGCACGTGTTGGGAAAAGATACAAACTGTGAAGCTGTAAAGGTTTTGCTTTCCACAGTAACACGTATACGGTCATTATTATCTACATACGTTGGATAGTTTAAAAAGTGTTACTCGGTAAATTGTGTTTTTTGCATTCTCATGATTAAAACCATCTAAATTGAGGCCATAAAAAAAATATTGTTTACAATAGAAGAAAAAAAACGGATTAATATTTGTTATTACTATGCATCTTAATAAAAAAAATGCTAGCATTTGTAAATCATAAAGTTACCCTCGGAAAGGTGTGCTGGCGATTGGGAAGATTAAGCAAGGTATTACTTTCAGTGAGATAGTGGTAGGCTAAGATGTCATAGTGTATAAAAGGGGACATGGCTTGAGAACAGGTCTCTGCAATGCACCTGTATGGTTTTGAATAGAAAGACATGCTTGGCTAGTAGAGCCCAGGGACTTTCAGGATTAAAAGAGACCAAATTGCTTAACATAAAATACGTCACAGAGTGTGTTTTCAAATACTCTTTCATACATATTTAGAAGGACAGGATAAGTTACTGTGTGTAGCTTTTCTTCTCTATGTAAATATGCACTCATTATACACAATACTTTGTGTTGAAGGGGCGTTCTATAGCTGTTGCTGTGAGTATTTTTGACTTATATAAGCAATGACTAATTTCTAATTATGTTAAAAGATGAGTACTGGATAGGTCTTTAAGGATTGATGTGTGTTTAAACACATGAAGTATTCAAAAACTAGTGTGAGAATGGTACCTAAATACACACAGATTCAGTGTTATTCTAGGCAAGCAACAGTATCCTTTGCATTTTACTAAAACACATTTACTAGTTTGGAAGGAATAAGGTGAATAGACATATTCTACATTTTTTAGTACTGCATTTTAGTGTAAGAGCCTGAGTCATTTTCCATAGTGATAAGCAGTGACTGGTTTAGAATTTTACGAAAACTTAGTTACAGGATATGCTTATAAGAAATTATATTTATATAACCTTATGAAGTACTAAAACTCTACTGTTGGAATGTTATTAGACAATGGTATTTACATAATATTTTTTTGCGGGGTCAAAATAGTTGATAAACCTACTTTTGTATTATGTACTAAGAAAACTGTTAAAGTGAAGTGTTTATGTTTTTGTGCAAGGACCTAGAACATAACAGATTTGTTATGGATAAAGAGGAGAATATGACCGAAGACACATTGAAAATGAGCAACAGTTTAATTGAAGTATAAAATCTATCTATAACAGGCAGCGAGACTGAATTAGAGGACATCAGTACTGCAGATATCTCCTGTGATTTTGAAAATGTAAGCAATGATGATGTTTTTTGGAAGCACTTGATCACGTAGAGTTACTGGAAGCTATAAACTCTGAAATGGCAAACCAGCAGTACGATCTCGAAGAAGTACCAGATGAACTCCTTTTAGAAGCTGTGTTAAAATATGAGATGTCTGAAGAATAATTTTTTTGTTTAATAATAATAAAGCATTGAGAACTATGTACTTATCGATTCACTGTACTAAAACTCAAGCACTTTTAGATTCACTCAGACACTCTCTTTACAGTATTCTATTGATTCAGTCAGTAGCCAGTACTTATGCAGCGAAGTAGGCATTAAGACATGGACTGTTTCAAACCCTTATACAGTATGCATTCAGTCTTCTATCTACCTGCACACTTGTCTTTTATACCTTCAATTCCACAGTTTGTATCCTTACACTTCCACCAAACACTCTGTCACTGCTGTTGCACTATTGTAGTGACTCATTCAGCAGTGTGTGCTAATTCATTTACTGCATTAAAATACTAACACTTACAAATTCACCCAGGCAGTTTCACCATAAGTGCAGAGGGAAGCCTAGACATATTTATGTACATATGTTATATTTATGTGCTTCGGAACTACTACAGTATACTGTAAGTAAACACATTATAGAGTTATGCTGTAGCACTTCCTTATAGTTCTGCACTTTCACATTCACTATACACTACTAATGTATTCTTTCATTCATTTATGCACTACACATTCATTTAAAAAACTTTGACAAACTATCATACTAATATAGCTCTTTTTTTGAGCAGTGAAGTTAGTTGTTAAAATAACTTTTTTTGTCTTTTTTGTAGTTTTGTACACAGCGTCGCAATCTTGCAGCTTAAATGCCCACACTAGGCACCATGGATGTTTCTTCAATGCATATGCCTAGGTCATTGCCACCACAGTGCACAAACATGAGGTCAGGGAGATGTTTTACCCAAAGGCAATAATTGGTGCCAATTTAATCCTCTCTGTCCAATCCATTTAATGTCTACATTTTGCGGAGTTGTCTTTGTCAATACCTCTGTGTTCAGCATACCTTTTGTACCGGAAAACATAGCTGTGCCCAACAATCCACACTGTAAGCATCTTGAAGGGATATTTGTAAGTAATAAAGAGATATATGTAGCTGAGGATGTCAGTTGGTAGAATGAGAGGTATGTCAAATGGTGGACAAGATGCAATTTAAAAAAAACATAAATGATTGGCCATTTACGAACATTCTATATTCAAAAATAGGGTGCATTTTACTTTTTTTCAAAAGCATTTTTCTTATTGGTTAGTAAAAAATGTTTGAATGGGACAATAGAAAGGATAAGATCATATATTGCCAAGTCAACCAAGCCTGCTATTTGTATTTGCAATATTGGGTGGTGAACTTGAAAATATGGTGAACTTGTGACCTGTGAGTTCACTTAAATGTTACATGAACTGTTACTGACGAAACTGGCATGAAGCAGAATGGGGTAAGGGTTAAAACTTAACTGTGCTTTAAAATGGGAAATTGAAATTTTTATATCTATATAAATAAAAATTTAACTTTGTTCGTTCAAAATCTCAAATCTCCGAAAGTTCTTCACCGATTGATTTGAAATTTTGACACAACGTTGCATTCGAATACGCAAGTGTTTTTATATACAGAACGTTGGATTTGAATACGCGCGTGTCGAATACGCATGTTTTTTTAATCGAAAGCACAAACAGAGACATGAAAATGTCAATGTGCGTTTGATAAAATAGGGTCTGTTTGGCCTTTCGATTAAAAACACACTCGTATTGGACACGCACATATTCAAAATCAAGGTGTATATATAAACACGTGCTAATGTTGCAAAGTGAACCAACTCCTCCCCCCTCCCTTCACCCACTTCCCGGTCTGCCATCCTGACACCAACTGCCCATCCTAATGCGTCTTTTCTTAATGTTGCCAAGTGAACCAACTCCTCCCCCCTCCCTCCACCCAGTTCCCCGTCTGCCTTCCTGACACCAACTGTCCATCATAATATATGTAGACTATTGTCTCTATGTGACTATTGTAGTTGTTGCGCAGCAACCCAATTAATAGGGTCTGTTCGTCCTTTAGATTAAAAACACTCGCGTATTTGACACGCGCATATTCTAATCCAACGTTGTGTCAAAATTTCAAATCAATCGGTGAAGAACTTTCATAGATTTAAGATTTTTATCAAACGCACATTGACATTTTTATGTGTCAGTTTGTGCTTTTGATTAAAGAAACACGCGTATTCGACATGCGTGTATTCAAATCCAACATTGTATATATAAAAACACTTGTGTATTCGAATGCAACGTTGTGTCAAAATTTCAAATCAATCGGTGAAGAACTTTCGTAGATTTAAGATTTTTATCAAACGCACATTGACATTTTTATGTCTGTGATTTCGATTAAAAACACGTGCATTTTCGACACACGCGTATTCAAAATCAGCGTTGTGTATATAAAAACACTTGCGTATTCGAATGTAAAGTTTTGTCAAAATTTCAAATGAATCGGTGAAGAACTTTCGTAGATTTAAGATTTTTATCAAATGCACATTGACATTTTTATGTGTCTGTTTGTGCTTTCGATTTAAAACACATGCATATTCGACACACGCGTATTCAAATCCAACGTCATGTATATAAAAGCACTTGCGTATTCGAATGCAACGTTGTGTCAAAATTTCAAAGCAATTGGTGAAGAACTTTCGGAGATTTGAGATTTTGAACAAACGAACAGTTACATTTTTATTTATATAGATTTCTTTTTGAACTCCCGTCTTAATTTGTGACTCCATCGCCGTGGTGCACGATGGGGTCGTGACTTTTAAAATTCTAAAAAAAATGTAGAAACAGTTTGGGCATCTTTAGAACTCAGTTGCTAAGGGTTATTATGTGTAACCAATAGAAAAGTGTTTTACAATTTGAAAAGATCTGGGAAGCAATGTGATTTGTTAGTTATGTGTATTTGTCTGGAGAAAGAGAGGGAGACTTTGCCATTACTGGTTTTATCTTGCTGAGTCTGGTGCAGTATATTGATTATGTATAAAAGAAAATCCTGTCAGAGTTTTTGAGATTTTATATTCAGCTCTTTGCTGTCGTGTGCGCTGTTATCCAAGCGGTCTTTGAAGGAGGATCTCTTGGCTAATCTGATGAGGTGGTGGTGGCTGCGGGTGGCGTCCTGGTGGGCTGCGTGGTTGTCCGGTGTGCGTTCGTGGACCCATGTCTTCTCCAGTTTCCGGCATGCGCGTTTCGAGGTCTGGAGCTCGTCAGTGAACCAAGTGGCTCTCTTGTTGGCGTGGCTGTTGGAGGGTTTCTTGAGCGATTGAGGGTGTTGGCGCAGTCATCGATCCACTGTCTGAGGTTTCGGGCTGCCGTGTCTGGGTTTTTGGGGTCGGTGGGTGGGTTCTTGGTGAGGGAGGTGATCAGGTGATCTTCGGTGACTTTGCTCCAGCAGCGGCGAGGCAGCTGTTGGGTGTGGTGGTGCGTGGTTGGTTTCTTGTAGGTGAAATGGATGCAGCGGTGGTCGGTCCATTGGAGTTTGGTGGTGTGGTCGAAGGCGACGTGGGAGCCTGTGGAGAAGACGGGATCCAGCGTGTGGCCGGCGGCGTGGGTGGGTGCGTTGACTAGTTGTCTGAGGCCGAGGTTGGCGAGGTTGTTGATCAGGGTGACGGAGTTGCGTTTTTGTTGTTCTCGAGGTGGAAGTTCAGGTCCCCGAGGAGGATGTAGTCCATGGAGGCGAGTACGTGGGTGCTTGCAAGGTCCCTGATGGAGTCACTGAACTGAGCCCAGGGTCCGGGGGGGTATGTAGATGAGTGTTCCTGTGAAGGTGGTGTTGGGGTCGGTGTGGATCCGGAAGTGCAGGTGTTCGGCAGTGTTGATGGTGTCGTCTGCGTGGGTGGCGACCTTGAGGGTGGACTTGTAGAAAATGGCTATTTCTCCTCCGATTCCATTGGCGTGATCCCTGCGGGTGATCTTGTAGCCGTCCGGGATGGCTATGGTGATGTCGGGTGCCGAGGAGTCGTAGTGGATTCTGGTGTCATGGTGTTCGTGGGGTCCAGGGGTTCTGCCGCTGGGCGCGGACCAGGCACGGACGGGCGCAGACAGGCTTGCCTTAGGTGTGCCTTCGGCGCGCCAGCCGCACGCCCGCTGCACGCGTCCACTGCACAGCCGCTTCTCGGCCTGCATATGAGGTGGCTTGTGAGGGAGGAGCAGCTGGGAGGCGGGAGCGGGGAAGCGGATGGGTGTGCAGGGGGTGGGCCACAGGGAAGCAGCGGCGGGAAATTGCTGGATCAGGAGCGGCGGGGGCGGGGGAAGTGGCGCACAGGGCAGAGGGGAAGGAAAAAAAACAGGAGCAAGGAGGCAACAAGGAGGCAGGAACCAGGCAGTCAGGTGACGAGCAGCGGCGTGGGGGCGACCTGCCTGCAAGCAGGGTCAGAGGTTTGCATACATTTTATGGCAGTCTTCAGATCTGTGAAGTGCGAGGTCTTGCCCACGTGAAAGATGCACAGTTTTGTGGGTAGAGCAGAGAATACTTGATGTCCCGTTTTTGAAGTAACCACTTCACAAGCATGAATTTGCTTCTAGCCGCCTGCACGGCCAGGGTGAAGTCGGGGCAAAATGACACAGTGTTACCTTGATAGACGACCTTTTGATGATCCCTTGCCAACCTGAGTACAGTGTCTCTGTCCCTATAGTTTAACAGGCAGGCAATTATCAGTGTAGCGGGGGTCCCCGGTGAGGATCTCAGTTACAATGTCCTGTATGCCTGTTCCACTATGCATTAAGGTGCCAGAAAGTTTCCAAATAGGAACCTCAGCATTTCTTACACATAGTCCTCCACCCATGTCATGGACATGGATTCGGCGATTTCCACTATTTACGGGTTGTTCCACCTGGACCTGACTTCCAAGTCCTCATTTTTGTTTTGGATCACTTCCAGCACTTTTTCCATGCTGAGCAGTTTCTGGCGTGTCACCACTCCCTTATTATTAATATTATTTATTATTTATTTAACTTTTAAGGCGCACAGCTACCCATACAAGGTTTCCGGGCGCCAAGGGATAGTCTAAAAGGGTGAAAAGAGAACAAAATGTAGCTTATTGCAGAAAAAGCCATGTCTTGAGGCCCTTTCAGAGCTTGAAATAGATGGTTTCAGTTTTCAATGAAGTAGGCAAGGAATTCCAAATCTTAGGGCCTAAGTGGAAGAACGAGCGGCTGCCGATTCTCGCCAACTTAAATCTGGGAATCAGTAAGTCACCCTTGGAGGAAGACCGGAGAGAACGTGTAGGGAAATAGGCATGAGTGAGCTCCTGTAAATATAGAGGAGCAACACCCTGTTTGATCTTAAAAATATAGCAAAGAGTCTTAAACTTAACTCTACTTTCAATCCTGAGCCAATGAAGGTTCAGGAGGGACTGGGATATGGAGACTCTCCGCGGGACATGGCATAGGAGGCGGGCAGCCGCATTCTGCATCACCTGAAGCTTTCTAAGAGCTTCATGACACCCACCCAAATAAGGAACATTGCCATAATCCAGGCGAGAGGTGACCAGGGTCTGGACAACCATCCTTTTGGTGGAGTCAGGAAGCATCCAGAGGATTTTATGAAGCCATCTCAAAATGGTGAAGCATTGTAGCGGCGACCCTCACCACCTGCTCCAGTATAGAAAGGTTTTCATCAATGAGAAAGCCAAGGTTGCGGACCGGGGCAATGGGTTGGGGGGGAGTACCCATTTCTTCGGGCCAGTATTGGGGGCCCCATAGGTCCTTGCATTTGCCCAGGATGACAACCTCTGTCTTGTCCCCGTTCAGCTTCAAAAAGTTGTTACGCATCCATTCTGAGACTTTATACAATGCCTGTTTGAGGGCTGAGATGTTATCATCTTCGGTGGCGGAAAGAGAAAAGATGATTTGTGTGTCGTCAGCGTATGAAAATAGAGAAAGACCAGCATCCTCCACGATGGTGGCCAGGGGTCTAATATAGATATTAAAAAGTAGGGGACACAAACTAGACTCCTGAGGCACTCCATACGCTGAAGAACAGATTTTCGAAGAGGCTTTAGAGGAAACGACCTGAAAGGTGCGGCCACTGAGGAGGCAAACCAGGCCAAGGCGGGACCTTCCACTCCCATGGACCGGAGAGAAGCAAGAAGAATGGAATGCGACACAGTATTGAATGCGGCACTCAAATCAAGTAATATGAGTGCTGTTGTCTCTCCGCGGTCCATGCAATGACGCAATCTCTCAATGACTCCAAGAAGAGTCGTTTCTCTGGAGTGGTTAGCCCTAAAGCCCGATTGGGATTGTAGTGTAGTTCCTATAGTCCCAATAGGCTCTGGCATTGGAATAATATCTTCAGTAGTGTTGACGTAGGACTGAGGTTAACTAGGTCTCTACTGACTATATTAGACTTAAGTTTTTTGCCAGCTAGCTCAGAGTTCACTAGAAACTTTCTCGATAAGCGAGGAGGAGTTTAACCTCCCTGGATAGACAAGAAGGGATTTAGTTTCTGACAACCATAAAACATGACAACTTTGCTCTCCCTGATTAAGAGTATATCTCTAGAGTCGTGTGAAAACAAAAGACAGCTATTTCACTCAGTCAAAGGTGCGTACTTAGTTTCACCAGATTGCAGAGAAAAAGAGAGACGGGCGTTTTCAATAAAAGGTGTTATTTATTGACCAGTCTCTTTCCTCATACAAGAGAAATGAATTGCTACAATTGCAATACTTATAGTTAAGTAAAGTGCATACAGTAAAAGCAGGATTATGAAATAATTCCGTAAAAGCATTGATATGGTTTCTTAGCAATATGATACTTAAAATGGATAAAATAGATACATACATATATACATTGACTACTCGTACTCAACTGGTGCTTCTAACTACGGCTACCCCGGTGTACCTGACCTAAGCCTAATACGTGGGAAGGAGTAAGTAAGTAGCAGTTTAAGTTAAGTTTGTTTTGCCAAGAATCTGACTCAAGAATTCTCTGTAAGGGTTTAGTCAGTTCAGTACCTGGGTATTAGAAGGCAGGAGGGCTGGTATCTCTCTCTCAGGACTCGGTATCCCAGTCACCCGCAAGGGTAAGCTGGAAACGCCAGAGGCTGGATTTCTCGGCAAGAGAAAAGACAGCGTCTTTCTCAGCGCGTCAAAAGGGAGGGGCAGCGTCCGTGGGCTCTCGCATCAGCTGGGCTCTTCGGAAGTAGATAGCTGCTCTGCTCCAGGATTAACACCGTGTGTTTGCTTAAGGCAACGTTGGTATATTTATACCTGAAAGGTGCCGGGTTTGACATAAGGCTGGACATAAGACGTCAATAAAGATGTCACTAAGAACTGGTCGTTCTTACAGTGCTTTACAGGAGTTCTAGGATGAAATCAAAACAACGGCAAGGGGGATTTCCCAGGTTTCTGGAGGCTTGGTTTTGTTTAGATAACTCGGTGTGCTTTCTAGGGGGCTGGAGGAATAGGCTTGCTTAATGTGACAGCATGCGCTATGACTGAATTATGAAAAGGGTTTCTATTATTGATTTATAACCACACAAGGGCAAAGAATAGGAATATGGATTCAGGTACCTAGATAAACACACTACACCCACTACACGAATTCTGGTCCATAATTACTAAACTAAGCAATAGTAAACATATCTAACGGTGCATGTGTATACCGATCCACCCCAAAATACATTATTTTGCATCTGAAATGGCATATGCGAAATACACGAAAAATGAGTATAGGTACAGTATTTCAAGCAGATTAATCATTCATAAAATAGGATGCATATATATCAGCGGAATGATTTTGCGAAAATTACACATGAAATGGCTCTTAATACAGAAAAAACAGTGCGAGACGATTCCATCACATATAAATACAGTTATTTGTAAATATGCTAGAGGCTGAGGTAAGGTATTGTCTCTAGAGTTCCTAAAAATAGAAGCTCTGTTCTCTAAGAATAGTTCTACTTTAAGCAGAGGATGAGTGCCAAAAAAAGTAAATATTTTTGAATCGGGGAAAAAATAATTTCGTTTTTCAGGGGAAGAAGTCAAAACGTTCCAAATATTTTCAGAAGCTTTTTTTTTCAAAGCTGAAGGCCAAATTCAGGGTTCAGGAACGCTGAGTGCTCGTTTGCTTAAAGTTATTCTTTCTGTTCAGGGGAGAACATCATTTCAGACAGACTTTCAAAAAAGCAGTCTACCGCTTCAGGTGAAAGTTCGACCAAGTTGGAAAATGCCGCAACTGTGCAGTCGTGAGAATGATTGCTATCATTGATGACAGGATCAGCAGTGCTCACAGAAGGTCGTACCTGGTTGATGCTGCTCTCATGTTGCATTTCACTACCCTTTAATCGCAGTGGTGAAGTCTCAACAAATGCCGTCATCAGGATGGGTAACCGCTGGGGACAACACGATGCATGAGCCGTTACAGGACTTAGCAAAGTATCTGTATCCAATGGTACTTCTGATTGTAGTGTAAGACAGACGTCTAACACGCATTCTTCTCCGCACAGTATACATCTTAACACAGGTAAGATACAATTCTGCCAGATGGGTCTGAATGAAAGAAACCAGGTCATGTTTAGATCTCTTAGCCGGGCTAATCCAAGGACTTTAGTTATGCGGTCCCGATAGCGTATAGCTAGGATCGTTTCTTCCATTGTTGCTGGAGCCCTGTCTGTGACATGGCTTGCCTTAACGAAGCAGGAGTATCAAAAATAAAATGCCTGCTACGAGTCCCAACAGGAGTGGAAGGCCGCCAAAGATTGAATGGACAAAATTAGGAAAGATGCCCAGGACTGCTTTGAAAGGTGTCAACAGTCCCGAAAAAATTGTCTTAAATACACTCGCGATACCATTCGTATCTGAAATGTTTAAGATTTGGTTTAGCATTTCTGCGAAATGTAGGGGGCAATTTGTTGATAATAGTGCATGTATCTCTGTCGTTGTCCTTGCAACCTGGAGATCATACGTTTCTTTTGATGACGTCAAGGGCACAGGCGTCTGTAGAAGAACAGACTTCATTCTGCTTAAAGTATCAATTCGAATAGAAAAGATTTTCAAACTGGGCCAAATGTTTCCCTCCCTGTCTGGAGTGTCGTTCGGATACAATACTTGCATACAGCAAGTGACCATGGAAGAAACACTTACTAGATAAGCTTTTCCTGGCACTAAGCCACAACATCTGTGGTCCACTATTAGAATGTAGCCCCCGTTCGAAAGCCGTCTAAAGAATGGCTCTATTCGAGTTGCAGGTGTGCCAAGCTGGTGACATGAAAGGTTATTTGAAGTCCCCTCACAGGCCCCATGTAGATTTATACCCTGACACAGAAGTATACCACTTAGTGATTTTTCACAATTATCACCACTAAGAAATACATTCTGTCCTTTTTCACTATAACATGTGTGTGTGTAAGGTAATTTCCATGATGACTTAATGTATCCTTTACCCAACCTTTCATACTGGCCTGCCTGTATATACTTTTGGCAGTATCGAAATTGGAAAGTTGTTATCGGAATAGTTATGATTCCGTGTATTATCCATTCGATGACAGGTCGTTCTGACATTGTCAATGGTAACCTCTCAAGTTTTTCAATGCTCAGAATTGTATATTCTGCTCCTTTTTGTGCCAATCTGATTTGTATATCAGTAAGGTTAAAGATAGAGAAAAGTGACGTTGTGTTGATTAAACGCCAAGGCACGTAGCCTGAACGCAGATTTTGAAACGTCCAGCCAAGCTGTACAATAGAACGCAATTGGGACTGACCATGTTGTAACATTAGTAAGTCCTGCTCCATTATATGGATTGCAGATGATACAATACTGTCCAGTGAATATATTGTGGAAGACAGTCATTAACCCATTGTCTACAACAGAAAGTGATTTTTCCAAATTAATACGGTCAATTTCCCGTATTTTCTCTGCTGTTTCAATTTGAGTTTCTTTCCAAGCTTCGTTATAAGCTGCATATATAGAGGCCGCTATGAAACGTTTTTGACTCTGTTTGCATGGTCCCATAATGAAATCACGCAAGTCAGCTTCTTCTTTAAGTAAAGTTAAGTGTTGCTTAATTTCTGCCAGTGTGGATGTCTGTAGCCATTCAAGGCTGAGTTTTCCTACACTGTATGTTGTTACTATCTCTGGATGTTGTCTCTGGGAGTATCTAGGGTCTGGCCTGGTCAATTTGAACCCCTGTATTTTGTTTAGGCATCTATCTTGACAGTTATTTGTGTCTGTGGGCCAGATCAACCATTTTTTCCAATCAGGATGTGTTCTGTTTTGGTTTAAAATATGGGATACGTCTATCTCAACCTCTGTAGTGCTATTACTGTCAGGAGTTGGCTTTGGAATAGACGGTTTGTTTAAGTCTTTAATCTTGGCTAGGCCAAGACAGGTTGTTTGTTGAATTGTGTCATTCAAAAATATAATTTGTTCTGGGATCATGCAGGCTCTGAATAATGATTATATACCTTGTACTTGCCAATCTTTGGTACCCCAGATTGTTTTTGTTTCAATGTTATTTTTCCAAAAATCAAAACCAAATGTATTCATTTTTTCAAAAAATGTTTCTGAATAGATTAATTTTGTATTTGTCAGCATGGTTTTCATTCCTGACTTATTTAACAGTTTGAAATAAAACGTTTCTGCTTCACTTATGTTAAACCCTGAGAAGTATGGGAATTTCTCATAAAATGTTTTTGAACTACCTTTTGGTGGAGTTGCACAATGTTCCCATTAATTATAATTTAAAACATTTCTAGGTTGAGCAGATTTATGCAAATAATGGTTAGCATAGTGGTTGTAGCAGTACATCTGATCATAATTCGATGAACCTTGTAAATAATCATGTTCTGTAAATTTTGCTGACATAACTAAGTCTGACATCATATCATTAATACTTTCAAAGTCCCAATCATCAGAGAACGTGCTCGGTTTTACAAAGTCACTTAATGAAACCTTAAATTGATGAGGATACTTCAAGAGCTCGACCGGGCCATATATATCGTAATCTGTTTTGTCCCATGCTACCCCGCCGGGTATCGGATTGGCTGTGAAGTTTACTGAAGAAAGTTCTCTTTTCTCGATGTGTGAAGACTTGTGTGGCTTTAGGACCAGGTTGATATTCTGGCTTGCTGTGTCCATAGTAATATATTTTCCCTCAATGAAGTGTCCCAAGCATAGTACCATGATGAGCCAAAGCAGGAGGAAAAGTACACCTAGCACCACCCAAAATTTAATCCATGGGGAAATCAGATAGGTTTCTTGTAGTTGATGAAAGAGTTCTTTAGTTTTGTCTTTAAAAGTTTTTGTTGTTGTTGGCTGTTCCTCAGGTTCGCTCGGATCCTCAGAAAAGTCATCGAAATTGATGAAGTAGCCTGATGCAGTTCTGTCAATTATTGGAATTGCTCCTGGATTTTTCTTTGTTTCATTAGCATAGTCTGAGGCTACATCGTTGTAGACAGGTGTTTCTTGACGAATTGTTGCAATTTGGGTTTTAAGAGGCATAAGTTCCATGGCTTTGTTGCATAGTCCTTGTTGATTCACTGTAGGTTTATCAAATGTGATTAGTCTCTCAGTTTGAACCTCTTGATTTGTAGCAATCTTTGGTGTTCTGCTATTTTTTGGGAGTCCACTTGGCCTACTACTTATTATTGGCCACATGATTGTGGTTTAACCAGGTCGATGGATACAACTCGGTTCTCCTTTTTACCAGCCAGGGGCGGTAGTACAACTGATCTTGTTCCGTTGACAGCTAAGACAGGTACTACTTTTCTGTAAGAAGGCCCAAATTCCTTCTTCACAGCAATTTTCTCTCTGACCAGAACCCCAATCTTTGGAATCCAGACAGGCCTTGCTGGGACAGGTGGTTTCTCTTCAGTGGCTGTTGGCTGTTGTTTCAACTTTATGTTGCTCAGGTCTTTTCTTGTTTCATTTAAGTCCTGTAAAATAGCCAAACGATCTTTGATATCAAAGCATTTTCCTTCTACCACTGAAGTCTGACTATCGAGATCCTGGATGTGCATTCTAGTCCCGAACAATAGTTCGTACGGACTGAAACCTTTTAGAGAATTTCTTGGCAGATTGTTAAGACTACGTTGGACACTTATTAAATGTTTGACCCACCCAGCCCCCGAACCTAATACCTTTGCCGTTATAGATTGCTTTATGTCTCGGTTTTTTCTTTCCACCATCCCATTTCCCTCAGGAAGGAAGTGATAAGATTCCCGCAATGCAATGCCCATGCTGGTCATGGCCTCCTTATAAGCTCGAGAGCTAAAAGCAGGATCCTGGTCAGAATGTAGCATGCCAATTGCGTATATGCCGCTATAGACTCGCAAATCTTTATAACAGTTCAGACGTCAGCCGAGAGCTGGGGTCTACATTTTAAGTGAAACTAGTCTTAAATAATATTAATGGAACGCATTTTCTCTGGGTTTTTTGTATTGATACTCTTATGATATTTAAAAGAAGGGCATTGGTAATACTCCGGGTAGTTCGCCACTGCGATCTCTGTTGCAGTTTTGACAGTAAAATGCAAATTTGTAGTTTTGCAGGCTCATTCCTGGCCACCAGTATATTGATTGTAATTCTTTCAGAGATTCCTTAATCTTAAGGTGTCTTAGACCCTCACCCATATGTGCGTCTGCTATTAATAAGTTTCTCCTGTTCGTGTTTGGAATTACTCTATCCCCCACTCCAGGGATTTGAGCAAAAGGAACGGAGTTTGCATCGATTACGTATGTATAATTGAGTGGATAGTTCACGGGTAATGCTGCGCAGTCGCATTTTGAAGACGTTTTTACCGCCAGCATCGTTTCCCCATCTACGTATTTACTTGAACGCTTTTTTGTAGCTATGGAAGCCGGCTTAGTTGCTTCCGCTGTGGCTGTCTCAGCCAATGAATTCCCTGAAACGTGAACGCCATCACGTTCATGACTCAATGAATGTATCACGTGAGTCTTTGGTAGTTCTTTCTGTAAAAGAACTACTTGTTACCAAAGCGATTTTTGCTTTATTATGGCACCTGTGTCATCTTTGTAACTGTTTTGAACCCATTTCTGCAAGTCGTTATTGTATGATTTGACGCAGTAATATGAATCGCACACTATTAGTGTCGGGAATTCGCGATCGGCATTATCTAGCGCCATTTTTAACGCCATTACTTCAGTTTGTTTATCTGAATTATTTTCTACAGAGTGTGATTTTGTTACCAGTGGTCTCAATTTACCTCCGCGCCACACGTATTTAACAATCTCGCATGTGGCGTTATAGGCTTGTTTTCCCCAAGCCGAGGGTTGTGCATATCCGTCTGTATATATTACACAGGCGTACTGTTGTATGGGCAGAATGTCGATTGGCAGAGGATATTCTCTTTCATATTCTAGATTTTTTAATTTTTTCATTTCCGGGTCAAAATAGTATTTCACTTTGTCTGTAGCAAGAGAATTTTCCCATTGTATCCATTTTGGATTTAATGCCACTGTAGTTAAATTACATGGGCTTGTTAATGACTCGAAGGCTGATTCTGCTGTTATAACAGTAATCAGTCTGCCTTCGGCTTGGGCACTTTCTTTTGCTACAGCTGTTTGAACCGCATTTACCCCATTTTTCGCAAGACTGGATGTTTTTTCAGCTTGTGAGTACAAGTGTGATTTGTATGCTATTGGTACCTTTTCTCCCTCATTAGAGGTCAGGTACGTGAATCCGCATATTCCTGGGATGACTCGGATTACAAGGTTGCGTGTATTGTCGCGTGTTTGCAATTTTGTTTTAGCTAACATGTCTGTTTGCAATGATCCAAAAATTTCTGTGTGTTTTTGAGTCCAATTGATTGTTTTTTTAAATCTGGTTTTATTAGTTCATAGAGTGGTTTAACCCCCTCTGCATAATTTAGAATGTAAGTTCTTCCGAAATTCAGGAAACCTAGAATTGATTGTAAGTTTTTCAGCGTTCTTGGTGCTTGGATTACAGCACATTTCTCTAAGAAATTGTCTGCCAGGCTTTTGCCTTCACTTGATAATTCATATCCTAAAAACAGGACAGTTAGATGGGCAATTCGTGACTTTTTAAAGTTGAATTTGTAACCCTCTGCTGCGAACCCAAGTATTATGGTGTTCACTCTTTTCAAGTGAGTATCCAAGTCATCATCTGTTAGATAGATGTCATCGACATAAGATAATGCCTCATCATCATACAGTTGTAGTAACTCTGTTACTCTTGCTGAGAATAATCCTGGGCAGTTCTTAAACCCCTGTGGGAGTCGACAGAATTTTCCTGCAAGCCCATTAATGAGAAAGCTATCAAATACCTGCTTTCAGGTGCAATGTTTTGACAAAAGAATCCATTAGAGATGTCTAATGTTGTTTTGTATTTTTTGCGCACAATGTTATTCATTAGCGCTGCACTATGTGAGTTTTGTACTGCAAAAGTTTTGCAACATGAGTTTAGATGTCTGTAGTCCAAAACTAGACTATATGAATCGTCCGGCTTGGAGACAGGAAACAAAGGATTGTTTATTTGTGAGGTGCAAGTTTCAATCACCCCCTGGTATTCAAGTTGATCTAAGATCTCCCTGACCTGTTTTTTAGCTTCTTGCTTAATTGGGTACTGCCTCTGTGCAGTTGGTTGACATTTTAACTGGATTTTGTGAGGAGGAGAGTCCTCACCCCATCCAACATGGTTTTTATATACTGCAGGTGCTTGGGCTACTGCCCACTTTCTTGCAAGTGTATATTTTTTATGAATTGGAATGTGATTTGAGAAGGCAGGCATAATCATTTCTTCACCATGAGGGCACTCTCTGACAAACTCCGGTGGCCAGTCTTTTTCAGCTAAAAGGATGTCATAGCCTTTGGAGAGGTTATCCCAAAATAGACCCCTTATTTCCCTAGTCTAATTTCCCTCTATACGTAATGTTATTTCGTATATTTTATGAGGTTTGCTAACTCTGGTATCTGCAGTTTCCACCTGAATGTATTCATTCGTGTCCACTGTCTCCAGATGATTCATCAGGATCTTGCGAGCTATGCTCACTTCTGCTGCGCTGTCTAGCATTGTCTGAACCCACTCTCCGTTTTTCAGTTGTGTCCTCAGGATCCTCGGCATGTTTGATTATTTTAATACTGGCTACCTTCTTTTTTGGAAATTGTAGTTTTTTACTTTGATGAGCAGGTTCTTTGTCTTTGGACTTGACGTGCTCTTCCCTGTGTTCTGCCCGTCCTCTTCTTTCCGATTTTTGCAAGGAAGTCTGAAAAGATCGAGAGGGACGTGTATCAATATCTTGATATCTATCAGGTTTCTTCAGATTATCCCTATTTCTAAGGTTGTATGTTTTCTCAGAGGGCTCCCTCTGGAGAGACTTGTGTCCTTGGTCCGGAGATCTTTCTCTCCGCCGAGGAGACTTTCCTCTGGACTGGAATCTTTTTTCTTTGGGAGTGGATTGTTTATTTCCATCCCAGCTCTTTTTTGGAGTGTTTAGATTATTTTTAATAAATATTTTTTCAGGATTTTCAGTTAGTTGGGGTTTTACTGGTTTCCCACCCAAACTATCTCTTCCTAGCTCTTCATAGGATTTGTCTATGATTCTGGCAAGTTCAAATGGCTGTTCTGCTATATCTGTTTCTTTCAATTTCTGGAGGAAAGTTATATCCTCCGTTGCCAATTGAACCAATTCTTTATATGCCTTTGTTAATTCTTTTATTTTAACTAAGAGTTCTTCGCTAGACATTTTATTTATGTCAGGTTGTGGTGTGTAAGTGGCTAGAACCGGCCACGTTGCTCCTGGTCTACCTAGTGGACCGAGCCTGGTGATGTGATTATTATGTTTTAGGGCGCCTTTAAACCAGAGCAGGTGCTCTTGGTATTTTAATGGGATTTCCACCTCCTCGATAGGAGTGTAATCATCCGGTGGTTCCTCTATTTTGTAATAGTGGAACTCGTGTGTGACAGCGTTTGCTGCTGGAAAGTTTATCCATGAATAGAATACCTCTGTCTGCCGATATTCATGTGCCTCAATTACGAATATGACTGTACCACCTCTCGATGTTAGTCCATTTTCTATAAGTTTAATAGTTATAGTTTTTCTTATGTTGACCGGGATGAGTATTGCATCCGGGTCAGTCTGCAGGAGACTATTGTCATCCTTTAGGAGACGAGCTGCTATTCTAGCTGCCTCCCTCTCTTCTTCAGTTTCTGACATTTTTACTGACAGAAAGGTTTTTGTTGCAGATCAAGTTTCAAGGAAACAAAGATTAGGTGCACAATATTTTGGAACACTGTATCCTTCAACGTTGAATAAACCAAAAACTATACATAGAAATCTCTTCCTACTAAGTTCCGGCGGATTTTAACCTTTGACCCACTCCAGACGTCTTTGGAGTATTTACGGGAGAAAGGGTCTGTGTGAAAAAGCACGACTGAGTTACTCTAACGTCTTGCGTTAGATTTATCGCCTTACCAAACGTTGGGCGCCATGTAGTGTAGTTCCTATAGTCCCAATAGGCTCTGCGCATTGGAATAATATCTTCAGTAGTGTAGACATAGGACTGAGGTTAACTAGGTCTCTACTGACTATATTAGACTTAAGTTTTTTGCCAGCTAGCTTAGAGTTCACTAGAAACTTTCTCGAATAGGCGAGGAGGAGTTTAACCTCCCTGGATAGACAAGAAGGGATTTCGTTTCTGACAACCATAAAACATGACAACTTTTGCCCTGATTAAGAGTATATCTCTAGAGTCGTGTGAAAACAAAAGACAGCTATTTCACTCAGTCAAAGGTGCGTACTTAGTTTCACCAGATTGCAGAGAAAAAGAGAGACGGGCGTTTTCAATAAAATGTGTTATTTATTGAGCAGTCTCTTTCCTCATACAAGACAAATGAATTGCTACAATTGCAATACTTATAGTTAAGTAAAGTGCATACAGTAAAAGCAGGATTATGAAATAATACTGTAAAAGCATTGATATGGTTTCTTAGCCATATGATACTTAAAATGGATAAAATAGATACATACATATATACATTAACTACTCGTACTCAACTGGTGCTTCTAACTACGGCTACCCCGGTGTACCTGACCTAAGCCTAATACGTGGGAAGGAGTAAGTAAGTAGCAGTTTAAGTTAAGTTTGTTTTGCCAAGAATCTGATTCAAGAATTCTCTGTAAGGGTTTAGTCAGTTCAGTACCTGGGTATTAGAAGGCAGGAGGGCTGGTATCTCTCGCTCAGGACTCGGTATCCCAGTCACCCGCAAGGGTAAGCTGGAAACGCCGGAGGCTGGATTTCTCGGCAAGAGAAAAGACAGCGTCTTTCTCAGCGCGTCAAAAGGGAGGGGCAGCGTCCGTGGGCTCTCGCATCAGCTGGGCTCTTCGGAAGTAGATAGCTGCTCTGCTCCAGGATTACCACCGTGTGTTTGCTTAAGGCAACGTTGGTATATTTATACCTGAAAGGTGCCGGGTTTGACGTAAGGCTGGACATAAGACGTCAATAAAGATGTCACTAAGAACTGGTCGTTCTTACAGTGCTTTACAGGAGTTCTAGGATGAAATCAAAATAACGGCAAGGGGGATTTCCCAGGTTGCTGGAGGCTTGGTTTTGTTTAGAGAACTCGGTGTGCTTTCTAGGGGGCTGGAGGAATAGGCTTGCTTAATGTGACAGCATGCGCTATGACTGAATTATGAAAAGGGTTTCTATTATTGATTTATAACCACACAAGGGCAAAGAATAGGAATATCGATTCAGGTACCTAGATAAACACACTACAGGATGGATGTAGGAAACCAAATCTCTCCGCATGGTGAGTTAATTGATTGTTGACATGTCTGTCCAGGATCTTAGAGAGCACGGAAAGTAAAGAGATTGGCCTAAAATTTGACAGTATCAAGGGGTCAGCTCCAACCTTTTTTAAGAGTGGAATAACCATTGCGTGTTTCCACTCAGGCGGGACAAAGGCAACTCTCAGTGAGAAATTAAGAAGCTCTTTTAGGACGTTAAGAGAGTCAGGAAGGAGTTGTCGCAATATTTTAGTTGGCAAAGGATCACGTGGAGAGCCAAATTTAATGCTTAACAGACAGTCATAAAAAGACTTTTCATCAAATGGTAGCCAGTTACATAATTTGGCTACGGAATCAAGCTCACTTTCGTGAGTAGGGTCAAAAGTCAGCATGGATCTGACGGGGAGGGAAGAGGAACCCAAAGTACTATAAATAAGTTCAACCTTCTCAATGAAGAAGTCAGCAATTTTATCACATTGAACCTCATCGAGGATCGGGGGAGGTGGAGTAGTGTCATCCTAGTTGTCCGATACGTTCATCGTGACTGGTCACCCTGTCTTTCAGTCGATCTAGTCTGTCCGACAGGGGGTCGATTTTATGGTCAATAGCATTGAGAGATAGCTTGAAGTCCTTAAATATCTTGTTTGTCTATCTCCTGCTGACCTTTCCCCATGGGTGACATGCTTCTAGATGGTTTGCGCTGTTTGAACACCAGCTGAGATTGTCGGATGTTTGTCTCCCCATGGTGGTCTCTCCTGCACTCTCCCAGGATCACCCCGCCTCCACCACACAGTGGCTGGCTCGGTGCTCCTGCTCCCTGTTATATCAGTTAATAGGCTGGCTGCAAAAGATGCCCTGCGGGGTTTGCGGTCCTCCGCATTGCAACCTGGCACCGCAGTAGAATAACTGTCTGGGTGCAGCTGCTCGGGTTGCTGCTGGCAGGGAAAAGATTCTCAAGCATTACACGCCCTGCCTGCTTGTTCCTGGATGGGGGAAATACCTCAACCCGCCCTCTCAGTACGGGTAGTCCTTCACCCAGGTGCAATGCGCTTATCTCTGGCAAGGGGGCTGCTCACCCGCTCTCCTGGTTACCTCCAGAAGCAGCCCAGAATTCACCAGGGTGGTGATTTTAACAGTGACAGCCTCTCTTTTTCCACTATTCCTTCCTGGCACCTCACATCCACCAAAGGTGCACTCTCAGGCGCCATCTCCATCAGGGTCACCACTGCTAAGTTTCAGGGTACGTACTCCAATTCGGCTAGCCACTTGTGCCTTCCGATGTGTCCCCGCACTTAGCCCTCTCCCCTGGGCGCCGACATCGCAGCCCTGGCTTGTCATCGGCCTCTTCCCTGCCAGCTGCGCTCTGACAGGTGCTCGCTCTCTGATTGTTTTCCCTCTTTGTTTGGGGTATTTTTATTCTCTGTTGTTCAAGTTGTTGCATAAGTTGGAAGGTCCCAGGCACTTTACGAGACGTCCAGCAATCGGGCTTGCTCCGCATTATAACACTCAGCCCCCATCAGGAAGGCACCGTACATCTCCTCCCCGTCCCAACATGCAGTCCGTCTTGCGACATCTCCAGGCACCCCCGCTCTGCCTCCGCTTTGCTGCCACCAGCGAATCTCACAGTCTGAGTGACCCTCTCAGCACCTCCGGCTCTTCCAGTCTTCACCTCAAGGTCCTTCTTTCCCACTGGGAGGGTGCAGTGAGAAGCACCCCGTCACGGGTCTTGCTACTCTGCTCCCTGCGTACAGCCAAAAAGTGGCGAGTCTGCAGAAAACTCACAAAAAGGGCGTTGGGCACTGGGGAGTTGGACACAGGAGCTGGGGTTGGTCCTAGGACTCCACTGACTCCAATCCCCTTGTCTGCCCCTAACCCACATTTTACAAGTTATTTTTTGTGTGGAAGCACTGGCGGACAACTTTCCATCATGCGCATCGAGGGGTTGACAATTAGAGTTGCTGCCTCCACCCAGGCCACATAGCCAAACCCCCTCAGGCACTCAATGGCCAAATGCTGTGGGCAGCAGGGGGTGTGGACAGCAAGGGGGTTGGCTGCCCACGGATGTGCATGGTCAAAGGCCATATTAGAGGGGTTGGCAACCCATGGGGTATTGGGTGCAGGGCCTGGACTCCAGTGCACACAGCTGAACTTGGACCAAGGGCACTAAATCGCTCATCAGAAAATCAGACTAGGTATACATTCCCAAAGTTGGCAGCTCCTGCCACTAGGCCACATCTCCACCCCAGTTAGTAAAGACATCAAACATATTATTACAATTAGTGTTTTATTGACTTCCTTGTACATTATTTCATCATTTCGCTTCTTTTTATGTCATCAAAATTCTGAGATAAAAAGGCCTTGGCACATGAAAAGAAAGTGAACTCTTAACAATAAACACAGTTCTTGAAAGCTGGTCAAATCAGCTGTGGCAAAGACACATTGTGTCAATGTAGAACTACTAAGAAAAAAATGTAAGCACAAAAGCCACTCTCCGAGAGTGTCCATCTGAGGACTGTACAAGCAATTAGGGAAGTCCAGAAGAGGAAAGTTAGTCAGATAAACTGTTGTACAGAAATGCAATGACTATAGAAACCTGCAAGGATGAGCACACACTAGGAACTGGGTAAGGGTGTGGATTTAAGCAGTTTAATGGCTAATATAGATGTCAAGTACTGGAGAGGTACTGAAAAATATGTGGCAGCACTGAGGAATGTATACCTGTGCAATGTAATTGCAAAACTAGAGGCTGTACAGAGGCAAATAAGAAAGAAAATTGTCACAGCATGTCAGCTGTATAACGATACACAATTCATTAATATATATATATATATATTGATGAGAGAACTATGCTACAAGGCAAAGACAAAAACACAATACTAAGGGAAGCAGCAAATTGAAAGAAGTACATGACAACAGACACAAAAACAGCCAATGAAATAGTCTAAGGTTGAAGGAAATGTATGGTATCTAATAAAGCCTACAATGTACACCCTAACCAGTGGCATTGACAGAGGGAGATAATTTTACTGCATAAGTTATCCTAGGACACTCTTATCACTTAGCTAGCATGAACCCCTGTGTAGGCCCTACTGTTGTCCTACTATAGGCCTCAGTTAAATTGGCCAGAGCGCTGCCATTTTCCCTCAGCTTAAGCAGAAGCAGAAAGCAGGTCTGACCCATGCTTCACTCAGCTCCACTTGTCTGCGTGGCTTCGCACTCCTTCATTAGGCCCCCACCCTACTGTATGCTAGGTCCACTAACGATAAAGTTCAAGTTCCTTCTTAATCTTGCAACACACCCCAGGCCCCCACCTGAAAGCTGTGAACGGAGAAAGAGGAAGTTCCCACCACAGCTGAAGCTATAAATGAGGATACATGTGGCAAATCAGCATCACAGACTGGCACATAAACGCATGAATAGAATCCTTCACAGTAATAATAACACATTTGTGTTGTGTATGATATATTAATGACAAACCTCCAGTCAAAATGCCAGGAACTTAGTCTAGACTGGCGTACGTGACACACAATTACGAGAAGGGGCCACATTAACACTTATGATGGGAAGGTACCAGGCAGGGGCGTAAGAGACGATTGAGGGATATGTGATACGAGGTAGCGTGATATGACGTGATTATAGTCTCACGCTTTGGACATTATAAAAAGGAGACCCGCAAGAATATCGGCGGGCAACTCCTTGTCTGTTTGTAGGTATTCAGGCAGAGAGTTGTCTCCAAGGGCCCTTGATCAAATGTTCATATTTTATATGTATATATTTTACTTGTACTTGTATTTTACTTGTATTTTATCTGTGTAACTGCTTTCCAACAAGACATTTTATATCTGCATATGTTCTTTGTAACTTGTTTTCTACATTTAGCTTTTATATTGTGATACTAGGACATCTCACTAAGTATAGAGTTGTGAGCGTACCTGATAATAATAATAATAATTTGTACTTTGCATTCTAAATGTATTAGCAGGATTCTCTCTTATAAGCAGCAAATGTGAGTATTTTTCTATGTAACTAGCACAACCGTGTTTATTCAAACTGCCTTAAAGCTCACAAGTGTACTTACAGCAAAGCCTCTCTCTCATAGCACCTGTAAACAGCACTGTGTATATCAAACTACTATTATTGAATATTTCCAGAAGCTGTGTCTTCTAATAAAACATGTACAACTTTCAGAAACAGTCTCCAAGGCTCATATATCCACTTTTTCCTGTTTTTAGAGCAAGCGTTCCAGGACAACCCCGGTGCAAATTAAGGAGTCTCATTTCCCTTAGTTCTCTCTCACGGTCTCCCCAGCCCGGCTTCCGAGCTGCTGCGCCAAGCCCCTTGACACCTCCTGCCCACAATTAATTTTCCCTCCGACATCCTGGTGACCCCGACGCGATGGCTAGAAACTAACTGAACAGGATGCATCTGGATTAAAGGGAGGAAGTACGAAGCTGTTAAGCGATTCTGCACCACTCTCCGGCCGGGCCATTGGGATGAACACAGCGCATGGGTAAGCATCATATCGTTTGACTGCCCGTCGCTGCTATTGTTCTCTCTTGGGTGCGGAGGAGAGGTGTGTTCTGTCGTAACGTAAGCAGTACTCTTGCCTGTTTCCCCATGCTCCCTGTCTGTTGGCCTCGCCATTTGATCTTGCGCAGAGGAGGGATTGTGTGCTAAGTGGAGACTGAGCCTGACAGATTAGGTCATTACTGTGATTTATGTGTTTCTCTTCCTATAAATAGCCGCATGTTATCACTGCGCCTCGTGTAGCTG
Organism: Lissotriton helveticus; assembly: GCF_964261635.1. NCBI lineage: Eukaryota > Metazoa > Chordata > Amphibia > Caudata > Salamandridae > Lissotriton > Lissotriton helveticus. The sequence goes on along the minus strand of NC_136057.1, from coordinate 2,012,173,694 downwards.
CAAAGTACAAAGAAGGATGTTTCTGTCGTCTTGTAACGCTTCTTTTTACATTTAGCTTTTTATTCAGCATTTTATTCAGTGGTTGAAGGTTCCCCTGTGAATATAGCACCACAGGGAAGGGAAAGGTTGGGGTAGTCGCCTTTCCAACATTTATTTTAAAGGTTCCCCTGTGAATATAGCACCACAGGGAAGGGAAAGGTTGGGGTAGTCGCCTTTCCAGCATTTATTTTAATGGTTCCTCTGTGAATATAGCACCACAGGGAAGGGAAAGGTTGGGGTAGTCGCCTTTCCAGCATTTATTTTAAGGGTTCCTCTGTGAATATAGCACCACAGGGAAGGGAAAGGTTGGGGTAGTCGCCTTTCCAACATTTATCATGTCAGTGTGCCTCTCTGTATAAGGAAAGGGAGGGCCTCCATTTCATTAATAATGGAGAAGAAGCTAATCTGAAGATCCGCATAGCTAACGGTATTTTCAGACACCGCTTGTCCCTGCTGTGTGACCAGGGAAATTCCTGCTGTGTGATCAGGAACATTTATCATTTTAGCCATTGTATTTTCGCCAGTTAAACGTGTCTTGTTATTTACTTTTTGGTGTACACCACGTGTATAGGGAGCATTCAAACACACTCTAGTGGCCATAGTGCGCACTTTTTTGTAATATAAAATTCAAATAGTACAAGTATCTGCACGTTAGTGCTTAGTGTCTAATGGTACATGCAGAGGTCTCTTTTTCTTTTTTTGGTTCATAGAACAAACTCTTGCGTGATTATTTCCTTTCTATGGTCTTTGTGTTAGGAGTCACTGGCTGGTACAGAGGCTGACTGTAGAAAGACCATACTAATGTTATCTACGTTCATTTTGATTGTTTATTTTTATTCTTGGTTTCTATGATTGATTATAAACTGTGTACATTGATTTCTGAAGACTGGGCTGTTAGTGAGATTGAATAACTAGGGAGATTGTGATGGAGCGAGATAGAAAACAAAATTTTGTTTAATCTCGTGAAGTCACATTTCCATAACATGAATAATAATATTAATGATTTGTGATATGTCGTGCTAATATAACTTAGATTAAACTTTACACATGGGGGGACTAACATGTGTGCTCATAAACGTGCATAATTGTTGCATCTTTTTGTTCGTGCAAAATAATAAAAATAATTATTGTTTTCGTTTTTGTCATTACTAACTGCTGCAAACTTAAAAGAAGCATGTGCTTATTTTGCTTTTCCTTGTCTGTGTGATGTCATTTCTACTATTCTAGGTGCATATGAGTCTCATGGAATAACGGAGACTGGTAGATATAAACGCTGCTTTATTTGTTTGCAATGGCTAGGTAACATTAGATTAATAAGGGTTGGTTAATTAATTAGTGAACCAAGGGGTGGATACAGAATCTACATTATTTCTTACATTAATACTTTTCTTGTGTTTGTTTTATATTAGAAATCATAAGTTGCCTGCTTTTGGGCCTAGTCACTTGAGTCGAAGAGAAAAAGCTGACTTGTAATTCTGCAAAAAGTCACGAGACGCCCATTCTGAATTAAAGCGTTTATTAAAGCTGCATTCACAAAGCAAAAACTGATGAGCTGCCATCATTCTGTCGGACATGGCCAAGGTCGAAAGTGAACATTTTGTCAGCCTTAACTTGGCATCCGCGGAAGTCTAGTGAAAGTCAATGGACGCTGCGAGAATGACTTAATACATTTGTTGCAATATGAGGAAGCTTCTGGCTTCACGTGGAAGAGACAATGGTCTTTATGAAACTTGATGTAATGGAACTTTTTGGAAAGTGGGTGACATGTCACTTGTCACTCTCAGCCAATGGGACGTCGAAGATTTCTGAAAACTTTCCTTTGCTAGTTTAGTTAGTGTAGAAAGGTATAAAAAGTCATGCCCTTAGGGATGGGCTGGCTGCTGCTTTCTGACTTTCCGATGAGGGTGAAGTGCTGCTGGACTTTGCGTGGAGCACGTAAGAATCCTCAAAGAACTTTACTTTAATTTCTATCTATTTAGCTCAGTTAGGGAATTAGGTTTTAGAAATGCTAAACTTTATATATTCACTTTAAATTTGATCCATTTGCTTAAATTGTATTTTTCTCTTATTTCTTACCATCATGTTTGCTTTATTGCAAATAAAATTCATTTATAAAACTATCAACTTATATACCATAATTTAGTAAATAAAATCTTACTTTTGACAAACAAGCTGGTCTTGGTTATTCAGAAGTGTAGGTTACTATTAGCTAGATCTCGTCGCCAATGGTGGTCATTTAAATGGTTATGCTTTATTCTAATGACAATATTCTTTCCGCAGATGTATAAAATGTATGTAGTTTGTAGATAATGTGTATATAGATTTAAACTGACCACCTGATTCAGTAGGCCCAAAATATGTCAGGTTTATAAATGGGTCCATATTTAGTATAGAATTTTGTTTATAGGTTATGAAGTTGGGTAGCGTTGTTTATGATATATTTTCTATAGGCCGCTGGATCAATTCTCTGGTAGCAGAAATTGATGGTTGCTAAGGGGTAACCAAGGTAATATGTTGGTTGCTAAGGGTTACGTTATGGTATGGAAATAGGATCGATGTTTTAACACATGTTAAGTTCGTTTTTCGTGCCATCTGTAAGCTATACCGGTATAGATTGTGTGGCGAGAAATTAGTCACGCAAGCCATCTGTTCCGTTTGTAGTGATATCGCCGAGTATCACAAGAGGTATCGCCGTGTACCATAGTGTTGTCGCCGAGCAGCACAGTTTTAGGGCTAGGTCTGAATCTTGTATAGTGAGGGTTTTCTAAGAAATTAGAGCAGCATGAGAATAGGGACAAAGCGCCTTCCATAAAACTCACTGTGATGAGAGTATTAGTTATATCCGAGCTTGAGTGAAGGGTAAATTAACGTCGGTGCATGATTATCTATAAACAGGTTAGAGTCCTGTACGGGTACATGTTTCATATCTATAAACAGGTGAGAGCCCTGTACGGATAACGTCGTTATTTTGCTAACGGTGCATGATTTCTATAAACAGGTGAGAGTCCTGTACGGATTTCATGTGTGTTTGAAATTAGGGAATTTTCAGTGTGAAAGTGCGAGTTTGAATTGTATTTTATGTTCAAGTGGAACTCTTAGAACTTTCACTTCGCGGTGGGTTCAGAGCAAAGCAAGTTCATAATTATACGTGTTAGAAGGGTGGGGTAAGGTTACTCTACTAACGATCGAATATTATCCTTAGTGTGAATAGCGTCGTCTATTCCGAAGTGTGGATACTTGAATGTATGTAAACTATCCTAAATAGTGAAACGAACAGATGTTGTCTTCAAAGTCATTGTTAAGAATTAATTTACACTGAAAAGTGTTCTTAAAATGGCGCTGTGAAAAGATTTTGTGAAGGAGGGGTAAGCGCCAGGAGTGAGAAACGAGAAACCGCAGCTGCTGTGTACGTCACAGAGCCGCGCTGGGATTGGGTGACCTACGTCACAAGCTATATTCTGATTGGCTCCTGAGTCTCTGACGGCCTGTGAGCTGATTGGTCGTTCGGAAAAACTCTAAATTTATTGGTTGAGCAGAAAAGTGACGTAGCTCAACTGTCATTGGCTTGTTGGTGTGTTTCGCGCACGGATTGGTTGTTTTACGGAACATCCCGGAAATATTTTACGAACGATTTTGTGAATTAGATTTAACTCCTAAAAATGAGTTATCATTTTAAACATGTTGAGAAAAAGTCAACATTATTTCAGAAATTTAAGAATTTATTTTCACCTGACAAGAAAATCGAAACGCGAGGTGGTAAACTACTTCATAAGTATAAAACACCTGCAGCGTATATGGAAGGTGAATATGGATATCATACTGTCTTATGGTTCGATAGTTGGAAACGCTATACTAAAAACGACGGTGTTTTAACTTGGCCTGATGATGGTTCATTTAATGTAAGAGTCTTGAGAAACTTAAGAGAGAAAATGAATACTCTTATTCCAAAACCGAGACCAACTCAATTTGAAGCTTTAGTTGCGTGGGAAGACGAGATGTATCAGTTACAAAGAGAAGCTAGTGGAATTAAAAGACCTTCTAAAAATCCATCTTGGAAAAGAGAAACTCATGAAGATAGATTGCGAATGTGGAGACAGGGAAACATGAGTGAAGGATTGTATTTAATTCATGAAATGGTAATGGGTACTCCTACAGGGAAATCTATGGAAAGTGAATCTGAGGATGCAGTTATGGAAGAAATATATACAACTGCTAGAAAGAATCAGCCTAATCAGCCTTTGAGACCTCCTAGATCATGGTCTACTCCGGTGGTTTCTACTGAAACTTCACCGAGTGCACCTCCAATTAATGAAGCTCCTAAACTTTATCCAAATTATTGTGAAATCATTGAAACTCCTAGAAGACCAGAATTCGAGAATGCTCGAAATGAAGGTAGACATTTTACAATGACTCCAAGAGCAAGGGAACCTCCAAAAGATTATACTAGAGAGGCAAGAAATGTTGAAGATGTTGATTATAATGAATATTTAAGATCAAAAGAAGAATTAATAAAAAGAATGACAAAAGGCATGGAAGCTGTGACAGTTCCAGTAACTATTGGTCCTGTTCAGCCTGTATTTAATCATAAGGAAACAAACAAAACTGGATTAACTATTCCTTTAAATACAGAAATTCAAAAAGCTGCTGAAAAATTTTATTCAGATTTATCTGAAATAAACTCTTCTAAATCGAGAATGCCTGATTTAACCTTTAATGAGGATTTATCTCCAAAAACACCAATGGGCGCTATATCAGATATAGGGAGTCCTGAAGTCAGGGTAACCACACCAAAACTTGATGTGGCCAAATTAAAAGCGAATATCGAAGAATTAATAATTGGAACAATTGGTCCAGATAGTTTAAATTACTATCGAGATGATGAACTACTGTTCATTTGCAAAAGCATTCAGTGGAAAACGAAAAACAAATATGATCAACTAGAGGATCTAGCAGCTGAACTTGAAATCGATGTGAGTAAACAAAAGAATTTTGCAAAACATTACAGATTAGACTTTTCAGAAAGTGACATTGAGAGTCTAAACTCAATGGGAAGAATAGTTCATATTAAAGATTTGATTGTCTATATCAAAAAGCTAGGAGAACTGAACAAATGGAGAGTAAAATGGACGAAAAAGAAGGAAGATGAAAGATTGGATAAATTGTCAAAACAATTTCCAATGAGAGAAATTGCAGATGGAGGATATGTTCATGTCCCTTGGTCGAGACAGGACATTCTGTTATTTACAAATGACTTTCCAAAATTGAGGGAAAAACCAGTTGAGTGGTACAGGCAAGTCGATAGATTTATCAAAGTGTCAAAAGTTCTGTGGATTGATTTAGATGGATTTTTTGACATTGTCGTTCCATCAGATCTTTGGACAGAATGCAAAATATCGATTAGTTGGCCAAAAACAGAACCTGAGCGAATCAAAGAAACAGGTGCTCCAAATCCACTTGTAATGGATTTTTATGAAAAAGTAATTGTTTGGATGAAAAACAAAATTCCACCCAAAGAAGTCGATTGGGTTAAAATAGAAAGAACAGAACAGGAAACAAAAGAATCAGTTCATTCCTTTTATGAAAGATTACTGTTAATCTTTAAACAATACAGTGGTTATGAAAAATTAGATGAAAAAGACATGAGTCATTTTGTCTATAGATTTGTTTATGGACTAAAACCTGAAATTGGAGAAATGATCAGAAATAGTATTGTCGGATGGCAATCACTATCTGTAGATGATATTCTAAGGAAAGCAAAGTATTGCAGCGATGAAATAGAAGTAAAACAGAAGAAGCTGAAGGAGAAAGCCATGTGGGCTCAGGTAAAGGTGGCTGAGCAACAGATTGCCAGCATGGGTAATAAGAACACTAATTTTGTTCAAACTGGAAATACAAACCAGATGCAAGGAAAATTTAAAGGTAATAATTTCCCAAAGAAATTTAGCCCAAAGATTGAGGAACTGAAGCAAAGATTACCTTGTTTTAATTGTGGCGAAATTGGACATTGGAGAGACGAGTGTCCTCATCCTCCTAAAAACTCAAAGAATCCCTTATTGAATCCACAGATGCAGAATGGTGTTGACCTGCAGCGACAGCTACAGATGCAACAGGGGTTAAACGAATTTAATATTCAGCGACAGTTACAGCAACAGCAACAACAACAGGTGAATAATCGTCAAGACCAATTACCACAACCACCTTTTCCAAATTGTGGGGGAGTTCAAAAATATAATCCAAACGTGGGATTTCAGGGAAGTGAACAGGTAATAAAACCACAAAAACAGCAAAAGCAGCAAAGGGTTCAAATGCAAAATGCTTCACAACAATTTTTGTTAACAGAAAGTCAAGATAGCGATTCTGATGATTATTGCTGACGGTGCCCGAGAGAGGAGGAAGAGTGTGTTGTTGGAGCCACTCTTGAGGTTGACCAGTCTGGTCCTTTTGTAAATGGGAAAGTTAATGATGTAGACATCACTTTTCTAGTGGACACTGGTGCTACCCGTTCTACTGTTAGATCAGTGGAAATTGAAAACCTACCTCTCTCTGGGGATACCATCCAAGTTGTCGGAGTAAGTAATCAGCAAATTAAAACAGACTTAACTGATCCAGTACCAGTTGAAATTGGAAACTACAGAGATAAACACAGATTTGTGGTATGTAATAGTAGTCCAGTAAATCTATTGGGCAGAGACATCCTATGTAAAATGAATTGCAGAATATATTGTTCTCCTGATGGAGTTGAATTACAAACAATGGAGGAAGATGGTTTATACAGAATGACAATGATGATGATGGAAGCAGAAGAAACAAAATTGTTTCCTGCTTTTGAAGAAAAAGATTTACCTGAAGAACTCAAAGAAACAGTGAAATCTGAAATATGGGATTTTACTGGAAATGAGATGGGTCTGATGAAAAACGTAGATCCAGTAAAAATTACATTGAAACAGGGAATAGAATTTCCAAACACTCCACAGTATAAAATGAAAACAGAAACGATTGAAGGTATTACACCTATAATTGAAAAATTAATCAAGCAAGGTGTATTAAAAGAAATGGAGAGTAGCTCTTGTAATTCACCAATTATGGGAGTTAAAAAGTCTAATGGAACATTTAGGATCGTACAAGATTTGAGAAAGGTTAATCAAATTGTCGTTCCATGTTGTCCTGTGGTTCCAAATCCAGCAGTAATTCTATTTCAAATTCCACATGATGCTGAATGGTATACAGTTATTGACCTTTGCAATGCATTCTTTACTGTTCCCTTACATCCAGACAGTTATGAAATATTTGCTTTCAGATTCCAAGGTAAGACCCTCGGATGGGCAAGAATCCCTCAGGGCTATACAGAAAGTCCTTCAATCTTTAACGAATTGTTAAAAAGATCCTTAGAAGACCTAGACTTACCAGGTAGGTCTACGCTAGTGCAGTATATTGATGATTTGTTAATAGCTGCAAAGACAAGGGAAAATTGTGTAACAGACACAATAATTCTGTTAAATCGCCTTGCAGAAGAAGGACATAAAGTGTCCCCAGCAAAACTACAATTTTGCAAACAAGAAGTAAAATATCTTGGTCACAGAATTGCAAAAGGAAAAAGACAAGTAACAATAGAGAGAATAAAAATGATTCAAGCAATGTTACCACCTAGAACACAAAGACAGGTAAGAATGTTCTTGGGAATGGTAGGTTATTGTCGACAATGGATAAGTGGATTTTCAGTAATTGCAAAACCACTTCAAAGACTGACAAAATCAGATGTAAAAGATCCAATTATTCTCAATGATGCTGAGATGGAATCTTTTGAGAACCTGAAAAAGAGCTTATGCCAAGCTCCTGCTTTAGGTATGCCAAATTATGAAAAAGATTTTGAACTGTATTGCAGTGAGAGAGAAGGATGTGCATTATCTGTGTTAATTCAAAGACATGGAAATTTAAAGAAACCTATTGCATACTTCTCTGCAGTTCTTGATCCAATTGCAAAAGCATTACCAGGTTGTTTGAAAGCAGTTGCAGCTACAAGTATCAGCCTAGAACAAAGCGAGGGGATCATTATGGGATTTCCTGTAAAAGTTTTTGTGCCTCATTCAGTTGAAATATTACTGACGAGAGGTAAGACTCAACATTTAACAAGTAGCAGATTGACAAAGTATGAGAAAATCATACTGGGAGCAGATAATGTTTCGATTTCAAGATGTTTAAATCTGAATCCTTCTACATTACTGCCTGATTCTGAAATTGTTGATGACATTGAAACAGAACATGAATGTTTAGATGTCATGGAATTCTGCACTAAACCAAGAAAAGACATCAAAGACAGACCTTTGTCTGAATCGGATTTTGTCTACTTTGTAGATGGGTCATGCTTAAGATCCGAAGGAGGTGTCTTGAAAGCTTCATATTCAGTTTGTACAGTCGTAGATGTTGAAGAAGCATCATGTCTTGAAGGAGTTCGTTCAGCACAAGTGGCTGAATTGATTGCTTTAATTCGTGCATGTGAAATATCAAAGGATATAAGAGTTACCATCATTACTGATAGTCAGTATGGGTACGGAGTTGTGCATGATTATGGACAACTCTGGTCACAGAGAGGATACATGACATCAACAGGATCACCAATTAAAAATGCAGTTTTCATTAGGAGATTAATTGAAGCAATACAATTGCCAAAAGAAATTGCCATTGTCAAATGTGCAGCACACACTAGAGGAACTGATTATATTTCCAAAGGAAATGCCTTCGCAGATGAAACAGCAAAATACTGCGCAAGGAAAAATTATTCATACAATCGGAATAGAAGTAAAGAAACTGATTCAAATTCATTAATGCTAACAACTGTTGTAGAAACATGGCATGAGATTAGAAATTTACAAAATGAAGCAGAAGATGAAGAAAAAGACTTATGGTTAAGATCAGATTGTAGACCACGTGAAGAAGATGGAGTGTGGGTTTACAAAGATGGCAGAGTAGTCTTACCAAATTGTTTGATTGCTGACATGGCCAGATTATATCATGGTCCAGCACATCTGGGAAGAGATTCTATGGTTAGACTTTTCAGAGAAACATGGTTTAATACCAAGTTTAGAACTATTGCTGAATCTTTTTGTCAAAGGTGTTTATCGTGCCAACAAATGAATCCAAACAGAAAATCAGTGGTGGGGACAGGAATAATTGGTCGAGAAGGTGGTCCCTTTACCAGGTTACAAATGGATTTCATCGAAATGCCCTTACACTATTGTCTGAAATATGTACTTGTAATTGTATGCTTATTCTCAAGATGGGTAGAGGCTTTCCCTACACGACATTGTGATTCAATTACAGTGGCAAAACTAATGCTCAGAGAAATCATCCCAAGGTACGGTTTTCCAGTCACTATTGAGAGTGATGGAGGAAGCCATTTTAATAACAAACTGATGAAGTTAATTTGCGAAGCTTTGAGCATTGAGCAGAAAATACACTGTGCATACAGACCAGAGGCATCAGGAGTAGTTGAACAAATAAATGGAACAATCAAAAACAGAATTGGAAAATTATGTCTTGAAACAGGTATAAAGTGGACAGATGCTCTTCCACTTGTTTTGATGTCATTAAGAAGTACACCAGATAAAAAGACAGGTTTGAGTCCTCATGAAATTTTAATGGGAAGAGTTATGAGGCAAGCTTTTGTACCTGTAGGTAAACTGTTGAGCATAAATGATAGTGCAATTTTTGATTACTGTAAAAGGTTATCTGATATGGTAACTTCTGTGTCTAATCAGGTGGGAACTGAAGCTCAATCAGATGAAAAGGTTTTGACACATGATCTGAGACCTGGAGACTGGGTCAGAACAAAAGTACATCGGAGAAGGAATTGTCTAGCTCCTAGATGGCAGAAACCTAGGCAGATAATTTTGATCACTACTAATGCTGTAAAGTGCAGAGGATTAAAACGTTGGATTCATCCTAGTCATACTATCCCAGTACCAACTCCTGAAAGTTCAGACATTGAAAGTGATACCACAGATGATTCTGATTCTGAAGCAGAAGACAAAACAGAAGGTGAAGTAATTCCAGATTCTGAAGATCGACAAGAAAGTCGACATCTGGAAACTGTGCCAGTGAATGAAAATCTGACAAGAAAAGACTTGGAAATAATTGTAATAGATTCTGAAGGTGAAGAGAATCTGTTAAAAGGAAAGGTAACTGAGGATTCGGTTGTCTGCATCGAAGACAAAGAAGCTGAACAAAAGGAAGTTTCAGACCAGGAGAGTATCGAAAGGCAGAGAACAAACTCTGAAGTAAGGAACAAAAATCCGAAATCTGGGAAGTTAGAGGTAATTGAGGAAGAGGAGGAGAACGAATTACCGAGTACCAGTGATGGAAGACAAAGTGAAGTTCCTGAAGGAGTGAAATTGCCGAATAGAGAAGTTCCTGAGTCAATTGAAATTTCAGACTACGAAACTGAAGAAAGTGACGTGGAAGGTGAAAGTGAAAACAGAAAGAAAAGGACTTGGAAGTCAGAATTAAATAATTCTGAACCAAAGAAGAAGTACGTGAGAAAAACAGACTACTGGCCAGGTGGAAGATTGAGAGTCAGATTAATCAGAAAGCCAAAAGAACAAGTTGAAGAAATCAGTAGTCAAAAGAGTCCTGGAAAAGAAGTTGGAGTTGGAAGAAAAATTGAAGTGATATCAAGGAAAGGAAAGAGAATAATAAGACCAAACCAAAAATACAAGTCTCCTGAGTGGACTTACTTAGTAATTCCACCTGTTATTGACATATATGATAGTAGTGAAGAAGAAAACGAAATCCAAGAAATTAGTGACAATGATTAAGGTACAGAAATATTAAATTGGCAAAAGGCTGAAGAAAAATTGTTAGTTGACACAAGGTCGAAGAAAAACTGTTTAGTTGAAGAAAACTTATGTATGACATAAGGTCGAAGAAATCTTGTTTAGGGTTTAAAAAAAAAAAAAAAAAAAAAATATATTTTAAAAGGGGGGTGTAAATAAATTTAGAATTTTAAAATTTATTTTTATTTTTGAGGCTAAAACTAACCAAAAATGCCTTATGTTAAGGAGAGCACTTCAAAGTGTTCTGTTCTTAAAAGATGCTGTAAGATGACTCTGGTATGTCTGCTCATTTTAGTTCTGCTCTGGTTGGTACTAGCTGTGATTATCCCTTTAGAGATGAATAGAGAATTACACAAAGATAACATAACAAGCAAAGCTCTGGTTAGCCAAACTAAACATAGTGCGTCTGCAAAAGTTATTGATCATCAGCCTAACATTCATCAAGATAAATCAATTGGTGACTTTTCAAGTAATACATTCACAAAGCTATTGAGCGAATATGTTAAGGTAATGGATGCAAAAGACTGCTATGTCTGTGTTAAATTACCTGCTTCTGTTTCTGAGGGAGTAACATATAATATGCTTCCTCTCACTCATGCTGTAACATGTAGTGTATTAACTAGTTTATTTTATCAAACTGGACGTTTAGAATATTACTATTCAAATTATGATGAAATTTTTGCTAATATTAAGATTGATAATGCTTTAAATAAGCATAAGAAAGCAAAACAAATGAGAGAATTTTTCCTTGTTACTAATGAACTCACATATGAGTATGCTTATAAGAATAATCTAACATGTAAATTAAGTGCTGAAGGAAAGAAATTCTTGAACATGGTTGAGGAGAGAAGAGCAATTTATAAGAGGAATGAATTAGTCAAGCAGACTAAATCTGCTTTCTGGCAGAAAGAGGATGAGAAATTAAATGGCAAAATGCTTGAAAATATTGCAATTCACATAGACAAACCAGTTAGTGGAAAACTTTGCATTAGAAGAGATAACACACTTTTTGATAATTATTTTGTAGGTGCAAGTAACTGTGAAGATACTTATCAGATTTTGGGAGGTTGGGGATTTAAAGGTGGAAAAGATCCTATCTTTCCTGGGATTTATTTTGTTTGTGGTGACAAAGCCTACTACAACCTTCCAGACAATTGGTATGGAACTTGTTATGTGGGAATTGTTTTTCCTAAAGTGTTTCATGTTGACAGAGATTCAGAAGGATTGTTTAAAATTCATAATTATGTAAATAGAGCTAAAAGAGAAACTTTTACTGAAGTTCTGGGAGATATTTTTCAAGCTGTAATACCTTTTGTTGGTATAACCCTAAATGCAGGGAGAATCAGAAAATTGTCCACTATAGTTGATAGATTATCAACTGATACAGCTGATGGATTTCAATTAGTGAATGTTGAAGTTATTGCAATTAGATCTATGGTAATACAAGACCGTCTTGCTTTAGACATACTCTTAGCAAAAGAGGGAGGAGTCTGTGGCATTTTACATGTGCAACATTGTTGTACATATATTCCGGATGAAAGTAAGAATATTGAAATGTATATTAAGAATATTACACAAATGCATTCAGAGATAATTCCTTTAGAAGAAGATGATTTTACAGGGAAACTTTCAAAAAGGTTTCAAGCAATTAAAAACTGGTTTCATAATATCGGAAGTTCAATTCTTGGCAAGATTCTGGCACCTTTGATTATAATAGTATTCATTTTTATTTTGACCAAATTAGGTTGTTTGTTACATAAAAGAAAGAAACAGTTGAAAGAAAAGAAAAGAATCTATAAACTCAGAAAAGAAGAAGAAAGGGAGATCGAGTTACAGGAGTTACATAGAGAGCGTCATGTTAATTGCAAAGATTATGCAGAAACAGACTTTTAGGTTTACTGATACAAATGAATTTGAATCGATTTCTTAGAAATTTAAATTATCAAAATTTTGAGTGCTGGTGTGGTGATTTGTTAATCACCAGATGAGGGAGTTGATGGAGCGAGATAGAAAACAAAATTTTGTTTAATCTCGTGAAGTCACATTTCCATAACATGAATAATAATATTAATGATTTGTGATATGTCGTGCTAATATAACTTAGATTAAACTTTACACATGGGGGGACTAACATGTGTGCTCATAAACGTGCATAATTGTTGCATCTTTTTGTTCGTGCAAAATAATAAAAATAATTATTGTTTTCGTTTTTGTCATTACTAACTGCTGCAAACTTAAAAGAAGCATGTGCTTATTTTGCTTTTCCTTGTCTGTGTGATGTCATTTCTACTATTCTAGGTGCATATGAGTCTCATGGAATAACGGAGACTGGTAGATATAAACGCTGCTTTATTTGTTTGCAATGGCTAGGTAACATTAGATTAATAAGGGTTGGTTAATTAATTAGTGAACCAAGGGGTGGATACAGAATCTACATTATTTCTTACATTAATACTTTTCTTGTGTTTGTTTTATATTAGAAATCATAAGTTGCCTGCTTTTGGGCCTAGTCACTTGAGTCGAAGAGAAAAAGCTGACTTGTAATTCTGCAAAAAGTCACGAGACGCCCATTCTGAATTAAAGCGTTTATTAAAGCTGCATTCACAAAGCAAAAACTGATGAGCTGCCATCATTCTGTCGGACATGGCCAAGGTCGAAAGTGAACATTTTGTCAGCCTTAACTTGGCATCCGCGGAAGTCTAGTGAAAGTCAATGGACGCTGCGAGAATGACTTAATACATTTGTTGCAATATGAGGAAGCTTCTGGCTTCACGTGGAAGAGACAATGGTCTTTATGAAACTTGATGTAATGGAACTTTTTGGAAAGTGGGTGACATGTCACTTGTCACTCTCAGCCAATGGGACGTCGAAGATTTCTGAAAACTCTCCTTTGCTAGTTTAGTTAGTGTAGAAAGGTATAAAAAGTCATGCCCTTAGGGATGGGCTGGCTGCTGCTTTCTGACTTTCCGATGAGGGTGAAGTGCTGCTGGACTTTGCGTGGAGCACGTAAGAATCCTCAAAGAACTTTACTTTAATTTCTATCTATTTAGCTCAGTTAGGGAATTAGGTTTTAGAAATGCTAAACTTTATATATTCACTTTAAATTTGATCCATTTGCTTAAATTGTATTTTTCTCTTATTTCTTACCATCATGTTTGCTTTATTGCAAATAAAATTCATTTATAAAACTATCAACTTATATACCATAATTTAGTAAATAAAATCTTACTTTTGACAAACAAGCTGGTCTTGGTTATTCAGAAGTGTAGGTTACTATTAGCTAGATCTCGTCGCCAATGGTGGTCATTTAAATGGTTATGCTTTATTCTAATGACAATATTCTTTCCGCAGATGTATAAAATGTATATAGTTTGTAGATAATGTGTATATAGATTTAAACTGACCACCTGATTCAGTAGGCCCAAAATATGTCAGGTTTATAAATGGGTCCATATTTAGTATAGAATTTTGTTTATAGGTTATGAAGTTGGGTAGCGTTGTTTATGATATATTTTCTATAGGCCGCTGGATCAATTGTAAATGCATTTTTATGTATCCCCATGTGTATTGATCTGCCACTGATAACCTAAGAGTTTCTGCAAAGATACAGCATATTGAGCACCACAATTATCACAGATATATATTGTTTTTTTAATACTGCTGCTCTCCTGAGTGCACACTTGGTATTCAGGTGGTTCAGAATGCCGCAGCCAGATTTGCACTGGATGCCCCTCGACGCTCCTCGGCCACAGTGGCCAGGAAAGCGTTGCATTGGCTACCAGTGGAACACCGTGTTCGGTTCAAGGTCTTATGTATGACCTATAGAGCCATTGCTAAAGGTAGTGACACGGGAGTTGGATCTATCATCTCCCACTATATCCCCGGAAGGAACCTGCGCTCCTCCGGGAAATTGCTCCTGACAGTCCCCCGGATTCGGAGATCCAAGTGGGGTGGTAAGGCCTTTTCTACCCTGGCCCCCAAATGGTGGAATGATCTTCCGCTTGATCTCAGATCTTTACCTTCCCTTCTGAAATTTCGAAAGGCTTTAAAAACTCGCCTCTTCCTACAAGCCTATGTGTAAGGATGGATGTTTTAATTTTGATGTGATTGTTAGGCGCCTTGATACCTGCGGGTTATTGTTTTTGCGCGTTATAAATTTTATTCAAATCAAATCAAATCAAATCAGGATTGCCCCCTCCCTCCACGAGCACTGCAGGCTTCACGAGGGAGGACACAGAGAAGTACTCTGCGTTTTTGTTTTAGTACTTTGGGTCATTTAGAATAATAGGAAATGTTTCTCTTTTTAACTGAATTCCACACAAATGAATAGGATACATGATTATAGGACATACACAACGACACACGCCATACTAGTGCAGGTTTTTATGATAACACCAGGACTAGAGATACCTGTTATTGTGACATCATTGTGGCCTCGCAACCCTTTGCAGAGCAAGGTCCTTGAGGCTTGTTTTGGTAACCACCCTACTGCCCTGCAATTCCCTGACAATTCAGCAGAAGGTATTTACCATGGCCCAGATAAAGAAGAGATTAGAGAGGCGGTTTATTCAGTCATTATAGAAGCACTAGGTGATGAGCTTGTGGTAAACTGCCCCACCCCCGAAAACGACTGACAGGAGGTCAGGCCGATTTCCAGTACATATATGCACATATAACCAAAGAAAGTACAGATGAACCATAGGGGGCAGCATCCGGTTGAGGTAGTCCTGCATATATTGGACAACAAGATAGTGGCAATACAGAACACTGGCGCACGAACTATAACTAAGTTTGACAGACGCCAGATTGCCTTGGTAGCTAGAGTGTGGAGACTGTTGGGACTCCCACTTACACAAGACACTGAGGTAAAGATATCTACACTACATCTACCGCGACTGTGCCTCCCAGTACAGCCCTACACACCCCTCATTGACAATAGTCAACTCATACGTGAGGGATTTCAGGGTTCCCCCTCCTTGGGAGAGATGCAAGATATACCCTTGCAAGCACCACGGGTGTCCCCACCAGCACCACGTGGTACTGAAGAAGCCCCCATAGAATCAGCTGAAAATATAGTGAATTGCGAAACTATCGATCTCACCAACCCGCCCTCAGTGACCTCATCTTCCCCGAGTACAAACTACCAAGGAAGGCAGGGACACTCACACGTTACTCGCACCTCACCAGACTGCGAATTCTACGCATCGTTTCTACAGGCACTATCTGTCCCCGACTTGCCCCTGACCTGTGAGCAACACGTCCAAGAGCTGCACACGCAGCTGGGACAACAGCCTTCACCCAGTATCCCAGAACAACTGCAGAGACACCACTTCACATCGCATTGCCCCCTACTGTGGGCATATTTACAAAACCGTATGGTAAGCAGTGAGCACACTTGTCAGACTTCGTTGCTACCAATTGCCCACCCCCCAAGACAATCTTAGGATATGAACAGACAGCCCACGCGAGACCATAGAGTGGAAGTCACGATACATATAGAGGACGGACGCGTTACTGTCATTACTGAAGATCCATCGGTATCCTCAGTCCAGGTTCCGCCACTGGTGGATACAGTCATCTTGGCACTAATATCAACACTGGGATTGGACACAACAGACTTACAGCGGGTGACACTGACTTTAGCCCCTAGTGAAGGGACACCTTTTTCCCCTCGCACACACAAGGCTGAGTAACAACGCCCCTGGAGCACGTGATAAAAAACTTTACAGCACAGGAAAAGCGCATCAGGAAACAATGTAACGAGTTGCATTTACTCACACAAAATGCGCCACGTTCATGGCCCAGAGAAGGGACCTTTGATAGAATAGTGCTAGAACATGCTAGAACATTCCTGGAAGGTAAATACTCTGGTAATAAAGCCTCGCTATGTGGAGTGTCTTTAGGGAAAATGACACAACTGCCCAAACACTCACAGCACCCCCACCAGCCTACTCTGAAAATCGCCTATATCCCAAACTGGTTATTAAAACTGACCTAGAACCAACATCAAATGACAGGGCAGCCGTAGGCCATGAAGATATCTCTGTCCCAGACCGTGACACTTTCTCCCCAGAATTCGCAAACAGTCCACATGACAATAGACAAGATAGTGCCCAAACCCACCAACTCATGAGATCCCAAACCCCAGTGATACAGGGTGCAACATCTGGAATACCAGGTCAGATTGATGCGCTATTCACAATAAAGATGACTCCTGCACCCAGTGCCCCAGACCCCCAGCTAGAAGAAGATCGAGAGAGTGACAGGATCTCAGGTGGTTCACAGCACAGCTCTCACATGCCTCTCCCCAGACCTCACGGCCCAGCCCCAATGTCCATTACTAGGGAACACAACACCTCTGGTGCCAGAATTAGACATTATGGCCCGTTTCTGTCCCCCATTCGACAGCAATGCGATACACAGACACTCTATGAGGAGTGGCGACCCCTTAACACTGGTTCCAACAGAGAGGAAGAACACCAGATACAGCTTAATGAAGAAAACACGGATGGCGAACAACGTCCCTCTGAAGTAATAACTGAAAGAGAGATCAGTAGGTGGAGGGCAGAACAGGACTTACAACAGGACTTATACCGTAGAGCTGGCAGAACAGTTTAGGAAGTGCCACTTGCGCACTGCTCAAGAATCGCCACTGACAACACAGTAACTGATCAGTGGCGGTCATTACTGAAAGATAGAGGAGATGAGAGACTGACCAAGCTGATGGGTGGGTGGGGCCAGTTTAGAGAAAGACAACAACCGCCGACACTCAATGAATTGGCAGGTGGTGCAAATAAGGTAGGGTCACACAACGGGGGGATACTATCAACGAGGCCACAGCAAAGGCCATGGATACAACTAGATCATGAGGCCCAGAGTGAAGCCCCACCACAGAGTAACACAGCAGCTAACTTAACACAAGCCCCCCCACTATACCCTAACTACAATCCCCTGATGTCACCACCACAGACACCTGTACGCCAGGTCTCACCCCCTGTAGCTGCACCTCGCCGGCAACAAACAAGAAAGGTAGAAAGAGAAAACTTAGAATTGGCCGATGTGCTTGAACGAGCAGAAAGGAGGTACAGGCAGAGAAGGACAGAAGTAGAAAATCTCACAGTGTTAGGTAATCATGGGAGACCTTACGACATCCCAGAGGAATATGATGTAACAGGTAAAGCACGCCTGCGCACCACCAGATCTGGAGCACTGTACAGCATGGCCATTAGCAGGCCAGGACTATGGTTATCCAAAGAACTGACACCATATGAGATAGTGGTACTAGGAGAAGGGAGTAACTACTATGCCAACAAATTCTCAGATGACCTGGCAGAATGGACAGAAGCTAATGCACCCCAAATGAATGTGTGGCCTCGAGAGGGGTCTTTTTAACCCGAGGAAATGGCCACTGCTGAAGACTGTATCTTACGGGGAGAAGGAGATGAAGACTGGGACTACAACTACATGCGTAGAGGCCTAAGAGTCTGGCAGAAATACGCACGCAGGTATGACAACACAGGGCCCACAGGGGTGCAGCGCCAGCTGCCCTTGCTATATAAAAACATCAAGGACCGCCCCATCTACACCCCTTGGTCCCTAATGGACAAGGAAAACTTAAAAAAGCAACTTCCGCCCCTCACAGAGGGTGCTGGAAAGTGGATACAAGCCTTTGAGAAACACACTGCAGGTGTGCCATTGGCTGCTGGAAATGTAAAAAGCCTGCTCACTTCCCTGATCGGAGAAGATGCAGATGAGATGTTCACACGTATTGACTACAGACTTTCCACCACTAACTCAGAATTGGATGGTAATCCTTTTAATACAATAAGGTCTGCCCTATGGAGTGAGCTGCGCAGGAAATTCCCCGATGTCCCTGACATAGGGTCTCTAATGTCTCAGACAATGCAAAGCAATGAAGACCCTGCACAGTACATTGCAAGAATGAAGGAAAAATGGCATCAGGAGTTAGGAGACAAATGGGATGTAACAGGAGGTAACTGTAGGTTCTTCTACCATACAGTTAAGAAGGGACTACCCAGTGCAGTACAGGACAAGTTATATGGGATAGTAGCAATGGAATGCAAACCATGGCCAGAAATACTAACAATATTCACTATTGTAAGAAGGAGCAGGAGCAGGAGAAAAAGAGGCTATTAGCTATTGAAAATGCAGCCGCTAAATTGGTGCAACAGAAACTAAAGAAAAGAGAGGTTGTGGACACAGTTATGGTAGCTACGCCAGAGCTATTGAAAATGCAGCCGCTAAATTGGTGCAACAGAAACTAAAGAAAAGAGAGGTTGTGGACACAGTTATGGTAGCTACGCCAGTAGTAAATCAAATGACTACTGTCACCCAATTCCCACAAAATACCCAGGGTACATTAGAGGGAAACACGCAGGCAGCAGCGCAACAGACACAGGCGCAACCCTCTAATAACTATCAGCGACAACAGCAGTATCATGATAACAGACAAGCAAGGTCATCAAATACTGGAATGCGAGGAAGGGGTAGAGGAATGGGCTACCAAAGACCTGCACAACAGCCGGGTCCTCCACGGTGTTACTACTGTCAGCGACCAGGACACATGATAAGGGAGTGCCACGATAAAATGCGAGATGATGAAAGGTCAGCAGGCAGAGGGCAACCACAGCAGGTTCAGGTACCAGTACAGTACGTTCAGCAGCAGCCACAGCCGCTGCAGCCCAACGTAGTGTACACCAACCCATCTGCACCACAACAACAGGCAATGTTGCAGCAAGTACAATTACAGACACCGGTTCAACAGCCACAGCCACAACTGGTTCAACAGCAAACGCCTGTGTACCAAATGGTGCCACAGACACAAGTTCTTGTACCTCAGGGAGCTACAGTACTGCAGCCTGCAAATTCAGTTTTGCAGGGCAGCATTCAGCAGTACCGGACTGGAGGGTATTCAAGTTAGGACAGCCCACGGACAAACCTAGTGTATCCCTTATTGTCGTGTCTCACAAATATTAGAGAGGATCCAGTTGTGTATGTCACGATCAACAACAAAACTTATAGTTTTTTTATTGATACAGGTGCCACACTCTCCTGTATAACAGAAGGAGCACAGCCCATCTCCATTCAAAGTGCAGACACACAGGGTTTCTCTGGGGCAATAACAAGGGTCCCTTTCACAAAACCAATACCATTGGAAATAGGAGGTAAATGTGTTCGGCAGCGCTTGCTTTACTCAACACAGTCCCCAGTCAATCTCTTGGGGCGTGACCTCATGGCCAAGTTAAATATGACAATACACTTCAGTGAGGATGGCACAATGACTTGCTCCATCCCTGGTACATCGCTGACTAGAATGATGGCTGTCACAGTGGATTCTTCCCTGAGGGATCAGATAAGAGCACGCCCAATGGATGAGCAAGCATTTTTAACAGTGGTACAAATTGTCATTGCCAACTCACCAGAGATGGCAGGGCGCACTGTGCAGCTACCCAAAGAATTTCTCTTTCGCCCTCAATCACAGAATATGCCAGCACTAGACAAAAACATGATTCTAGGAATACAGTGTTTTAAAATAACACCCACTTATGGAGCTTTTCTAGCCCTAGATGACTTCGCCCATTCGTGGGCCTGCGTCATCTTTATTGAACCTGGATATCTGGTAAGAAATATTACGGATCAAGAACTATTCAGTGATCCTGAGGAACATCAGATGACAGAAATTGTTTATCAGAATCCAGTCAATAATCACAAAAAGACCTGGTCCTAAGGGCAATTAATCTTATGGATCTGTGAACATCTGTGAATAGCTAAAAGGTCATTCCAATCACACCTCTGATTCTAGAGATTATTACCATGTTCCAGTCTATTGCCAAAATAAAAGGAAGCCAATCTCTGATAAACATGTAACCAGACAACACAGTACATACATCCACTAGAAGGACAACATTTGAAAAAATGAGTGAATAGCTAGATGACACCTCACGGGCGCACCACCAATGGGACCCCTGGTTGGTACTCACCAGGATGGCCCTGTTCTCATCATCGGTGTCACCTAGCTTAACGTAAACGTGTCCGAAACCCAAAGGAAAAGGAGACAGTGAATGGTGCAGTGTACGCAAAACTTATATGTGACAAGGACTAACAACGTTCAACATATAACACAAAAACTACTGTGCATACAAGATACAAAAACCTTTTACTCGCATTCTCTTGTTGCAAACAGTAAACATATATACATAAAAAGGAGAGATGCGAATACTACCTATCGATTCGCACTCCGCTCGCAGCCGACATGTTTCATTGCCTTGGTTTTTATCAGGCAATTTCTTCAGGGCAAACAGTATTGAGGTGCCACTGCCAGCGATACTGTGCTTTGCGTGCTAGCTGGCAACTTTTGCTTTCATACCGTTACGGAGACAACTTTCTAAAATCATGGACCAACTCCCGATCGGTGAGTATGGTCTTTCCTCCCTTCTATACTTTTATCAGTGGAGAGTACTCGTTCAGCGTCTTCTCGGCACCGGAACCAATCCAGTCCCCGTGTCAGTGACAGTTGAAATTAGAACACCAGCACCACCCACAGTAATTGATACTGCACGTGACTCAGACTTAGCTCAGGTGCCCAGCATCCTTTGGACTACAGGTCCCAATGATGTGGGGCTCATTCGATCAGCTACACCATTCAGGGTAACACTGAAAGAAGGCCCCATTCTCCCCAGAATGCGCCAGTACCCGTTGTCTAAAGAAGCCGAAGAAGGAATAGCCCCTACTATACAAGCACTGCTAGATCAAGGTGTGATATACCCTTGTATCTCACCTTGCAATACCTGTCTTTTTCCTGTGAGGAAACAGCAAACAAATCAATGGAGGCTAGTTCATGATCTTCGCTCGATTAACAGCATAGTGGTACCAGAGTTTCCCATCGTCCCTGACCCTTCAGTGATCCTTACTAACATCCCACCCAATACAAAGTACTTTTCTGTCATTGACCTGGAAAAAAAATGCCTTTTTCAGTGTCCCACTGCATGTTAACAGCCAATTTCTATTCGCATTTACATTCAGAAATAGGCATTTTTTGTATCAAAGACTCCCTCAAGGCTATTGTGAGTCCCCCAGTGTGTTTAACAGAGTTGTCAAGGACGATTTATCGAATTTCCAATGTGACAGCACTTTGCTGCAATATGTCGATGACATACTCCTCTGCAGCGTAACAGAGCAAGAGTGCAGAAAAGATACGATTGCTCTGCTTACAACATTGGCACATAGAGGATACAAAGTAGACAAGCAAAAACTGCAATACTGTCAGGAAGAAGTACAGTACTTAGGTCAAATGATTTCAGCATCAGGAAGAAGAGTTACGCCAGGAGGAGTGGAAGCAATACGAAAGACTCCAGAACCACAGACAGTCAAAGACATGCAAAAGTTCCTAGGACTAGTGAACTATGTCAGACAGTGGGTCTTTGATTATTCTACTATAACTGCACCACTCCTGAAAGCTGTAAAAACGGCTAAAGACAGGCATAACAAGATTGACTGGACACCTGAAATGACATTTGCCTTTGTGAAGTTAAAAGATGAGATCACAAATGCACCAGTGTTAGGCTCTCCTGACTACACAAAATAATTGTATCTGTTCACGCACTGTAATGGACAGGTCATGACAGCAGTCCTCACCCAGAAATACCCCATGGGTCCCAAACCAATTGCATACTTCAGTGGCATGCTAAATTCTGTGATGAAAGGCCACTATCCTTGTGAACAGGCTCTCTCAACAGCAGCATTTGTTGTTGAGAAAAGTACCCCCATAGTCATGGGCTCCCCTCTGACGCTGTACACTGAACATGCTGTCTTTGCAATAATACAGAAAGCTAAAACTACTCTTACCACTCAAAGAGTGTCAGGATATGAAGTCATACTGTCACTACCATCCTTGAAGGTTGTAAAGTGTCACACTGTAAACCCAGCCACGTTCTTTGCCCATCCGATTGCAACAACTGATGATGACACCCATGATTGTGCCACATACTGTCCAGATGAGTCAGGTACAGCAAAGGAAGACCCAATACTAGACAGTATAATCTACTTTGTTGATGGTTCTTCCACTATTGATCAAGAGACAGGGATAAGACACACCGGAGCAGCTGTAGTCAGAGCACAACAGAATAACTCCTCAGACACTCTGGACATTGTACAGCAGATTACATTGCCACCCCATTACTCAGCCCAGGCAGCAGAATTGGTTGCATTAATAGCAGCCCTGAAGCATGGAGCTGATGAAAGAATCACTGTGTACTCTGATTAAGCATATGTGACCACAACGACTCATTCAAGCATATTGAGGTGGAAAAGGCGCGGTTTTCTTAAAACAGATGGCACGCCAGTAATGCACAAACAGTTAATTGAAAAATTAATTGATTCTCTGACACTGCCAGCAAAAGTAGCAGTAGTGAAATGTGCAGCACACACAAATGGCCAGGATTTTGTTTCCAGAGGAAATGCAATGGCAGATTGGGCTGCTAAGGCAGCAGCGAAAGGGCCGAGTTGTACACTATCACCATCCCCGACACAGACTGATTGCACCCCTATTTCGCTTGCCAAAGATACACACTCAATAGTACAGGAAGATATACAAAATGACGTTGAGGACCCAAGTACGTCACCACTCCCAGGTACACCTGATCCAACACTTCCATACACCATGGATGACACACAGCAATATGACATTATTGCACAGTTGCACCTCAGAGAGATACAAGAAAGTGCCCCACCTGAAGAAGAAGAGCTATGGAAGAAGAGGGGAGTACAACAGGATGCTTCAGATTTCATTTACAGACAGACAATGACAGGAAAGCCTGTCATGCCACAAGCCCTTCTGCAAATAGCACTCACCCAGCTGCACCTTCCTACACATGTCCCTCGTGATATCATGTCCACTACTTTGCAGACAGAGTGGTTTATTCCAAATTCATACGAGTACATACAACTCTTTGTCCATCAGTGCCTCATTTGTCAACAGTATTCCCCTAGCCCAGCTATGAAAACAGTTGCATCAACAATACCAAGGCCCAAGGGTCCTTTTAGAGAGCTCCACATTGACTATGTTGACATGCTTGACAGATGCCAGAATTATAGATACCTCATAGTGGTAGTGTGTCCTTTTTCACGGTGGATTGAAGCTGGACCATGTGTCCATTGTGACGCTAAGGCCACAGCCACCTTCCTGCTTCGTGAGGTCATATGTCGCTGGGGAATACCAGATTCTATTCGCAGTGACAATGGCAGCCATTTTTCAAACACCATTTTTGACACAATTGCAACAATGCTAGGATTAAAATATAAGTTGACTTCAGCCTATCACCCCCAAAGCAATGGCATCTGTGAACGCCTCAACGGACTGCTCAAAGCCAAGATCAGTAAAATAAGTGCCACAATTGGGAAAAAAGGCTTTATTGCCTTCCCATCGCTCTGTTTTCACTCAGGAACAGTCCCAGTTCTGATCACCACCTTACACCTCACCAGCTTGTCACTGGCAGATCAATGAATATGGTTGTTCCTTCCACCAGACCTAAAGTAGACAATGAAGCATCTTCAGAAATTGTAAAAGCTGAATTATTTGATTACTTGTGTGCCCTAACCGTGCTGCCAGGTTACTTTCCATTCAGATATCGAAGACAAAGAGCAAGATCGACACCAATTCTGATGAACTTTTGCCTATCCACCCTGGAACACAGATCTTCATAAAGAAGCACGTAAGGAAGTGGAGAGACCCTAAATACGAAGGACCATTCCAAGTCATTGACTCTTCACCCACTGCTGTCCGAATAGCTGAACGCAAAGCATGGGTTCATCTCAACCATGTGAGGCTCCATCCAGCACCATCAGAGACTTGAACTTTAACAGAAAGGAGGGCATCTTATTTCCTATGACGATCCAAGACCGTGAATATGGAGATCGAATGAGGGTCTACGGAATAAGAGACAATAACAGACCAACGCCTCCTACCAAGATTTCAGTCAAAAAGATATGTACAGCTACTCTTATATTGTTTGTTGTACTTGGCTGTATTCCACTGGTTCACAGTACAATCAGAGAGAGAGAGAGCTATATCTATCAATGTTAGGCCTACCACCTTAGTAGGGTATCACATACCCAAATCGCTTCCTGGTAACATACTAGATGAGAAATGCACCAGCAATGGCTGCACCACCCCTGTGTCCACCTTGACACCTTCCACACCCCTTGCAGACACCACCGAGTGGGACAGGGTACTTGATATCACTGTGAATGCCCAGGGAAAAATGGCCCTAGACGTTTCCGTCAGCACAAAAGGAGTATCAGGTATAAAATGGGTCGCAATAAAACACCAAGGATATATACAAAACGTACCCAACGTAAGGAGGAACATACTGTACACGTTTCAGACTGGGTCAGTGATCTCCAGGACACAGTTGTGTACACATTTGAACAGCACTCTATACCCGATTTCTACTCCCAGCGCCCCAGTGTGTCAGTGAAGGACTATGGTATTCACAACGCTTTGTTAGATAACATGTGGTATAGAGACATGAGGGAGGTGGGAAGGAAAGCCACGAATGACTCCTGCTTTGTGTGCTCACACATTCCACACGCTGTAGGTGCAGATAAACTGCTCTTCCCCAAAGAGATTCCACCGCCCACTGCCAAATGTCTCCTACACCTGTTCCTTTGCCGCATACATGGTCAGATTCAGCTCCAGTCAGCAAAGATAAATAAGGCATATGTCAACGCCTCAGAGTGGGATAACAAGTATGTTACATTCACTGTCGTTTCTGATCCAGTAGAATTTAACAAGAGAATGGAGGTTTACCATGATATGGGAGTGTCTGCTGACATAAAGCAGGTTTGGGAGTATCAGTTTAAAACACTAGGATACTTCACTTTCCCAACACCCCCATCAAAATGCCACACACCTGAATATGAACGAGTCAACCACACACATAACACATGCCCTTGCCAGTGGAGACCAATTTTGCGCCTGAGGGCCAATATATATTTTAACAGCAAATGGAATGGCCCACATGACTTGGTATGCAAAGCAGCCTCCTTAGGTAGCCCGGTTGTAGGTCAGGAACATGAACATCATACCAATGAGACTATTGGGAGGGAGTGTGCTGAGATATGGGCACAGGATACTAGAAGATACACTCTCAATGAAGGTACAAAGTACAAACCAAAGAGAGCATACAAGCTAAAGTCTCCTCTCCTTTGCTTCCTAGGTAACGGAACAGTACCTGTGGGTCGAAACACAAATTGCAGTCACACAATTTTTAAATTTGACCTTCAGTACGGCACCTCCAGTCTCATGGACATTTACTGGGCCTGCGGCGAGCACATCTATCTGCAGCTGCCCCCCCAATGGCAAGGACTTTGTTCCATCGTGACGATGCATGAACTGCATCTTGTCATCCCAGCAGCGAACATTTCCCACATCCATGCACTCCCAATGGCAGATGACGTTACCCTGCTTCACCACCGGAAGAGAGAAGTCATGAAATACTTCTCAGACGGCCCATTTCATAAAATACCACAGGATTTCAGACTCTTCAACGATGCCGAACTTTTCTTTGGGGGAGTTATTCCCATGTTCCAGACTAAAGCCAATGCTCGCTGGCTACAAGTAACCAGATATGAAGGGATGCAGCTTGTTAACAACACCCGGGATGGGTTCAACGCCGTGAAAGAAGAACTTCGACCCCTGAGACTTATGGTACTAGAGCACAGATACGTTCTAGATCAGCTAACAGCAATGAATGGTGGTGTGTGCGCCAAGGTGGGAAAGAGGTCCTGCTGTACTTTCATTTTAGCGAATGATGCCGACAACGGAACAGTTACAAAGGCCATCGAGGATTTGGACAGTCTGGGGAAAGAAATGCATGAGGAAGGAGGTGCTCAAGCGGATGTCTTAAGTAACTGGTTCAATTTGGACTGGATGCGTTCATGGCTGTCCGCAGTACTCAAATTTTTAATGCCAATTTTTTGTGTGCTGTTATTGTTGTGTTTTGGAACACAGGTACTCATACACTGTGTAAAGAGATTCAGCTCTAAGGTAATAGGGATGAATTATGCTGGCTCATATACAGGAATTCGCAGAGAGAAGGGAGATGATGGAGAGGCGACCGTGATGAGTATGGTGGAGGTGACAAATCCTGACTCCAGCCCATTACCAGATGTTCCTATGAATAGTCAGTACCAGGCCCAGGTGCATAAAGTTCCACCACTTTCGTCACAAGGTGGCTTGATACATCCCTATGAGACAATGTGTGATACATTAGGGAAACCCAGTGCGGATTTGGAAAAAATATAGGACAAACGCCCAGAGGAGCCACCTCTGTATAAATCGCCCTGGCCACTTCCCCCATCTCCAGCTAAGTATGCAGTTCGTATGATGTTTAATGATGTTTGATTGGTTCAAATATGAACCAGAGGGGGGAATGACAGAGGGAGATAATTTTACTGCATAAGTTATCCTAGGACACTCTTATCACTTAGCTAGCATGAACCCCTGTGTAGGCCCTACTGTTGTCCTACTATAGGCCTCAGTTAAATTGGCCAGAGCGCTGCCATTTTCCCTCAGCTTAAGCAGAAGCAGAAAGCAGGTCTGATCCATGCTTCACTCAGCTCCACTTGTCTGCGTGGCTTCGCACTCCTTCATTAGGCCCCCACCCTACTGTATGCAACTAGGTCCACTAACGATAAAGTTCAAGTTCCTTCTTAATCTTGCAACACACCCCAGGCCCCCACCTGAAAGCTGTGAACGGAGAAAGAGGAAGTTCCCACCACAGCTGAAGCTAGTCCGATAAATGAGGATAAATGTGGCAAATCAGCATCACAGACTGGCACATAAACGCATGAATAGAATCCTTCACAGTAATAATAACACATTTGTGTTGTGTATGATATATTAATGACAAACCTCCGACAGCATAATGGAACCTGAGGACCCCCCCCTGCAAGGTGCATGGAGGGGGCTCCCCACACTCCGGATCCTCAGCAGCTCTCAGACAGGAGCCTGCCATCCATGCACAGTGTTGGAAGGGGCCCCCTGGAGCTCGGCACAACCTCACACCGTAGGGCTGCTGGGGCTATTCATACACCACTGACACCTACATACAGCATGGGTGCCTTCATAAACATAACCAATACATTTCTAATACTGAATATGAGGAAAACCTGCTTTAACATATATTTCCTTCCAAAAGCCAAGACATTCAGCTTGCCACCTCCTAAGAAAACCTAAGTAAAATGCCCTACTATAATACTCACTAGTGAGTACTGCTGTGGGCCTGCCTCAATAAGTCCTCCCTCACTCAATAACAAGATCACTCTTGAATCTCCCCAGACAGGCGACTACCTCACAGCACCTCTACCGGCTGGTTATCACCTACAAAAAGAGTCATAGTATTCACATCCATACTTGACTCCTCCCCAAACCACCTCTCTGCAATCCTTAGTCGGTAGATGCCTACCCGCAATCAACACTCAAACAGCATCCCAGCTACAACCAAACTTGCTAGGGAAGCATCCGGGTCCCATTCCTGTCAGTTACTGGTCCACTAAACAGGAACTCTTTTCAATCCGAAACTTGCTCAATCACTCTGCTTGCAGCAGTTAAAACTGCTCTCAAGGAGCACCTCACCTCAAGAGAATTGTCTTAAATATCACATCTGCACTCAGGCTTTCCATGAAATGGTGTATGTAGAGAGCAGCGGCAGGTCATTTTTAATAAATATTTGTTCCTTTTTGATGTGCAACACAAAGTAGCGATGCAGCATTGCATTTCAAAATTATAAATCTGCCCCTAAGGCCCTTTCCGTGCTGTAAACGCTTTTGCAGCTGCAAATGGTGCCATCACAGACAAACAGTAGCATAACTTTCACCAGTTAGTAGGTGTGCAGACTCTGCCCAATTAGACAGGAATAGAGGATAACACAAATTGTTATTCATCATTCCTGAACATTCAGGTAACACATGTGCACAATTTGCTCCTGCTATCGACGTTTTTTTTTCTGCCACAAATTACGGGTTCAAACTCCCATGAATGGAGGAAAGACAGTAATCTTGTTTTATACACAAACGTGTTTACAAACAAAATAAAATTTAGTGGCTCATAATAATTGTGCATAACCACAAAATGTTCTAAAAGAATGTCAAAGGAACATCCTGGCAAATAGGGACTTTAAAAGGCACAGCACATTGGCCAGAGCGTCCAACACAACAAATGCGACAACCTCTATCTGAAAACCATTATAATACATCATCCTAGCTCGTATCACTCAAGCAATTTATACGTTCATGTTTCAAAAAATTGAAATAATTGAAAAGAAAGTTCTAGAAATACAACTAATAACTTCTATGGCATGCTGCTTCATCATATGGTGCTTCAGAGAAGTAATTTAGAGCAGTCTTAGGGCCTAATGCACAAAACTGGCTTCTTGCTGCACATTTATTCCACCGAACAGAGACAAGACTCTCCCTTTGCAGAGGAAGCACCTTGCACCACAGAGGGCATTTTTCACAAAAAAGCATGTCTCCCAACCCACTATTTTTGAGGCAGGAATCAGATTGTGACTCTATGTGAAAACTAGCAAATGCTGGGATGAAGGCTCGAGGAGACAGCAGACCTCTGTCCCAACATTGCGGTGCGTATGAATGGCGACCTCGAACCCCTAAGAAGACAGGGGTCAACATGCAAGGATATGGAGACAGCATGCAGTGGGTCTGTGGGACCGCTGTCTGCCACCATCTCACAAAGTCTTCAGACAGCACATGCAATTTTGACAGCTTGTACTTTGTCAACTTTTTCTGCAGGTTGATGCTAATGATGTCATACTTTGCCCCTAGAAACTCACCACAAATAACGTGTGAATTTGATTAAGAATCACAAGGAGGGAGGTGGAGCTAAGTGCTGTCCCAGATGCCACTCCTCCTGAACAGCAGTCTGAGGTGAGCTCAACATCGCTGACCTGGGATGCAAGAATGCTTCATATGCATAGTAGGCATATAACGTGCGATTCGTCCCACCATAGTTTACCCCCTCTTTTCCCACCACAAAAAGGCACCATACCAGTGGCTGGTCTTCACTGCGTAGTCTTTATTAATTCTTAGATAACGCAATCTTTATTTGTAGATGCACTGTCAACATTAGACCAACTTTTATTAACCAATCCAACACACATTGATAAACATTTGAACATTTGAACGTTTGAACCACAGGTTACAGTTACAAATGTATTTACAGTTCAGGATCACCAGAGACACACTGTATG
The DNA here is from genome assembly GCF_964261635.1 of Lissotriton helveticus. Classification (NCBI taxonomy): domain Eukaryota; kingdom Metazoa; phylum Chordata; class Amphibia; order Caudata; family Salamandridae; genus Lissotriton; species Lissotriton helveticus. Next base: position 2,012,143,540 of record NC_136057.1, on the reverse strand, counting down.
CAGGTTTTACCAGCAGGCCACAACCCATCTCCATTGCTTCCATTTCAGGCAACTACCTGTCGTCTCACTGTATGCGGGTTGTACCAGCAGGCCACAACCCATCTCCATTGCTTTCATTTCAGGCAACTACCTGTCGTCTACCTCCTAGCCGCGGCCACCAGGGCACTGCTTTGCGCCTTTCCTTGCGCACCAGCTTTCAACAGGTTGCTTCCTCCAAGCCCCGGCATCTCGGTTAGGCCGGAGAGTCCAGAGCCACCAGCAGGACGGCCCCCACTCCCACCAGCCCGGAGCCCCATTGACTGCCTCCCTGTTCTAAGATCGTCCCGTCCTACGTCAAACAGGAGTCCCCGCCATTTTCCTTGCCCGGGACTCACCAGCTCTACCTTTAAAATGAGGGATGGGTGGGTGGGCAACTTTGCTTCTGGCTGCGACCCACTGGTTGCCCGAGGCAAGAGGACAAAGAGGGCTTCTACCTCGTGCTCCGTGCTCTTATCCTTATCCCCGGAGGGGTCGCCTGCGCACCTAAGTGGCGCACTGAGTGCCTGCCTTACCTCCTCAAATTTCAGGGCGGCCCCTCCCACTCCCCCAACCAGATGTGCACTGTCCCTGCCTCTCTCGCCCGAAATGCCACTAAAGGCCCCCCCTCCCCTAGGCACGGGGCGGCCTCTCATTTCCGCAGTGCTCTTCCCCCTGCAGAATGTCATGAGGGGCCCAGGTGTCTCATAGATCGCTGAAATATTCATTAGCCTTTAGCTTAAAGGGGCCCGCCTGAAGGGTTCCCCATCCCTATGCCTGCATTATGCCTCTGCCAAGGACATGAGGACATAGGGTACCTTTTGCTGGACCTTTGTCTTCCAACAATGTCACATGAGCAGTGTTGCTTTTCTGTATCTTTTTCTGCTTGTGAAAGCAGAGTGGCTTTCCAGACCGTTTAAATGTTTCCCTTTCCATGCCACTGCACGCATTCTACCAATCATGCAATGGCATGCCTTAAGGGCTGAGGAGGCCCCCTCCAAACAAGGAACCATAGGGGCCGCTGCACCGCGGGTGCTGCGGGGGACTCTGTTATGACCCTGAAAAGGAGGGCGGAGCTCCAATGCCCATAAGGGCAGGCCACAACTAGTAAAATAATATCTCCCATTTTGAGGATTGACCTGACTCAGCATTTGCTATCACATTTCACATCAGGCTTCCAAAGGGTGTTAGAACTATCTGTTAGTTATTTAAGTTACACAGGTTTATTGTGAAATCTCTGGATCATTTGACGGAGTAAATCCATGTAACTTCATGTAACTTTCAAAAAAGTATAACTGGCCTACATTAAGACTTACGTTGTATAAACAATTAGCCAGAATGCAAGTGCTGTTTAATCTTGTTTCTGTGATCATATGTAGCCACAGAAATAACTTTGCATACATTTGAGTTCAATTGTCAAACGATTTTTTATTTGAATTGAAAGAAAGATCAGAGGTGTGTTTCATAGTAGTGGGTGTAATCTTGGATATCATATTCCAGATAGTTGTAAGAAGTACAGATTACCACAACAATTAAAATCCACAGCACACTGGACATCCAATAATCAAATATCATATAGGTTCGATATATTCTTTGCAATGTTTTCTTATATGGTACAATTGATGTTTTTGTCCGGTTTGTTATTGGGACCAATGAAGGTTACCTTGGAGTATAGTATAAAAGCAACCTTCCCGTTGCTGCTTAAGCCACATTCCAGACAGTTGGGTCAAAATAAATTTTACAATTCTGTGATAGAAAATAGGTTCCGCTTCTGAATGAGTATTTTTATGATGTGCATTTTCTTTCTGTTGGCTTGTATGAGCTTTTCTTTTTTTATGTCTTTGCAGATGAGTCATGACATAATTGGCAAGTAAATGGGAGGTCATATCCTTTTCCAAAATAATAAAATTGGCACTAATTAGCCGACACAGGAGCTGCAGCACACAGGTAAAAATAAGCCTGTTACATTCCACATTGGACTTTCTGCTTTATCAGGAACACTAAGGTGTTTGAATGCTGTGATATATAATTTATATTTTTTTTATATCTCATTCAGGCTACACACTACTTGAATAGCACTAGATTGAGGAATGGTGAGTGTTTGTTACATCAGTTTCACAAATTTGAAATTTTTTAAAAACAACATTTTTGTCCTCATTCACCTCTGATCACAATAACTACTCCAGACGCCAGTACCCAATGTGCCCTGGAAGCAGGTGTTGGAACCCTCCCCCCCTGCAGGTACGCCTACGTGCTGGAAGGTCCTGTCCCAAACAGGTAAGGTCACTCTCAAATTTGGACCGGTATAAACCGGCAATTGCTAAGATGGTATAAGGGGAAACGGAGAGCCCATCACAGTCTAGAGAGATCCAGAGAGGTATAATCAAAGGGCAAATTCGTCAAGGTGAGGGAAACTTACTCAATTTACTCCAGCCTCTATATCCAGCCATCGCAATAGAAAGTTCTATAGGGCTTTCTTCCTCTTGGATTGATTCCCTTTCAGATCTAGCTTCGACGTTGTAATTACTGATTCTAACCAGTCTGAGTTTTTGGGGGGAGAACATTCCACCCATCTGCGACAAATTTCCCTTCTTGCTAAAAGTATACCATGAAAAAGGAATGCTTTTGCAGTGCCTGTGACTGCATTGGAGATTCTGAAGATAATCATAGAGAGGCTTACCTCGACTTGGAACTCAATAATGTTCGAGATCGTGTTACCGACCTTCATCCAGAAATCGAGAATTGCCGGACATTCCTGGAACGTGTGTATGTCTGATGCTCTCTCCAGGCCGCACTTCTTACATTATGGGGGCCCTTTTGTCATCTTCGTCAACCTATGAGGAGTTAGATAGGCCCTGTGAATAGAAATAAGACTATTCCTCCTTAACCAGACCGGCTTGGCAGTGAGGAAAAAAGTGGTCAATGATACTTGCCAGAGTTGTTCCCTGGGCACTCCCGGTAGGCAAGCACCCCACAGATCGTTGGCCAGTCTTAAGTCCACATCTATTGCTTCTTAAATTTCCCAATACCAAATGGAAACCTCTTTCTTCCCTGGGGGTTTGCCACCAAGTGTTCCTCTAAGGCTTCACCAATGTGAAACTTCAGGTTTTGGGCCCAGCTTTCCAGTTGGATATACTTAAATTTGGAGATATCCCCCTCCACAGTGGCATGTGACATTAGCCAAGGTTGAATCATACCCTCCTGAGCAAGGTCTCCCCATATGCTGAGCCCGGCATTTCTTATTGGCTGCGTTAATTTGTCTTTTAAATAATCTGGTGTTCCGGGGGAGTTCCAGAGGGGAGCAAGACTGGAGAGATAGCTAAGGCCTGTCAACCGTCTGATGCTTGCCCATATTCTGGCCATTGCCTGTAGCACTAATTTTACTATTATTCGTCATTGTAGAGTGCGAGCCTCAGGAATATGAGTATTTTGAACAAGAACATTCATTGCCATTTTCTTTTTTTTAATTGACGTGGAGGTGCACTTCATGAGCCGTATCACAAAAAGAATGTAACAGATTTGATATTTTGTTTTCTTCTGTTTAGAACACGTAGAACATTTTGAAACTCCATTTCTCATCTGGCAGGTCTTTCTTTTTTGCCCTTATATCACCCTTTAGCTACATTTGCACTTTGTGCTATTGCTCGTACAATACTTTATTTCATCTCCTTTTGGACTACAACCTTATCCTGTTTTATGTTCTTTTTCAATACTATTTTATACTGTGATTCTATTGACAATATAGATTGATGTCTGTAGATATGCATACATGTTTTATGACATATTAAGTTTAGAGTCCATTATGCCAAAAATAAGGAAATATTGGATGATTGAGATGTAGAGAAACAAATGAAAAACATCATAAATAAAAAATACACACATATGTACATATGGTATGGTAAAGGGGAATGTGTGGCTAAGGTCGCCACCCCCTCCCCACTGGCCTAAGGCACAAATTCCCTCTGCCCCCTCCCACCCTGAGGTGCAATTACCCATACCACCCTACCCCCTCCTAACCTCCACACAGTGCCCTCCCCCTGCCCTGATGCCTAAAACCCTGTCCCTTAACCTGACCCTGCCCAGCCCTGACCCAGCCCTAAAAACTGCCAGGCCTCCCATAAGCATTACAAACTACTCTAACTACCCATACCACTCCCCCTGCCCTGAGGCCTTATACCCTAACCCCTTCTTAAAAAAACACTCCCACAGTCCTAAAATCTACTGCGACCCCCCCAGCACTGAAAACTACCCCTGGGGTGGAAACTCTGAAAACTTGCACCACTCCAGCCCTGAAAACTAGCACCACCCTCAGCACTGAAAACTAGCCTCAAACCCCCCTAGCACTGAAAACTACTGCTAACCCCCAGCCCTGTAGACTAGCCCAGAACCCCAGCTCACAAAACTACCCGACCACCCCAGCCCAGAAAACTATCCCCAACCAAACCCCCAGCCCACAAAACTACCCCAACTCAACCTCCAGCACACAAACCTACCCCCGACTCACCCCAAGTCCACCAAACTACCCCGACCCAACAGCCTACAAAACTACCCTTGGCCCACCCCAACCCACAAAACTACCCCCGGCCCACAAAACTGGTAGTGACGTTCTCCATGACCTCACAGACTCCACATTAGCCCCCCTTACAGTCAGCCTACACACCACAGCACATCTGATCCAGGGACTAAAGAAAAATGATCACATCACTCCCATCCTGATGGAACTCCATTGGCTCCCTTTTATAGCATGCAACATCTTCAAAACCAGTTGAAATATTCATAAATCCATCATGACCGGCACTTCCACTTATCTTGCGAAAGCCCAACATCTATAGTACTCTCAGCATACCTACAACCAGGATAACATCATACTGCAGACCAAGAAGTTTAAAAAAGAAAATATAATGCAGAAGTATTTTCCATATATACACCCAGAATCAGGAAAAACATCCCCATATCCATCAGGGCACCCAATGTTCAGGAAAGAGTTAAAGACGAACCTCTTTAAAGAATGATATGTCACAATACTTTAACAGTCTAAAAACCATCTACCTTTATTTGGAGTTTTTTTGGCTAGGGTTGCACTAGAAAAATATCTCATACATACATATATATTTAGGGGGCTTTTCTCGAAAGCCACCTGGTAATTTTTCATGCAAATTGTAAGTTTTTTGGGCAATGGGTTATGAAGTTTGGTTACAATGAGGATGTTTCCACATTAAACTCTTAATTAAGGTTGTATTTAGAAGGAACATGTAGGAGGAGAGTAGGATCTGCTTACTATGGTTACCCCCACTTTTTGCTGGTGTTTCACTGTTTTTCGACTTCAGTCTGGCTGGGGCCCTGCTATACAGGACCCCATCCTAGCTGCTTTCTCTCTAAATTGATTGCATGTACTTTAGGTACACTCCTGATTGGTTACTGGGTTACCCTTATGAGTCCCTAGTATATGGTACCTTAGGTAGCAAGGGCATAGGTACCCCAGAGGCTTACCAGGGGCTGAAGCATGTATTATGCCACCCCTGGGAAGCCTTCCAAAATGACACCACAGGTCTGCTACTGCAGCCTGGGTAAAGTGGTGCATGCACCACTGACTAAGATATAGGTTTTCTATATCTACCGTTAATCACTGACACATATAAACCTATAAGTCACTCCTATGGCAGGCCTTATCAATCCTGAAGGCAGAGTGCTTGGTTTTGAGTGAGAGGGTGCCCATGCATGAGCAGGACCCCTCTGCAGCTTTCGGAATCTATTCTCTGAGGCAGTTCTGTGAGGCAGCCAGACCATCTACTCTTAAGTGCATTATAACCTTGCGGTAAATGCTAACTTTGGAAAGGCTGCACGGAAACATGTTGTGTTTGGTGTCAAACACTTTGGAATCCTACCCCCTGCCAGTCCTGGTGGCCGGGGAAGAATTCCACCCTTCTTGAGGGAGAGACATGTACATTCTGGTCTAACCGGTAATACGTTAAAAAAGCCCTGGCATCACAAAATGGATGCCACAGCCACAGACACGGGTCTGACCTCCTGCTGCTGGACGAAAATCCGGCAGAGGAGGCTTGGAAAATAGATTTCCTGTCACAGAGAGGTGTCACCACCTCCCAGGCAGGCTTTAGTGTATTGGGGCTGGGTGGGTGCATTCATAGAATGCTTTTCAGACAGTGCTGGGGGCACACTTGATGTCCCTTTGAATACCCCAGTTCAAATCAGTTGTTGGGGCACTCAGCCCCTGCTCTGGCGTGAAACTGGACAAAGGGAAAGGGGTGTAACCACCCCCCTCCCTGGATCCTACAATAGGTGGGTCCCCAGAATATGTCCAACCCCGTAACTTAGTATAAGTATGGGACCCCAGTCCTTAGGACTTCAGATTACACCTGGACGAAACTCTGCAATATATATCCTGAAACTTAGACATTCTATTTCGACTAGAAGACGGAAGAATCTCCCATGGGGTCAAGGAGTGACTACTCTGTTCAAACAGGCACCAAAAAACATCTTGCCAATCTGCATTTCCAAGGCTCCCACTGGATCCCGATACATTTGTGACTCAGGACATGGACTTATAGACTTGCCTGAGGCTGACACGAGATCCCAGCAAAGCCGAGATCCGCAGCCCTCACAAGTGACGTGGAACCGGAACTCCTGGACACCATGCACATTTGCTAGTGCATCAACTTCCTGAGAGTTCCTGAATATGTGCATTAGGCTACTTATAGTCCAAGCCCTGAGCACCATCTGCACCGAAGATTGTGGGCCTACCCTCCACGAGTGTTCCGTGGTCCCGCTTCTAGCATTTCCGCTTAAGACTCCTTCCCGATCCCTGGTGCGTCGACTGGTGGGTTCCCACAAAGGTAACTCTTCTGTTTCTTGGGCTTTCCTGGGTGCTACAGACGTGCCCTGACTCCCCACCAAGTGGTGAGTCCCTCAGATATTGTTGGTCTGAACCGCAGCCAATCTTTGCTTTCTGCGTGGGTTTCTGTTGCCAAGATTTGGATACGACACTGCAGCACTCAAAATCCTTTGTGGGACAGCTTGAATCCAGCTCCTGGTTGTCATCAACGCCTCCTGGTCCTCGTGGCTGAAGGGACAAGCTTCACCTTCTTCACCTGAAATCACCCGAGTTCGGTGGGCATCTTCTCATCGCCTTCCTGGTCACTGGCAAGTGACCCAGACTTTGTCCCCTCTTCTTTCAGGTTCTTCACATCTCTGATCCACCCTTTGATCCACCCGGACACTTTCCACTTGGACGCCAGCAGTATTTTGCAGCAGCTCTCCATTGAAATCGACAACCAAATCCGACACGAAAAGACACCTATGCACCCGGCTTCCCTGGGTCAGGTAACTCGAGTACTCCAGTGCTCCCGTGGGTGTTGACTCTAGAACCTCCTAGTTCTAAAGGGGTTTGCTCCAAGTCCTCTTTGAAGTGTCCTTATTCTTTAAAATTCCAACCGCGACTTTCCCCATGGAGGTTAATGGTGATTCACAGCTGTGTTTAGACTCTGCATGCGTCCCCCGTGGGTCCCCTGTGTCACTACCTTGGGTGGTTCCTGGTGGCCCCAGTAGTTCTAAAGGCTCTAGGCCTTGTATATATGTCAGTCGTGGTTCTTATACTAATTTCTTAGTATATGGCTTGGTACGCCCCTAGGGTTCAACATATATTGTGCTAATTTACTGTGTGTTAAATAAGTTTACTGAATGTACTTTTGCCTCTAGCCTTATAAAGAGACTAGAGGGATGTGTTTAGAATAAATACATATATTCTATAAATATACCTGGTGTGGTCCTCCTTTCATTTGGTCATTCATGAGATTATAGACTGGTAAAACAAGCTGCTTTACATTCCCTCCAGACTTAGCCTGAAGGTTGCTCTCCACAGCCACCACTAGGATAGCTTTCTATATAGGTTGTCTTTACACCTACCATCAATAAGGGTTGTTTGGACTGGTGCAAGGTGCCCAATAGAATAGTGGACAGCATATGCCAGGCCAACTTCTCACATTGGTGGGCAGCGTGTGGGATTCCAGCTTGCCATTGTTTTACCATATAATCTCAAGTGATTGATAATTGAAAACCACTAAAGGTACCAGAGGTACATATAATACACGCTGAAATACAGTAAGTTCTACTGAACTTAGAGTTGTCTGTTAAGGGCTTAAACACACCCTTTCTACAACTCAAGAGAGTTTAGTAGGTTAACAACTAGAGTAGGTAGTGCATACAGCACACCTCACTAGTTATGTCTTCAAGGCCAGGAATCAGTGTATCCTTGCCAGATGTCAGTAGGTTACATACATCCCAGTATGACACATTCCCTTTTTTAGAATTAAGGGCTCTCTGTACCATGAGGAAATTGAAGACAGGCAAGAATGCCACCACTCAACATCTCAGAGAGGTGTTAATACTTGATGATCATAGAAAGGCTTTAGAGCCTGAAAGGGTAGGCAGTGGGGTGGAAGAAACAGAAGGGGAAGAGGCCAGTGGTACAAACCCACAGGACTCAGACTGATGTTGACCAGACAGGTGATAATGACCTGTACCTGGATAATCCAGCTCCAACTGGAGATGAAGAAGGCCCAAGTGGCCCTGTCCTTGTCCCACCAGGAAGAGTTGGGGGTGTGCCTAGAAAGCCAACATCACCGTCAGTGGAATCTGACCATTCTGACACATCTGTAGGGACCTCGGTCTCTTTTCATAGGAGGGACACCTCCCAGGAGAAGAGAGAGAACCAGCTGAGGTTTAAAGATGCCCAAATGAGATAAGGAAACAAAGAGTAGCCTTAGAAAGGGAGTCCCCAGAGCTTGAAAGAGCAAGAAGAAAGATGGGACTAGAGTCCCATGGTGGCAGCAAGATCCCTAGTGGTTGGGATAGGTCTTAGTACCATAAAAACGTGAGCAAGATTGTCCCTTCCTACAAGAGTGGGGATGACATCCACAAATGGATAACTGCACTGGAGAAGGCCTGCAAAGTACAGAAGGTCCCCCAGGAGCAGTGGGCAGTGATCTTGTGGCTCTCATTTGCATACAAGGGCAGAGACAAGCTCCTCACTGTTAGAGAAGAGGATGCTGATAATTACAAAGTCCTGAAGAGTGCTCTAATAGTTGGGTTTGGCCTAACCACTGAATAGTATAAAATACAGTTCAGAGACACCCAATAGGCACAGACGTAGGACTGGGTTGACTTTGTTGATTGTGCTACTGAGGCTCTGGAGGGATGGTTACTGGGCAGTAAAGTGTGTGATTATACAGGATTGTGTAAGTTGATCATAAGGGAGTAGATCCTTAATAACTGTCAGAATCAGCTGTTGCATCAGCACTTGGTAGACTCTGATCTAACCTCTCCCCAAGAATTGGGAAAGAAGGCAAACAGATGGGTCAGAACCAGGGTGAAGCAGAAAGTACAGAACCAAGGTGGTGACCAGAAGAAGCAAGATCCTAATAAGTTTGGGGAGAAGGGTAAAGACCAGAGGTCTTCACAAGGTTCCCAAAAATCTTGTACTGGTGGGGATTACCAATCTTCTAAGAAGAAAGGCCAAAAGAAACCATGGTGTAAATTCTGCAAGCAGAATAGCCATTAGACTAGTGATTGCATTAAGAAATATGCAACTCCAGCCACCATTGCCCCTAAGGCAACTGTTCCCCCTAGTTCTTCTTCAAGTGGTGGTACTCAGCAGAAGGGTGTCGTAGGATTAACCCTGGGTACTGGGGTGGGTTCTGGCCTAGTTAGAGTGCCAACTCGGGCTGTTCTGATCTATGATGGAGGCATGGATATGTCCTCCTGTGTGAGTCCCAGTAACTTGGGCAAATACAGGCAGCAGCCTTTGATAAATGGAAAAGAGGCTATTGCCTACAGGGACACAGGAGCAAGTGTCACCATGAAGACACAAAACCTGGTGGACCCTGTACAAAACATACTTGGTGAACTCTGCCAAGTGACCAATGCTAGCAATGTCAGGACCAATCATGCCCTGGCAGTTGTTAATTTCTCCTGGGGAGGGATAACTGGCCTCAAGAAAGCTGTGGTAAGTGCATACCTCCCTGTAGAATGCTTTATTAGTAATCATTTAAAGACTTCAGCCTGGTCTGAAGTGGAGTTTAGGAACCATGCAGAAATGTTAGGGATCTCAGCACATGTGTTTGCTGTGACTAGGTCACAGGTCAAAAAGTCTAACACTGGACAGGCCCTGGATTCTTGAATAATGGACCAGGTGCCTTCCAAGAATGGAGCAGTAGGGTTAAGGCAGTGCCTTCCCCCCTGACTCAGAGAGATGATCAGTCTCTTGAGGGAGATGATTGTTCTCCTGAAGAAGGAACTGTTCCAGATGAGCCTGATTAGGTTGAGTTCGTGGGGACAGGGGGGCCTTTCAGGGCAGATCTGAGTCAGGAGCATCTGAGCTGCCCTTCTCTTGAACCCCTCAGACAGCAGGCTGCTGCTGAGGCTGCTGGGAATGCCAGTGGCACCCATAAAATGTATTGGGATGATGGACTCCTGTACTCAGAGAGTAGAGACCCAAAGCCTGGTGCGGCCAAGAGGTTGGTTATACCTTTGAAATTCAGGGGCTTCCTAGTGACACTAGCCCATGGTATTCCATTAGCAGGACACCTGGGCCAGAAGTAGAACAAGACTTGGGACAGAATTGTCCCTCACTTTCACTGGCTCCACATGTCTGAAGACACAAAGGAGTTTTGTCGCTCTTGTGTCACCTCTCAAGCCAGTGGTAAGGCAGGTGGCACTACAAAGGCCCCCTAATAGCACTACCTGTGTTGGGGTTCCCTTTGAGAGAGTGGGGATTGATATTGTTGGACTAATGAATCCTCAGACGGCATCTGGGCACAGGTTTATCCTAGTGGTGGTGGAAAATGCCACTAGGTACCCAGAAACTATACCCCTTAGGACCACTGCAGCACCTGTGGTGGCAAGAGCCCTCTTAGGAGTGTTCTCAAGAGTGGGTTTCACTAAGGAGGTGGTATCTGACAGAGGTACAAACTTTATGTCTAGCTACTCGACTGCAATGTGGAAGAGTGTAGAGTGAACTACAAAGTCACCACACCCTATCTCCCACAATGCAATGGTTCAGTTGAAATATTCAACAAAACCTTAAAGGGTATGATCAAGGGTCTCCCAGAAAAGCTTACGCCGGAGATGGGGCATCCTATTACTCTGCCTTTTATTTCCATACAGGGAGGTTCCTCACAAGGGGGTTGGCTACAGCCCTTTTAAACTTCTGTATGGACATCCTGTAAGATGCCCATTGTGTTGGTAAAGGAGGGATGGGAGTTACCTCTCAAACCCCCTAAACAGGACATAGTAGACTATGTACTTGGTCTCCGCTCTAGAATGGCTGAGTATATGACAAAGGCAACTAAAAAACTTGAGGCTAGCCTGGAGTTACAGAAAGCCTGGCATGACCAAAAGGCTGTACTGACTGTTTACCAGCCAGGACAGAAAGTGTGGGTGTTGGAGCCTTTGGCCCCAGCAGCCCTCCAAGACATGTGGAGTGGACCCCACACTGTTGTTGAACAGAAGGGAGAGGTTACCTATTTGGTAGATCTTGGAACTCCCAGGAGCACCCATATGGTGCTTCATGTCAACAGACTGAAACCATATGTTGACAGGGCAGACATAGACTTGCTCATGGCTACTGATGAGGGACAGGAAGAAGAGAGCGATCCACTCCCTGACCTGCTCTCACAGAACCCTGATGATGGGTCAATAGATGGTGTAGCCTTGGCAGGCAGACTCACAGACCAGCAGCAAACTGATTGCAGCCAGGTTCTCAATGAGTTCAGACATATGTTTTCTCTGACTTCAAGTCAGACTTCCTGGTGCACTCATGAAGTAGACAGTGGGGACAGTCTTCTTGTTAAAAATAAGATTTACAAGCAACCTGATCATGACAGGGACTGTATCAGGACTGTAGTCCAGAAAATGTTGGATTTGGGAGTTATTGAACCCTCAGATAGCCCTTGGGCTAGTCCAGTGGTCTTCATACCAAACCTCACACCCAGGGTGGTAAGAGAGCGAGGGGGTTTTACAGGGGTCTCAATTCAGTCACTAGGACTGATGCCCATCCAATCCCAAGAGCAGATGTGCTTATAGATATGTTGACCTCAGCCAATTTTCTGAGCACATTTGATCTTACAGCTGGCTACTGGCAGATCAGATTAGCTGATGATGCAAAGCCAAAGACAGCATTCTCAACCCCTAGTGGGCACTATCAATTTGTGGTAATGCCCTTTGGGCTGAAGAATGCACCTGCCACTTTTCAAAGGTTGGTGAACAAAGACCTAACTTAGCCTCGAAAACTATAGTGCAGCATATCTTGATGATATTGCTGTCTTTAGCTCCATCTGGGAGGATCACCTGGTCCACCTGAGAAATGTTTTCGAGGCCCTGCAGAAGGCAGGCCTAACTATCAAGTCTACTAAGTGCCAGATAGGGCAGAGTCAATTTGTGTACCTGGGCCCACTTGTAGGTGGAGACCAAGGTCATCCATTGCAGAGCAAAATCCAGACCATCAAGGAATGGGATGCTCCAACTACCCAAACTCAGGTCAGAGCTTTCTTGGGCCTGACTGGGTACTACAGGAGATTTGTCAAGGGGTATGGTTCCATTGTGACACCCCTGAATGACTTAACCTCTAAAAGAATGCCAAAGAAAGTTTAGTGGACAGTAAACTGTCAAAAGGCATTTGATAACATAACATGTGTATTTGTAAAGCGCACGTTCACCCAGAGGTCTCTTGGCGCTGAATAAAAGATGTTCATTGTTACCCAACTCAATGGTACTCATTTTATCGACCTCAGATGTATGAAAGGCTGATTGGACCCGCCGGGATTTGAACCTGTGACCATGAGGTCGAACACAGGCCCCTGCAATGGATGCATTAGTCCATTGAGTCACCAGACCCGGCAGACCTGAAGCAGGCCATGTGTACTGCACCAATTCTGCAAAGTCCTAACTACTCCAGAGAACTAATTGTCTAAACCGATGCATCTGAGTTGGGGGTAGGGGCTGTGCTATCACAATTGAATGATGAAGGTCAGGACCAGCCAGTAGCTTTTATTAGCAGAAGGCTGACCCCTAGAGGGAAATGTAGGTCAGGTATTGAGAGGGAGGCCTTTGCTGTGGTTTGGGCTCTTAAAAAGCTGAGGCCATACTTGTTTGGCACTCACTTCACTGTTCAGACTGACCATAAACCCCTCTTATGGCTAAAACAGCTGAAGGGTAAAAACCCCAATCTTTTGAGGTTGTCCATTTCAATACAGGGGGTGGATTATATAGTGGAACATAGACCTGGGAGTAACCATGCCAATGCAGATAGACCATCCAGATATTTCCACTTAGAACATGAAGACTCAACTGGTCAAGATTAGTTTAATGTCCCTGTGTTGAGGGGGGGGGCTGTGTAGGAGAGTAGGATTGATTGATTGATAGCTTTATTTCGATATGCGTATATCATAAAAGCATTACACAATAATATAAAAACAACATATCGGAAACTCAAGACTGTACTTAATACATCAAATGTTAAAAGCAGAATAAATAAGTTATTATTTTTTAAAAGAAGCATTAAATCGATAAAGACAGTCTTTTGAGACCTATCAACCAGGCCCATTTTAAAAATTTAGACACAGCACAAACAGTAGGGGGGGCAGTATTGGTCAATAAAATGCGAAGAGCCACAGAAACAAAGCGGTTTGAGCCAAAAGGATCTCGGGCGTGCATAGTCTGGACAGTCAAGAAGAAAATGCGCCACTGTTTCGCAGCAATCAGAACAAAGGGCACAGAAGCGTGATACCTGCTTATTCGAATTCCATCTGGAAAGAAGGTCGGCTAGGGGTAGAGTTCCTAGTCTGAACTTGATGTACAAAGCCCGGTCCATTGGAATGGAGATAATATCCAAGAAGGGTTCAAAGGCAGTAACATCTTTGATCCTCAAATATGCTGCGGTGGAGTTGCAGTGATGTTGATTACTCATGAGTTTTGAGGACACCCAACCCCAATATATTTTTTTCAGGATCTCCTTTGGGGGTGCTGAATGAGTAAGCCAGCAGGAGCCCAGGCCTAGTTCCTCGAGCAGGAGTTTAATGTCCCTAAGCCACTTGATCCTTTGCCAGCCAGCCGAATGCATTACCTCTGCCAGCCCGTCTGCATAGGATTTTAGATCCGGGACCCACCACAGTCGGGCCCACAATAGGAGGGGCCGGAGGCGGGCCAGATCTTTAATTGGTTTGCAGCCCGCATCCATAAGCATTGGGACAGTCGGGGTGCTCATCGGGACTGCCAATAGATCTTTGATGAACTTGTTCTCTGCTTTGGACAGGGACTCCATGCCACCCAGACCCCATAACTCTGCTCCATAAAGTGATGCCGGTACCGCTCTGGCCTTGTATATATCAATGATTGGGGATACACAATGTTTCGATGATGAGTTGTACTCCTTTAACAAGGCTCCCCCCACTCTTTTGTGAACCAATGTCATTTTGGTGGTATGGGGTACCCAACTCATGCTGTCACTCAGCCGAATTCCCAGGTAGTCAAATTCTGCAACTTTTTCTAGGGGAATAGAGTTCAGGATAGGAGGGCGGCCCAGTTTTTTAGGCGGGTGCATTACTAGATATTTGGTTTTTTGTACGTTTATAACAAGACCTCTCATTACACAAAAATCCTGAAACCGGTTCAGGAGTTTTTGGAGGCCCTGGGGAGTTTTTGAGATGAGAAGGGTGTCGTCAGCAAACAACAAAGTTGGAATCTTAACGTTGCAGAGTGTAGGGGCGTCTGCTGGTTCTTCGAGCAGGTAATCTACCACCCCGTTCACGTAAAGCGAGAACAGGGTGGGTGCTAAGACGCAACCCTGCCGAACACCCCTCTCTACCTTGATCTTGTCAGTCTTCTCCCCATTCAAGCCCCACCTAACCTGAGCGTAGTTCGCTTTGTGCAATTTCATTAAGAGGTCCACTATGTATGGAGGCATCCCAAGGCCGTACAGCACCCTCCAGAGTTCCTCCCTGGGAACAAGGTCAAAGGCAGTCTTCAGGTCTATAAAGGCCAAATAAAGACTGCCCTTGCCCAATACCACCACCTTCCAATACAGTAACAGGAGTCTGAAAACTTGTTCAATTGTTCCTGTACCTGTACGGAACCCGGCCTGCATCTCGGATAGTATGTGATTTTCGTCTACCCAAGAAAGGATCCTTCCCAAAATTGCTTTTCCCGCCACCTTCTGGGTCGAGTCTATCAGGCTTATGGGCCTATTGTTTCCCGGGAGATCACGGTTTCCCTTTTTAAATATTGGGACTACCTTGGCCCCTTTCCAGGACTCTGGGACAGACCCTCCCTCCATGATGGCATTAAGGAGAGCGGATATCAACACCCCCCAGTCACCTGGTTGTGCGCGAAGAAGATCCCCTGGTAGCCCATCCGGGCCTGCTGCTTTTAATGGAGTAAGGGTTTTAATTAATTTCGTAACCTCTTGGGCAGAAAAAAGAACCATATCTCTGTCCAAAGAATAGGGGGGGAGAGTAAATTGATCGTTAAGTGGGCCTTCAATAGCACAATAAAGACCCAGAAAATGATCAAACCAAACCTTAGCTGTGATAGTACACGTCCTCAGGGTGTCATCAGGGCGCTTCCCACTACCCACCAAGTTCCAGAAACTTCTGGCGTCTCTCCCTCGACTGGCCGTCAGGAGTTCCTGCCAGAAGTTATCTTCCCACTCCTTCTTAGCAATTCTTTGGCAAGATGAATATGACCTTCTAGCCTCCCTGATCCTTATTTGGGATTTTGATTTTACTGCGTCAATTAGCAGAGTCTTCGCCTCTCTGCACGTACGATTAAACCAACCTTGTCTAGCCCTAGAAGCTGGTCTCTTTCCATTTGTGCTACCTGGGACAATAAAAAGGTCACTGAGAGCCAATGTTAGTTTGCAAAATCTTGCAGATACTTCCCCCGCCCCGCTCCCCAGATGATCAAGATTGCCTACAGCTGCCGCTAACATCTGCGATATAGAAAGTAGTTTCTCAGTTGAAAGTGACAGCTTGCCCATTTTAGCCGACAACCACAATTCGAAACTACTGACATAACCGGGACTGAGGGGCACAGATTTTTTCTGCCTGAATCATCTAAACACCTGTTGAACATGGTGAGTGAGAGGAGGTTGTGATCACTTTCTACGGTAGGTGTAATAACCATATCCTTAACCATATTCCATAGGTGGATGTTAAGAAAAATATAATCTATTCTGGAGGAATGCGCGGGCCTGTTATAAGTATGAGCTCCCTTTTTATCCGAGTTAGTCCTACCATTAAGAGCCCTTAGGTCAAACTCGGATGTTATAGAGTTGACCTGGAGCACCACTTCCGACCATTTCTTAATTGGAGTAAGCTCTAAAGCCGGTATACCCCACCTATTATCAACGACCTCTTGATCCTCTAGAACTTCTGGTCCGAGGGGCTCAAAAGTACAATTGAGGTCGCCTCCCACCAGGGTGCAATGCTTGTGTGGCGAGGATCGAAGCAAAGCTTCCAACCGTGCTATGACGGGAGATTCTCTGCCTCTCTTTACCCCTCTGGCATAGATATTAAAAACATTTAGAATAACCTGGCCCTTATGATTTTTTAATGTGATGTTAAGAAGGTCGGGACATTGGGTATCGTGCTCGTCCACCCTACAGTTGAGTGCTGTAGCTACCCATATGAGGAGGCCTCCCGAAGGACGGCCTCGACCACCCTCAGTTTGTACAGCTGATATGTGGTGAGACGAATATCCCGCCTTATGAGAAGGCTCCTTGCACCAGGTTTCCTGGAACAAACATATGGAGTATTCCTCCACCAGGATGTTCCAATCGGGCAGGGTCAATTTCCTCTCTAGACCGGCCACATTCCAACTGAGAACCCTAAAGTGTGGGTCCGTCACAGTCGGGATGCTACCAGCCTCGATGGTATTCACCAGGTCTATATCTCCCGCCAGAGGACAAGCATTTGTGAACTCACTATGGATCGGCACTATCCCTAGTTCCCTTATGCCACCTAATACCCTATGCTCCCTTGGGGCGGGCAGTGAGTTGGTTTCTGCAAACAAATGTAAGTTTCCGCAGTTAGGGCTACCAGTCGCTCTGTTGGCAATTGGACTCCTGTTCTCTTCCTGGCAATCAAGGGATTGTCACCGTCCCCACCCTAAGCCATTCCACCCGCCCGAAATAGGAATGAGCGGGATGGTAGTATGTATAAGATTCTGTGAAGGTGGGGCTGTTATCCCTGGCCACGGACAATTTCCGGGGCCATTAGCCTCATCGATCAGGGAGGTTAAAACACTAGAGGGGCGTGGGTAGAAAAATGTTAGGTCAACAATACCAATACCACCCTTGCCCATACACCAAAACTGTCTCGTTATCCATCCCACCACCCTTGGATCTTGGAAATTGACCACAATACAGTCCCCCCCCAGGTTTTTAATGGTGGAGCCTATCCAATCTATTCGCCTCACTCCCAGTATGAGTCCATCCACTTCCCCAGGTAGGGGCCGATTCGCCCTTAACCAATGCATAGCTTTGTTTTTAAGCATTTGGAAGGTCTCTCTCTGTCCCGATGGAAGTGGTGGGACGTTAATCAAGACCGCTACATAGGGGAAGGAGTCAGGAGTGAGGTTCATGGGGGGTTTCTTATATGGGGGCCTTTTCAAGGGAGGTAAGGACGGACTAGGGACAGAAGAGGCAGGGCGGGGTATCAATTTGTTCGATGTTGACTGGTTTCCTACTGCCGGGGCAGGTAATATGGCAGCACCCTTCTTAGCACCCTCCAGTCCTCCTCCCACTGCAATACCCAATGGATTAATACTAGACGTTGACTGTTGCACGACAGGCTGACCGTTTGATGCAGTGATGGGGGTGTTTAAAACAATCCCTAATGGTGCCGAGTTAAGCGGCTTCGCTGGTCTCTTTACCGCTCCATTGTTGGTTTTTACAGACAAGGGGGAGTTGGGATGTTCCCTTTGTCCCTTAACGTGTGATGGGGCTTGAGCAGTGGTCTGGCAGTTGCTGTGGCCATCCTGCCGTGAGTGACTTTTTATTAATGCCTTGGTAGAATAGAAGTTGTCCAGAGTAGCCTGCTCGAAGTGGTTTAGGCGGTCAGAAAGCTTAGTAAGGCGTTCCTCTAGTGGAAGCAATAGGGACCGTAGTATCCGTTCCACTTCAGGAAGCAAACTAGTCAGCCACGGCTGTGTATCGACCGTCATCGTCCCTGTGTCTATAGAGGTGAGAGGGCTGGGGTCTGTGTTGCCAGAAGGTGTAATTGCCCCCACTTGCTTAGAAACACCCCCTTGACTCTCTACAGTGTCTGCCTTGCTAGAATACATGCTTTTATTGACTTTCCTAAATTTGTGGGGTGGTTTAGGAGGAAGGTTTTTCCTAGATGTGCTATTGCTTTTCCTTTTGAGACCCAGTTTAGATTTGGTCAATGGAGCACACACCACAGGTAGGGGGGTTATAGTTTCAATAGGGCTTACACGGGGGAGGATCGAATCACCCACAACACCATGATTGGCCCTATTCATACTTACATCATGACCCAAATTGCAAAAGTCAGGTAGTTGGAGTGAGGACAATGGGGTTACTAAGGCAGGAAAGATTTGACCAGGGCGCTTATCCCCCGAGTTCTTTAGCAGTTCAATTGATAGTCTGCGCTCAGCGCGCCTCTCAGCAAGCGATTGCTCCTTGTCAATTGGGTGGACGGGGCGATTAAAAAACGTATCCAAAGGACCTACAACAGATTGGCCGACCTCGGCCGTTGGAGACCTCGAGACAGGTTTGTTGGGTGGGTCCGGCATTCTGAAGCGTTGGGAACCCCCTTGGCTGCTAACTTGTAGATTGGTCCAAACGTCAGCGGAATGGCCCAGCCCGGCCTCCAGCAGCCCCGGACGGCCACAGACGGTCCCGCCCTTGTCCCGGGCTTCTCCCGGCGCGCTCCCGCACGCTCCCGCGTAGCGGAAGCTCTACGGACCTAAGTACACAGGTCCTGTTTGATCGTTGGCTGATAGGCAAGGGGGCGTGGCCAGCGGGGAGAGCAGCCCAGGTGTTGCTGGTTGGGCGCGCAGGGACTCCTGGACACTGGAGTCCCTGCTTAGCAACTCGCAGCCCCGCTGGTCCCAACACCACTCCCACGCACCTCCCAATCAGTCACCTGCAGCCTGCAGCCAACAGCCTCCTCCAACGCAGGCGCGCTGCGGGACCCGCGAAGCGGGTCCGGCGAGTCGTCAGGGAAGCCGCTTCCGCCCAGCAGCAGAGGCACACCAGGTCACAGTGTGCAACGTAGAATCCGTAGAATCCGGTAAGAGCAAGCAAGGATTTCAACAGGGGTCCCAGCTAGGTGAGGGAGAATGCCGCTTTTCACTTCCTCGGCAGGGGGGCGTGGCCAGTGGGGAGAGCAGCCCAGGTGTTGCTGGTTGGGCGCGCAGGGACTCCTGGACACTGGAGTCCCTGCTTAGCAACTCGCAGCCCCGCTGGTCCCAACACCACTCCCACGCACCTCCCAATCAGTCACCTGCAGCCTGCAGCCAACAGCCTCCTCCAACGCAGTAGCGCTGCGGGACCCGCGAAGCGGGTCCGGCGAGTCGTCAGGGAAGCCGCTTCCGCCCAGCAGCAGAGGCACACCAGGTCACAGTGTGCAACGTAGAATCCGTAGAATCCGGTAAGAGCAAGCAAGGATTTCAACAGGGGTCCCAGCTAGGTGAGGGAGAATGCAGCTTTTCACTTCCTCGGCAGGGGGGCGTGGCCAGCGGGGAGAGCAGCCCAGGTGTTGCTGGTTGGGCGCGCAGGGACTCCTGGACACTGGAGTCCCTGCTTAGCAACTCGCAGCCCCGCTGGTCCCAACACCACTCCCACGCACCTCCCAATCAGTCACCTGCAGCCTGCAGCCAACAGCCTCCTCCAACGCAGGCGTGCTGCGGGACCCGCGAAGCGGGTCCGGCGAGTCGTCAGGGAAGCCGCTTCCGCCCAGCAGCAGAGGCACACCAGGTCACAGTGTGCAACGTAGAATCCGTAGAATCCGGTAAGAGCAAGCAAGGATTTCAACAGGGGTCTCAGCATACCTACAACCAGGATAACATCATACTGCAGACCAAGAAGTTTAAAAAAGAAAATATAATGCAGAAGTATTTTCCATATATACACCCAGAATCAGGAAAAACATCCCCATATCCATCAGGGCACCCAATGTTCAGGAAAGAGTTAAAGACGAACCTCTTTAAAGAATGATATGTCACAATACTTTAACAGTCTAAAAACCATCTACCTTTATTTGGAGTTTTTTTGGCTAGGGTTGCACTAGAAAAATATCTCATACATACATATATATTTAGGGGGCTTTTCTCGAAAGCCACCTGGTAATTTTTCATGCAAATTGTACGTTTTTTGGGCAATGGGTTATGAAGTTTGGTTACAATGAGGATGTTTCCACATTAAACTCTTAATTAAGGTGGTATTTAGAAGGAACATGTAGGAGGAGAGTAGGATCTGCTTACTATGGTTACCCTCACTTTTTGCTGGAGTTTCACTGTTTTTCAACTTTAGTCTGGCTGGTGCCTGCTATTCAGGACCCCAGCCTAGCTGCTTCCTCGTTAACTTGATTGCATGTACTTTAGGTACACTCCAGATTGGTTACTGAGTTACCCTTGTGAGTCCCTAGTATATGGTTCCTTAGTTACCAAGGGCATAGGTACCCCAAAGGCCTACTAGGGGCTGAAGCATGTATTATGCCACCCCTGGGAAGCCTTCCAAAATGGCACCACAGGTCTGCTACTGCAGCCTGTGTAAGGTGGTGCATGCACCCCTTACTAAGACATAGGTTACCTATATCTACAGTTAATCACTGAAACATATAAACCTATAAGTCACTCCTTAGGCAGGCCTTATCAATCCTGAAGGCAGAGTGCTTGCTTTTGTGTGAGAGGGAGCCCATGTATGAGCAGGATCCCTCTTCAGCTTTCGGAATCTATTCTCTGACGCTGTTCTGTGATGCAGTCAGACCATATACTCTTAAGTGCATTATAACCTTGCGGTAAATGCTAACTTTGGAATGGCTGCATGGAAACATGTCGTGTTTGGTGTCAAACACTTTGGAATCCTACCCCCCACCAGTCCTGGCGGCGGGACAGAATTCCACCCTTCTAGATGGAGAGACATGTACACAATGGTCTAACCGGTAATAAGTTAAAAGAGCCCTGGCATCACAAAATGGATCCCTCAGACACGGGTCTGACCTCCTGCTGCTGGAAGAAACTCCGGCAGGGGAGGCTTGGACAGTAGGTTTCCTGTCAGAGGGAAACCTCCCAGACAGGCTTTAGTGTATTGGGGCTGGGTGGGTGCATTCATAGAATGCTTTTCAGACTGTGCTGGGGGCATACTTGGTGTCCCTGTGCATACCCCAGTTCAAACCGGTTGCAGGGGCACTCAGCCCCTGCTCTGGCACGAAACTAGACAAAGGGAAAGGGGTGTAACCCCCCCTCCCTGGATCCTCCAATAGGTGGGTCCCCAAAGTATGTCCAACCCCCTAACTTAGTATAAGTATGGGACCCCAGTCCTTAGGACTTCAGATTACAC
Organism: Lissotriton helveticus; assembly: GCF_964261635.1. Classification (NCBI taxonomy): domain Eukaryota; kingdom Metazoa; phylum Chordata; class Amphibia; order Caudata; family Salamandridae; genus Lissotriton; species Lissotriton helveticus. Next base: position 2,012,121,933 of record NC_136057.1, on the reverse strand, counting down.
CTGGACGAAACTCTGCAACATGTATCCTGGAACTTTGACATTCTATTTTGACTAGAAGACAGAAGAATCTCCCTTGGGGTCAAGGAGTGACTCCCCTGTTCAAACAGGCACCAAGAAGCATCTTGCCGGTCTGCATTTCCAAGGCTCCTGCTGGATCCTGATGAATTTGCGACTCAGAGCACAGACGTCCAGACTTCTCTGAGGTTGACACAAGATCCCAGTAATGCTGAGACCCGCAGCCCTCACTAGTGACATGGAACCGGAACTCCTGGACACCGTGCACATTTGCTAGTGCATTAACTTTCCTAGCTTTCCCAAAGTTGTGCATTGGTTCTTAAAGTCCAAGCCCTGAGCACCATCTGCACAGCAGATTGTGGGCCTATACTCCACGAGTCTTCCGTGGGCTTGCTTTTAGCATTTCCGCTTGAGGCTCCTACGCGATCCCTGGTCCATCGACTGGTGGGTCCCCACAAAGGTAACTCTTCTGTTTCTTGGGCTTTCTTGGTTGTTCTAGATGTGTCCTGACTCCCCACTAAGTGGTGAGTCCCTCAGACCTTGCTGGTCTGCACCAAAGCCAATCTTTGCTTTCTTCTTGGGTTGCTGTTGCCAAGGTTTGTTGGGTTCAATCTAGATACAGACACCGCAGCACTCGAAATCCTTTGTGGGACAGCTCGAATCCAGCTCCTGGTTGTCATCGATACCTCCTGGTCCTCGTGGCTGAAGGGACAAGCTTCACCTTCTTCACCTGAAACCACCCGACATCGTTGGGCATCTTCTCATCGCGTTCCTGGTCACTGGCAAGTGACCCAGACTCTGCCCCCTCTGCTTTTAGGTTCTTCACATCTCCGATCCTCCTTTCGTTCCACCCGGACACTTTCCACTTGGACGCCAGCAGGATTTTGTAGCAGCTCTCCATTGAAATCGACATTGAAACCCGCCACGAAAAGACCCCTATGCACCCGGCTTCCCTGGGTGAGGTAACTCGAGTACTCCAGTGCTCTCATGGGTGTTGACTCTAGAACCTCTTAGTTCTGAAGTGATCTGCTCCAAGTCCTCTTCTAAGTGTCTTTAATCTTTAAAATTTCAACTGTGACTTTCCCCACAGAAGTTAATGGTGATTCGCGGCTGTCACTTTTGTCACCACCCGTTTTCCAGTTTTCTTTGTGGTTATTTTCTGATTAACACTTTTGTGCCCCTCATTATTGAGATTCACGGAACTTTATTGAACCGCTCCGTGTACACCTTTCACATATAGCGTGTACACCTTTAATTTACTGCTTGACGAACTAGCGCTTATAACCACTCCCCCTCACGTCACACTGTATACGCCCTAAATACCCAGCTGGCGAAGGGACGCCGCATGAAATCATTGCAAAAAACAGAGTTGATGGACAGAATGTAGAACAATGTCATACATTCACCCCAGTACAAGGATCTGGGCCTAAATCCATCGTTTTTTTGCACTCCACACCACCCTGGGTTAGACACTGGCTATATGCAAATCAGCTCTGACCCTGTGCCTCATGGGAACAGTCCAGTCCGAACTACCAAGCCATGTCTTTCCCAGACCGGAATCAAGCATCCAAGGACCGGTTTCTGGCTATCAGCCTTCATCAGCCTGGATAGCTTGACTCCAGTGGTGTGGAGAGCCTGGGACTCACGTCTGAGCATACCCAGCCCACTCGGGGTGAAAATTGCAAAAAACACAGTTGATGGACAGAATGTAGAACAATGTCATACATTCACCCCAGTACAAGGATCTGGGCCTAAATCCATCGTTTTTTTGCACTCCACACCACCCTGGGTTAGACACTGGCTATATGCAAATCAGCTCTGACCCTGTGCCTCATGGGAACAGTCCAGTCCGAACTACCAAGCCATGTCTTTCCCAGACCGGAATCAAGCATCCAAGGACCGGTTTCTGGCTATCAGCCTTCATCAGCCTGGATAGCTTGACTCCAGTGGTGTGGAGAGCCTGGGACTCACGTCTGAGCATACCCAGCCCACTCGGGGTGAAAATTGCAAAAAACACAGTTGATGGACAGAATGTAGAACAATGTCATACATTCACCCCAGTACAAGGATCTGGGCCTAAATCCATCGTTTTTTTGCACTCCACACCACCCTGGGTTAGACACTGGCTATATGCAAATCAGCTCTGACCCTGTGCCTCATGGGAACAGTCCAGTCCGAACTACCAAGCCATGTCTTTCCCAGACCGGAATCAAGCATCCAAGGACCGGTTTCTGGCTATCAGCCTTCATCAGCCTGGATAGCTTGACTCCAGTGGTGTGGAGAGCCTGGGACTCACGTCTGAGCATACCCAGCCCACTCGGGGTGAAAATTGCAAAAAACAGAGTTGATGGACAGAATGTAGAACAATGTCATACATTCACCCCAGTACAAGGATCTGGGCCTAAATCCATCGTTTTTTTGCACTCCACACCACCCTGGGTTAGACACTGGCTATATGCAAATCAGCTCTGACCCTGTGCCTCATGGGAACAGTCCAGTCCGAACTACCAAGCCATGTCTTTCCCAGACCGGAATCAAGCATCCAAGGACCGGTTTCTGGCTATCAGCCTTCATCAGCCTGGATAGCTTGACTCCAGTGGTGTGGAGAGCCTGGGACTCACGTCTGAGCATACCCAGCCCACTCGGGGTGAAAATTGCAAAAAACACAGTTGATGGACAGAATGTAGAACAATGTCATACATTCACCCCAGTACAAGGATCTGGGCCTAAATCCATCGTTTTTTTGCACTCCACACCACCCTGGGTTAGACACTGGCTATATGCAAATCAGCTCTGACCCTGTGCCTCATGGGAACAGTCCAGTCCGAACTACCAAGCCATGTCTTTCCCAGACCGGAATCGAGCATCCAAGGACCGGTTTCTGGCTATCAGCCTTCATCAGCCTGGATAGCTTGACTCCAGTGGTGTGGAGAGCCTGGGACTCACGTCTGAGCATACCCAGCCCACTCGGGGTGAAAATTGCAAAAAACACAGTTGATGGACAGAATATAGAACAGTGTCATACATTCACCCCAGTACAGAGATCTGGGCCTAAATCCATCGTTTTTTTGTTCTCCACACCACCCTGGGTTAGACACTGGCTATATGCAAATCAGCTCTGACCCTGTGCCTCATGGGAACAGTCCAGTCCGAACTACCAAGCCATGTCTTTCCCAGACCGGAATCAAGCATCCAAGGACCGGTTTCTGGCTATCAGCCTTCATCAGCCTGGATAGCTTGACTCCAGTGGTGTGGAGAGCCTGGGACTCACGTCTGAGCATACCCAGCCCACTCGGGGTGAAAATTGCAAAAAACACAGTTGATGGACAGAATATAGAACAATGTCATACATTCACCCCAGTACAGAGATCTGGGCCTAAATCCATCGTTTTTTTGCTCTCCACACCACCCTGGGTTAGACACTGGCTATATGCAAATTAGCTCTGACCCTGTGCCTCATGGGAACAGTCCAGTCCGAACTACTGTTCTGTTTCGCGTATTCTGTTTTGCAACTTGTTTGTGTTACGAAACATTCAACCTTAGACAACACAGTGAAACACATTGTAAATAGTAACTGGCACATCTTGAATTCTAATCCTACATCAAATGTCAAACTAGATAAACCACTGTTTGCTCATAAGCGTAACAAAAACCTAAAAGATCTAATTGTACATTCAAGATTTACTGTAAACAATTCTACATCTGAATTTGTTCAAAGAACTATTGACAACAACTTTCCCGTAAAAGGAACAATCAAGTGTTCTTCCTGCAAATCGTGCCTAAACATTCTAACAGGTGAGTAATTTGAGCATAACGGGTGTCAAGTTGATGCAAAAGACATGTGGAACTGCAAAACCGCGAACTGCATATATTTTATTATATGCCCATGTCAACTTGGTTACGTGGGAGAAACCTCCAGATCTATACAAGTGAGGGTTACTGAGCATCGCTCAGCTATTCGCACCCAAAAATTGACAGCCCCACTTGTAAAACATTTCCTTGACAAGCAGCACGGCCCAGACGATTTTAAATGGCGAATCATTGAAAAAATCAGATTGCCTGAAAGCAAAGGTGGGAGTAGAATTAGAAAAAAACGCGAAGTGTTCTGGATTTTTTCCCTTGGAACCTTTAAGAAAGGCCTTAATTCAGAAATTCCGTGGGAACATGCAATCATTTAATTTTAAACTACTGTTCTATATTTGTTTCAGTATTATATTGCTCTAGAAGACTCAGGCATATGTGAGCTGTATAGTTAGCTGTTACAGTTTATCCTCTCCTCCTGTATTTCTTGAATTTGATATTCCGCGTTCAGGACATTATTAAATCATCCATTTTGTAGACATTCTTTAGAATTATTTCATTATTAGGCCCGCATTTTTCGTGGTACTTCGGAGACACTCAGAACATCTCTGAGTCTTTTCTTTCTTTCCCATTTTTATCTTAGTCCGTTTTTTATTTTTATGACCGTTTCTGAAACATCGGTTCAACTCCGCCCCAGTTTCAATGACATATAAAGTGATTGGCTAGTCCCATTAGATTGATTGTCTGCTACCTCGACGACGGGATGCCATATCCTGGTACCGTCGCAAGCTTCTTCATCCGGCGGCGTGCTTTCCCTGCACAAGGTAACTTTCTAGGAAGGGGTACTGCTCTATCGAGTCATATAGTTTAAACTAATTTTCAACAATGCGGTATAAATGACTATTTCCCAGTTAAGACTGCTTTAGCTACCTACTTGACTCGTGGCCTTAGTTGCCGGCATTGATTCATGCAATACTTGTGCTTACCAGCGAATGCCATTTACATGTATTATCTTCTCCTTGTTTAACTACTGACGTAATAGGTAAACCCACTACGCCTGTTCCCTTAAAACTTCAATAGAACCGCTTATATGGTGATAGTCTGTCATTTTTCTAAAAACGCGCTAAAAAAATGAGAACCATCGTGTGTATTTAGAATTCTTCTACATTAGCCTGTCATTAATTCTTTTTTGAAAAACACGCTAAAATAATGAGAACCACCGTGCACACTTAGATGTCTTCTACATTAACCGGCATTAATCGAATTGCTGGGAATCTGCCTTATACCAAGTTGCAGTTATAGAAATATGTTCCTATTTCATCTTACAGTGAACATTATTATTCCTTTCTCATAAGAGACATGAATTATTATCCACAGTTGTATCTTATGAAACCGGGAAAGAACACGACTGGAACCACTTATCGACGAATTCTCGTTTTTTATTCAGTGAACATATCATAGACACATTTGTCTCTTTTCATTCAGGTACATGTTCTTTTCATTAATTATATCAGTAAGTCCCTCCTTCTCTGTTAACATAAGTGACTCAGTTCCTTTATGCATTATTTTTTAGATTCAACGACGATATTATTGGTTCCTTATCTTGTGACCTTATGGATCTGGAACATATGTTATACTATAATATCAACTTATTAAGGTACATCATCTCCTTATCGTTTCCTTTTTCCCTTCCCTCCCATTCCCCTGCGTTAGTTTAGGTGACAACTTCTAGATCACTTTAATTTATTGTAATTATTGTTTATATTTTCCAGCGAATTTTAATCATCTTACGAAAAAGCGCCATTTTATTTAATTTGGTGAACCTGGATCAATCTCTACACCAGATACGCCAGACATTGCGTAAGCAGGTACCATGATACATATTTAACAAAAGCTTCGTATCTAGAGAACTTGTTTATGGCAATATTGTCTAGACAATATCCCCATTAGGGCTATTATGATGATGTTTTTCAACCAAAACTGAATCTACTGCCACATTAGGTTATTTAGATTTCAATGTATGGCAATATGAAAAATGGTTGCCACTTGAGCTCTAAATATAAAAATAACTTTTGCCTTAAATTACGTTTGGAATATTGTCCATAATAAGTGTATCTACACCTTTTCCTGGCTTATTGGAGATCATTATGCATACCATAGAGGCATAGAGATACCATCGTTTTGCATCAACTTGATATCATGCTGCTCACGTGACTCATTATATTGCACATATATATATACTATGTTTATTGTACGATATCATTATTTTTTCAGCTGGTTATTATGTATCTAATTATGTCTATGTCTATGTTTGCCAGCCCACGCAGATACCGATGTATTAGAAACTGCTCTTATTCGAACAATGTATAATGAATTGTCCATATATAATGAATTGTCAATGTTTCACTCAAAGTTTTGTCAGTTGCCATTCTTGAAGTACAACACAATCGCTTTTCGAAATATGTGTATCACCACATCAGTTAGACATTTAAGTAAAAATACTGGACTCTTTTAGGTTAGGTATGTGGATGTGAGAAATATAGTTTGCGTTATAAATAAATGAATTTCGTTAGAATTGTATTATTCATTAGATATATTTTGTTACAGAAATTATGATTAAATAAGGTTGTTTTTTCTTTTTACATATAATTACAGAAATTGTACTGTGACTCCTGAAGAAGGCGTTTTCCGCCGAAACGCGCGTCGAGTAATCTCTTCTTCATCTAATATTGGACACCTTATGACAATTAATTATTGTGTCTTTTTAATTCATGTTGTTTTTAATTTTTTGTGTTACTATGTGTATTCTTTTGCACTTAATGATTTTACTATGTAATGCTATATAAATTGACTTATGTAAGTTAGTTATTTTAATAGTACAGATTAAAAACATGTCTGTTTTTGTAAATTTATGAATCTTTTGATAATTTTTTCACAACTACCTATCCAAATTGAGTCCTTTATGCTTTTGTCTAAACATTAAGTCTGCCTAGGAGTTTTTTTACATATATTTGGTTTACCCTGCCCTAGGAGTTCTTCTTTAACACTACCCAGGGGGTCCTTGTTTTTTACATACCAACTAGAATACATCACTACACAAACATTTGCTGACTGAAGAATAATGGAAAGCATAAATGGAACAATGATCAAACAACTTTCAATTCCATCAGCTAACAGCTTTAATATGCACCTCTGGTCCTTATGAGAAAGAACCCACCCCTAATAAGAACTGGAGGGACAGATGTTGCAACTGAGGCAAATTCATGCATAAACCAACCTTTGTTGAGAATTGAAAAAGCTTGGAGGCATATTATCAAGGACCGGTGTTAAAATTATCACTGTTTTATCGGCAGGAAACTGCCAATAAAACGGCGATAATCAGCTTGATAATACCCTTGTTAATTCCCATAGAAGCCCATGTTCTGGTGTTAACATGGGCTTCTATGGGAATTAACACGGGCGTATTATCAAGCCCATTATCGCCGTTTTATCGGTAGTTTCCTGCCGGTAAAACAGTGATAATTTTAACACCGGTCCTTGATGATATGCCCCTTGATTTGGTGCAGAAAGCCAGGCACTTCCATCTTCCAGGTATGCTGGCACTGGTGATACTATGAACTACTTTATTAGTACCACTTGAAGAATCAAAATTGCCCTGTCTGAAAGTGAAATGCAAATGTCAGGTAAAACAAATGCAGTAGTCCTGGCTTGAATTTTCACCTCATATACGGATGTGGACATCTTGGTGTCCAACAGTTGAATTTTCCATCAGTCATTGGTGATATCTTTTCCGGCATTACTGGCATTACTTACACGGGGCTGAAAACTCATTGGGGCCACACTGCTGAGCGGAGCCCTCGCTGGAACCACTTCCCCTGCTTTGCCCGAGTCCTCCCGCCGCCGCGCTAACATCCTAGGCGGCCGCCGAGTGGGGGACTCGGCTACCCAGAATACCTGGAGGCGGCGCTGACCTTCACTGTCACCATCGGCGCCTGGAGGCGCGATAAAGGTCGGCGTTTACCCGCAACGCGGGACGCCGGGCGAAGCCCGGGAAAAGGGTGGGCCCTCTACGGCCCTCATCGGCCTGAGGAGGCCGGGCAGGGCCAGTTATTCTGCCCAAATACACTGTTGGCCCTTGCTCTCCAAATTCTGGGCTATCCACGTGACCTAAGATTTGGATGTACCGTGGTAAGACGCTTTCACATCCCCTTACTGTATAGTTACTGCATTTATTGACTGGGGTTTCCTGTTTCACGGCCATATAAATAACTGCTTCTAATTACATCATGGAGATGCGTGAAACTAGAAGTAGGGCAGCAGCAGGGGGAAAGAAACTAACAGGCACCCTGGATGATTTCATTGTCAGAACCCATACATTGATTGATGAAGGGATTTTACTGATGGAAAGAAGGGTTTCGCTGGACTTGGAACATGCCAAGAGGTCTTCTATGGGCCATTTTGTTAATGTACGGAGCCCAAATAGAGGAGAGAATGATATACTGCATTTAGAGGGGACAAGTACAGCGGTTTTGCAACCTCCCCTTGTAACACCTACTTCGATCCTCATTCAGGCTCCCCTACCCCCAATCTTACCACCTACCGAGGCATCCACTAGTGTATTGATACATACATTTGCGACCCCTAAAGACAAAAATGTGGTGACACAGGGGTTAAAGGAAGGGGCTATACCCAAAAAGAGGACTATTCAAAATACGCACACTAATGCAGGTGGCAAAGATCTACTATTAGATGCAAGTAATGTACTTCCTATTAATGATAACGATATACAAGGAGATGATCCTCTGCCCCCTAACATAGTGCGCTTATCCATCCCGGATGATACCATCCTGGATGACTCGATGGCCGATTTAATTTCTAATACCTCTGGGAATACCGCGGCTGAGGACAGCCTTAATGCTAGTAGGGTAAGAGAGAGTACTATGCTATATCTACTGGAAACCTCAATGAAAACTCTATTAACCCCAGTGATAGAACTTTTGAAGGAGCTGGAGAAACAAATGCAGGATTTGAAAAAAGACACAAAAACCCAGCTTGAGAATTTGGCTAAACAAGTACTTACCCCGAGTGAGCCCAAGTCCAAAGTTACTGTTATAACATCAAATAAACCCGCACCAACACTGACAAAGAGTCTCCTAAATAACGCTACTTTAAGTACAACCGACTCCGAAAAAGGAAAACTTTCTAATAACCAACCCTCAAAAAGTGCTCCAAAACCTAAAACTCCGGCTGCAACTGATAGAGGCACCAATTCTACAAACTCATAATTTATTACAGGATAAAGACCATCTACCTAAAAGGGAGGTGCGTAGAAGTATACATTTACCTCCAAAAGCCTCACCGTATGTTGTGATTCTTACTGGAGTGCCTGAATTGGATCCACAATTAACTGAAAATAATGGGGCACTTGTAAATAAGATTATACACTGGTTGAATAATAACTACCCTCTCCCACCAGCCATCAGAAGTAATATTCTAATGGCTGAAAGGGCACCATGGATTGGGTACAATAAAAAAAGGGTTCAGGGCGACTGTGTGGTAATAACCTTTGAGAACCCACACACCGCCGAATGTATCACAATGAGGGCCCCAAGAAACAATGGTCTCTCTATTGTGGCCAGGGCATTATCTTATTTCTACCCTGATGGGGAACATCCGGATAATAGATGGAGCTGGACCTGGGACAACAGATATCAAAGAGCCAGAAATGGCGGGGACTTTGATAGGAATCAATATAATACAGAATGGGGAGGAGGAACTGAAGACGGGTGGAATGTAGTGAAATATAGGGGGAGGACTTCTCACTTTCCCCCGCAAAGGTATGATCCGGGTTGGTATGGTAATCAGAAATTTCCTCCGATCACTCCGTGTTATAACCGGTTTGACTGCCTGGAAATGGTGGACTGACTCTCTGAGTCAAAAGAGGTGCTTAAGATCCCTATGCCTGTAAACCTGGGTTTGATTAATCTACCACGGTATGAGGTGACACACGAAATTCGAGCACTGGCAGACCCAACAGAAGGGAATCAGGGCGGTCAAGTTGGGGACATTGCAGAAGTGTCACTTATAGAAGAATTTTGTAAGGTGGTTTTTTGGAACGTGGCAGGTTTAAAACAAAAAATCCTTAATCCATCTTGGGTTGATGTAATTTCTGGAGTAGGCATACTATCCTTACAAGAAACCTGGGCCACCGCACCAATACACCTAAATGGTTATAAAACCTATTTTACTTCTGCGGTGGGGGGTTCTCATGGTAGACCCAAGGGTGGAATGATTACGTATATATCAAACCTGCTAGCTTATGACAAGATTTTCTTTTTTCCTGGATCCAGCTACTATCAGAAAATAGTGATAGATGTAAGGCAGGGTCCAAGGATCGTTTTGTTAAATTTTTATAATAATTTTATAAGTAGCATGATTAAGGATGTACTCGCCGCAATGACTGTGGATATACAGTCTGAAATTGATAAAAAAAGGGGCGAAGTAATGATAATATGGGGGGGTGATTTTAATTGCACATTATGTAAAAAGGGCCATAAGGGTATGTGTGGCCTGATGTTAGAACAGGACATTAACTTGACGCACTTTGAACATACCCTACTTGGTGATTCACTAAATGAGATGCTTTTTAATTTTGATTTTGGATTTATAAATGAGTTAGCCAACCACACAATGCCATTTGTACCAACTTTTGTGGGACGGGGGGCTTCGACTATTATTGATTTTACTTTGTGTACAAATAGCTCTGCTGGAAGATTGATTAGCTCTAGGATAATGGATTTACCTCTGAGTGACCACTTCCCACAGGTACTTTTAATGGAGAACCTATTCGTTCCACCCGATAATGTAGTAACTTCTAAGCATATGGCCCAGGATGTGAAGTTAGGTTCCAAAAATGGTTATTCTCTTAAATGGAGTAAAGTGGTCCCGCATGACTTTTTGTCCAAATTGATGAGTAAATGTTTGGATAGCTTCTCGATCTGTTTGAATGAACATGCGGAGAGTAATGAAATTTTATTTCATTTTAATATTATTGCTACCACAGTCAAGGAGGTTTTGTGGGTTACAAGAAAAAATTCCCTAAAGTCAAATAGGAAATGGTTTGACAAAATGTGCACTAAAGCCTTAACAAAGCTCAGACATGCGATTTACAAAAGACCACGGGATGTAATTTTAATTAGAGAATTGAGGAGGGATTATAACACAGTGTTGAAGGAGAGGAAGGACCTGATTAAAAAGGACGCTTGGGACGAATTATGTTTAGCGTCACAATCAAAAGACTAGGCCGCCTTTTGGAGGGTCATAAACACTCCGCTCCTGTACGATAAAAAAGCACGCATGGAGATCGCCGTTACAGAAGATGAGTGGGTGACTCATTTTTCCTCCCTCTATAGGGCCGTTGAATCAGTGCCCGAGTCAGGTTATGACCCTATGCTAGATCCATCTAAAGCATTGGCTGTAACCCTACCTGAAGTTCTTGCGAGCCTGAAGGCGACTAAGGGGGGCAAGGCGGCAGGACCGGATGGTATACCAGCTGACCTTTATAAGGCCAATACTGATCTATGGGGGCCATTGTTAGTCCAGCTTTTTAATGTTGCCTTGGCAAAAGGTTTAATCCCTACCTGGTTTACATCAATTATAGTCCCGATATTTAAGAAAGGCGATAGGCTGAACTGCACATGTTATAGGCCAATTTCTTTATTGGATTCCTCCGTAAAAATTCTTGGGAGAGTGGTTTTAGTTAAGTTGCAAAGCTGGGCAGAAGAAAATGGGGTGCTAAGTGATTTTCAATATGGGTTCCAAAGGGGTTTAGGGACCATAGAGCAAGGTTTACATTTGTTTATCTTGCAACAGAAGTATATAAGGGTCAAAAAACAACGCCTATACCTCACTTTTGTTGACTTATCGTCAGCCTTTGATTGTGTGTCACACAATAAATTGTGGGTAATTATGGCTGAATTGGGGGTAGACAATGCTATTATATGCTTCTTGAGAGAATTATACTCCGGGGCTACTGCAACTGTCCGGTATGGGAAAGAGGGAGAATGTAGCAGACACTTTGGGATTGGTTGTGGTGTACGCCAAGGGTGCGTTTTAGCACCTTTTTTATTTTTGCTATATACAAATGGTTTGGAGCGTTGCCTCGTGCAGGAGGGCAGGGACATGCCTATGGTGGGGGGAAGGCCGGTCCCTGCCCTGCTGTACGCTGACGACGCAGTCCTGATGGCACGCACCCCAATGGCACTTCAAACTTTGGTTACACCTTTCATAGCTTCATGCTTAGTTTGGACTTGAAAATTAACTGCTCCAAAACATTGTCTATGTATTGTGGGACAAGAACAACCAGGCATTTGAAGCCAATTTTTATAAATTCCAATCCTTTAGAGAAGACTGCTACTTTCCCATATCTGGGCATTTTGTTTCATGAAAACGGCTCATGGACGTCTGCAATTAATGCCAGAACCCTGTTATTTTCCAAAACTATCATGGCTTTACAGTGCTTCATGAAAAAGCTAGGAAAAAAACCCATAAAGGAAATTTTAACTATTTATAATGCTACTTGTATATCTGTAGCTACTTATGGTTCAGGACTGTGGGGCTATTCGAATGTTAGTTCAATTCAAATCATGGAAAATACATTTTTACGCCACATTCTGTCCGTACCTGAGAGCACTGCGAACCATATATGTCATGCTGAACTGGGTGTGGTGTTTGTGACTGATATAATAATGATTCAGCCAATTTTACTCTGGCACAGGGTTTGGACAAATGAAGAATGCGTGGTTAACCGGGCTATTTTAAAGGACATTCTTGTACTGGACAATATTAACAACTGCAAATGGATATGCTATGTCAGAAACTTTCTTGAAGAATTAAGTTGTGCCCAATACTTCGAGGACCCGCCATCAATGGCACATATATCAAGAAGAGGTCTGAAAAATCTGTGTATTGTTCAACTCAGGATCAAAAGACAAACGGAAGAGGTGAAAAAAAAGACGGTTTCTGCTCACCAAGTAATCATAAATGGAGAGAAATTACAGCCATACTTATCATTATATATGTCCAATCATGAACGTTTCCTTTTGACCCGGTTCAGATTTAATATTCTATTTAGGCTATTATCTTTTCCTGTGATGAATTGTTGGGCGAAAGAATTATGCCCTTGCCCATGTGATGATGTTTCCCCACAATCCGATATGCATATTCTATTTTTTTGTAAATTTTATCTATTTCATCGAAGAAAACTTATCATTCCCATTCTCAAAGAGTTAAATGTTTATAGATGCCGCTTGGCGTTTTTAGAGTGTCAGAAAATGGAAACTGTTTTTATGGTAGCATCTCTTGCTGAATTTTTTTAATCTGTTCTTAAGTGCCGTAAATCAATCCAAATCAATTAACTTTTCTTATGCTGTATATATGTATTTATTTTGGGTGTCTTTTTATGTGTTTCTTCTATTTTTCTTCTAATGATCACCTGACCCATGTAAATTGTACCTTTTCATGCTACTTTTATGGTTATTCTTTGTTTTTAACCGAATAAAGTACTTTGATACTGATACTGTCACCACCTATCAACTGGTAGAGGGTTATAGCATTTGCACATCAAGGGCTACTGGCACACTGCCAGTCATTTATGTACATCATCCATCAGCTTAGAATCAAGGCAGGATTCAGGCTTTGGACCATTTTGAAGGAAGACAAAATTCTTCACCTTCATTCACATTTGGCTTGCACCACCAGGACTACCTTGGCACATACATGCAACATGCTGACAGGCAGCGTATAATATAGAGACTAGTCTAAAACAAAATGAAAAAAGTATGACTTACTCAGTAGGTCACTCAGTTAAGAGTTAGATTATAGAAGGACATAAGGGCCCCACCAGAAAGGTGGTTTCCTCATTGGTTGAGGTTGGTGTATATGAAAGGCCAGAGGGATGTGATAGAGCGCGGGCTCACCTGCTGGTTTTACCATACTCACCTGGGCCCATAAAACATACACACTTTGAACAGGTGAACCTTCACTAATCAGAATTTTAATTAACCATTTAGGACCTATACCACTAACTTACCAATCCTTGTCACCGGTACCTAGAGTCCTAATGGAGCAAGGGTGTTAGCATAATAGGCAGCAAATAAACATAGGCACTCATGAAATAACCACAGACTTGGGAAAAGTTTAAACACTTTATCTATGTAAATTCTTAAAGGTCAGAGTCCATACCAATTCGATTAAAGCACATTCAATTAGAAAGAATATAATCAAAGCAAGATGATGTGAAAATATTACAAAACTTTCTTTAAGCATTGAAACATAGGAAGGGTAAGAAAAGGGAAACAGTACAATGACATACCCACACAGATTTATAATTACCTAGAATGGTGTGAAGACCAACCCTGGCCACTGGCTGGGATAAAGGACAGGACCCCCGATAGTTCAGGTGCCAACAGGATAGGACAGATGCAGATCAGAATCAGGACAAATACAGACCAAATTGGATCAGGACAGGACCACCGCAGGTCAGGACCGGCACCCACAGCTAAAGTGCAACGCCAGTATCGCAACCCTCTCATCAGCTAACAGTCGGACCCCGATTGGGTTATCAAATCTCTTTTCCAGAACACCGATTGGGTTATCGAATTCCTCTCCCTCAAAACACTGATTGGGTTATCGATTCTTCTGACAGAGTGCTCCTCCAGCACTTCTGCTGTTGATCGCCTATTGAGTACGTTGGGTCAGTGACAGGTCAGTTATTTGGACAAGTCGGCCAATCTAACTAGCTAAGCCTACCTTAGATATACTATTTTCCAGGGCAGTGTACCACCCCCCAATGTTGCAAGTTTGTGTATTTCCCCAATTTGATTGGTTAAAAGCGAGGAGAGGTCATCACACTATACCAGTTATGAAGTCATTTCATTCAAATATTCAAATGAATGTTCCCTCCCAGTTATTTTATTTTCCCATGCACTTTTACTCCACCCGACAATGGATGTTTAAATAACAAATACATTGTATGTAAAATGTTCAATTTGGCTTCCTCTCGAGAGGTCGAGGGGTGAGTTTCCCAGGCGCATCTTCAGGCAAGACAGTCACTGGCACAGGTTCAAAGCCATGACTTGTGGACTCTTGAGCTCTTCTGCGCAGGCGCAGGATTTTCAATATGGTGTGCAGCAAGGTTACATCAGGCCCAAATACGAGCTAATAGCAAAGTCAAAGAGAAACAGTTTTAGAACACGTAATAAATGAATGCACTGTATACCACGTAACTCTACTCTATTCCCATTACTTTATTTTAACTATAGCATTAGTGATTAAGCAGAACTAACAATTTAGTAAAAGCAGCAATGCAAGCATTATCATGTGAAACATAGAGAAGCTATTTTTAGTTCTAGTGCGCAGAAGCAAGGTTTTCCCACCAAAGCAGAGAGTACGTCATGTCACATGAGTGTGACAGACACATGCACTGAAAAGTTCCCACATTGCGGCGGCCATTTTAGGACACTCGAGTTACTGTTAGTAAAACACATACGCAAGCTTCCCCTAGATGCTAAAAATGTTGTGTGGTGCATTGTTAGTAACACAAAACATGTTTATTAATGCATTACGCTCTATTTCGAGAGGATTGAATCCGAGCAAGTCTCTTTACGAGCAAAACCTTGCTCCATAAGATGGAAAATACTATTTGGCTCTATTAAACGTTCTGACCTTACGCAAAAAGCAATTAATGAGGAAATTGACAAACAAGATGTGGGAATATGTTGAATTTTAGTGTGTTGAGAGGTGCTAATTGGAGTCAAATACTATTTGTTAGCAAATGTTTGCTATGTAGAACCCCACATTCTTTAGCACAAATCAACACCAGCTTTCCAGGCCACTGTAATCGATGCTCTGATGGGTCAGTTGCCAATTGGGTTCATGTAATCAGTCACTGTTCTTTTATTCAGGTATTCCTGAATGAAATATTCCAGTCTCTGAAGACTGACTGGCAGGTCAGCTTAGCCCAAGCATCTCGTTGAAAGTTTTAGGGTATGATCCCGCTCTTGGCCTAACTAATAAATGGATAAAGTTATAATATATAGCAACAGCTGTGGCCCAGTCCCTTCTACTCCAAAAATGGCAAATCCAGCTGGTCCCCACAATGAGAGACTGGCTGTGAAAATGGGGCAAGGTAGAAACAATAAGCAATTATACGCAATACGAAATGTGGGGGTGAAAAACTTGAAAACATACTCAGAATAAATGTCTTGATCAGGGCGCTTTGCTATCCTTTGCACACTGTGCTCTTAAGGCACTTTAGGAACTCTTTTTTTGCTCATCCTTAATGGAAGCTGTATTTACTGTATTTATTCTTTTTGCTGGCAGCTATTTGTTAAGGAGTATTGTAGTCATTACTATCTCTTTTACTTACAATGGATATATTATGTTATGAAATATGTATTTATTATCATTGCACTTATTGTTGGCGCATGAATAATATTGTTTTAAATGTATGTACTTGTAACGCAAAGTTTGGATCCTAATAAAATTTTTTAAAAAGGACACAAGACCCATTCCTAGATGTGGTGTGTGCTTTAGGGTGTACTTAGTTTGGTTGCAGTGGAGCGTTTCTGTGGAGCTTTGTATCAATGTGCTAAGTTGAAGAACCTTCGTCAGCCCTCATGCCCTCCCCTCCGCTGACTACATCCTCCTGGGAGACCTCAACTTCCATCTGGAGAACAACAGCGACCGCAACACCAGCACCCTGCTCGACAACCTCGCCAACCTGGGACTCAAGCAACTGGTGTCCACCCCCACCCACCTCGCCGGACACACACTCGACGCAGTCTTCTCCTCCAGCCCAGACATCGACTTCAGCCACGCCACAGAGCTTCAATGGACGGACCACAGCTGCGTCCACTTCACCTTCAAGAGAACGACGAGCCACCAACACCAGCAACAGGCCGCCCGCAGAAGCTGGAACAAGATCACAGCAGACCAGCTCGCCACCTCCCTGAGCCAGCACCCCCCTGCCAGCTCAGTGAACCCCAGCCAGGCCGCCGACAACCTCACGAAGTGGATCAGCAACTGCGCGGACGAACTCGCCCCACTGAGGACCCCGCCTAGCAGACCCGGCAGCAAGAAGGCCCCATGGTTCACCGACGAACTCAAGAGCTCCAAGAAGAATTGCCGAGCCCTCGAGAAAGTCTGGAGAAGGGAACCGACACCGGACAACAGGACCTCCTTCAAACTTGCCACCCGGAAACACCACCAGCTGATCCGCGCCGCCAAGAAAACAGCATTCAAGGACCGGCTGGACAACAACGCACACAACTGCAAGGAACTCTTCAACATCGTGAAAGAGCTCTCCAACCCCAGCGCAGGAAACAACGACATCACCCCATCGCAAGACCTCTGCAACTCCCTCGCTTCATACTTCCACAACAAGATCGCGGACATACACAACAGCTTCAACAACCAACCAACGCACACCATGACCGAGCAACCACCCCCACCATCACCCTCCACGCCTGGACCCCGATCAGCACCGAAGACACCATCCGCACGATGAACTCCATCCACTCCGGATCACCAACCGACCCTTGCCCTCACCACGTCTTCAACAAGGCCGACGCTGTCATCGCACCCCACCTGCGAGACATCATCAACACATCCTTCGACACCACCATCTTCCCTGAGAGCTGGAAACACGCCGAACTCAGCGCTCTACTCAAGAAACCAACAGCGGACCCCACCGACCTCAAGAATTACCGCCCCATCTCGCTCCTCCCGTTTCCAGCCAAAGTCATCGAGAAGACCATCAACAAGCAGATGGCCGCCTTCCTCGAGACGAACGGATCCCTCGACCCCTCACAGTCCGGCTTCCGAGCCAACCACAGCACCGAGACCGCCCTCATCGCCGCCACCGATGACATCCGAGCCCTGATGGACAATGGAGAAACAGCGGCCCTCATCCTCCTAGACCTCTCCGCGGCATTCGACACGGTCTGCCACCGCACCCTAGTACGGCGCCTCAGCAACATCGGAATCCAGGACAAGGCGCTGGAATGGATCATCTCCTTCCTCGACGGAAGAACACAGAGAGTCCGCCTACCACCGTACAAGTCAGAGGCCTCCAAAGTCATCTGCGGCGTCCCCCAAGGATCATCTCTGACCCCCACCCTCTTCAACGTCTACATGAGCCCCCTCGCGGCCATCGTACGCAAACACAACCTCAGCATAATCTCCTACGCCGACGACACCCAGCTGATCCTCTCCCTGACCAACGACCCCGCCGCCGCCAGAGCCAACCTACACGAAGGGATGAAAGAGGTAGCCGAGTGGATGACGACCAGCCGCCTGAAACTGAACTCGGACAAGACGGAGGTCCTCATCCTGGGCTCCTCACCCTCCGCCTGGGACGACTCCTGGTGGCCTCCCGCCCTGGGCACCGCACCCAAACCGACAGACCATGCACGCAACCTGGGCTTCATCCTGGACCCCTCCCTCTCCATGACCAGGCAAGTCAACAACGTCTCCTCGGCGTGCTTCAACATCCTACGCATGCTACGGAAGATCTTCTGGTGGATCCCCACCGAGACCAGGAAGACCGTCACCCAGGCCCTCGTCACCAGCCGACTGGACTACGGCAACGCCCTCTACGCCGGTACCACCGCCAAGCTCCAGAAGAGACTCCAGCGGATCCAGAACGCCTCAGCCAGACTCATCCTCGACATCCCGCGAACCAGCCACATCTCCGGACATCTGAGAGACCTTCACTGGCTCCCCGTCAACAAAAGAATCACCTTCCGCCTCCTCACCCACGCACACAAAGCCCTACACGACCAAGGCCCGAGCTACCTCAACAGCCGAGTCAACTTCTACGCTCCCAAACGCCACCTCCGATCAGCCAACCACGCCCTCGCCGCCGTCCCCCGCATCCGAAAAACGACTACAGGAGGAAGGTCCTTCTCCTACCTGGCCGCCAAGACCTGGAACTCCCTCCCGACCGACCTGCGCCTGACCCAAGACCACCTCTCCTTCAGGAAGAAGCTGAAGACCTGGCTGTTCGAGCAGTAGCGGCACCCCCCCCCCCAGCGCCTTGAGACCCTACGGGTATGTAGCGCGCTTTATAAGTGTCACTGATTGATTGATTGAACCTTGTGCCATTACATGAATAAACAGAGGGAGAGAGAAGAAAGAAAGTTTGAATACATTCCCATTGTGGATTAAGTTTGTTAATTGCAAAAACAATATAATGAACATTCTAGTAATGTTGAATATGTTTGATAGTAAAGTAAAATAAACACTTTTTAAGTGGAGACTGGGAACTAATACAATATTGTTCTACTAGAGATCTACCCATCATGTGCAATTGGTTTGCATTGTGAGAAATATAACAAAGGCTGTGTGTACTGAAGAAGGTGGACGAAAAGAATATGTTTTCACTGAGATGTTGTATTAGCATCTTTTTATGAGCACTTCACCAGTACACTGCTGTCATAGAAAAATGAGATGTATTTAGTCCTATGATGTCTTTATGTTTAACCGCTGGCATGTTGGTTGTATGTATGTTGTACACATGGAGTAAATGGAGAGTGTGTAGTGAGAGACTGGTTGAAACTTTTTTTCAAGACTTTATTAATTACACCTAAATATGTGAAATAATATTTTTCTACTATGTATTGAAAAGTGATTTAGAATAATTATATGAATTTGATTGTGACAATAAGTATTTATTCCTGACTTCATGACATATGCAAGGTGTTATTTATATACTCTTGTGTATACTACAGAAAAAGAGTGATTAAAATGGTATTACATTTCAGCATAGACAACTTTTTGTGATGGTAGACTGTAGGTATAGAGTGAGGCATGTCTTATTAGCCAAAAGACTACTCAGCAGGATATGTATGTATCATCACATCAGCACCTTTTAAAGCACCAAATTGGTTCAAGAATTTGTACAGTTGGCATCTTGCCCAAATAAACATTCTTGAGTCTGTGCCATGGACTGAGAAGGTTTCATTTGTTTAGTAAGGATAATGATTTCCCTGTGCTAAGTTTTTCATATTTTACATACTTAAAAATCGATCAAATAATTAATTAAAAGTTAATGATAATTTGTTAGTTATTACTTACTTAACTTCCCACCCTAGGACCCTACAAACCTAGCAGCCAGCGACCAAAATATAGTCAAATAAATAAGTATACCATAAATTGCTTAATTAAAAATCAATGAAATAAGTAATAATTAATATTTATTTGATAATAATTATTACTTAATTAACTTTCAACCCTATACCCCTACAAAGCCCGCAAATTACATATAACGAAAATACATCAGTATTACTTATTTTACATGATAAATATCAACCATATAATTAAATAAAATGGATTAAGTAATTTGTACCTAATTATTACTTAATTATTTTCTACCTCTATACTCCTACAAACCCAACAACCTACTAAGACACTATAAATTTCAATAACAAAGTTAAATTAAAAATTCTAAATCACTTAAAATGTCAAGCTTTTTAAAAAAAAAAACATTTATATAAACAATAGTACCACATACTATTAAATATAAACTCAAACGCATTCAAATAAACAAAATTAATATTTGTGACCACTATTTTATTAAAAACAATATAAAAATATCAATATTGTTTAAAACAATATTATTTACCTTAAAAATAAAATATTTCTGTCAACGATGTTTGTACATATTGATATTTTTTTGTCACGATATAAAATTTCCAATATTTCTGTTTCCCGATGTTTTTAGCTTGATATGTTGCCAACACACGTAATAAAAAATGCAGCACACTGTGCAGATCAAACATACAACACTTGCACCAGTAAATAAAGATATTGTTTAGAAAAAACCCTTAGGGCTGCTAGTTACCTAGAATGACTCCTGCAAAAAATATATTAGCAGAAAAGGAGTTTGATTTGAGTTGGCAGAAGATAAGAGAAAGAAGTAAACGATTCTCAGTTGCCCTTCAGCTAAATATGCTTTTGATGAAACTTGAGTTTAGCAATATGTAGTATAATGGAATTCCGTTCTCTGTCAGGTAAACAGAATGCTACATTTTGTGCTGCAGTCTATATTCACACTAAAACAAAAGTGCAATAAAGAGCACAAAAATGCAAAACACAAATGGCCACAAATACAGTCATCGAGTGTGAATCCTTCATATTATGCGAGGTGAGGACAGAGGGTGATGATTACAGCTGGAGTGTTTATTTCGAACTATTGTCCAAGCATGGAAATTGGGGTGTCTTTTGTCATAGCAGAGTAGCAGATATAAACTTCAGGATATTGCCTTTGATAATCTTCTGCTGATGGGATGCACATTAATTCCTTGACCGGGTAGTAGTGTGTCTGTCCACGCTTCTGACGCTCCCAACATAGGAGGAAGACTAGCTATAGGATGGGCTGTATCGGGTCGTGGCTCAACCACTACAGCTTCACTTATAGAGCCCACAATCAGACAACCGGGAATGCAGTCGGAGTGTCGAGGAGGCCAATCGAAGAGGCCAAGAGGCACTGGCATAATGCGAAAATCTGAAACAGGCACAAAGCAGCTGCCAACAGGAAAGCAGCAATGGCGTCCTGCGTCACAGGTGGAGATGGAGGAAACTGAGGCTACAGTCATCAGTATGGAGACGGTGCAAAGAGTTGGGAGCCCAGATACAGCTTGGGAGGACCTGACACCACATCAACAGGTTGAGTAACCAGCTGGGACTGGTGGGACAGGGGGAGATGGGCACAATGGCACACATGCACAACAAGGTGCAGCACACTGCACACCCACAATGACCCAGGATCATGTCCATGTTCCCCGTAGCACACTCCAGCACACACACATAGCAAGAACAGGAAACCCACATTGATGAAAATGTGGTACAATGAGCAAACACGACTCTGCCTAACAGAAGACACAACTGGGTCCACACAAGCGCAAAAACAGAGCTACTACATCTGACAGAGCTGCAGACTGTCGAATGGAAATGTATGCATACAACCTCACATCTGTCATGTAGTCCAAATGTACACAGTCCTGTATCCAAATCCTGCACCTCCCTAACACTCACAGTGTACATTTTCTCACAGTCTACATGTAAATAAAAATAATGCGCAAACATACATGTCAACACCATGTCACCATGCATCTCCCCTTCACATTGCAGAGAGTGGGACACACAACACCTTCAGCAGAGCAGAAAATACCACACATCAGTTATGCCGAAAAGGACCACCATACCTTCGACACCAACACCCTACAACAGCCCATGGACATCCCACGCAACCCACTACCAGGACCAGGGCAGCCAAGCTACACAGAGGAAAACACAGACCCTGCAACAGACCACACAGCAGGAAGCACCCGCAAGCACGTCTGGCTCACAACACTTCACCGAGTCACATATGGCACCCTAATGCCAGGTGTCAGACCATCAAAAGGAGGTGGCCGAACAGGTGCGGGTGGGGTCCGAACCCATGGAAGGCAAACTAGATCATAGATATGGGTGTCCATTATCCTTCAGGGACCACCTACACCCCACAGAGGAGACCCACTCTGCCATTGAGACATGCAGATGTACATACCCAGTACATAACCACTCCCATGGGCATGCAAACATCAGTAATACACCATGTTGGCTCTGTGTACGACGGCCCAGTCCACTCCCTTTACGGATTGAGTGGTTATCGACAAAGCTACATCTCCAAGCTCCAACCCGCTGCCTGTGGTGACATGGTTGCATATGCTGTACACAGCACATAGTAATGTGGTAGGGCCCGGGGCCCTCATGCATACAACAAGACCACACGCCGATAGCATGTCGAACTGGCTGTGGGCACGTGCGCCCGGCCCATTTATTGGCAGGGTTACATGTACAGTGACGCCTGTGCTGGGTGTGTGTGGGGTGAGTGTAAGCCAGCCCGCTCGCAGTGTTTGGTGCTGGCAACAACCTGAATAGCGGACACTAGTGCAATGGAAACATAGAAACCTGCATAATGGAGTCTACTGCTGACCAACATGAAGGGAGCTGGAGCAAGTAGAGAGGTCACCCAATATACAAACAGAAGTGTACGTGAATTGCAGTGCACTGAGGTTGGGAGCTGAGCGTGCTCATGTGAAGAAAATGTCTTGTATTGTGTCCCTTTGGGATATTCCTGATGCAGACGCAGTGGGGTGTGTTAGACCTGCATCATCTTCCACATCAACATCTTAGGTCTCCCACACTGCCTGAGGTGACGTTGCTGCGCAACCACTCCACAGCACAAAACTCCATCAGTGATGGGTTGCGGTGTACTGAGTTAGTGGCACCTGCAGTGCTGAGCAGGGTAACAGGCAGATGATGGCATCCACAACAGGTGGGAGCAACTCTGTTAGTCTGTCAGTACCACTATTTCGACTCTGGCAGATGGCAGTTGGAAGTGGTCCTGGCGATGGTGGCGTATGCCTCCTGCCGTGATGCCACGTCCGGGCCGGTCTGGACTTGATGTGATGTGTGAGCCCTGCTGGGCCGCATTTGTTTCTGGGGGCGGCGGACTGCGCAGGGCCACAGACACATGGCGCTGATGACCCCAAGACCAGTGCCTCGGAGGCCATCCAATATCTCAGAAGAAGGGGTCCCGGACCTGACCAGCACAGAGTTAGTGGCCTCAGATCCACAGCGGCCGGCACAGGCACCCCGACATGGGACGGTGACTTGCGGTCCACTGAGGTAGGGCCACGCGACTGAGTGGGTCCTCTTCGAGGTCGAAGGGGAATGTCTTGGAGGGTAGCGGGGGACAGTGGAAGGGGTCCTCCAGGGCATGATGCAGAGGTTTTATCCGGAAACAGCACATGGGGGAGTGGAAAGCGACAGTCTCGTTGCCATCAATTGGGTGTCAGCTGCATGAAGATGAAAACGACCCCATAGTCCATAGACTCAGACACCACCAATGTTCGACCAGCGAGTGTCCATGAATTTTGGGGAACAGACTTAGCGGCACAGGGGCTGGAAGGGTATACAGTCTGCGATGAATGCGGTACACTGATATGAACTCCGCCATTGCTAAATCAGGACTATGCGACCTACTGGACAGCAGTGTAGGCCGGAGGCAGCGGTCAGCAGTGGCCCCGGGCCACGTGTCGTGGGCTCCCGATGCACAGTTAGTGACACCAGGGCAGTGGTTGGTAGTGTCTGATCACCTATGTAACGTTGATCCTTTTCTCCTCCCAAATGCAACACGTCATCCTCTTACACCTCTCCTTGCGTTCATTGACATGTACTTTGCCTTTGAATCATCGATGTCCAGTTCCAATTCTGTGACCTACTCGAGCACAGTGATGTAAGTGCTAATAATGTACTAACACTTAGTTTGAAGGCTTACAGTATATTTATTGCAGCACAGAAGATACAGGTATGTCACTCATCTGGCCATAACTCTAACTGCCACAGCATAGAACATACAGAGGCATCGCAGGTAGAACCTACAGAGAATCTAGAAGATTGACATAGAGAAAAGGCTAAGCACTATATAACATATCTCCCCTCCTTAGACAACAAAAGGAAATGAGAAAAACAAAAGAAATAAAAAGGACAAAAAACCATCAATGAATGTAATCATCCAAGTAAACTGGAGGGCGACGGGAACGTGGACTCCTCAGATTTATATTAAGAGAAGTCGAGGAAACAGAAACAGGACCACCATCTTCACAGAGAGAAGTGGAAGCATCACCACTACCCACCTCCTCCCGTACAGCAGGCGGAGAAACACCATTAGGGTCACATTGAGAGGATAACATGTAGCCATTACAGTTCTTTTCATATTCACTCGAAGAATCCTCTCGAGGAACAGCTCCTCGCTTTTGATAAAATGCCACCCTCCTGTAATTCCATTTTTCTCCATTATCGAGAAGCACAAAATGGGGAAATGCTTTTTTAACCCCAAAAGGACCCCTAAACTTGGTAAGCCCTTTAACACAACGTCCAGGCTTAACTTTGACAAGGTCACCCGCTGAGATTGGTAAAGAAGCTAAGTTGGATGAAGAAGACTGACTATCCAGGCTTCTTAACCAGGAGGGTGTCAACCTTGAAATGGGAGGGCGACCACGCATCAACTCGAAGGGAGACTTTTCTCCCTGTTTATGAGGAGTTGAGCGATAGGCCCACACAAGTTCCTGAACACGCTCACTAGAAAAACAATCACTCGCAACAAACATCTGTATTACACCTTTCACGAACCGATTTATCTTCTCACACAAACCATTGCTCTCTGGATTATAAAGACACGAACGGTGATGCACAATACCACACTCACGTACAAAAGAAACCATTTTAGCAGAAGTTAATTGAGTGCCGTTGTCAGTAATTAGCACCGAGGGAAAACCCTCTTCAACAAAGACACCCTTCAGAAAATTGATAGTGGAATCAGTAGTGATTTCTTTCATAAAACGAACGGTTAACCATTTGGAAAAGCAATCAATTACAACAACAGCAAAACGTTGATCAGAGGGTAATTCATTCATTGGACCTATGAAGTCTAGGCAGATAGTGTGCCAAGGTAAATCCTTAAAAGAAATGCTGCCTATCGAATTAGCTGATAAACAACAAAAATGCTGACCCTTAAAATAATTTATCTCTCTGATTTGTGAGAATACAAACACAGAAAAAATCTTCAGTTTGTTTGGGGTTCATTTATTTCAACCCATTCAAGTTTTTTTAGATCATTTTTAAATTTTTCATGAACGAGAAAAACACTTTACACAAAAACATTTACAATATTTACAACTATCACACAACTGACATATATACAAATAAATTCACATTTATATACAACCTTCCTTTTCAGTGAAAACAATAGAAATAACAATTCCACAATTAGTTATTTTTTGTGAAAAAATGACACCATTGTAGTGCCCAACAAGGTAAAAGGTAAAGATAAACAAGCAAGGCAACAAGCAATTCAATTTAAACACTTTCAAAGTAGTTGAAAGAAATGAAAAATCAATTCAAGCCACTAATAAGTTATGCTACCTATTTGCCGTCTGCCGACGCGTTTCGAATCTGGAGACAATTTACAGATTCTCCTCAGGGCTCTGTCATTGTAGTTATCTAGAAAGGTAAAGGAGGTTTGTTTTAATTACTAAAATATAAGAGTATACACTCCCCTATGTACAACTGAAGCTAGCTGATTTGAGTTACCTTCACTCGTGTGTGGCGCGATGTCGCCGTTCGTTAGTTTCAGGTAAGGACGGGGGCCTTGGGCTTATGGAGTTTGGTTGAGAAATCTGTGTTTAAAAAAAATGCGTAGTATTTACAAGGCCATCCATTTCAGGACAGTTGGGTTATCTCTAGGAGACTAAGGCGCATGTTTCCTACCTTTGCACGTTAGCGTGGTGTGGCTGCTGATGTTTACAACTTAGAAGTGATTCTGATCGCGGAGCACTGCCGCTGGAATCTGTGGAGCACAAATGAGAATTGTGCTTACTGATCCTGCCTTTTAGTTGCAGACGGTACATTTATTTTTGACATTTGAGTTCTAACATACCTGAGGGGTTTAGAAGCGGGGCTAAGTTTGCCGGTCACATTTTCATTACTCCGGCTCCCGCCGTGTATTTCAATAAAAGCGGGATACACGTTACCGACTTCTCAGTAGAGGTGCGTGCTTAATCGCGCTGGAAACGAAAGGGTAGAATGTCGGAGATTTATTAAATTTAAAGCGATGTGCGCTACAATGTATTTGGCAAGGGCCAGGATATGTGTGGCACTCACCTCGCTCTCAGGTAGCAGATTCAGGAAATGCAAACTCATTGGTTGGGAGGCTGTCATGTGCGCTCCTACTTCACAGTAAACCCACCGCTCGGCATTATGGTACTTGTGGTTGATTCAAGGACGCTTTAGTATTTTAAAGGCGAGAAATCTCGGACAAAGAGTTCAACCCGGTTTGGGTACTGTTGAATTTCAGTATCAAGTAGGCCTCTTTTCTCAGTAGTATTTGTTCAGTGTTTGCCGCGGCAAGTTCGCCCTAAGGTTTCTAGGATGCGAGATGCCATAATGGAGAATGGTATTTTTGTCCGTTGCCTTTTTAAATAGGCACGAATTCAAGCTTCCACCTGCGTTTCTGACTTCCACATCAAGGAAAGTCATTTTTTCATTGCTCGAATCCAATGAAAATTGTATGTCCTAGTGCCGTGTGTTAAGCCACTGGTGAAAGTTACTCAACTCGGCGTGACTCCCCTGCCACAGGAGCCACACGTCGTCGATGTAACGATACCAGTGTACTATGTGTTGTTTAAAGGGGTTGTTTTCATCAACAAATTTTTTCTCATATTCGGCCATAAAAAGCACGGCCATCTCAGGAGCATAAGGGCATCCCATCGCGGTGCCCTTTATTTGCATAAAGTAGTCATCATTAAATCGGAAGTAGTTCTTTTTGAGCGTTATTTCTGCCAATCTCAATATAAATGATGTGGGCACTCTATGAGGTCTTTCTCTCAAATCAAGGTAGAGTTCAATAACTTCTAACGCCTCGTCCTGTGGAATTTGCGTATAAAGTGACGTCACATCTAAAGTCACCATTAATTGTGATGTTTCGTCAAAAGAGACCTCTCGACTTTCAAAAGGAAGTCTGTGGTAAGCTCCTGAGATGGCCGTGCTTTTTATGGCCGAATATGAGAAAAAATTTGTTGATGAAAACAACCCCTTTAAACAACACATAGTACACTGGTATCGTTACATCGACGACGTGTGGCTCCTGTGGCAGGGGAGTCACGCCGAGTTGAGTAACTTTCACCAGCGGCTTAACACACGGCACCAGGACATACAATTTTCATTGGATTCGAGCAATGAAAAATGACTTTCCTTGATGTGGAAGTCAGAAACGCAGGTGGAAGCTTGAATTCGTGCCTATTTAAAAAGGCAACGGACAAAAATACCATTCTCCATTATGGCAGCTCGCATCCTAGAAACCTTAGGGCGAACTTGCCTTATGGGCAGCTGCTCCGTATTCGGAGGAACTGTTCAGAGATTGGACAGTTTGAACACCATGGAAAAAAGTTCTGTGATGAATTGGTTCAACGGGGTTACCCCAAAAAATTATTAAAACACTCCTTGAAGAGAGCCCGTTACACACCCAGAGAGTGCCTCTTTGAGACAAAAATAAAACGGGACCTCCAGAACCTGGTCTGCGTCACGACTTTTTGTGCAGAGACCCACAAAATAAAACAAATGGTGTTAAAACACTGGCATTTGCTAGAGGAACTTGAAATACCATTTCCCCGTCCAATATTCGCACTGAAGAAGAATCAAAATATTGGTCAGCAATTAGTCCGTGCTGATATCCGGACCATTAAGCCAAAAAGTGACTTATTGTCCCAATGGTACCTCAAACCAATTGAGGGACACCATAGATGTGGTAACTGTATTGCTTGTGACACAACTATTGAGGGTAAAACCCTTCAACATACTAATAAGACGTGGACCCATGCAGGCTTTACTAACTGCAGAACGAAAAATGTGGTTTATGCCATAATATGTCCGTGCCAAAAAATCTATATAGGTAAGACGACCCAGCAAGTGAACACATGCATGACGCAACACAGGTCACGCATTAAAAATAAAGTCCACACTGCCCCCCTGGTGCAACATTTCATTGATAATAAACATGGTGAGAATGAGTTCCAATGGACTGTCTTATTTAATATCAATCAACCAAAAGCCGGGGCAAACACTGAACAAATACTACTGAGAAAAGAGGCCTACTGGATACTGAAATTCAACAGTACCCAAACCGGGTTGAACTCTTTGTCCGAGATTTCTCGCCTTTAAAATACTAAAGCGTCCTTGAATCAACCACAAGTACCATAATGCCGAGCGGTGGGTTTACTGTGAAGTAGGAGCGCACATGACAGCCTCCCAACCAATGAGTTTGCATTTCCTGAATCTGCTACCTGAGAGCGAGGTGAGTGCCACACAGATCCTGGCCCTTGCCAAATACATTGTAGCGCACATCGCTTTAAATTTAATAAATCTCCGACATTCTACCCTTTCGTTTCCAGCGCGATTAAGCACGCACCTCTACTGAGAAGTCGGTAACGTGTATCCCGCTTTTATTGAAATACACGGCGGGAGCCGGAGTAATGAAAATGTGACCGGCAAACTTAGCCCCGCTTCTAAACCCCTCAGGTATGTTAGAACTCAAATGTCAAAAATAAATGTACCGTCTGCAACTAAAAGGCAGGATCAGTAAGCACAATTCTCATTTGTGCTCCACAGATTCCAGCGGCACTGCTCCGCGATCAGAATCACTTCTAAGTTGTAAACATCAGCAGCCACACCACGCTAACGTGCAAAGGTAGGAAACATGCGCCTTAGTCTCCTAGAGATAACCCAACTGTCCTGAAATGGATGGCCTTGTAAATACTACGCATTTTTTTTAAACACAGATTTCTCAACCAAACTCCATAAGCCCAAGGCCCCCGTCCTTACCTGAAACAAACGAACGGCGGCATCGCGCCACACACGAGTGAAGGTAACTCAAATCAGCTAGCTTCAGTTGTACATAGGGGAGTGTATACTCTTATATTTTAGTAATTAAAACGAACCTCCTTTACCTTTCTAGATAACTACAATGACAGAGCCCTGAGGAGAATCTGTGAATTGTCTCCAGATTCGAAACGCGTCGGCAGACGGCAAATAGGCAGCATAACTTATTAGTGGCTTGAATTGATTTTTCATTTCTTTCAACTACTTTGAAAGTGTTTAAATTGAATTGCTTGTTGCCTTGCTTGTTTATCTTTACCTTTTACCTTGTTGGGCACTACAATGGTGTCCTTTTTTCACAAAAAATAACTAATTGTGGAATTGTTATTTCTATTGTTTTCACTGAAAAGGAAGGTTGTATATAAATGTGAATTTATTTGTATATATGTCAGTTGTGTGATAGTTGTAAATATTGTAAATGTTTTTGTGTAAAGTGTTTTTCTCGTTCATGAAAAATTTAAAAATGATCTAAAAAAACTTGAATGGGTTGAAATAAATGAACCCCAAACAAACTGAAGATTTTTTCTGTGTTTGTATTCTCACAAATCAGAGAGATAAATTATTTTAAGGGTCAGCATTTTTGTTGTTTATCAGTTATATTAGGTCCAGCTGCCCTTTAGACCCAGGACCAGACTCCGTTGCTTTCCAAGCCTATCGAATTAGAGCCTACAACTTTCAGACGTTTCTCTCCCTCCTTACAATAACTGCACTTAACCACACAATCAATGGCATCAGAATCGATCAAAGGCCACCAAAAATTCTCTTTCGCACGTCGTTGGGTGAGGGTCTGCCCCAAGTGACCTTCGTGGGCTAGCCTAAGAATTCTACTCCTCAAAGAACTGGGAGGAACAAAACGGTTGCCCCTCATCAATACATTCTTACTAGACAGAGACAACTCACTCAAAATCCTAAGAAAGGGCCTAACTGGAGGCTCAACAGTACTCTCCCTTCTTGATCCTTTAACAATAAGATCAACAACGGCTTTCAAAACAGTATCCTCCTCCATGCCTTTTGACCACTCTTCAGCTGAAAAAGAACCTTCCCCTAAGAGCAAAATATCTTGTATAGAGGCAACTGCAGCATCATCCTGCACATCATCCAAAGACTCTTGTACTTTCTCCGGTTGCGCAGGAAGACGAGTTAAACAATCTGCCTGGACATTCTTCCAACCTTGTACAAACTCCACCTCAAACTGATAATCTTGTAAACGAGAAGCCAATCTGGCTAGCCGGGGTGAGCCTTTCCCAGTTCCCCCAGGAGCTAAGACATTGAGTAGGGGTTTGTGATCAGTGCGAAGGACAAATCGGGAACCCCACAAATAAGTTCTAAAATAACTTGTGCCCCAAGCAGCTGCAAGGGCTTCTCGCTCTATCACAGAATAATTTAATTCAGATGCAGTCAATGGTCTAGACGCAAAGGCAATGGTTTTTTCTGCGCCACCATGTTTTTGAAGAAGAATCGCACCAAGACCAATCCCACTTGCATCCACCATCAAAACAGAAGGAAGCTTGGTATCGAATGGAGTAAGAACATTCGCAGATTTGAGTTCAGCTTTAATCTGATTAAAACAAGAATCTTGCTCATTAGACCACAGAAACTTAACTCCTTTTTTTAATAAACACCTCAGAGGAGCAGTTTTCGTTGAGAAATCTCTCACAAACTTAGAATAGAACTCAATTAGTCCCATAAAGGACCTGAGTTGCTCCTTGTCAACTGGAGAAGGAGCTAATTCAATAGCCTCCAACAAATTTTTCTTCGGTTTAACACCATCAGCAGAAAGACAAAAACCTAAATACTCAATCTCTTCAACTAGGAACGCACACTTCTCTCGTCGCAATGTGAGTCCAGCCTCAGCTACTCTGCTTAAAACACTTTGTAAAACATTGTTGTGCTCATCTAGCGAATCACCAAAAATCAGGATATCGTCCTGAAAATATATTACTTTGTCTAAACCCTTAAACACCTCCGATACCATCCGCTGGAAGACGCTTGCAGCTGAAATCAGCCCAAATGGTAATCGAGTGAATTGAAAGGTCCCTTCACTAGTAATGAAGGCTGTCAGATGTTTAGAACTATCTTCGAGACGAATCTGGTGATATGCATGTTTCAAATCTAACTTACTGAAATATGTTGCCCCCTTAAGCGTGGATATCAGTTCTCCAATATTTGGTAACGGAAAAACATCCTACTACTATACATTTGTTCAAAGAGCGCAGATCTACACAGAACCTAATTTTATTATCAGGCTTCTGGGAAATCACTACAGGGGAAATCCATGGAGAAACTTCTATAGGTTCTATGATTCCTTCTTGGAACATTTCTTCTAGAACTGACTTTACTTCCTTTCGCAAAGCAAAAGGCACCCTTCTGGCTTTATGTTGAATAGGAATACTGCCCTCTTTCAACATAATCCTATGTGAATACCCCTGCAACTCGCCTAACTGTTCTCTGAAAACATGATTGTAACTAGCAAGTATATCATCCACAGTAAGATCGTCAATGACTAAAATAGGTTCTTCTGCTCTTGGATTTACCACAATATGTAAGTCATATTGATGTGAACGTCCTAAAATGGCAGGGCCATTCACAGACACATATACTTTACCCCAAGTGGATCTGTTCTTAAAAACAATTTTTCCTTCAAAGTAACCAAGAAGATCGATTTTCTCTCCCTGGTAACCTGAAGGAAAAATGTCACAATTCTCTAGACACTTATCACCCCACACAGCCTTTAATAAAGATGCAGGAATGATGGTCCACTTCGAACCAGTATCAACCATCAGACTGATACACTTGTTATCAATCAAAAAGTCAGCTTTCGGAATCCGCTCTCTCTTCTCAACACAGGAACATACTGAATCACACAAAACAAGAATTTTGTTCACAAGCCGTTTCAATTCACCAAACTCATCCACCACAGTTACTCTTGAGTTAGACTTGTTTTTACACATCTTTGCAAAGTGACCTAATTTGCCACAGCGCAAGCACTCCTTGTTGTTTGCAAAACAACATTTTGCATCAGACGTATGTGAATAGCTACCACATCTTGAACACATTTTCGATTGTGGCTTGTTAAAGGGCTGATGAGGAGCATTTTTCTTTTGGAGAACATATCCCTTTTTCCTCACTATAGCAATAGCAGCCGCTTCACTATCACTGTTATCACTGTTAAGACCTTTGTGTGAAACCTCAGCAACTTTTGGATCTAGACCACTCCTTTGCAGTTCCTTCATACACTTCTCACTTTCCTCAACTACCTTGGCTAATTCTATAGCCACTTTTAACGTGGGATTTTTAGCCGCCCATAAGCGTTCCTGTATTTTGCGATTATTTGCTTGTACAATAAGTTGATCTCTAATGAGTTCATCTGCCATTTGTCCAAAGTTGCACTTCACCGCCAAGCTCCAGAATAGACTCCAGCGGATCCAGAATGCCTCAGCCAGACTCATCCTCGACATCCCCCTACGCAGCCACATCTCCGGACATCTGAGAGACCTGCACTGGCTCCCCGTCAACAAGAGAATCACCTTCCGTCTCCTCACCCACGCACACAAAGCCCTACACGATCAAGGCCCGAGCTACCTCAACAACCGCATCAACTTCTACGCTCCCAAACGCCACCTCCGATCAGCCAGTCACGCCCTCGCCGCCGTCCCCCGCATCCGAAGAACGAAAACAGGAGGACGGTCCTTCTCCCACCTGGCCGCCAAGACCTGGAACTCCCTCCCGACCGACCTGCGCCTGACCCAAGACCACCTCTCCTTCAGGAAGAAACTCAAGACCTGGCTGTTCGAGCAGTAGCAGCACCCCCCCCCCCCCAAGCGCCTTGAGACCCTCCGGGTAAGTAGTGCGCTCTATAAATGTCCTTGATTGATTGATTGATAATTCGCGCAAACGCGCAACAAAATTATCAATACTCTCATCTTCAAGTTGTCTGTTCTTGTAAAATTTGTATCTTTGTAGAACTAGATTTTCTTCCTTCCCAAATCTAGTCTCAAGCCTTGTAATAGCCTCTTTAAACTCGTCCATAGGTGACTGTGAACCAGAGGGTAACACTTGCGGTAAAAATGTGAAAATACGTTGCCCTTCCTTCCCTAAAGTTGTCATGAGAAGAGCTTTTTTTCTCTTGGGTGAAAAATCTTCTCCATCTATAGCATCTATGTAGTTGTTAAACATTACAATCCAGTCTTCCCAAGCAGTAGATGGGTTTCCAGGTTCGCTAAGGAATTGTGGAGGGAGTGCTACATTAACTGGCTGAGACATAATTAAAAGTCAACCAAAGGCCTATATATTCAAGGGAAGAGTCGAACAAAACGTGAATTGTGCTTGTAAATTGTGGAATAACAAAGCAAAATTAGAAAGTACGATCTGTCTTAAATAAAATGTTGCAGGCTGATTTAAACGAGGTGTCAAATTTAAATAGAGAGCATCAGTTTTTGCGAGTATAGCACAACGGGCTTGTTTAAAAATTTCCAAATGTTAAAATCGGTGCCACAAAACAATACCTTTCAACTTTCACTGACGGCGTGCTTACAGTTTGTTTTCTTGAAGATTCAAGTTCAAATGAGGGAATCCTGACGTTCGGCTCTAACACACCACCGAAAGCCGATAAGCTTTCTGAAAAATGGCCGACAGCGTCAGATGTCACACAGGTCATACGTCTGACCTTACGCTAGTGACGTGCATCCGCTCGATCAGATGCTAAGCGACTTCACCTCGCGTAAGATTGCGTCATACGCAGGAGCTGCAAGGTTGTCCTAGAGACAGAAGAGACTAGCAACTCACCACAACAGGGTTGTCAAGGCGATATCTGATGACATCAGCAGCCTGAGCCAACGGCAACACCAAGAAGGAAAAATCGATGAATTGTTGTTTTTCTTCTTCTTGTAGGAATGTCGCTCGACGTCGGAAGTGATAAAAAGTCTCTTACTGTCAATGTTTGTCGCGCAGGATTCGTTGGAGAAACAGAACGCTGTTCTTCTGTTAAATTAACGCCGCTGCAGCTCTCAAATCTTGGATAATGGCCAGAAGTATCCACTGTCCAAGTCGCCAAATGATGTAAGTGCTAATAATGTACTAACACTTAGTTTGAAGGCTTAGAGTATATTTATAGCAGCACAGAAGATACAGGTCTGTCACTCATCTGGCCATAACTCTAACTGCCACAGCATGGAACATACAGAGGCATCGCAGGTAGAACCTACAGAGAATCTAGAAGATTGACATAGAGAAAAGGCTAAGCACTATATAACACACAGCATAGGCCGCGGGCAGTAGTCCGCGTGGGCCCACATGCACGTGTGGTTGTGATGCTAAGCACAGACTTGGTGGCACAACTCCGAAGGGAGTATAGTAATTTCAAGTCGGCCATAAACATCGTCCTCTGCCGTGGTGTAATCAAGACTCAGTTCCAAATGTGTCACCTACTAGTCCGCTGTGTCAGCTGGTAGAGTACCTAAACGAGAAAGAAGTCCTGTGCGCCTTGCTCGCAGAGGCCATGATGGTCATACCAGGTTTCCAGGGTCACAAGCTTAGAGCATGCACAGGCACATGGTGGGAACTCTTTGACACACGCTGGTGTAGGCAGGTGGGCATTGAGGCCTGTGTGCGCAGGGGCAGGGAGGACTGGTCCAGGGACCAGTGTCCCAGGATGCAGCAGGTGCAAAGGATCGCAGGCAACCCCGCTCACAGCAACGGCGTTGGCCTCGTGGCGGGGTGGGAGGCGCCGCCCTGGCAGAGACATTGGGCATTCCAGAAGAGGACCACACCCAGAGTTACGTTCCTTTTATCCACACCCCTACGCTGGCCTGGCGTACACCGGGCCAGCCTACTCCGCTTCGCTCACGCTTACGGGGGGAACGTAACAAACTACAGTCCCAAGATCTTCCCCACTGGCTAGTGTGACATGGTTGTGTCCACTGTCCACTACACTCCAGACACCAGCAGTGTGTGTCGACATGGATATGTGTGTGTGGTCTGCATACCGTAGTCTGGGCATCACATCCACGCCACACTTGGCATTGTGTACATTGGTCACTTGCCTCCTTCACACATACCTGGTCCTCACCTCTTCTGACATTCTGCAATGTGTGGCTGAGGTGCTATGCCGTTGATGGCTAATGTACATGGGTGGCCCAGGTTCCCACAGTAAGTTGTACTGTCATTTCAGGTGGGTGTGCATGTTGTATGTGAGCTTGTGACATGCATTTCCTGTGTTGTGAGTTGCATGATTGTGGACTTGAGGTGTGTGCATTTGGCATTGGCCAATGAGCAGTGCATTACCATGGGTGCGATCCTGGTGGCGCAGGTTGATGATGGACTGTCGGAGGTGCATGAACCATGCACACTGCCTGGATGGTTGGTTGGCAGAGATTCCCCGGTGGTCCACTTGTGCCTGCACATTGGTGGGATACGTGCGCTTTCTGTTGCTCTTATTGTGTGCAGTGTTGCCAAGGGGCACAAGTGTAACATGTGTGCAGGGAATTACTCCCTGACACATGCGGGAATCCAGCTGTGGTGTAGACGCCTTGCTTGGTCTTTGGCTGTTCCTGTGCAGTGTGTTGGATGTATAGATAGTGGGGTAACAATCTGATAGTGTCATCCATGACCGTAGTGAGGGAATTGGATTAGTCTGGCTGTGTGACTCTGCAGACTCTGGCTGTTGTTGGTTGATGGGTACCAGAGGCCAACAGGTGCATTACGGCCAGCATCTTTGTCTGAGGTGTGATGTTGGTTTTCCGCTGTGTTGGTACTGTCAGCCAGTGCCCAATGGTGGCCAGGATGCAGATGTGGTTTGTCCCTTTGAGTCTGTGGTGGGCAATGACATTCTCTGGTGTTGGGTCTGTGACGTTGGTGCAATTTCTGCTGTCGCTGTCTTTGTTTGCGCTGCCTCAGTGTTGGTCAGGGGGTGGTGGGGGTCCGGGGGGGCTGGGTGGCCCTGGGGGTGGTGGAGGTGGGTTTTGTGGCCCTCTTGGGTGTCCGGGCTGCATGATCAGTGGCTCCATGGCATCTGTTGTTCTTCGGGTGTGGCTCTGGCCTTAGCTCCCGTTTGTGGTGCAGGCTGTGGTCGACTTTGCACCAGGTCAGAGCAGGTGTTAGTTTACTGCTGCTAACGTGCATTATCGAATATTTTGTGATCTTATAGCTGAACTGGCTGGTCGTTGAGAATGTTGGGGAGTGGTGTTGTCGTGGCTTTTGGCACAAGAACGCCTACTATGCATCCCATTAGCGATAGTGGCGGGGGTCATCTGTGGCGATGTTTTTTGCGGCTGCTATCGTAGGTAAACTGGGCCTATGGGCTGTTAGCACCAGCTTGTGGATGGGGTGATAACTTTATCACGACTTTAGCTGCGATAAAGTGCCCTTAACTCAGCGATAGCTCCTTGAGAATATGCCCCTCAGAGTCATGCCGTGTCGGTTGCAGCTAGCTTGCATCTTTGGGTCAGGTTCGTTTATCACCTACTAAAGAGCGTGGCTGGCTCACCGTGGGAGAAAGACTAACATTTCGCACCCTTACAATGATGTAAAAGGTAGACCAGCAGTATAAACGAGTCCACTTGAATGGAAGGGTAATGGGCTTTCCTCAGGTAGGTCTGTACTGTCATCTGATAGGATTTTTTTGTAGACCCCTTGGTGGCCAGTGGTGCTACGGAGGGTTAGCCGGTGAGGTGAATTCCTATGTGAAAGCAAAGCTAATTGTATGTTACACTATTTTAAAAAGCGATTAATAATGTCCCTTCGTGGTCCAGTCCTTGCCCTGAAATCTGCCTACCATGTTCACTTTGGCACTTTAAACTTTTATGAAAAAATACAGTCTGAAAGCTATTCGTGTTACTCTAGAGGGCTGAGGCAATCAGCAACATGCAGCTGCTTGCATACTCAGACAGATCCAAGCTTAGGAGCGCATCTTATTGCTGCAGGCACGGCACGGCACTTGACACTATTACATAACTGGTGTATTATTAATGCTGTACGTTTTGTTGTATTCATGTTTGTAAATATAGCTCTCGTGAAGGATCTGTGCAGGAACTGCAGTTTACACGCGTTATAATAACTGTCGAGTAAATTTTAGCTATTTTTGTTCGAGAGGAGAATTCAGCCGCAACTCTCTTTATTAAGTCCAACTGCACATCACTCTTTACTGCCTGATGTGAGCCGCGCCTCTCTCTGGCGAGACACGTCAATATAAACTATTTGTGCGAAGACGTATTGCCCTTTTCCTGTTCCCCCTTCTCTTTCCAGTGGATGCATTCACTTAATCTTCCCTGTTTTTCTCCTCCCGCTAATTTCCAAACTCTTCCGAGATATTTTGTGCCATTTAATAAATCATATTGGTTAGTATGACTGAATTCCTCCAAAGCCGCTTCCAAAATGGCCTCCTAATGTCACAATGCCCTGCTTAGTAAGAAGCTGTCTTCCTCAGGATTTTACAGCTACCTCATGCTGATGGATGTCTCGCCAGCTGTAAAAAATGTCAGAGGTGTTCATTACATTATGTGCCACTTAAATTCTAGGATGATGGTTTACCTATACAGAATTAATTCAGTCACTTCTCAGCCCTCTCGTTAAATGTAGGGACTGATTATTAATTAAAGAGAATTTCCATTTGCGAAGCCTATGCTAGGTGAAGGTGCAGGCATGAGCAAGAGAAAAGGCGAAAGTGATACGGACTAACGTGCATTGCAAGCCACAATTTTCATTATCACTCGTAAGGCACACATTACATATGCATGCTAGTTACAAAAGTAAGGGGCTGTATTCAAGTGGTCCTCCTTACTTTTTATTGCCAATGATATGTATTGATGGCGGTACGTGACCACTTGAGCTATTGCAAGAGCTAGAAGATTACAGATCACACATGTTAACCGGTAACAATTCGTACTTTGGTGGGTTAAGAAGCACTGGCTGGGTCTCTATTCAGACCTCCAGCAGGCCCAGGGGTGCATGCCTCCGGTCCTGGCTTCTCTTTGATGCCTGTCGTGTTTCAAAGGGTCCTAGAAAGGATTGCACATGCCCATGGAGGGCACACCTACTTCACATTGTTAAAAGCCTACATTGGCTTGATAAAGAATTTTTACAAAACATAACATAATAATGTTCATAATAAAAGTGCAGTATTAATGTGCAAGCTTTAATGAAAGAAAATGTGTTTAAAAAATGACAAAATGCACAAATCCTTCATGTTTACATGTAATAGGCTTCAAATGGCTAAAGTAACAGTGATTGAAAGATGATTTTATTAAAGATTGTAGATATAACAAAAATGTTTAACTCTTAACCTCTAAATTGAAATGTTTTTTTCATAATATAGTAAATGTTTGATAAAGTGTCATATATTTGTACAGAATGTTTCTACTTAATTAAAGCTTACTATTGCAAAGAAATGAGACTTTTTAGTGGGAAAATGAAGAATTCATACATGTAGAATCAGCATTCAAACTTGAGCTTGACCCCTTCAACTTGTATCCTTTTCAGTGAATGTTTGTAGAAAGTTATAGAGTTGTTTTAACTTCTACAT
The DNA here is from genome assembly GCF_964261635.1 of Lissotriton helveticus. Lineage (NCBI taxonomy): Eukaryota > Metazoa > Chordata > Amphibia > Caudata > Salamandridae > Lissotriton > Lissotriton helveticus. The sequence continues at coordinate 2,012,083,061 of NC_136057.1, read as the reverse complement.
AGCCTATTGTGTGGATTATATGATTTAATAGGTTAGAAGTGTACAAGTATACATGAGAAAGTGACTCTGAATGAGAAGCTAACCCATACTAAACATTAGTCGATACAGCATTTTCACTGTTGCTTGAAGAAATATTGTATTCTTAGTGAGAAGATGAGTGATGATCCTGTCCCCAGGAGGGTATCAAATAGCTGACTGGTTGAAGTTAGATTAGAGCTACAAATGTTACTGCCTCTCATAAAATGTGTTGTTTATATAAGTGTGTGTTCCAAGAATAGTTACCCCTTGCTTGCATACCCTCGTTTGCGAGGAACTTTTACCCAAACCCTATCCTACACCACATTGCTCTAAGACTCTGATGAGTTTCTTGAACCTCTCTTTATGGGACATTCTGTTTGATATTTTTGATCTATCGAATTGATTAAACGCTAAAGCTTTATGCTTATCTCACTCCCTTTGAATTAGAACTCATTATGGGTTCTGACTGACTCCTTACTCCCATATTCGTAGAAGAGAGAATCGTTCCTTAATGGAACACAGTTAATGTATTTATTAATTTCATGATATACATTTGTGGTGGTGAGCCTCAGCAAGGCCTACCAGTGCAAGGGCTTCGCCCTTCTCTGCACAAGTCCTCAGACCAATAGGAAGAAGTTGGCACAGAAACTGGAATAGAAAATACATAATTTATTAAACCTCATGAGGTGGAACTACATTCTCAAAACACCCTTCGGCAATGTATGAAGTAGCACCCTGAATGGAAGGAGCTTGGTCCTTTTATACCCACACAGGGGCTCAAGAGAAGGCGGTACAAGTACAAGAGAAGGTTTTCGGGGACATATAAGGTCATACAGAAAATGCACAGTCAACAAGTGGGAGGAGCTAACAGTTGCTAATTCTGGAGAACACATCCTGACATTTACAGACTAACAGCAGCTGCATGGACAGCTGCAAGCTCAACTGAGCATGTGCAAAGTGAAAGAGGTTAAATATAACCTGCCTCTAGGCAGATTTCAAGAGCAGACAACAGCAAGGTAGGACGGAGCACATGGCATGCACGTGGTAGCACATGGCAGCACATGGCAAGCAAGATGGCTGCCAGAAATACAACATGGATTCCACAAAACATACAAGATACGCTCCATATACAGGATGGCTTCTGCTAATGCTAACCCAATCACTGCAAAATTACAACAGACGACCCTTTTAGCATTAGCTGAAGACATTCGCTCATCTGGGGTAATCTAGATATGTATCCTGTACATCGATGCTCATCAGTTCAGTGACCTCTTTATTTAGCATTTGTTGGGCTTTCATTTCTGCAATATTTCTCTTGGCAGGTGTACAAGCAGTGATGCAAATGGAGCACAGCATGGGACCACATTGTATACATATACAGCTTCCAGCCCCAAGTAATAAAGTGTGTCCACATCCAGTTCGAAAAAGTCCATGTTCCAGTCTCTGGGTGAATCTCTGCAGCAATCTTATGCAGTTTTGATATTACGTCATATACTGAAGGTGAGTGATCTGGTATGAACACGCAACAGCTGCTACCGATGATGCGACATGCACCACCTCGATCAGCCAAAATCACATGAAGCACCATACGATTCTGGAGTGCTTCAATCCTCGCAACTTGCAGCTCTTCTGTAAAGTTCCCAAGTGCCATTGCTGTCTGATTGGTAACAGCTTCCACAACACGAGTCAATCTCCTTGTCTTTCTGCTGTTCAATGCAGCACCCACAAAAAAGAATAAGCCTAAGATAAAGTCGACATATTGTTGCAAAGCAGTGTCAGTTTGGTCAACTTCATCTGTACTTATTGTCCTCTTGTTTCTGTTCTTGGAAATGTCATTGTACAGTATATAGTCCTTATGATACGATGTATATGCCAGAAACACAAGGGGCAACAGAAAGGACATGTAGCAGACCCCAAACCACCCCACAGGTAGTTGGCAGTACCCCTTATTACCGCAAACAAAGTATGTATTATGCAATGAAATAAAGCTGCTATTACTGGTACATTCAATTGTCAGAATTACAGTACATTCACTTCTCCCCACTGGAATTCTCGCAACACTACTAATACATAAGTCTGCTTTAGCTCTTGTCACTGAAATTACAAAAGGTCCATTGTTCTTCATAGTCCTTGTATTTGTGAACACATGTGGCATAGAAATATTGTCAGGTTGGTACTCCTCCCATTCCCATTTTGTTCCTCTAGCTTGAGGGTACCCATTCTCATCAGGATAACATTCTTTATTAAGGTGATAATTAATCTGTCTTACTGTCATTTATGTAATGTTGGCCCTTTCAGAGGCAAACAAGAGTGCAAACCATGCTTGAAAAGAACCATTCTGAGAGAATGGAAGAGGAATGAAAGGTGTACCTCCTTTCTTTTGGTGCGCAGGTATCATCCCACACACCCAACAGTTGGTAGTATTCGTGGCATGTGTATGATGCAACATCTGGATGAATGTATTATTCAGGTAGGATTGTCGATGCTTCTGCACATGGTAGGGAAGCTTAAAGTAGTGGTGCTCAACTGGTACTGGAGTAGTGGCGATCACAAGATCTCGCACAGGAACCACTTTCTCAACATACCAGGTAATTGCTGCCATAACCACCATAGCACCAACAAACCCTACAGCACAAATTATTTTCTTAGTGCAGATCTTAGCAACTTTTGATCTCTAGGCAGACATGATCACTTCGTCGTCCCAAAAAAAATACAACTGTTGGAGCTCTTATCCCTGGGCTGCCGTTGATTTCTTCACCGAGGGTCAAGACGGGTGTCACTTCGCAGTACTGATCCCCCTCCCTTGCCACATCGGCACTCCGTTTCACTAACCCAGGGCGGTAGCTCAACCAATTCTTTTCGACAATGCAGGCTCCTTCCATGGTCTCAATTGGTATCGCGATACTCCCGAAATCATGTGGTCCGGGAAGACTTCCTCAGATTCGTCAGGTAAGATGGCTTGGTTTTTCTCGGTATCCAGTATCTCTCGATGGTCGGTCAGCACAGCAGGTTCCACCAAGGTAGGCGAAACACGTTTGCAGTGTGTGCTATGGAGCCAATTCTTTTTGTTCGTCACTGGAACTGCTGTCCTCATAACCAAAAGCACTTGCTCTGGTCCTTGCCACCTCGGCTCCAAGCTGTTTGACCTCTCGAAAATTCTGACCATAACCTGGTCTCCAGGCCGGAGATCGTGGGCCTCACCAGTAGATCTGTCAGGAAGAGCTTCTCGAACCTGTTGATGAATAGAGATCAAACTATCGGTTAATTGTGCCAAATAATCATTCATCAGAACACGGGGTACATCATGTATGGGGCGTGGCTTAGGAGCTCCCCAAATGTTCATTGGTCTCCTAAAAACATCACTTCATATGGTGTAAATCCAGATCATGAATGTGGCACCGATCTTATGGACAACAATGCCAGAGGTAGTGCAACTGGCCATTTCAGAGACGTGGAAGACAGTATTTTCACTAATTTCAGTTTCAAAGTAGCGTTATACCTCTCCACTAATCCTGCTGATTGCGGGTGGAAGACTGCATGGAATTTCTGTTTGATCCCTAATCCTTTCAGGATATGCTCAACAACTTGCCCAATAACATGAGGTCCGTTGTCACTCCACAAAATTTGCAAACACCATATCTAGGGAAAAACTCCTTTAGAAGCACCTTTGCTGTAGTGAGAGCTGTATTATCCTTTGTAGGGTATGTCTCTATCCATTTACTAAAGGCACATACCACCACTAGGACATACTTTAAGTTATTGCAGCGTTCAAGTTGGGTGTAATCCATCTGCAAAACTTCGAAAGGTGCAATCGGTGTAGCATACCCTCCTGTAGGAGATCGTGTCCCTTTTCCAGGATTATACTGCCAACATATCAAACAGGATTGTACTATTCTTTTCGCTGTACCTGCAATCTCAGGATGCTCCCAAACTTGTGTGAGCAATTTCGTTATTGCCAGAGCTCCAACATGTGCCAGCCCATGTGCCATTTGAACCATAGGTTGTAAGTAAGCAGCAGGCAATTTCCACTTATTCATTTCTTTGTTACGCCAACAGCCATCAACGTCTAACATTCTTTCTTTAGACCATTGCTCCAGCTCTTTCACAGAGGCAGATCTCTGTATATCTAATACTTCTCCTCTAGCATCATGCCAATGTTCAGCTTGTGATTTCACTACGTACATGGATGTAGTGCTTCGTTGCATCGCAGTCTCACGAGCTACACGATCTGCAAAGGCGTTGCCTTGTCCTATCTTATCAATGACTTTCTTGTGCGCGCTACACTTAATAACAGCAATTTTCTTTGGATATGTAAGTGCAGTCAAAAGATTATGCACTAGTTCTCCGCGCATTATATGCATCCTGTGGGACGTAAGGAAGCCTTATCATCACTCTTACCCGCTCCTTTAGGAGGAACATACAAAGGTGCCGCTTCCCGCATAGGTTTCTCATGACCTATCATAGTCTTATCTGTTCCGAAGATAGAAGCTTGTGCCATGCAGGTCTGAGGTGTTTGTGCAGCTGCGTCTGCTGCCTTTTTCTCTTCCCGCAAACGGACTATCTCAACACGTAATTTAACCAAACACCTGATTGAGTCAGCCACCTCAGAAAAGACAAAAAGACAATCACGCATTTGCTTACAATCATTTGCTATATCAACAGGCTCCAATTCTTCAGAATATTTCCTAACCCGTTCAACAACTTCCGTGGCAAACACCTCTGTAAAACATATTTGCTCCCTTTCCTGCCAATCCGTTATGCTATCTAAAAGTTCAGAAGCAGAAGCAGTATTACGGACGGCTTTGCGAGCAGCAGATCTAAGCTGAGACGCACGTTCAGCGGACAACATCGAACGAGTTTCTCGTGTTTTGTCCTGGTCTGTAGGAGATTCCTCATCTAAATCTTCAGTACCAGAAGGAAGAGTATATGGAGGTGGAGAACGATCTAATAACAAGAAATCATCTTGAGGTTTATTAAGGATAGGATAGAGTGGTCGCCGAACAGTGTATTGGCCAGTCACCTGTAAATGGCGCTCCCTATCTTCCCTCTCTTTTAGTTCTTTTATTTCTTTATTTTTCATTTCTAATGCTTTCGTATAGATGTTCTTTCGCTGTTCTTTTTCAATCAAGGCTTGTTCACGCTTCATTCGTTCACGCACTTCTTTCTCCCACATTCGTACACAGTCAAACATGTCTTGCCTAGCTTTTCGCTTAAACATTCCTTGCTTCACATACTGAATCTTTCGCAAATCAAATGACCCATGCATAGGCCAACGCAACTCAGGATCCTTACGAGTATATTTATTCCATAGCGTGCTGTACATTATAGAAGAAATACCATACTTAATATACATGTCTCTATTAGGCGTCCCTTCCGGGGGAGCCGGTTGTGCTTCATCGAGTCTCAAATTGGTACCACTACAAAAGCAACACATCCTACAAAGTGTGCTAGAAACAGGCATGCCAAAAATAGTGCAGAATATGCAGTATTATAACTTAAGTAGCACTTAAGGTACCTTTAGTGCGATGTGCTGTTCAAATCAATTCAAACAGAGAAAATTATCCTCATTACCTGCCTATATAAATTCCAATTCATATATTAATCCCATACAAATCCAAGTTGGCCAACACAATTCCAAAATTCCAAAGCCACAGTCAGCGTTACTAAACTACCTTACCAAACCCAGGCATCAAAACCAACAGCAAGTGTTGCATAACAACTCTTAATAATCACTTAGTGTCCAGGTTCCAACTGCCAAGTTCTCAAAAGCGACCAAATGGTCACTGCACGGCGAACCAACAGAAGAGATCTAAGTCGAGGACCGGCACCACCTGGAGGGTCAGATCAGAAAGAGAGGAAAAATGGCGTGGTTGCCAAGATTCCAATCCCCCGTTTCGACCACTCCTTCGGGCATCCAAGTCGCCGATGAACCCCACGTGTCGGGCACCAATTTGTGGTGGTGAGCCTCAGCAAGGCCTACCAGTGCAAGGGCTTCGCCCTTCTCTTCACAAGTCCTCAGACCAATAGGAAGAAGTTGGCACAGAAACTGGAATAGAAAATACAAAATGTATTAAACCTCATGAGGTGGAACTACATTCACACAACACCCTTCGGCAATGTATGAAGTAGCACCCTGAATGGAAGGAGCGTGGTCCTTTTATACCCACACAGGGGCTCAAAAGAAGGCGGTACAAGTACAAGAGAAGGTTTCAAGTACATATAAGGTCATACAGAAAATGCACAGTCAACGAGCTAACAGTTGCTAATTCTGACATTTACAGACTAACAGCAGCTGCATGGACAGCTGCAAGCTCAACTGAGCATGTGCAAAGTGAAAGAGGCTAAATATAACCTGTCTCTATCCAGGTTTCAATAGCAGACAACAGCGAGGTAGGACAGAGCACATGGCACGCACGTGGTAGCACATGGCAAACAAGATGGCTGCCAGAAATACAAACTGGATTCCACAAAACGGACAAGATAGGGCCCGATGTAGGACACCAAATACCGACCGGTATTTGGTTTTTGACATGTAGGGGGCCTAAAATTTACCGATTCGGTAAATTTACCGATTCGGTAAAAATACCGAATCGATAAATTTACCGAATCGGTAAATCTAGATGTAGGTGACACTGAAAATAGTGCCACAGGCCCTTAAGAATTCATTATTTACCATGAAATACTATTTTATGGTAAATAGCGAATTCACCTGTACACCTGTACACCTGTGCCATGTGGCACACATACATGCCCCAAGGGCATGTATGTGTGCCCTAAGGGCATGTATGTGTGCCACATGGCACACAAGCCAGAATCAGGGGTGCAACAGGGTGTTAAAGTGACACCCTGTCCCCCTTGACAATTTGGTAATTTTACCGAATTGGTATTTACCGATTCGGTAATTGACATTGTTTCCTATGGGCCTCAAGGCCCATAGGAATCAATGGCAATTATCAAATTGGTAAATACAGATTCGGTAATTACTGAATCATACCGATTTGGTAAAAATTACCGAATTGTTTCCTACATCTCATTTACCGAATCTAGAATACCGAATCTGTAAAATTCGGTATTCTAGAGTCGGTAAATGAGATGTACCTACATCGGGCCCATAGCCTCTAAATACAGGATGGCTTCTGCTAATGCTAACCCAATCACTGCAAAATTACAACACATTGATTGACTTTATTAGGATTCAAATGACTAAACTTGATGAATATAACTGTGATCGAATTAAGATGATTTACTAAAAGATTTTGATTAATAAAACCCTGAAAACATGCACCTAATTCGCTTTATAAACTCAAAATAATATTCATGACTGCGATGAAAATGTATTTGATGTATTGACCTTCTCTTCTCAAAACAATGGCAAAGATCAATTGCAGTCTGACAGAGCAAGAATTAGCCCTGATGATGGTAAACATAATATTTGTAATTTAAAACTGATTCTCACTCCAGAAAACCTGGTAGCAGAGAGGTGATTTACGGTGAAAAGAGCAGCTATAAATAATTACCACAAGTTAAAATAATGCCAGTGTCTCATTGCCCAAAGCCCAGAACTTGAAGACTGAGAAGGTGCAATTTTCGAAGACGGTTGCTGTAATGGAGGTTTAAGTATTAATTGGGTTATGCGTTGCAGTTGTAGTTGTTGTTGATTTTATTGCGCATTGCAGTTGGAGGAATTATTGATGCTTATGTGTTTTTTGTGAATAATTTGAATAGGTTATTGGGCTTGACATAGTCTAAGATCCTGGGATAGAGATATTGATACTGATATTGAGAAGAGTAGAATACACTATATGGTTTTTAGTCTGCTAGAGGTTTGTGGTGTAGGTCATGAGGAACAGTAGACTACACAATTTAGATAGGGATTGTAACTATTTGTTGTGATTGAACTAATATTGATTAATGTTAGTGGAACCTACCTGCACAGAGGTGAAGCTGAATTGATTAGGGTGATTTCCAGTTGGTCACAATTTCTTCGCATATGTGAATATTCTTTTTGTGTCAAAAAGTTGGATGGTGTTAAAACATTAATATTCCAATTGTTGAATTGCATTAATATTTTCAGAGGAGCAGACATGGGTTTGTTTATTTTGCATTTGCTTAAAGTTGAAGAATTGTGTGTAAGAGAGAAAATTGTAAAGGAGGGTGAATTGCTGCGAGAAATAAGATCATAGTGTGTCCCATTGTGATTGATTGGTTGATGTATTGTTGCGCTGCTATTGATTGATGACAAAACAGTGTGCCGTACTGTTATAGGTCAATTGTTCTGTAAGTACTGCATTGAGATTGGTTAACGAATCTTCAAGTATTAAAGCTTTAACTAGATTAGAGAAAAGAATATGTTAGAAATTGGGGTTTCTGGTTTGCAGAATATGCACCCTGTCCAAGCAGAAGCCTCAATCCTAGTCAGGGTAAGTCAGATACACAACCTACATTAACCTGTCCCCACCCTCTGGTAGGTTGGCACAAGGCAGTCAGGTGTAACTTAAGAGTCAATGTTAAAAGTATTTGTGTAAGAAGTTTAGTTGCTGTAACACAGAGAAAACATCACAAAAAGACCAAAAAACACAAATCCAATCAGTAGAAGACGAGATATGAATTTTAAAAGATGAAATCCCAAAACCGTGATTGCAAATCAATAGCCCTTACAGGTTACTTGAAGCCGTGCCAGACCAAGGTAAATCCAAAGTTCAGGCCGGCTGGGATGTAGGGTAGGCTGGCTTCAGAACCCATGAAGTGCCCGCTGAAAAAGTTCCTTGTACGGAGCAAGCTCGGCCTTGAGGACTCCCTGCGTCCATTCTAATTCATGCAGTTGGGTCAATGCATCAGAATCAAGTCTCACTGTCTATGCTGAAGGAACAACACTGCATCAAAGTTGAGCCACTGAGCCGGTGTTGAAGGGTTGGTGCTACATCGAAGTAGAGCCTCGCCGCAGCTTCTTCTGATCGGTGCTGTGTCATTGTTAAACCTCGCAGTCAGGACCCCAGATCGTCATTGATTCAGCACTGCATCTGAAGGCACTGTGATGGTTCTGATTGGCACAAAGGGGTCTCTGCATCGATTTTTGAAGAAAACTGTTGCAGAACCCACTTCTGAGGGCCAGGTGTGTAGGGGGCTCCTCAGGCAAAGGTAGGACTCACACACGGCAGAGCCCAGCAGCACCAGCAGAGTTGTAAGAAGCATTTCTGGCCCTGATACTTCACAAAAGAGGAGACAAGCTAACAAACCCATGGAGAAACGTGGGTTCAAGGAAATAGCGAGCAGGTCCAGTCCCTCTCACTCCCAGGCAAGAAGCATCCGGCAGCAGGCCAACACAGCAGAGCCGGTATCAAAGTGGCAGTCCCTCCTACAGCACAGCAATCAGCAGGCAGCAGTCCAACACAGATATGAAGGTAGCAATGTGGTAGTCCCTCACACAGCACAGAAGCTCGTCTTCCAAGCAGAATGCACTTGGTTCCAGCAAAGATCTGATTTTGTGGTGTTAGGTGTCCAGTACGTATACCCAAATGTGCCTTGGAAGAGGTGGAGACTTCAAAGAGGCCTTTGACGATCACAAGGTCCATGGCTTTCCTGCCCGGGCTCCAGACTCATTAAAAAGGGATATGTAATTCTTTGTGTGGGGACAGGAACAACCCTATCACCAGGAGGATGCAAATGTCACACCCTAGCTCCCTTTGTGTGACTGTCTAGAGGAAATACACATAGCCCAGCCGTCACCCAACCAAGACGTGTATTCAGAGACAGACAGAGGAAGAGAATGGTTAGAGTAAGAAAATGTCAACTTACTAAAAGTAGCATCATACAACAATGTTATAACAGTAATCAATGAGGGGAAGTAATTTAAGAAATAACCTAATTATATAACATTAATTAAATAGCAGCAAATAGTCCCAAGAACACGGTTAGAAGCATTTATTATATCAGCAAAGAAGTACAGATAAGATTTAACAAATCAAAATGCAGAGCCAACCATTTTATTTAAGTTGTATACTACATTTGAGAGTGAATACTTTGTGCTTGTCAAAACATAGTAAACGGCACAAGTGAAGCAAGTGAGAAAAATACAAAATAATGTTACAGCGTATTGGACAAAATTTCAAACAAAATGAATATGAATTAGTACAGTTATGAGATAATTTGGCAAAAACATGTTATAATTTAAATTCTGAATTTAGGTTCGAACAGTTGAAAGCGTTCCGACCTTTATGACTGGAGGTCATCATTAGGACATAAAAAACACCAGTTTGGATGATCACTGCATGAGTGGATTCTGTCAAGGACTAAGAATGCAGGAACCAGCACAGCAGTCAATGGGTCATGTCCATACGAGTACGGATGTCCAGGTAGGGATGACTATGGAGGGTTCCAACCCACAGAGTATACTGGTCAAACGGGTAACCCCTGGAAGTGTGGAGCTACAATGGACTTTATTTAGGGATCTTGAATAGGTACCCTGGATGCAGGTGGGAGATCCAGGTGGATTCTGCCAGTCATCCACTAGCACAGAAATGGTGTGTTGGAAGAAGCTGGACCCACAACCCCAACAGGGCAAATTGAAAAAATCAATTTCCACAAATCATGTTACAGACTAGTCAATCAGCATGGCCTGAGTAAACCAAGAAGAGATTCGACTTTCTAACAATGGCATTTTAGGCTTACAATTGAAAATCTGACTTCACCATGAGTTGTGATTTTAAATTGTGAGTCAATGGACAACAAACTCTAACTGTCTATCTTTTCCCAATTGGAAAGTACACTTAAAAGACGTTTTAAGGCAATCCCACTGCTAACCTCTAGGAGAGATAGGCCTTGCAGTAGTGAAAAAATGATTTATCAGTTCTTCACTACCAAAACATGTAAACCTCAAAAGTACATGTCAATCCATTTTATATACAATGCACCCTGCCCATAGGGCTGCCTAGGGCCTACTTTAGAGGTTACGTATAAGTAATAAAAGGGAAGGATTAGGCCTGATAATTAGGTTAACTTGAATACACACTAGCGGGGCTGGAGGAGATTTAAAGACCTGTGTGGGCCACCTCCCTACTCGTAATGACCAACACAAAAAAGGCCCATAGGTCCAGGATACGGGTATGGGGTGCAGAAGGATTTTATCAACCATGTCCTAGAGGGGATCTCTTTAAGGACGGTTCCCCTCCACACCAAAGGTGTCATGCTTCATCATAGGCGTGCCTCCCCCTAGTCCAAGATCTAGGCCTTTGAGGACAGCCTTCTCAAAGGTGGCTACCTCGACTGGTAGTGAGCCAACGGGTGGATTAAATGTTAATTTGAGTCGTAGGTTGGTGTTGGTGGTCTCCATCTTCGGTTCACGTGTGAATACAGTAAGGTGAAACTAGCTTTCCTGGACCGCTCCACCTATTCATAAGGGGGCACCCTAGAGACAGAACTCCACCAAAAACTCCAATATGAGAGTCACCATCCCAAATCGCTGCATGAGAACCTGCCCTTTGGACAGTGCTTGAGGCTGAGACAGAATTGCTCCAGTACGGGCAAATACAAGGAAGACGGCATAGGCAGAAGAACAACTTAGTGGACAGACACTTTCGGACAGGCCTAGAGAAGAAATCGGCCAAACGTGCCCTCAACAATAATAAAGATGCCTTGCTGGACTATCCATCCATTAAACAACCACCAACGAGACTGGTATGTGTTAATACCTTCAGCTCTTCCCCCAATACTGTGAAGAAAGTCATCTGGCGCAACTGGAACATTCTGAATAAAGGACGATTGTCCCTTGACAAACCCTTGTTCGACCTTCATAAGGGGCAGTAGCCTGAGAGAAAGTTTGGTCCACACGAGGCCTCCACCCACAGTCACACAGAGACCCAATACCCTCTGGAATCTTCTAAGCGTTCAAGGCCATTTTCCATGTGGGGCCTGTGCAGCTTGTCCTCAGACTAAGGTCACAAAAACCGTTGATATTGGGACAAATAGATTATGGGAGCTACAACAGCACACTAACTGCAACAGCGAGGAAGTCATTCATCTGATTACCTGCCAATGTTGTCTCAGATATGTAGGGATGACCACTAGGAAGGTACGCACATGTATACTTGAACATAAGAGCACAATTAAATGTGCCAAACAAACAACAAAACTCACAAAGCATTTTTTTGAAATGTGTCACCAGGCAGACATTCTAACCTGTAAGTATAAAAAGAAAAAACTCTTGGGTATACATAGAAAACCACCTTTCATCAGGTGTATACTGCTATATCATACAAACATATACCAACATTTATACTGCTCAAACCAGAGGACACAACAACACCAATCCAAACTTGAACCCCAATTTGAACCCAAAAAACAACTGCATGTGACAAAAAGATAAGGGATTTCAATTCATACAAAATGTATTAAAAAATACAATCACATTAAGAATTATCCACAAGATCATATAATCTCAATAATAAAATAAATCAATCCAAACATATCTATATAAATAAAAATGTAACTGTTCGTTCAAAATCTCAAATCTCCAAAAGTTCTTCACCGATTGTTTTGAAATTTTATCACAAAGTTGCATTCGAATACGCATCCAACACTTCGTTGGATTGGAATACGCGCGTGTCGAATACGCGCATGTTTTTAATCAAAAGCACAAACAGACACATAAAAATGTTAATGTGCGTTTGATAAAAAACATAAATCTCCAAAAGCACTTCACCGAATGATTTGAAATTTTGACACAACGTTGCATTCGAAGACGCAAGTGTTTTTATGTACACAACGTTGGATTTGAATACGCACGTGTCGAATACGCGCGTGTTTTTAATCGAAAGCACAAACAGACACATAAAAATGTCAATGTGCGTTTGGTAAAAATCTTAAATCTACGAAAGTTCTTCACCGATTGATTTGAAATTTTGACACAACGTTGCATTCGAATAAGCGCGTGTTTATATCGACACAACGTTGGATTAGAATACGCGCGTGTCAAATACGCGTGTGTTTTTAATCTAAAGGATGAACAGACCCTATTGATTGGGTTGCTGCGCAACAACTACAATAGATGCATAGAGACAATAGTCTACATATATTAGAATGGACAATTGGTGTCAGAATGGCAGACCGGGAAGTGGGTGGAGGGAGGGGGAGGAGTTGGTTCACTTTGCAACCCGAACAGACCCTATCGATTTGGTTGCTGCGCAACAAATACAATGGACGCATATAGACAATAGTCTACATATATTAGGATGGAAAAAAATATCAGGACAAAAACAATAATTTTCTCTCTCCGTATTGATTAAAATTTATAAACCACTTGTATAATTTATGTGGAATAGAAGTGGGTGGGCTTATGACAAACCCTTATCCCCAATTTCTTTTTTTTTAAAGATTAATGTGGTCAGTAAGATCCACTCTTGTTGAATCAAGTTTGCACATCAAATCCTTGGCCAATTTATATATGTTTTTTATTGGTCCACTAGCTGTACCTGGCCACGCATTGCTGTGGCTCACTCTGGCTAAATGGTAGAGAAAGAAAAGAGTAAGCGCACGTTTCTAATATGTTTAATTTCACAATGCTTGTGGGTATACAATATGTTTTTGTCCATCCTAATATATGTAGACTATTGTCTATATGCGTCCCATGTATTTGTTGCGCAGCAATCAAATCAATAGGGTCTGTTTGGGTTGCAAAGTGAACCAACTCCATCCCCCTCCCTCCACCTACTTCCCGGTCTGCCATCCTGACACCAACTGTCCATCCTAATATATGTAGATTATTGTCTATATGCGTCCCTTGTATTTGTTGCTCAACAACCACATTGATAGGGTCTGTTCGGGTTGCAAAGTGAACCAACTCCTCCCCCCTCCCTCCACCCACTTCCCAGTCTGCCATCCTGACACCAATTGTCCATCCTAATATATGTAGACTATTGTCTCTATGCGTCCTTTCTTAATGTTACCAAGTGAACCAACTCCTCCCCCCTCCCTCCACCAACTTCCCGGTCTGCCATCCTGACACCAACTGTCCATCGTAATATATATGTAGACTATTGTCTCTATGCATCTATTGTAGTTGTTGGGCAGCAACCCAATCGATAGGGTCTGTTCGTCCTTTAGATGAAAAACATGCACGTATTTGGCACGCGTGTATTCTTATCCAATATTGTGTATATATAAACACGCGCTTATTCAAATGTAATGTTGTGTCAAAAATTTAAATCAATCAGTAAAGAACTTTCGTAGATTTAAGATTTTTATCAAACGCACATTGACATTTTTATGGCTGTTTGTGCTTTCGATTAAAAACACGCGCGTATTCGACACACGCGTATTCGAATCCAATGTTGGGTATATAAAAGCACTTGCGTATTCGAATGCAACGTTGTGTCAAAATTTCAAAGCAATTGGTGAAGAACTTTTGGAGATTTGAGATTTTGAATGAACGATCAGGTACATTTTTATTCATGTAGCGATAAGTATATATCAAAGGAGACTCTGGGACAATATCTGATATATATAATTAATGGTCGGATTCCGTTAGTAAGCCGCTAGTAAAGCGGCTTACTAGCTGGAGACGAGGCATACAGGGACATTCTAGTGGAACACGCGGCGATTGTACTCGATCCCTGAATGAAGGTGGATCCAGACACGTGCAATCCACGGAATACGACCAATAATTATATATATCAGATATTGCCCCGAGTCTCCTTTGATATATCCTTATAGACCAATAAAAAACATATATGAATTGGCCAAGGATTTGATGTGTAAACTTGATTCAACAATAGTGGATCTTATGGACGACACATTAACCTTTAAAAAAAAAATTGGGATAAGGGTTGGTCATAAGCCCACCCTTTTCTATTCCACATAAATTAAATAAGTGGTTTATAAATTTGAATCAATACGGAGAGGGAAAATAATTGTTTTTTGTCCTGATGAAGGTGGAACCTCAATAATTCCTTACCGCCGAAACGTGTCGACCCTTGTGTTTTCAAAATTGGTTAGATCCAGGAACTACCTCATGTCTAATTTAATGATAAAATAAGAAACTGTTGTTGCTTTATATATTGATTCTGACTGGAAATAACCGTTCTTTCAAGAATGTAATGATTTCACGCAGGTTTTTCCTTTTGTAATGATATTTTTTATATAATTGAATTGATGTATTTTATTATTGAGATTGTATGATCTTGTGGATAATTCTTAATGTGATTGTATTTTTAAATACATTTTGTATGCATTATATGAATTGAAGTCTCTTATCTTTTTGTCACATGCGGTTGTTTTTTGGGTTCAAATTGGGGTTCAAGTTTGGATTGGTATTGTTGTGTTCTCTGGTTTGATCAGTATAAATGTTGGTATATGTATGTATGATATAGCAGTATACACTTGATGAAAGGTGGTTTTCTATGTATACCCAAGAGATTTTTCTTTTTATACTTACTTGAGGTACCCTGTCTCTTGGCCAGGGGGGTCGCTCCCTAGTTTCTAGACACTCTAACCTGGACAGTCCTTGATAAACCAAACCTCAGTGCGATGACACCAGGCCTCACGACGATACTCCTTAGACTTGAGCAGAAATAGGTGTTTAGATTGGGCATCTCTAGTCTGAGACTGAATGACGACATTTCTTGGTTGGCGCTCTCCTGAGTCTTGCAGCACATTGACCACCAGCACTCCAGGGTGGCGCTCTTCAGAGCCTTGCAGCACATCGAGCACCTCTATCCAAGCAGCAATGAGTACGACCACTCACACTCATCAGTTTGCTACTACCCTCCAGCTAGAGGAGTTATGGGGTGACCCTTTACCTGCAAGTGACGTTCTCCTATAGTGGTCCAACCTGCCTCTCCTCACCTAGAAGAGCTACTGGAGTGACTTCTCAGACTGCAGTCACTCACCCCTATAGCTGGTTCCATCCGCAGTCACTCCCTCGTATAGCTGGCTCAATCAGCTTTTCATTTATAAATAGACCTTTTTACTAGCCTAGGACTCGGGCTGTGCCCTTATTCTCAGCCTCGTCTTATTTTTATTAAACATTTTTCACATAGTGGTACTTTCAGCCACGTGGTTGTTTGACATTCCCCACTTTTCTAATCTAAGTGGTCTGTTCCATGTCATGCTCACCGGCTCACCGCGTAGCATATGTAGATGAGTTTCTGTTTTACACCTGGTGTGTCAGGGTCATGTGCTGCCCCGTGGCAACCTGACTACAATTCCCACATTTCCTACACTTCCGGCGGTAGCGCGTCATCCAGGAAGGGTTTTCACAATTCCCATCCTCCTCCCTGCTTCCCACTAGACAGGTGACTGCCCTGCACTACTTAATGCGCCATGGTAGAGCCAATATAGTCCCTGTTCTGAGGACGTGTGCCCCTTGACTCCATGCTACACCTGAGCGGTAAGTCACGCTTACGGTCATTCTGACCGGCATGCCGCCCCCAGCCATCACGCAGTGCGCAGCAGTGCCATAGCACCACGCAACAGCTGTTCCCGCCGGCGCCCTGTTATCTGCCTAGCAGCAGTGTAACTCTTTGTCTGCCTCTGTGCCGTATTGAGCCTTAAACAGGCTCTCAGCTCACGGTTTCTCACCCGGGCACTAATGGTGTCACAGCTTGGCCTCGTGTCCCCACTCCCCCATAAGCCATGCGTCCCTGCTTGGATTTAACCTATGCCACCATTTGCGGTTACCGCAAGTTTGTCACAACTTCCCACAACAGCCAGCTGAGTTACAACAGGCTGGGCCCCCATTGCGAGACAGCACCTCTATCTTTTTCACCTCCTGCAGTTGAGGCACACCTGTGCTGGAGATGGAGGTCCTTGGTGACCTGGACGACCTCTCTCCTCCCCCCTTCCCCTACCAGTAGAGTGCTTCGCACAAGCATCGGCCTTGGCCCTTTTGATAACCCCTTGCTCACTGTAACCACCAGGTTTGTCGTTGTTGTGTCACTCACTGCATCATTCTCTGCTCTTTAGACTGTTTACCACATCATAAATACTGTCTGATTGGGTTACACCCGGGTATACTGATCATTTTGGTCATCACCACCTGGGTGACCTGACCATGTGGACTCAATGGTTTTTATTACATACTCTACATTGTGCCTATTGGACATATAAACCAGTTTGGTATATTTTCCTTTGCATTCTCAGTTCTTATTGAATGATTTCACTCATGTAGGTGTTAGACATGGCATCATTGGTGTAAGTCTCCCTTCTATTTTTGACGGATTGTCTCCTCTGTTTTGATATGTTTTTGCTGGTTTTATGCTGCGGGCACTGTGCCACTGCTATTCAGTGCCACAGTGCAAGTGCTCCCTTTGTTAAGTTGATGTATTGATTAGTGACTCCATGATTGGGTTATTTGATTTACTTGTCAGACCCTGGTACAGTGCATCATGTATGCCCAGGGCTTGTAAATCAAATGCTGCTGGTGGGCTTGCAGCACTGGTTGTGCCACCCACATAAGCAGCTTGTAAAGTGTGTCTCAGGCCTGCCATTGCAAGGCCTATGTGCAGTCTAGCACTGCCATTTCGAATTGGCCCAGTGCAACCACTTGCCAGTCCCTAAATGTTCCCTTTGCTTCATAATAGTTACCCCTAATGTAGGCCCAAGGGAAGGGTGCATTGTAAGTATAAGGTAGGAAATGTTCTGATGTGTGTAACATGTCCTAATAGTGAATTACAGCCATTTATATTTTTTACTATTGAAGGCGACCTGTTCTCCAATGGCTAGAATGGGCAGTTCGATTATTACATTCTTATAATTCTAACTGACTCAGGGAACATGGTAGAAATTTGAATTTAGTATGCCTGAACTCAGAATGATACAATACATCTTTTAGTAAAGTTGGTTTTGACATTCTGTGTTTGAAAATACCACCTTTAGAAAGTAGGTATTTTCTTGCCTGATTGTCCAGTGTTTGTGAGTGACAGGGCTGGGGGATTCCAGGAGACTGGCTGGGGCAGCCCGGTGGTGAATAGAGAGATCTGCATCTAGATGGGAGGGAGGAGTTGCACCTGGCACCTGAATAGGGCTGGGCCTTCCCTCTACAATGCTGGCTCCACCTCCTGTGGCTTGTCTGATGTCTCTACCCTGCACTGTGAAAGGAGAGAAGTAATCTTGTCAACAAAGTGCTCCAGAGTTGTACCTTCCCTCCCCTGTGCTGACTCCCCCTCCTGTGAGGCGGCTAATGTATCTGCGCTGCACAGTGAAAGGAAGAAAAGAGTCATGTAAACAAAGTGCTCAGGAACTGGTTTGGACTAGAGAACAAAGGATTTTGGGGTATACATATTGGGACCCTGATCCCAAGAAATTAGATCACTTCTGGAACAAGATAACTTTTGCCAAGGGAAAGAACCAAGGACGCTGCAGGAGTTTTACTGCCCCTATGCCAGTGTGCTGTTTGTTGGGTTGGTATGCAATAGTTGCTTCACTGCAAGGGAAAAGAGAAGGAACTTTTAAGGACTTTCATCATTTACAGAATATTCTCCAAGGGCTTCAACTGTGCTTGCCTCCTGCTGAAGTCTCCGGGACAAAAGACTTCACCTCCAGCTCCCCTCTGAATTTACTTGCTGGGAATTCTCAAATCCAGACATTTGCCTGTCACTGGGAGCTGGAAGCGCGACGCATCTAGAGGAAACGTGTCGCCGCCGCAGCTGAAATTGTCGCATCGCCGGAGAAGCGAGCCTTCGCCGCATCTCCCTGGAAGCCTGTGTTCATCGAAGCTGCCTGCTGTCGCATCACCGGAGAAGCATGACGCCATTGAGAGAGTCACCATTGCATCACTGGAGAAGTATGTCACAGGGCCTGTTGTGGCTCCAAAGTACAGAGTCGTCGCAAGGCTGCCCGGGCGTCCACCCATCGTCATCGCATCGCCACATCAAGGGCCCCATCTTCTCGCATCGCAACCGGATCATCGCATCGCCTCAAGGGGCCATCTTTAGCACCACAGCAGGCCCGCATGCGGAGAATCTACCCATCACCTCCGCACCGGTAAGGATCACGACGCATCCCCTACTCTACGCAAGCATTGAGGCACGACGCATCATCTCCCCCGGATCATGGAAACGACACATCTCCCCTTTTGCAAGCCTTTTGTTTACTTTGCTTTACTCATCCAGGTACTTTGTTGAGAACTGTGTTGCATTTATCATCAGCTTGAACTAAGAAGCTTCGATCATCTTTAAGTCATCTTTAAGTATAGTATTGTGGATTTTTGACATTTGTGGTCTTGTTTTAAATCTATATAAACAATACTTATTTTTTATAAAACCTGTGTTGTGTCCATATGTAGTGTTTTCACTGTATTACTGTGTATATTCACAAATGCTTAACACACTGCCTCTGAGATAAGCCTGTCTGCTTGTGCAAAGCTACCAAGGGGGTGAGCAGGGGTTATTAAGGAGTGTAATCCCCTTATCCTGACTTAGAAGTGAGGGTCCTTATTTGGACAAAGGTGAATACCAATGCCAACTAGAGACCCCCAGATCTAACATTGGTGGTCAGCGGTGAGGATTTGGACTTTGCATTTGTGTTATTATTATTATTAATTATTAATAGAGTTTTATAAAGCGCATTACTACCCGGAGGCCTCGTAGCGCTAAGGACGGGTAGGAAACGATAACCACCAGCTAAGGGTTAGTGAAAGAGCAGTGTTTTCAAGTTTTTGCGGAATTTTAGGAGATCAGGTTTCATATACAGTGATTGGTGTAGTCTACTAGTGAGTGCAGACCATACACTACCACATACTTTTTTACAGCCCTTTTCCTTGGACTGTTAGTTTTTCCTGAAAACTCCCAATTTTTACTACCATGAGTAAACCAGTATCTGTTGCATCTATGGATCTTGAATTTGAGAAAGAGAGGTTGGATACCTACACTGTGAAACAGCTCAAACATCTGTGCAGGAAATTGAAAGTTGCTACACCAGGCATTTCTAAAAAGGATGACTACCAAAAGGTGCTGAGGGTCTGGGTAGAAGCAAGAAATTCCTCGATCTTGTGGTGGAGCCAGTTGGGGATGCAGATGGGCCCATTGAGAGGCCAGTGTTTTCAGCTAGGGGAGGGGGACCGTCTCCACCTGGCAGCAGTATCTCTTCCAAAGGCCTGTCCCCCAGAGAGTTGGAAGACAGGGAGAGAAAAGGGGCACTGAAGCTGGTGTTGGCTAAGCTTAAGACGGAGAGTCAGAGGGAAACAGAGAATAATAGGTTGTCTTTGGAAAGAGAGAGAATGAGAATGGAACATGAGAGGATGTTGACGGAGTTAGAGATCAAGGCCAAGGGCTTAGAAATCAATCCCTCTGGTGGCAGCACATCATCTTTGCCTTCAGAAGGCAGGGTACATATTCCCATGGATGTAATCAAAGATTTCCACAAAAGTGAAGATATTGTGCAGTGGTTTGCAGCCTATGAGATAGCAATGTTGGCCCACCGAGTCCCTGAGAAGGATTGATGAGCGGGGTTGTGAGGCTGCTTTTTAACTGAAGGTAGGGCTACTTTGTTAGACTTGCCCAGTGATCATAGGATGTCTTAAGCCCACATGAAAGAAGCACTGATAAGAAGATATGGGTTAACTCCAGAACTCTATAGACAGAGGTTCAGGAATTATAAGAAGCTGGAGGGAACCACTTTGGTAGAATATGTGTCTTTCTTTTGCAGACCTATGGATGGTTGGGTGAGGGGTAGCAATGTGGATAATTGTCAAGCGCTCTATGGTTTTATTGCTAGGGAGCACTTGCTGCTAATTGTTTTCCAGAGCTACGCCAGCACCTTATTGATAGCAAGTTGACTAACCCTAGAAAGCTTGCTGAAGAGGCGGACCACTGGGTCAGTACCAGGGTCCACCTGGGTCTTGTGGGAGACTCGGCCAAAGTTGTTGCCGCTGACAACGAAGAGTACCATTGCAAGGTGTCTCAAGTTCCCTTTGAGTGGGGGGGGGGTCTCTGGTACTCTTCAAGTAGCTGTGAGGCCATCCATGCCTGTTGATTGTCTGTTAGGCAATGATTTTGAAAGCTCCCCTTGGACTAAGGTGGAGAAGAAGGCGCATTTAGAGATGTTGGGTCTGCCTGAGTGGGCGTGTGTGGCTACTCAGTCTATGGCAGCGAAGGGTGTTCAAGAGACCCTGGAGCATGAAAGTATGGCCCAGGGACCTGCCTTAAAGAGAAGAGGTAGAGGGCCCGGGAAATTAGCCCCCATTGTTCCCATGGTCCAGGAGGAGGCAGACCTTGAGGGGGATGCCCTGGAACTTACAGAGGAGCAAGTTTCTGAACTGAGAAACCTACCTGAGCTGACCCATTGACAGCAAGAATGGGGTACCTCCAGGGAGGAATTTTGTGAAGAGCAGCTGAAGTGCCCTACTCTTGTGGGTTCGAGGCATCAGGCCACAAACCAGGCATCAGGTGATCAGTCTGGATCACATTGGATCTACTGGGAGAACATTCTCCTGTACAGCGAGCCTAAGGTTGATGAGCCTGGGTCAGCCCGTGTGCTGGTGGTACCCCAGCGCTTCAGAGCCTTCCTACTGGGTTTGGCTCATGATGTTCCTTTAGCTGGTCATCTGGGGCAGAACAAGACCTTTGAAAGGCTTGTCTCCAACTTTTATTGGCCCCGGATGTGGAAGAGTTCAGATACTCATTGTAGGACCTGTCAAAATTGCCAGGCATGTGGGAAAAGTGGAAGGAGGCACAAGGCCCCTCTCCAACCTTGCCCTGTAGTCAGTACCTCCTTTGAACAGGTGGGCTTTGACATTGTGGAGCGACTAGACCCCAAGACAGCCATGGTCAATAGGTTTATCCTGGTCTTGGTGGACCATGCTACCCGGTACCCGGAAGCCATTCTGCTCAGGACAGTGACGGCCCCAGTGGTGGCACTGATGGGGATCTTCTCCCAGGTGGGGTTTCCCAGAGAGGTGGTGTCTGACCGAGGTACAAACTTCATTTCTAATTATATGAAGTCTGTGTGGAAGGAGTGTGGTGTTACCTACAAGTTCACCACTCCTTACCACCCACAAGGTAATGGGCTTGTTGAAAGATTCAACCAGACCCTTAAAGGCATGATCAGGCGTCTTGAGGAACCAATGAGGCATAAGTGGGATGTTCTCTTGCCATGCCTTCTGTTTGTCTACCGTGAGGAGCCACAAAAGTCCTTAGAGTTCAGCCCCTTTGAACTTTTGTATGGTCACCTGGTAAGAGGACCTTTAAGTTTGGTCAAGGAAGGCTGGGAGCAACCTCACAGGAAACCTCCACAGGATGTATATGATTACATGCTGGCATTCAGGAACCAGACTCAGCGATTCAGAGATCTCGCTCAGGCGAATCTGGAAGCCAGCCAGGAGGAAATGAAGCGGTGGTACGATCAGAATGCCACTCTGATTGAGCTTCAACCTGGACAGAAAGTTTGGGTCATGGCCCCTGTGGAGCCTTGTGCGCTCCAGGACAGGTAGACAGGTCCATATGAGGTGATGGAGTATTGTGGATTTTTGTCGTTTGTGGTCTTGTGTTAAGTCTATATAAAGAATACTTGTTTTTATAAAACCTGTGTTGTGTCCATCTGTAGTGTTTTCACTGTATTACTGTGCATATTCACAAATGCTTAACACACTGTCTCTGAGATAAGCCTCTCTGCTCGTGCCAAGCTACCAACGGGGTGAGCAGGGGTTATCAAGGAGTGTAATCCCCTTATCTTGACTTAGAAGTAAGGGTCCCTATTTGGACAAAGGTGAATACCATTGCCAACTAGAGACCCCCAGATCTAACAGTGGGCATACAATCTTGCTCTTGAATTACTCTTTGACCTCTTCTTTAATCTAATGCCACCACCTTTTCTTTTAGGTTGGATTGCCGCATGTACCTTTCGGCTAATAGGTCAGGACAGATGCAGTGAATTCTTTATCCAATGTTGGTGAGTCACGCATCCTTCTATCACTTTTCGTGTGAACTAAGTGGTTACACGATGTCCAGTGTTTGGACTATTGTGCAAATTCACTGTGCTTTGACTCAACCATGTCTTTCATGCACTTTTTCCATTGCACTTTCTCCATTGTAAATAGCGCACATTGTTTTTTGTCTTACCACAGGTTCCAACGGTGAACATACTGAACAGCAGGACCACTGTTTCAGTATAATACACTGTCATTACAACGCATTATCTTTCATATGTGCATGTACCTCACTTTGTTAAAGTAGCTATATGCTCGATCCTTATAAAGGCCACAACACATTGACAGGTCCCTAGGCCAAAACCTTTTGGTCAAACACTAATACAGATGCCTCTAATGACGGCAGCTGTATTATCAGCTATTTGTTTTTAATCCTCTCACAAGGTAGCAGATTAAAGTTGACACATAGCTAACCTTGTAGCCAGTTTTAACCACGTTCACCTTAGCACTGCACTTCGCACTGAGCACACCACGTTCACATAGAGTTTTAGTCGAACCTTCCTCATCAACATTAAAACATCCCTGTGCTCCTCCCTCGCAGCAAGGGGGTTGTAGCCCATGAAGAGACCAGGTCTTTCACGCGAGGAGGCACCCCTATGACACACCTTTGGTGTGTAAGGGGAACCACCCTTAAAGGGATCCCCTCTAGTACATAGTTGATAAAATCCTTCTGCACCCAATACACGTATTCTGGACCCATGGCCCTATTTTGTGTTAGTAACTAGGTTAACTTGCAAGGTGGAAATGACAGTTTAACCTGCACACACAATCTCTGCAGTGGCAGGCCTGGGCCATGTTTAAGGGCTACTGAAGTGGGTGGCACAATCAGTGCTGTATGCTCACTAGTAGCATTTGATTGACAGGCCCTGTGCACATATAGTGCACTTTAATAGGGATTTACAAGCAAATTAAATATGCCAACTGTGGATAAGCCAATGTTACCATGTTTTGAGTAGAGATCATATGCATTCTAGCACTGGTTAGCAGTGGTAAAGTGTCCAGCATCCTTACTCTACCAAAAATGAAGTCAGCAAAACCGGAGGTCAGAAAGCAAAATGTCAGGGTAAACCACGTCAAGGATGCCAAGTCTGAAAGGCGTCCCC
This sequence comes from Lissotriton helveticus, assembly GCF_964261635.1. NCBI lineage: Eukaryota > Metazoa > Chordata > Amphibia > Caudata > Salamandridae > Lissotriton > Lissotriton helveticus. The sequence goes on along the minus strand of NC_136057.1, from coordinate 2,012,059,025 downwards.
CAAGCTGAAGGTGGGGAGGGCTACCCAACCCCTTGGGAGTTCTCTTCCCTAAGGCAGAAGAACCTGTGCTGGGACAGTTTTGCATTCTGTGCTGGGACAGTTTTGCACCGTAAATTCCATTCTCTGTGGGGTGATGGACTGCATTAACTGTTTGGTATTCTTTCCCCTCATCTGCATTAACCATCTGAGGGGCCTGTGGTCTATCTGTACCTGGAAGTGAGTGCCAAACAGGTACTTAGCTTCTTCAGCACCCAGACCACAGCAAAGGCTTCCCTCTCAAATGCACCCCCTGTTCCCTTGGAAGTAGCCTCCTACTAATGAAGGCTACAGGCTGATTCAGGCTCTCTTCATTTAGCTGTTAGAGCACCGCCCCCAAGCCGTGGTCTAAGGTGTCTATCTGCACAACAAACTCTTAGCCGAAATCAGGGGCCTTGAGCACAGGTGCCATTGTACATGGCTTTCTTCAGGGCATCAAAAGCTTTCTGGTACACCTCTGTCCAGATCACCTGACGTGGCTGCTTCTTGAAGTCAGTTCTGTCAAGGGGGCAAAAATGTTGCCATATCCTTGAACACACACAACCTAGACAACTAGGTTAGGGAAGGCATAGTAAGAGTAGGCTATTCTCAGTCCTTAAATGCCGACAGATGTACATTGTTTTAGCATGATAGTAGAATTTTTGATTCTCTTCACCATCCTTACACGTCTAATCATTTTTATTTGCTTTTGTCTATTGATCATTGGAGCACATATATTTTATAAATGTGTCTTTCTTGTATATCTCTCTGAACACACACGAGTGACCGAGCTTAAGGGTGCTAGATCTGTTACCACACTTTCTTGAAGGGATCAGGATTGCAAGGGTCTGAGGTTGCCCAAACCATTTGCCACCTGTCTAGGTTAGGAGAGCTTATGGGGGCACTGTGAGCTAGCTGGCCTTTATGACACCATATTATGAGGGGGGTACATAGAATCAGTCTGGTACCAAACCTAATGCTTATGTTGCCCAACAAATGTGCAGTTCTTACTGGAAAATTAAAAACCATATGACACTCCCCAGTGGGGGGGGGCTGGGCCAAAATGGAACTCATGCCATCCCCTTTGTAGTACCTTCACTGCTGCCACTCATACCACTTCAAGGGAGCCTTCCCTACAGACTCAGTCTAAGGAAATAATTTATTGGTTTTATCAACAGGGGTAAGAGGACCCTGACCCACAGAACTAGTTTGGGCCCTTAAGAGAACTCCTTCCTCTTTTTGTGTCCCCCCCTTCCTCAGGTGAGGAACCTGTCCTTGTGATGATCCCCACCACATACCTTCCTGTGGACCTTGGTGCTGACCCAGTGCTTCACCTTCTTAGCAAGCTCTCTGGGGTCAGTGAGCTTAGTTTCAACAATGGGTTGGCACAGATCTGGAAAGCAAAGACTCAGCATATGCTCTGGTGCAAACAAATTATACAGCCCCATGTAATATTGTATCTCACTGTCCTTCACTCAACCTTCCAGTGCCTTGCAAAAGGAATTAGCACAATCCACCCAGCTCTGTTGGTAAATCTTCCGCAAACCCCAAATTGTTGTCTACATTTCTCTGGGATCAGACCAAACTTCCTGATTAGGGCCTCCTTCATGGGGAATACCTTATCCTGTCACTCCCTTCTAGGACTAGTGAATTGTCCCTCCCCTCACTAGGTATATGTCTCCGAAGAATAGCTCACCAATCTGCCTCAGTGAACTTGTGCATGTGGAATGCAATTTTATAGGCCACAAACCATCTGTCTATGTCATATCCCGCCACTTGACCATTGGGTATATGGGCCATACTGTTACAGGGCACGGAATAAATGCTGCCAGTATCACTGCTGTACTCCACCTGCCTGGCTCTCATATCCAACTCTTTCAGGCCGAATTCCTGAGCCAATATTATCTTTTTCTCCTCAATAGCCTATCTCTTTTAGCTCTCCTTCATCTCCAAGGCTACACTTTTCTTCTCTAAGTCTTACTTTATTTTTTATTTTATTTAGAGAGTTTTATATAGCGCGAACGTGACCTTTGGGTATCAGAGTGCTTCACAGATACATATACATGAGGTAGGTTATAGATACAACTCGCATAACATTACCATATAGTGAATGAGGTAGGTAAGTATAGAGCTATATCGTAAACATTTCACACTGATATGAGGTAGGTTAGGTATACGTCTATATGGGATATATCCTAGAATATGTACAATGGTTTGGTAAAGTTAGGCTAGTATTTGACATCGGGATTACACATTTCTATATCATTTCAGTCTGCATCTATCTCCGATGTTATCATATAAGTTATTCTATTCGCCTACTATATTGTATGTTGTATTCCTGCACAAATAGTTCCAAATTGTCTTTATCTGGTGAAGTCCTTTCTTGACTATGTAAGGAACTTACTCATTAGGAAGAACTTAGCTTCCTTTTTGAATGTTGCCGTGTTTGTAATTTTCCTGATATTTGGAGGGAGTGAGTTCCATATTCTGGGGGCTGCCCCAGAGAAAGCTCTGTCATATGTTTTCTTCTTCCGGAAGATGGGTGGCTTCAGCAGCAGCTCCTTGGCACTCCTGGCTAGTCTGCCTCCTCCAGATAGCTCAATCTTCTGGGCCAGGTATCTTGGTGTTTTGTAGTGGAGCGCTTTGTGGTTGATACATGCCATTTTAAATTGGATTCTGGCTTTGTATTGTAGCCAGTTTAACACTTTTAAGTGTGGCGAGATATGGTCGAATTTCCTTGATCCGGTAATGAGCCTTGCTGCTGCATCGAGGCATGCTTTTAGTGGTGCCGTGGACATTTTTGGTAGACCTGCTAAGGTCCAATTTAAACTTTCTCTCTTTCCTCCTGTCCTCCAAATCCTCTGGGGACAGGTCTTTGGATGACACATTGCTCCCTGCCCTGGAAGAAATCCCCATTCCTGGATATAAGTTGCCCTGCTCCTTCCCCAGACAGTAGTCTAAGGCTTCCTCTTAGACTCTGGACAAAATCCTCCTCCTTATCCAGCTCTTCCTAAATCTCCTCTGGGGTCTCATTCAATGCAGCATGGGCATCTGACCAGACTCTGAGTGCCTTTAGCAGCTCCACCTTCCTGGTGGTTCTCTTTACAGGAAGCCCAAAATCCTTACAGACATCCTTGAGCTGGGCCACAATATAACCCTGAAATTTGGTCAGCCCAAACTCGATTCTTGCAGGTACAGATGTAGAACCACCAATCAGAGATATGATTTTAGGGAAAAAGCAAAAATGCCAATCAGGGGAGAATTCAAAAATCAAAAATGGCACTTGAAGAGAGTAGGAAACAAATGGCAGTGGGGAGCAAGACAATTGATTCAAATTGGTCTATTTGTGGGTAGTAGTGTACAATAAACTACAATACGGTACTGCATAAACACAAGTCCTGTTTTCACCACAGATCACCAATGTTAGAAATTGAGGTTTCTAGTTTGCAGAGTATGCACCCTGTCGAAGCAGGAGCCACATCCCTAGTCAGGAAAAGCCAGACACACAACCTAAATTAACCCATGCTCACCATCTGGTAGCTTGGCGCAGAGCAGTTAGACTTAGCTTAAGAGGCAATATGTAAAGTACTACAGTAACACAGTGAAAACACCACAAAAAGACAATTTTAGAAAAATAGAGAAGGGTTTCTGAGCAAAACGAGACCAACACAACAGAAATCCAACCAGTAGAAGTTGAGATATGAATTTGTAAAGAATAAATCCCAAAGCAGTGTTTAGAAATTAATAGCACTCAAAGGTTACTTGAGGTCTGCTAGACTGGGATAAATCCAAAGTTCTGTCCGACCGCAATGGATGGCAGGCCTGCTATAGGCTCTTCACAGGGGGTGCTGAAAAAGTACCTGGTACAAAGCAAACTTTGGCATCGAGGACTCCTTGCGGTATTGAAAGCTTGAGGGACAAGCTATATGAAATAAAACTACGTCCTAGACCCACATGGTATGAGGCTTTAAACATGTGGAAGAAAACTGCACATGCTAAGGAGATAGAGAAATTTCAGAATAAGATTAGAACAGAATAAGATTAGAACAACAGTGGGTAATTATGAAGATGTTCTATAGCATGGAGAACAACAGAGGTGGAGGAAAGCCATAGTCGGGGGGACCAGTTTGTACCAAGCTATTGCAACTGACAACCATGAGAAGCAGAAAAAGGCAAAGACACAGAAAAAAGATGATGAGGGAGCTGCAAAGAAAACAGATTCTGAGAGTGATTCAGGAGATGAAGTTTTGGATGCATTGTTGGCTATCACCACCAACTGTGGCCCTGTAACAAATGCTGAGGGAACTTCGACAGTGGCTACAGTCCCTGTTGACCTGAATACGATTCAAATTGAAAGGCCTTTACAGCTGACAGAGCCTATTGTACAACCCCTTATAACAACTATTTTGCCTCCACAAATTGAGACTGCTCCTACAGTAATGCCTCCAGATGTTAACTTGTTACCTCTCAAATTGTAACTGTACCAGCACCCATGACTAGGGTTATGACAGCACAGTCATTAGAGATTGACACACTGACTGCTCCAATTAATGTTTTTCCAGATACTGTAGTTCAAGTAGCGGTTAGAGGAGCACCTGAGACAGGATTTATCCCATCATTAAAGAATTCACAAATTGTTACTTAGGCACCACCAGAAAGAGTTCAATCATTGAGAAAAGGGGGAATTTCCTTAAGGCACCAATCAAACATGGTGAAATCAGTTCATTTGAAGATCCGATTTTTCCCCATGGTTTGGCTGTGTTTTTGCGATGCTTAGTGAGCTGCGAGTAGCACGGTGAGCAGGGGAGCAAAGCCGCGGTGAGAGCCGCGGGGGAGAGCCCTGCTACCCCATCGCCAGTAAACAGTCGACAGCTATGAGCTACTTCGCAGTCAGCGAAAACCAGAGGGACCGAGGTGAGGTGAGAAGCTGAAGACCTGTTGCGGTGCTCTCCGTGCTTTTCGGCGAGGGTGGCCACCGTCAGTCAGTGGTCACTGAGAGTACACCACGGGGGGTCCGTGGATGCAGCCTGGGTGAGGTTCGGGTGCAGCCTGCTGCCTCCTAGTAGGTCCCACTCGCCCTAGAGGTATAACACCTGCCCCTAACACCCAGGCCTCCCTCATCATTACCAGCACATGCACAATGGTGAGACCAACAACCAATGAGTCCTGACACCACCCAGCACCTCAGTATATCCAGCAAAGCAAAGCTTTAGGGTCAAGGGTGTTGAGGTTGATCACCTTATTGTGTGGGGGCAGTGAACGTTGCGGCAGCTGTGGGCTACACTCTGCAAGCAAGCCGCCGGCCCTGTGTTACATTGCTCCTCCTCTCCTTCCCCCCTGCTTCTACCTTCCTGATTAGGTAATAAGGCTCTCCCTCCTCCTGCCCTACAACACTGTACAACACTGCAGGGGGGCAGCACAGTGGCACAGTGGGGAGACCCAAGCGGAAAGGTGGAATAGAGTGACCCCTGAGCCCATGTCGAAGAGCAGACCAAGTTAAGGAGAAGAAGCAGACTGACTGCATCACCTGGAAGCACCTGCAGTCCCAGGCAGCAGTCCTAGCAAGGGGTTTCATATAAACCACACATAGCAATGAACCAGATGTATCCAGATGGAACTGAGATGATTGATCACTTTGAATTTCCTTAGCAAACGGCAGTAAGAGCGCTCCTTCACCACAGTCAGTGCAATGGGACACAAAAAGAATGATTTTGGACGTTCAACTACAGCCTCAGATGGAAAAGATAGCCTGCAATCTCCTACCAAAAGAATTACAAGGAGCACTACTCTGCCCCAGAGCTCCAATAAAACCATCCAAGTCGCTTTGCATACTTTAAAAAAAGTGGGAGCCCCAGTACTACCCAGGACATGGTTCATGGCTGTCAAATGGATAAATCTCAGGACGAATCACCCACCAGTCCAGACATGCCCTTCCATCAGGTAATTAGCAACACAAAACAGAGCAGAAAGCTCTCCCAGCACCACTACCCACACACTCCTAAAAGAGGATTATTTCCAAGCCTGGCAACTTGGGGAGAGCAGGAAGCGGAAGTCTCTGTTCTTGCCACTGGGGCATCTACTGGTGACATTATATCCACACTCGAAGAAAAGGCGATCGACTCCCCAATCGTCAGGAATCAAGAGGCAACATCGATAAATGTGGAATACACGCAAGTGAGAGTGGCACAAATCCACCAGACCGAAATCCACAAACAAAAAGGCCAGAACACAGAGCCTCTTATATCACCTCTTCCATCAGCCTAAAATGCTGTCTCACCTATAGCCAATTTATATTTAGAGTCTCCAGTGGCCGGAACTTTACTGACTTTTCCTCCAGAAACTGGACCTAATGACAGAAAGAACTCCCAAGCTAACCCCAATATTGTTGGGAGTATTAGCGCTTCCACTCAAGCTTCAACGGGACACCAAGGCAGACCTTATTCAATCATATGGGATGTATGACGTTACAACGCATGCTTTTACATCGCATGCCTTTACAACGCGGTTTTTACATCGCATACCATTACAACGCATATCGCTTTTGGGTGTTGGATAGTGAATAGTTTAATTTACTATTCCAACTCCAGTCCCCGTGGACACTAGGGAAGGTTATTGGATAGTAAATTAACCTATTCCCTATCCTAGAGTGCCCCCCAGCGCAATGCGTTGTAATAGTTTGCGTTGTAATGACCGCGTTGTAATGGTAGTGCATTGTAAAAGTTTCGTTGTAAAAGTTTCGTTGTAAGTGATGTTTCCCAATCAAATTACCACCTACATGAAGGTCTACAAACAGCTCTCTCAAATGAAACTTACAGCTCTATAAGCAGAGCGCTGCTGTGGCAATCATCAAAATAGGAGGTCCAAATAAACCTCCTGCAATCAATAGCAGTTCATCCAGTTAATTTAACCACTAGGGTGGAAGACCTGGAAAATAGAATTGCTCAGTACCTCGATACCAAGCCCCCCATATGCTCCTGCTCAGCACTCATTAATAAGTGGGCCAATCTCCGCCTCATCTAGCCCAACACGTGGAGACCATCAATATCAGACAATACCACACAGACAATCTACTGCAAGAGTCCCTAAGACTCCTGCCAGACCAGGTTCTCCTTCAGAGCATGAAACAGCAGCTGGAACATGTCCTACACCATTGGACAAATTCACCCAGGCAATTACAGCTATTTCACTACCGTAAACGGATGTCTTAATGCATCCTCAGTCAAGCACTGAGATGCAGATAAGAGCACAGAGCACGCAAGAATGGAAACAATACCCTGAAACACACAGCGAGTACAAGCCCAGTGCTAAGATCAGAAGTCTGTGCCCCAGGAACAGGAGATGCTCCAATTATAGACTCCACAACAAACGTCCATGAGGTGGCTCTTACCCCAAGATATCATATTCCGGGACAGCATGATATCTTGACCAGGAGCAATATTCTACACCTCTTTAAATATCTAGGGCCATATGTAGGTAATCTCTATTTACTGGTTCTTGAATACCGAATTGTACCGATTCAGTATTTAAGAATCGGTAAATAGTATGTAGGTAAAAATTTGGTACATTTTACGGATTCGGTAATATTCGGTATTACCGATTCGGTATTTACTGATTCTTTAATTCCTATTCATTCCTATGGGCCTGAAGGCCCATATTAATGAATGGGAAGCCATTCACTATTACCGATTCGGTAAATACCGAATCGGTAATAGGGAGAACATATTCAAGGGTGGCAGGTTGTCACATTGACACCCTGTTGCATCCCAGAATCATGAATGTGTGCACATGTGGCACACATACAAGACCTAAGGGCATGTATGTCTGCCGCATGGCACTTTTAAACAAGCATTGGAAATGCAATAGGTCTCGGATTTATTTGAGTTTGAGCTAATGGCATTGTAAATGGCAATGTCTTTTCGCCATGTGTTATGGAGTGTATGCATGTGGTGTGTAGTGGAATTATGTGGGTTGGAGTGGAATTGTAGCAATGGTGGCATGCTGCGCTTTAGATCTATAAGTTTAAAAGTAAAGTGCACCATACTGCGATTGCTACAATAGTTAATTGTGGATGCGTTAACAATTGATGTGTGCACTGATGACTGGTGGTGTGTGTGCCTGTATAAATTGTGCAGTGATGGCTGGTGGTGTGTGTCTCTGGTGGAAGCGTGCACTGCCGGCTGGAGGTGTGTGTGCCTGGTGGAAGCGTGCACTGACGGCTGGTGATGTGTGTGCCCGGTTAAAGCGTGCACAGATGGCTGGTGGTGTGTGTGCCTGGTGAAAGCGTGCACTGACGTCTGGTGGTGTGTGTGCCTGGTGAAAGCGTGCACTGATGTCTGGTGGTGTGTGCCTGGTGGAAGCGTGCACCGATGGCTGGTGGTGTTTGTGCCTGGTGAAAGCGTGCACTGACGACTGGTGGTGTTTGTGCCCACTGAAAGCATGCACTGACGACGTATGGTGTCTGTGTCTGGTGAAAGTGTGCACCGGCGATGTGGTTGTGTGTGTGGTGGTGAGTGTGTGGTGGTGAGAGTGTTTGTGTGTGTGGTGTTGTGTGTGGTGTTGTGTGTGTGGTGGTGTGTGTGTGGTGTTGTGTGTGTGGTGTTGTCTGTGTGGTGTGTGTGTGGTGTGATCTTATGTGTGTGGTGTTATGTGTGTGGTGTTATGTGTGTGTGTGTGTGGTGGACTTAGTTCCAGTTTTCGTACCCTGCACACTCACACACTGCCCCTACACATTCACAGACTGCTCACCCTACACACTCACACAATGTTCACCCTGCACACTCACACACTGCTCACCCTGCACACTCACACACTGCTCACCCTTCACACTCACACAATGTTCACCCTGCATACTCACACACTGGTCACCCTGCACACTCACATATTGCTCACCCTGCACACTCACACACTGCTCACCCTACACACTCACACACTGCTCACCCTACACACTCACACACTGCTCACCCTACACACTCACACACTGCTCACCCTACACACTCTCACACTGCTCACCCTGCACACTCACACACTGCTCACCCTGCACACTCACACACTGCTCACACTGCACACTTACACACTGCTAGCACTGGACACCAACATACTGCTCACCCGGCATACTTACACACTGCTGGCCCTGCACACTCACACACTGCTCACCCTGCACACTTACACACTGCTAGCCCTGGACACCCACACACTGCTCACCCTGCACACTTACACACTGTTTTCCCTGCACACTCACACACTGCTCACCCTACACACTCACACACTGCTAACCCTACACACTTACACACTGCTCACCCCATACGCTCACACAATGTTCACCCTGCACGCTCACATACTGCTCACCCTGCACACTCACACACTGCTCACCCTACACACTCACACACTGCTCACCCTACACACTCACACACTGCTCACCCTGCACACTCACGCACTGCCCCTACACACTCACACACTGCTCAGCCTGCACACTCTCACACTGCTCACCCTGCACACTCACACACTGCTCACCCTATACACTCACACAATGTTCACCCTGTACACTCACACACTGCTCACCCTACAGACACACATCTTCGCCCAGCCTGGGTGGGAGGAGAGGCTCCTAGCAGACGTAGCACTCTGATCCCAGCTCAGAAGGTGACTCGGCCTGCTGCACTTTCGCTTTCAGAGTCTGAGCCTGGTTGAGTCCAGAGCAGGGGGCGGAGTGGCCACATAAGGAAGATGGATATATCGCTCAAAATTGTAGACCGCCCAAAGCAACATTTGTGATACCTTGACAAGTCCTTTCTCTCGCAAACATTTTTTTGTAAATTTTGTACTTTCAAATATTTAAACATAGCTGCAGTTAATTTCTCTGATCTTAAATGAAAAACTCAATAAAAAGAAATCAAGGAACATTCGCAGTTTGCTGGCGAAAACAATAAATCAGGAGTAACAACGCGCTGTGGTGAATAGAGCACTTTTAATAATAGTATGCTTTCGAATGCTCACACGAACATACGAATAGTTTTTAAATTGTTCCAATGACCTGTTTTAAATTCCACTCTCTGTAATCCCTGGTGGTGACTGCTGTCGTGTCTCGATTGTAGCAGCTCCTGACAACTGCTATCTGCCTTCCAGTGCCTGCTGCTGTCCGCCAATGCATTCCTTCTGAGTGCTGCCATCTGCTCCAGATCAAAACTGCTGCGGTGGCCTACAGTCTCGCAGTAACCCTTCGGCTAATGGACGTGCTTTCCATTAATATCAACTTGTTTTTGATATAGCGCTTCATACCTCAGTGTTTGTCTTCTGTAAGCCGTCATTAACAGATGTTATGACAGTGCAGATGGAGAGCGATTAACTGATTCAGCTGACACAATCAATTTCACACAGAGCTGCACAACTGAAAAAGTGGTTTCACTTTCTTCAGTATATACCTCTGTCTGCAAAGGCATATCCTACAAACAAAATACTGGGAAAAAACGTTATCACCACCTCGGAGCAAAAGGCATCTTTTACTCTAAAAGTCTGTTGTGCTCTCAGTGTACGTTAATACATCACCGGCAATAGAGCAGCGTCAAAAGTGCAGTGCGCAGGCCAAATCAGCATCCGGTACCAACCTGGGTGTCCATCTTAAAACCAATGCTTCAACCCATCCCCTGTCCATACAAGACACGGGGAAGGGGGGTACAAAGACATTATCTTCCAGTCACAAAAGCTGCCACAACGAAAGCTTGACAGGCATCATAATGCCTCAAGGCTTCCGGTGCAGGCCATTTCTGGATCTGAAGAGGATTTTTAGACCCATGCGTTGAGGGCTATGCCCTGTTTTGGAGCAAAGAAGGTGAAGTCATGGCTCGCTAAATGCAATTCTTTTGCAAGGTTAAATTCTTCGGCAATACTGACCTCCATGAGGCCTACTCCATGCTGCAACCCCTGAAGGAATGACTTGCGTGAATCATGGTGGATACAGGCAAACCTCCCAGTAGAAACATAATATTTTTTTCTCACCTCCATTCACATTTAGCTTAACTTTCCCCACCCGGGGACCCAGCCACATTTTAGATAAAGCAATGCATCGGAAGTCTGCGGCTCTATTAAAAAAAAGCCCGCGAGTGGCGCGTGCGCGCCACTGTGAGCATATGCCTTCAATTACCGCGGCCGCGACGGCCGGGATAATTGAAGATATATGGTAACAGACACCAATAGGCCATGGGCGGAGCTACGCGACTGCCCATGGTCTATTGCGTGTTCTGTTTTCAAAGTACACGCATGCAAAGGCCAATGAAAATGGACCTACGAAATAACACGCACAAATTCCTAGGTCTATTTTCAAAACCCCGAGAAAAGGACTTTGGGCTGTGCGACCCTGCTGCGCAGTGTACGCTAGGCCCGAGACGTAAGGCAGCAGTCCTAGTAAGGGGTTTCATATAAACCACACATAGTAATGAACCAGATGTATCCAGATCGAACTGAGATGATTGATCACTTTGAATTTCCTTAGCAAACGGCAGTAAGAGCGCTCCTTCACCACAGTCAGTGCAATGGGACACAAAAAGAATGATATTGGACGTTCAACTACAGCCTCAGATGGAAACGATAGCCTGCAATCTCCTACCAAAAGAATTACAAGGAGCACTACTCTGCCCCAGAGCTCCAATAAAACCATCCAAGTCGCTTTGCATACTTTAAAAAAAGTGGGAGCCCCAGTACTACCCAGGACATGGTTCATGGCTGTCAAATGGATAAATCTCAGGACGAATCACCCACCAGTCCAGACATGCCCTTCCATCAGGTAATTAGCAACACAAAACAGAGCAGAAAGCTCTCCCAGCACCACTACCCACACACTCCTAAAAGAGGATTATTTCCAAGCCTGGCAACTTGGGGAGAGCAGGAAGCGGAAGTCTCTGTTCTTGCCACTGGGGCATCTACTGGTGACATTATATCCACACTCGAAGAAAAGGCGTTCGACTCCCCAATCGTCAGGAATCAGCAGGCAACATCGATAAATGTGGAATACACGCAAGTGAGAGTGGCACAAATCCACCAGACCGAAATCCACAAACAAAAAGGCCAGAACACAGAGCCTCTTATATCACCTCTTCCATCAGCCTAAAATGCTGTCTCACCTATAGCCAATTTATATTTAGAGTCTCCAGTGGCCGAAACTTTACTGACTTTTCCTCCAGAAACTGGACCTAATGACAGAAAGAACTCCCAAGCTAACCCCAATGTTGTTGGGAGTATTAGCGCTTCCACTCAAGCTTCAACGGGACACCAAGGCAGACCTTATTCAATCATATGGGATGTATGACGTTACAACGCATGCTTTTACATCGCATGCCTTTACAACGCGGTTTTTACATCGCATACCATTACAACGCATATCGCTTTTGGGTGTTGGATAGTGAATAGTTTAATTTACTATTCCAACTCCAGTCCCCGTGGACACTAGGCAAGGTTATTGGATAGTAAATTAACCTATTCCCTATCCTAGAGTGCCCCCCAGCGCAATGCGTTGTAATAGTTTGTAATAGTTTGCGTTGTAATGACCGACCGCGTTGTAATGGTAGTGCGTTGTAAAAGTTTCGTTGTAAAAGTTTCGTTGTAAGTGATGTTTCACAATCAAATTACCACCTACATGAAGGTCTACAAACAGCTCTCTCAAATGAAACTTACAGCTCTATAAGCAGAGCGCTGCTGTGGCAATCATCAAAATAGGAGGTCCAAATAAACCTCCTGCAATCAATAGCAGTTCATCCAGTTAATTTAACCACTAGGGTGGAAGACCTGGAAAATAGAATTGCTCAGTACCTCGATACCAAGCCCCCCATATGCTCCTGCTCAGCACTCATTAATAAGTGGGCCAATCTCCGCCTCATCTAGCCCAACACGTGGAGACCATCAATATCAGACAATACCACACAGACAATCTACTGCAAGAATCCCTAAGACTCCTGCCAGACCAGGTTCTCCTTCAGAGCATGAAACAGCAGCTGGAACATGTCCTACACCATTGGACAAATTCACCCAGGCAATTACAGCTATTTCACTACCGTAAACGGATGTCTTAATGCATCCTCAGTCAAGCACTGAGATGCAGATAAGAGCACAGAGCACGCAAGAATGGAAACAATACCCTGAAACACACAGCGAGTACAAGCCCAGTGCTAAGATCAGAAGTCTGTGCCCCAGGAACAGGAGATGCTCCAATTATAGACTCCACAACAAACGTCCATGAGGTGGCTCTTACCCCAAGATATCATATTCCGGGACAGCATGATATCTTGACCAGGAGCAATATTCTACACCTCTTTAAATATCTAGGGCCATATGTAGGTAATCTCTATTTACTGGTTCTTGAATACCGAATTGTACCGATTCAGTATTTAAGAATCGGTAAATAGTATGTAGGTAAAAATTTGGTATATTTTACGGATTCGGTAATATTCGGTATTACCGATTCGGTATTTACTGATTCTTTAATTCCTATTCATTCCTATGGTCCTGAAGGCCCATATTAATGAATGGGAAGCCATTCACTATTACCGATTCGGTAAATACCGAATCGGTAATAGGGAGAACATATTCAAGGGTGGCAGGTTGTCACATTGACACCCTGTTGCATCCCAGAATCATGAATGTGTGCACATGTGGCACACATACAAGACCTAAGGCAATGTATGTCTGCTGCATGGCACTTTTAAACAAGCATTGGAAATGCAATAGGTCTCGGATTTATTTGAGTTTGAGCTAATGGCATTGTAAATGGCAATGTCTTTTCGCCATGTGTTATGGAGTGTATGCATGTGGTGTGTAGTGGAATTATGTGGGTTGGAGTGGAATTGTAGCAATGGTGGCATGCTGCGCTTTAGATCTATAAGTTTAAAAGTAAAGTGCACCATACTGCGATTGCTACAATAGTTAATTGTGGATGCGTTAACAATTAATGTGTGCACTGATGACTGGTGGTGTGTGTGCCTGTATAAATTGTGCAGTGATGGCTGGTGGTGTGTGTCTCTGGTGGAAGCGTGCACTGCCGGCTGGAGGTGTGTGTGCCTGGTGGAAGCGTGCACTGACGGCTGGTGATGTGTGTGCCCGGTTAAAGCGTGCACAGATGGCTGGTGGTGTGTGTGCCTGGTGAAAGCGTGCACTGACGTCTGGTGGTGTGTGTGCCTGGTGAAAGCGTGCACTGATGTCTGGTGGTGTATGCCTGGTGGAAGCGTGCACCGATGGCTGGTGGTGTTTGTGCCTGGTGAAAGCGTGCACTGACGACTGGTGGTGTTTGTGCCCACTGAAAGCATGCACTGACGACGTATGGTGTCTGTGTCTGGTGAAAGTGTGCACCGGCGATGTGGTTGTGTGTGTGGTGGTGAGTGTGTGGTGGTGAGAGTGTTTGTGTGTGTGGTGTTGTGTGTGGTGTTGTGTGTGTGGTGGTGTGTGTGTGTGGTGTTGTGTGTGTGGTGTTGTCTGTGTGGTGTGTGTGTGGTGTGATCTTATGTGTGTGGTGGTATGTGTGTGGTGTTATGTGTGTGTGTGTGTGGTGGACTTAGTTCCAGTTTTCGTACCCTGCACACTCACACACTGCCCCTACACATTCACAGACTGCTCACCCTACACACTCACACAATGTTCACCCTGCACACTCACACACTGCTCACCCTGCACACTCACACACTGCTCACCCTTCACACTCACACAATGTTCACCCTGCATACTCACACACTGGTCACCCTGCACACTCACATATTGCTCACCCTGCACACTCACACACTGCTCACCCTACACACTCACACACTGCTCACCCTACACACTCACACACTGCTCACCCTACACACTCACACACTGCTCACCCTACACACTCTCACACTGCTCACCCTGCACACTCACACACTGCTCACCCTGCACACTCACACACTGCTCACACTGCACACTTACACACTGCTAGCACTGGACACCAACATACTGCTCACCCGGCATACTTACACACTGCTGGCCCTGCACACTCACACACTGCTCACCCTGCACACTTACACACTGCTAGCCCTGGACACCCACACACTGCTCACCCTGCACACTTACACACTGTTTTCCCTGCACACTCACACACTGCTCACCCTACACACTCACACACTGCTAACCCTACACACTTACACACTGCTCACCCCATACGCTCACACAATGTTCACCCTGCACGCTCACATACTGCTCACCCTGCACACTCACACACTGCTCACCCTACACACTCACACACTGCTCACCGTACACACTCACAGACTGCTCACCCTGCACACTCACGCACTGCCCCTACACACTCACACACTGCTCAGCCTACACACTCTCACACTGCTCACCCTGCACACTCACACACTGCTCACCCTATACACTCACACAATGTTCACCCTGTACACTCACACACTGCTCACCCTACACACACACATCTTCGCCCAGCCTGGGTGGGAGAAGAGGCTCCTAGCAGACGTAGCACTCTGATCCCAGCTCAGAAGGTGACTCGGCCTGCTGCACTTTCGCTTTCAGAGTCTGAGCCTGGTTGAGTCCAGAGCAGGGGGCGGAGTGGCCACATAAGGAAGATGGATATATCGCTCAAAATTGTAGACCGCCCAAAGCAACATTTGTGATACCTTAACAAGTCCTTTCTCTCGCAAACATTTTTTTGTAAATTTTGTACTTTCAAATATTTAAACATAGCTGCAGTTAATTTCTCTGATCTTAAATGAAAAACTCAATAAAAAGAAATCAAGGAACATTCGCAGTTTGCTGGCGAAAACAATAAATCAGGAGTAACAACGCGCTGTGGTGAATACAGCACTTTTAATAATAGTATGCTTTCGAATGCACACATGAACATACGAATAGTTTTTAAATTGTTCCAATGACCTGTTTTAAATTCCACTCTCTGTAATCCCTGGTGGTGACTGCTGTCGTGTCTCGATTGTAGCAGCTCCTGACAACTGCTATCTGCCTTCCAGTGCCTGCTGCTGTCCGCCAATGCATTCCTTCTGAGCGCTGCCATCTGCTCCAGATCAAAACTGCTGCGGTGGCCTACAGTCTCGCAGTAACCCTTCGGCTAATGGACGTGCTTTCCATTAATATCAACTTGTTTTTGATATAGCGCTTCATACCTCAGTGTTTGTCTTCTGTAAGCCGTCATTAACAGATGTTATGACAGTGCAGATGGAGAGCGTTTAACTGATTTAGCTGACACAATCAATTTCACACAGAGCTGCACAACTGAAAAAGTGGTTTCACTTTCTTCAGTATATACCTCTGACTGCAAAGGCATATCCTACAAACAAAATACTGGGAAAAAACGTTATCACCACCTCGGAGCAAAAGGCATCTTTTACTCTAAAAGTCTGTTGTGCTCTCAGTGTACGTTAATACATCACCGGCAATAGAGCAGCGTCAAAAGTGCAGTGCGCAGGCCAAATCAGCATCCGGTACCAACCTGGGTGTCCATCTTAAAACCAATGCTTCAAGCCATCCCCTGTCCATACAAGACACGGGGAAGGGGGGTACAAAGACATTATCTTCCAGTCACAAAGGCTGCCACAACGAAAGCTTGACAGGCATCATAATGCCTCAAGGCTTCCGGTGCAGGCCATTTCTGGATCTGAAGAGGATTTTTAGACCCATGCGTTGAGGGCTATGCCCTGTTTTGGAGCAAAGAAGGTGAAGTCATGGCTCGCTAAATGCAATTCTTTTGCAAGGTTAAATTCTTCGGCAATACCGACCTCCATGAGGCCTACTCCATGCTGCAACCCCTAAAGGAATGACTTGCGTGAATCATGGTGGATACAGGCAAACCTCCCAGTAGAAACATAATATTTTTTTCACATCTCCATTCACATTTAGCTTAACTTTCCCCACCCGGGGACCCAGCCACATTTTAGATAAAGCAATGCATCGGAAGTCTGCGGCTCTATTAAAAAAAAGCCCGCGAGTGGCGCGTGCGCGCCACTGTGAGCATATGCCTTCAATTACCGCGGCTGCGACGGCCGGGATAATTGAAGATATATGGTAACAGACACCAATAGGCCATGGGCGGAGCTACGCGACTGCCCATGGTCTATTGCGTGTTCTGTTTTCAAAGTACACGCATGCAAAGGCCAATGAAAATGGACCTACGAAATAACACGCACGAATTCCTAGGTCCATTTTCAAAACCCCGAGAAAAGGACTTTGGGCTGTGCGACCCTGCTGCGCAGTGTACGCTAGGCCCGAGACGTAAAAAGCACAAAATTGCTTTTTTGAAGGTTTTTGAAGGTTTTCGATATTTACCCCCAACTTGTAGTTGGTGGTAAATAACGAATCCTTAAATCAAAAATGCACTCACTTGAGTGCTCCCTACATAGGATTTAAGGATTCGGTAATTTACTGATTCCGTATTTTAAGGATTCGGTCATTTACCATTTCCTTAAATTACCGAATCGGTAAATTACTGAATCCTTAAATTCAGCCACCTACATTGGAAAAAGCTAAAAACCGGTCGGTAACGGCAAATTTACCGATTTTCGGCAGTTACTGACCGGTATTAAGCTACATACACATGGCCCCTAGTCACCCTGGAACAAATCCGTATGGAAGATCTGAATTGGGTCAGATTCATGAGACTCCAGAGGGACACTCATGGGGAATCCACTGTGGTGGGTCTGAAGCAGTTCTGGACGAATTGCGACAGCTTGCTGAGTGGGGCATAGATGTCCAGCTCCCGCCACAACCAAAATATCTGCATGTCCTAGCAGAGAACAATGGGGTTAGGGACACATGGTCCGTCTTGCGTGGGACCAACAGCCAGGGGGCCCATGGTAGCAGTTGGACTGGCTTCAAGGCTCCAATGGGTATTAGGATTGCATACCGTAACAACCATTGGGCCATAAACGCAAGTCAACTTGCTCCAGAACAAATAGGAACATCAAGAATGTGGCTGCACTATTCCCAACAGCCATGGACCTTGGCGCAGCTGAGCCGAGCCAAGGGGTGTAAATCCGACTTAGCAGCAACTGACTATAATCTCCTGCAACATCAGAGGGATCAGTAAAATCACAAAAGAGATAATACGAAGGAGTTTCTAGAGAAGGGCGACATATTATGCTTCCAAGAGACATGGGCTCTGTCTAGCACTCCATTGGCAGGGTACTAAAAAATATCACGTAGCAGCAACCAACAGAAACATCTTTGGTCGTCCATCTGATGGATTGTCATTCTTTATAAAACATGCCCGTGGTTTTCTGGTCATAGAAATTCAATCTACCACCCGAGGGATACAAGTCTTATTAATTGGATGCCTGAACTTAAATTCCCATCCGCTCCACCTCCTGATAATAAATTGTTACATCAATCCTGCTCAGACCACTATGAAAGACCATATGGATATGCTGACACGGACTCTTGAAGATTTACTAACCAAATATAAGCTGCATCAGGTAACCATAGTGGGGGACTTCAATCTGAGGGACTTAGACAAAGTGAACCCCCCTCCCTGGTGTAAGGTCTGGGCAGAACCCCTCTATGATCTCTTCAATAATCACAAGTTAAGCACTACTCACATATGTAAATGCAAATGTAAATGTTTTTGTACTTGTATAGCGCACAGCTACCCGCAGTGGGTTTCCCGGCGCTTGTACGAATACCGCAAGGGAACCCTTCCTGGCTTTCCCTGTGAAATGTCCACTCCTGGGCACCTCCATGGTGCAGACCAGGCATCCCTCGCATTGTGGGGGCCGTTGTGGAGACTAAGCAAGCTATTGCCCAGAGTTGCAGCGCGGGACCCATGATCAGAATAGGCGCTGAGGCGAGAATATCCGGTCAGGGGAATTAATGAGCCCGAGACCCGCAGAGGGGGGGAATCGAACCCTGGTTCCTGGCCAGAGCTCTGCATCGAGGTCTGCCTGCTCTAACCATTGAGCCACACTTCTCCACTATTGAGCCACACTTCTCCACTAACATACTAACGGAAGCATGTTTGACAGCTTGCCACCCAAAACCAACTGTCCGGAACATCTTGACAATCGACTACATTTTAGTTTGGGTCACAATCGAAGCCAGACTACAAGATTTCAAAGTAGAATATAGGGCTGAAAGTGATCATAAGCCCCTGAGAGCTGTGATTCAACTAGAAGTACCAACAGCCACCATCTTTCAACAAATAGGGGAGTCCAGAGGGGAAGAAAAGCATAAAGTCCTCCGGAGGATAAAATGGTTCGAATATATAGGAGAGAAGATGCAAGCTTAGCTGGGTTCGAAGCAGGAAAGCACCTCACCGCCCCAAGCAACTTCAGTAAAGGATTGGGAGAACATCCTGGAAGACCTCTAATTAAAACTGGGAAACCCTCAACATCAACGCCAATATATCAAGGAACCATCAATAGCAGTAAGCAAATGTCCCCCAAACAATATACTCAAAGATAAACATGTCCTCCGCAAGGCCCTAGATGCAAGGAAAAGAGGGGGCATACCAGCCGCAGGGCCGTCAGTTACAGCTCTAAGGGCAGCCTTAAGAAAGAAACAGTGGGAGCATAAACAGATATATATAGAGAAGGAATGGCTCAAAGTGTTCTCCCTGTTAAAGGACAAGAACCACTCTGGACTGTGGAGGCACATCAACCAGTTGAGTAGTGGGGTGGTGGAGCATGACTGGATAAAGCATGTAACACATCTATACTCGCCCACCTCCACCAACAAAGGCAGTCCCGAAGCGAGGTGCTGGGGAGAGGGGCAGAGCTGGATAAACAGTACAAATTTCCAACATCTGAGCGTTCTCTGTGATAATGTTCCCACAGATCAGACCACTTGGGAAGAGGAGCACAGCAGGTCACCAGGTTTAATAAACACCAACATGGTGATCACAAATGAGGAACGACTGACCCCAGGACCAAATGGATTACCAGCACCAGTATTCAAAACAGCGCAAGACTTTTGGGCAGCAATCCTAACTCCACTCTTTATCAATATTTTTATCACAGCAAAGACACCAGATTCTTGGAGGGGCTCCATAATCATCCCCACCTTCAAAAAAGGTGACCACCTGGAAGCCTTAAATTATAGGCTTATTGCCCTTCTCGCCCTTGAAGCAAATGCCTATGTCCGACTACTCCTGAAAGATATGAAGTCCTGGGTACAAGAAAAAGACATCATCCCCCTCTATCAGTCCAGCTTCAGGTCACAGTCATCGACTTTGGACAACATCATAGCGCTAGCTCACTTATCTGCTCTGGCGGTGAAGAAGAAAAGCTTACCACTATTCTGCTGTTTCATCGACTACGGCACAGCTTTTGACAAAGTGCACTGCACAAGGCTATGGTGGAAACTAGACAACTGAGGAATGCCATTCAAATGACATGCCAAATGATGTCGAGGCAATCAGGGTGGCCCCCCGACAGGCACTAAGGGATCCCAACCAGCTACTCAGAACTATCAAGTCCAAGCATTTTAACGTTCCGTATCAATGAATTTAAGTATAAATGAAATATGAGTAATATTGGCGATTGCACTATGCACCCAAATCGCTGTTGTTCTTTCTGTAAAGATTTTAATTAATCGATCAGTTAATAAAAAATTCCATGGTTTGGAGATGGCTGAAAATAAAAAGAGAGAAAATCAGGTTATCATTACACAAATTAAAGAAAATGAGAGATCATTAAAAATAGAATTGGAAGAAACAATCAGAGGTTGTTTTGAACTTGAACATGTGAATCAGTACAAAGAAAAGGAACTGATTTATTTGTCTAAAGAAATTACTAGATGTGCAGCAGTCGCACATAATAAATTGACAAATTTGCCCAGAAAATAGGAAGTCGATATTTCAAAAAGTATTCAATTTTTTAATAGTTTCAGGGTATAATTGGATGATGAATCTTTTGAGATAAGGCATTCTTCAGGAATTCGATTACACATCACTGAATTAGTAAAATGCCTTTGTTGATGGGGTGATTATGAGAATGAAGGGGCAAAGAAGACTGAAAAGAAAGAGAAAACAATAAGAGATAGAAGAAGCCACTTACAAACCACTGACCGGTTCTTTAGATGAAGGAGAAGCATCGGTGTATCCTTTTAGAGAAATACAGAGAGGAGCACATGTTCAGGTTCCTTGGAGCAAAGGAGATCTTGCAGCATTTATAAATAATTTGCCAAAATTGAGACAGGCCTGTACAGTGGTACACACACGTTGGCAGATTTGTTAACATTTCAAAAGTGTTGTGGATTGATTTGAATACATTTTTAACATTGTGGTGCTGAATGATTTGTGGGCAGAATGTAAAGTTGCTGTACAATGGACGCAAGCAGAGACAGCAAGAGATTCTCACACTAATGCACCACATACTGAGGTTATGGAGAAATACAAAACAGTGATCATATTTTCTGAAAGGCAAGGTTCCTCCAAAAGTATTGATTGAGTAAAGGTTAAAAGCACCTCACATGAGCTAAAAGAGTCAGGGCATGATTACTAGGAGCAGTTGCATTGGATGTTTCAACAGCACAGTAGAAGGGAGTATCCCGAATCCAGTGATATGGGATTTTTTGTATCTGAGTGTGTTATTGGGTGAAGGCCAGACATCAGTATACATATGAAACAGAGTGTGATTTGCTAGCAAGCAATGTCGTTGGATCAAATTCTGAGATATGTAAATTATTGCAGTGATGAACAAGAGATGAAGCAGAAAAAGCTTAATGAGAAATTTATGTTAGCTCAGGCGAAGCCTGCTCAGCAAGGTTTTCGGAATCAGTCATTTGTAGGAAATGTTGGAGGTATGCAAGGTGTTGGTTTACAAGCTGAAGCACAAGGTTCTGAAGGAGAAGTTGGTGTTTCATGGGATAGGGGTGTTCTGGTGGATCCGAATTCCTGTGCAGATGTCGCAACACTGAAGAAAATGTCCCCATGCCATATTTGTAAACAATTTGGGCATTGGATGTGGAAGTGTAGATTTGATCAGATAGAATGAACGGAAGTGTTCAAATGGAAATGCACATGCAAATGCCAATGCAAAAACAGTTTCCAAAGATGCAGGTTCTACAAGCCGAGATGGTCCCACAAAATATGGGAAACCCCAGATTGAATCTAAATCAGATGCCCAAAGCAAATCTAAATCTATTTCAGAATCAGAACAGAATTAAACCAATTCCTAATGCTAGACAATGACAGTTTTGGCCCTGACAATTCCCTATGATGGGGCCTGAGGGGGCAGGAAGAGTAGGTGCTTTGAACAGTATTGGTGGTAGGCCAGAGTGGACCATTTGTAGAAAGAGAAGTTTATGGCCACTAAGTGTAATTTTTTATTGAGGCAGGTGCTACCAGATCCACTGTTAGCTCAGCAGAAGTCCCAGACCTATTGCTCTCGGGAAAGAAGATCCAAGTTGTAGAAGTTTCATTTAAATTGATTACTAATCCAGTTTCAGAGTTTAGAAATAGGTTTGGTTGAAGAAAACCATCAGTTTTTCGTCGTGGTGCTAATGTTGTAACCCTGTTAGGGGGAGATTTATTGTATAAGTTAAATTGCACAATTTACTCTAAACCAGTTGACGTTGAGTTCCGGACACATGATGAAGGTGTGGAGTCTAAAATGACCCAACAATAAACAGCTGTGGTATTGTATCCATTGTTGACAGTGAAATTCCTGCCTCCTGTTTTAAAAGAAACAGTAAACCAAGAAGTATGTGATTTCATAGAAAACGATATGGGACTAATTAAAGGTGTAGAACCTGTCAAAATCAAAGTGAAACCTAATGTTTTGTATCTGAGAAAATCACCAAATAATTTGGCTCTAGAAACAATTACAGGAATAACTCCTGTGATTAAAGACATGCTGAGAAAAGGGATTTTGAGAGAAATTGTTGGAAGCCCATTCAGCTCGCTAATCAAGGGTGTACAAAATCCCATTGGTAAAAATCAGATTGTGCAGGACCTCCAAAAGATGAACAACATTGCTGTTCCATGTTCCCCCGTGGTACCGAATCCAGCCACCATTATTTTTAAAATTTCATGTACTGCTGAGTGGTAAGTGGTAGTCAACTTGTATCAGGATTTCTCTTCTATTCCATTGCATGAGGACAGCAAGTACCTCTTCTCCTTTGTGTTCAGATGCAGAGGTTTGGCATGGTGTCGAGATCCACAGGGGTTAGCAGAGAGCGCATCCCTTTTTTTACCAGATCTTGAAATGAATCTGGAGCTCCTGTAGATGCCTTACAGATCAGTTCTTGTGCAACACATTGATGACATACCTGTGGTATCCGATACATGAGAAGCTTGCAGACAGGATTCAATAGCCCTTTTAAATCACTTTGCGGAGAATGGACATAAAGTGTCCTCAGGTAAACTGCAATATTGTCAAAAAGAAGTCCAATATTTGAGACATATAATTGAGAAAGGAGCGATAAAGGTGTCACTAGAGGGAGTGGAGGACATTTTGCAAATGAGGCCACCTATAACTCAAAGAGAAGTCAGAATGTTTTTGGGACTGGTTTACTACTATAGCCAGTGGATACTTCATTATTCCCCTGTGGCTATGCCTTTACTTAGGCTGACACAAAAAGATGTTCCTGATCCGCTTCCTGATTACAGTAAGATGTTTACATTGTTGTGAAGTGAGATGGAGGGCTATGCTCTCTCAGTATTTGCCCAGATGCATGGAGATTCACAAGAACCTGAAGCTTCTTTTCAACCACCTTTACCCCTTTAGCCTCATGACTGCCAACCTGCCTTGGTTGGAGTCAGCAGGGAGAGGTATGAGAGTATAGTTATGGGAAACTCCTTTAACAGTTATAGTCCCTCACTCTGCGGAGATTTTGCTTAAATCAATCAATCAATCAATTTGTAAAGCGCACTACTTACCCGCTAGGGTCTCAAGACGCTGGGTGGGGAGGGAGGGAGCTGAAACTAGTGGTCGAAGCGCCAGGTCTTGAGCAGACTTCTGAATGCCGGGAGGTCTGTGGTCTGTCGTAGGAGGAGGGGGAAGGCGTTCCAGGTCTTGGCGGCGCAGTGGGAGAAGGATCTGCCCCCGGAGGTGGTTTTGTGGATGCGTGGGACGGCGGCCAGGGAAAGGTCGGCAGAGCCGAGTATCCTGTTGGGTACGTAGAAGGAGAGTCTGCTGTTGAGATAGGCTGGGCCGGTCTTGTGGAGTGCTTTGTGTGCGTGGATCATGAGTTTGAAAGTGATTCTTTTGTCGACGGGGAGCCAGTGTAGATCTCTCAGGTGAGGGGTGATGTGGTCTCTGCGTGGGACATCTAGGACCAGGCGTGCGAAGGGGTTCTGGATTCTTTGGAGTCTGCTGTTGAGTTTGGACGGGGCTCCGGCATAGAGGGCGTTTCCGTAGTGGAGTCGGCTGCTGATGAGGGTGTGGGTGACTGTTTTCCGTGTGTTTGTCGGGATCCATCTGTAGATCTTGCGGAGCATGCGGAGGGTGTGGAAGAATGAGGAGGAGACTGCATTGACTTGGTTGGTCATGCTGAGCATAGAGTCGAGGATGACCCCTAGGTTGCGTGCGTGGTTGGTCGGTGCTGGGGGTGTTCCCAGGGATGGAGGCCACCAGGAGTTGTCCCACGCCGAGGGGTTGGGCCCGAGGATGAGGATCTCCGACTTGTCCGTGTTCAGCTTGAGCCTGCTTGCCTCCATCCAGTTGGCGACGGCCTTCATACCCTGGTGCAGGTTGGATTTGGCGATGAGGGGGTCCTTGTTGAGGGAGAGGATCAGGTGGGTGTCGTCGGCATAGGAGAATATGTTGAGGTCGTGTAGTCTGGCGATGCGAGCGAGGGGAGCCATGTAGACTTTGAACAGCGTCGGGCTAAGGGAGGATCCCTGCGGGACGCCGCAGATGGTTTTGGTGGTACCGGATTGGAACGGGGGAGGAGGACTCTCTGGGTTCTGTCCATAAGAAAAGAGCTGGTCCAATCCAGGGCTTTGTCTCGGATCCCTGCGTTGAAGAGGCCTGTGCGAAGTGTGTGATGGCAGACGGTGTCGAAGGTGGCGGAGAGGTCCAAGAGAATGAGGGCTGATGCCTCGCCGTTGTCGAGGAGGATTCTGATGTCGTCTGTGGCGGCGATGAGGGCTGTCTCAGTGCTGTGCTTGCTGCGGAAGCCAGACTGGGAGGGGTCCAGGATGCTGTAGTCTTCTAGGTAGCGGGTGAGCTGGGTGTTGACGGTCTTTTCAATGACTTTTGCTGGGAGCGGGAGCAGGGAGATGGGCCAGAAGTTCTTGAGGTCGCTCGGGTCCGCCTTGGGCTTCATTAGTAGGGCGTTGATCTCGGCGTGCTTCCAGCTCTCAGGCAGAGTGGCGGTTTCGAAGGAGAGGTTGATAAGTTTACTCAGGTGGGGTGCGATGAGGCTGTTGGCTTTGTTGGCGATGTGGTGGGGGAGAGGGTCCGAAGGGGAGCCTGAGTGGATGGTGCTCATGGTCTTGATTATGTCTTCGGTGCTCACGTTGGTCAATGTGGTCAGAAGGTCGTGGTCGGTGGGGTTGGATGTGTTCGACATAGTGGGGTTCGTTGGGTTCATCTGGGGGTTGAAGCTGTTGTGGATGTTGGTGATTTTGTGGTGAAAGAAGGCGGCGAGGGTGTCGCACAGGGCTTGCGACGGCGGGATGTTGTTGGTGCAGGGGCTGGGACTGGAGAGTTCCTTCACGATGTTGAAGAGCTCTTTGCTGTTATGTGCATTGTTGTCGAGGCGGTCTTTGAATGAGGCTCTTTTGGTGGTCCTGATGAGGCGGTGATGGTTGCGACTGGCGTCTTTGTGGGCTGCGTGGTTGGCGGGTGTTTTATCGCTGAGCCAGATGTTTTCGAGTTTCCAGCAGGTGTGCTTGGAGGCCAGGAGCTCCGGGGTGAACCAGCTGGCTCTCTGGCTGGTGTCTCTGCTGGCAGGTAGTCGCACTGGTGCTACGGTGTTGGCGCAGTTTTCCATCCAGAGTCTGAGGGTCGGTGGGGTTGGTCGGTGGATTGATTGCGAGGTGATTATCCAGCAATTCCTTGGTTACTTTGCCCCAGCATCGGCGGGGGATCTGTGGGGTGCGGTGGTGAGTGATGGGTGTCTGGAAGGTGAAGCGGATGCAGTGGTGGTCGGTCCAGGGAGGCGTGGCCGAAGGCGACGTGTGGGCTGGAGGAGAAGATGGCATTGAGCGTGTGGCCGGCGTTGAGGGTCGGGGTTGTGACGATCTGTTTCAGTCCGAGGGTGGCGAGGTTGGCGACCAGGGTGGAGGAGTTGCTGTTGTGGTTGTTTTCCAGGTGGAAGTTCAGGTCACCGAGCAGGATGTAGTTGGCAGAGGTCAGTGCGTGTGTGCTGATGAAGTCGGTGATGGAGTTGCAGAATTGGGGGCGTGGGCCAGTTGGTCTGTAGACGAGGGTGCCTCTGAGGGTGGTCTTGAGGTCCATGTGGATCTTGAAGTGCATGTGTTTGGCGGTGGTGAGGGTGTCGTCGGTGTTAGTGGAGACCTTGATGGTGTTCTTGTGGATGATGGCGATTCCTCCTCCGATGGCGCGGTCACTGTGGGAGATCTTGTATCCATCGGGGATGGCCATTGTGATGTCTGGGGCGGAGGTTTCGTTCAACCAGGTCTCGGTCAGGAAGGCGATGTCTGGTGATGTGGTGGTGATTAGGTGCCAGAGCTCGACGGCGTGCTTGCGTGCGGGGCGGGTGTTGAGCAGTTGGTTGGATCCCATTGCTGTTGGTACTTTGGCATCATTGGTGCAGGTGAAGGTGCAGTTTCGGCAGGTGAAAGGGCCGTGGGTGCGCCTGGGGGTGGCTTTGTAGCAGTTGGAAGGCCGTCCATGGTTGAGTGCAGCGAGGGTGTTGGCGTCGTAGTGGAGTCTTGCTTCGTCCCTAGCGTGGGGGCCAGGGATTCTGGCACTGGCGCGGTCCAGGCACGGACGGGCGCAGACAGGCTTGCCTTAGGCGCGCCTTCGGCGTGCCAGCGGCTGGCCCACTGCGTGGCCGCCATATAAGGGGAAAGTGGGGAGGGAGGGTCAGCTGGGAGCAGGGAAAGAGGGCAGCAAATGGGCATGGGGCGGGGCCGCAGGAGAGGCAGCGGCGGGAAGGAAAATGGCAAAGAAACGGCGGAGGAAGAGTGAGGCCAGGGAATCAGGCAGGCCCGCTCGGCGGCAGGGGGCAGCAGGCAAGGCTGGCAGGCAGAACGAAAACTCAGTACATGACTAACAATAGGCTCACTAGTTATAAGCAGAAGTTAGTTTCAAAGGAAAATGCTTTTTAAAAGAGATGTCAGATTCAAATCCCTTCAACACTTTTACCTGTAAATGAGGATTTCAGTGATAATGTTGTGAATGATTGTCTAGATGTCACGGACATATGAGCATGCCAATTCTATTAATAAAAGATGAACTCTTAATTGAGCCTGAATATGTCATATGGCGTATGGTTCGTGTTTGAAAAATCATGAAGGTACCCTGAGACCAGCATAGGCTGTCTGCACTATTTAAGAAAATGTAGAAGCTACATGGCTTTGAATGCCCAATTCAGAGTGATTATATTTACAGATAGTCAGTATGGCTTTGGTGTGGTCCATGATTTTGGTCAGTTATGGTCACAAAGAGGTTTCATAACCTCTTCGGGAACCCTGATATGAAATGATGATTATGTACAAAACCTACAGTTTCAGGCAGAAGTGGCAGTGGTTAAATGTGCAGATCACAGGAGTGGCAAAGGGTATGTCACAATCGGAAACAGATGTGCTGATGAAGTTTCAGAATATTGTACACTTGTGGCCTGCACAGTTAATGGGGCTTACACAAATGAGTTGAAAGAAGACACTGCTTTTTTGATGTTGTTGTCACTAGCTGATACATGAAAAAAAAACTTAAAGAATTGCAGGAAAACATTTTAGAATCAGTATTGCAAAGTTGTATCACAGCAGGATGTGAGAAAAATGCATATGACATTTGGATGTCAGCATATGGAAGGCCAGTGTTTCCAGACAGCTCAATATTTCCCATGACCAGAGATTTCCATGGTTCAACACACTTAGAGAGAGATGCAATTTTGAGGCTGTTCAGACAGAATTAATGTAATCATAGATGAGTATGCTTGCAGAGGAATTATGCCATTGAATTGTGACATGGCAACAGATGAACATAGGGAAAAGAAAACCAGTAACATTGAATAATGTATGGAGATCAGGTGGTTCCTTCAACAGGATGCAAATGTAAGATATCAAGATGACTGTGTGCAGCGGGTTGAGATATGTTCTGGTGCATTTTCTTTTGATGGCTGGAAGCCTACCCAACACAGAAAAATGACAGTCTCACTGTAGCTCACCTGTTGTTGCATCAGTTAATACCTAGTAACAGCTTACTGGTTTCTATAGAGACAGATCGTGATACTGATTTCGATAATGAGATCCTAACAATGATTTGTGAAGCATTACAGATTGAGCAGAGATTACATTGTGGCTATCAACCAGAGGCTTAGGGAATAGTTGAAAAGCTCAACGGAACAATAGAGTCCACATTGGCATCCATTTCAATGAAATGGTCTGATGCTTTGTCTTTGGAGCTGGTAAATCTCTGGAACATTCCTGAAAGAAAGACTGGGTTATCTCCTCACATGATATTGATAGGGTGTGCAATGAGATTGCCTATTGTGCTTGCAAATGCTTTTTTGAAACATTACGGATGAAATTATACTTGAGTACTGCAAAGGGTTGACTGGTGTGGTACGTTCATCCTCTCACTAAGTTGTAGCTACTACATTAAAACCTGCATGAAGAGCAGTTCCATGACCTCCAACCCTGCAATTGGGTAGTTGTCAAGAAACACATTTAGAAGACTTGTGTGGAACAGAGATGGAAAGGCCCCTACAAGAACTTCCTCATAGTGAACACGGCAGTTAAGTGTGCCGAAGTACCAAACTGAGTTCATGTGTTGCACAGTCGAAGAGTAAGAAATCCGTATGAAGAAATACTGTTCTATGAACCAGAACCGAGAGCACTAGTGACAGAACAGTCACAAGCTATACCAGGAACAAGGAGTGATACAGCAAGAGAGACAACAGCGAGGAGGAGAGAGTGGTGAAGAACGACAAGCAGCAGCCCCAATTCGGGTTCCTGTAACTAAACAAAGTGGCATTGTAGTATCTAAAGAAAAAGAAGAAACAAAAGCTCAACCTGAAGAAGCAGTTGAGACAGCACCAGAACAACAAGAAGATCTGGGTGGAGGAAGAATTGCTGGAACAAGAAGAGTCATCTGCAATGCTGAATGGCCAAGAAACTATGGTCACCGAAAACTGAGATCGAGTGTATGAGTAATCCGCATACTGCAAACACTGTTGAGGAGACAGAGTCACGCTATATTAGTTACACTGAAGAAGATCTACCAACACCAAGGAGATCAAAAAGAGCATGAGTGCTTTGTTAAAGGTATTCTGCACCTGAATAGACTTACTACATGTATCAAGTGTTAAACACACCTATATCAGATTTGGGTGACTTTTGGGTGGCTGGGCGGCTATATAAACACAGTGGCTGGATGTATTTAATTTTTCTGTATATTATAATTTGGCATATAGATAAAGAGATTGTTAAAAGTATAGGTCAGGATGTGCCGGTCTATTAGTAACCCATATTAGTTTGTTCTGTCTTCCAGAGGATCCTCCCCTCGGAATGGCATCACCCGAAGTCTCAAAGAAATGAGACAAAGTAGCGGTAAGTATAAGTCACAAAATACTTCTTTCCTTTTCCATCACCACACCATTAGGTGAACCTTCCCAGCTGAAATGGGGCTTGGTTGGGAGCAGTTTGTGCCTGGGGATGAACACAGTGTGCACCTCATTGGTTTGTGACTATCAGTCTAACATCAGCCCTATTCATGCAGACCGTGACTCTCCTCCCCTTTTAGTCAGAGGTAAGCATATAAACCAGGTTTAACCTCACCAGGAATTAAGGTCTTATGTTCCATTGCTCCCCTCTCCAAAGATTGGTGCCCATATACTGGCGGTTGATA
The DNA here is from genome assembly GCF_964261635.1 of Lissotriton helveticus. Classification (NCBI taxonomy): domain Eukaryota; kingdom Metazoa; phylum Chordata; class Amphibia; order Caudata; family Salamandridae; genus Lissotriton; species Lissotriton helveticus. The sequence goes on along the minus strand of NC_136057.1, from coordinate 2,012,029,071 downwards.
GGTCCAGAACACTGGTCTTTAAGGCGTGCAGGGTGAGTTGGTCAGTGATCCAGGGACCATTGTTAAGATCCTCCTGATCGGCACATAAAACAACAGTGCTCCCCCCTTGTGCTGAACCCCACACTGTGACCCTTCCTACTCCCCTTCCAACCCCCCGAAACAAACCCCCTTTCCCTCTGACACTCACCCGCTCTACCGCAACTCTCCTGAAATGCATTGACTCTCCAGTGGCGTCCACCTCTCCTCTCTCCGGGAGTCAGGGGTCCCATCCAAGCCGTCAGTGTCTTCCAATGCGTCGGTTGCACTGGATGGCTCCTTGATTTGTTGCTCCTCGGTTTTGCCATCTTCTCTTCTGGTTCTCCTCTCGCTCACCATGCTTCCTGTGGAGTCATCCTTTTCTCCTCCTCTTATTCAGGATTGGTCCTGGATAGCGATAATTCGGCGTCTCTGCCCAAAGACATGGTAGTCATTTGTTAGTGTTGTTTGTTTCTTCCCTGTACTAATCCTTTTTCTATTTCCACTTTAGGTTTTCCGGTGGTTTCTGGCATCAGCGGTGTTGACTCAGTGCCAAGCACAAGTTAAGTAGGGGGGTCAGGCCTGTTTCCTCACATTCCTCTTCCCTTACTTTCTTACTAGTAAGAAACAGTTCCTAGGGTTACCTTGACAAGAAGTTCATATTCGCCTGGTCTGTTCCTTTCCTGTGAAAGATCTGGAAGCATAATGGCTGTAAGGCCGAAACCAACAAAATGCTCTTTCATTGTTGCCTTTGTTGGAATCCATCCCCTCAAGTGGCGCATGATCCATATGAACTCTCGACCTTCCGGATAGAAATGCAATGTTTCAATGGCCCATTTAATGGCTAATGCCTCACTTTCCTTCACTGTGTAGTTCTTCTCTCTGGGGAATGGTTTCCTGCTAATGTATATCATTGGGCGTTCCTCTCTCTTCCCATCTCTCTGTAACATCACTGCCACCAGACCCCTTTGGGATGCATCTGTTTGCAAGAAGGAAGGTTTAGTGTAATCAGGGATGAATAAAATCGTCTTGGAGATGAGGATCTGTTTCATTGTATGGAAGCCCTTCAGGACTTCTGGAGAGTGTTGTTGTATCTCTAAGTTTTTGGGGATTTCTTTAGTAAATCAATTCAAGGTGCCGTAAGCTGTGACAAGTAGGGAATTAATCACCGATAGTACCCAAGGAGACCTGAAAAAGCATGGAGATTTCATTTGTTTTTAGCCAAGGGAACATTGGTAATGTCCATGAATTTCTGTAATTAGGGTCGTATGTTATCTTCCCCCAGAAGAAATCCCAAGTACTTAATCTTCCTGGCTGATAAGTGGCTCTTGGTAGGGTTGATCTTCAATTTGCCTGCACCCAGGGCTTGTACAATGGTTTGTAGATGTTGTAAGTGTTGGTCCCATGAAGAACTATATATAATTATGTCATCTATGTAGGTGGCAGAAAATTGTTTGAGTGGTTTGAGTATAGTGTTTATCATGCGCTGGAAGGTTGCTGGGGTCATTTGGAGACCAAAAGGCAACACAGTAAAGTAATATAAACCTCCTGCTGGAGTAGAGAAAGACATCTTTCCCTTGTCCTGTTTACTAAGGGGTACTCGTTCTGTTTACTAAGGGGTACTTACAGAGATCCAGATCCATGTACTAGGCCTCTTCCAATCTCTCAATTTCATCTACTCTTGGTAGCAGGTAGTTGTCAAATTGTGATATCTTATTCACCTCTCTAAAATCGATGCAAAACCTGATGGCCAATCAGGTTTCAGGACCAGTGCAATCGGGGAATTCCGTTTACTAATGGATAGTTCAATGACACCCACGCGTAGCATTTGCTTTACTTCCTGTTCAATGGTGTCTCTTCTGGCTTTGGGTATGCAATATGGTTGAAATGGTACAATTTTCCCAGTGCGAGTATTAATTCGGTGGTCCAACAGGGTGGTTTGACCCAGTATCAGGGAGCAGTCATTCTGAAGGGGTTGAAGTAGTTGGGTCAACTTCTGCTTTAGTTTAGCTGGGAGATATGGATCTACGCTATACATATACTAGAGCGTGTCTTTTTCTGAACACTATAAGCGCAGGTACCGGACCTTCCCATTTTTTCAGGAGATGAATGTGATAGATTTAGGTCATTTTTTAGTTGGGATCTATTAAATCAGATAGGTAACAGAAGTAACCTTTACTGTGATCACATAGGGGCCCTGCCATTGTCTTAACAGTTTGTGATCGGAGGAAGCCATCATCAAGAGGACAAGATCCCCTACATTTGAAGGACATTTCCTTAGCTTTTTTTTTATCATATTGATTCTTTTGTGCCTGTTCCATACTAGATTTGGCTATGCATCTGATTTGCCCAAATGGGTTTTGAGGTTGATTAGGTACTACAACATGGGGGGTGGTTGTCCCTATCTTTCTCTTTCTCCCACTCTTCTTTGGCCATGTCCAATAGGGAGCATGACTGCCTGTCACATAGGAGCTTGAATAGGGAAAATGTCATACTTTGTTAACAGCTTCCTGATCAGCTCATAAAATAAGAGTGCCCCACCTCCTTGTGTTCAACGCCACACCGTGACCTGTCCTACTCCCCTTCCAACTCCTCCCCAATCAAGCCACCCGCTACACCGCAACTCCTCTGAGTTGCAGCAGCTCTCCAGCGTCCTCCAGAAGCATCCACCACTCCTCACTCCAGTAGTCAGGGATCTCGTCTTCCAACAAGTCCCTGCCTAGACGGCTCCTCGTTTTCATTGCTCCTTGATTTCTCCATCTTCTTTTCCGGTTTTCCTCTCACTCTCTGTCCTTCCTGTGGAGACATCCTTATCTCATCTTCTTCAGGAATGGTCTGGGCTAGTGTCAACTCCGCCTCTTTGCCCAAAGACATGCTAGTCCTGTGTTAGTGTGGTTTGTTTCGTCCCCATACTAATCCTGTTTCCATTTCCCCTATAAGTGTTCCATGCTTCTGGCTTCAGAAGTGTGGACTTGGGGGCCAAGCACAAGGTCAGTAGTAGGGGCCAGGGCATGTTTCCTCACAGTGACCCAAATTCAGAACTGTATGAGCCCCCATTACATCACACTGAGAGACAATTTGAGAATAAAGCTGGTTGAAAATATTTCCAAAAAGAAATGAAAAAGTTTGAGAGACATTATTAAGTGAAATATTTCCAAAAAGACAATGCATTTTTTTTTGTTTTTAGAAGATTTCTCTAGGCCCAAGTTCTGAAGAAGAGTAGGAATACTGTTTTGAAGAACACTAAGTAGCTTTGATGATTTCTATACAAAGCTTGCTGTAAATATAAAGCTAATATAACAAATTGTTTAGGAAAAGACTATTTGAAGGAAAACTAACTACAAAAGAAACTGCTCCAAATAATCTGAATTGAATGCTGAATTGTTACTGCTGTGCTTTTGCTTAACGATCTGATTACTGAAAAACATGTGCTGCCTAAATAGAAACAGATGCAAGAATATTATGGGTATTGAGCAAGGAGATCAGGGAAACATGGCGGCAGCAAGGGAGCTGCCGTAGCGCTCCCGTAGTCCAGGTGCTTCTCCGAGTGTCTGGCAATGACCCCGGGGTCTTTCCGTTGGGTTTTGTTCCTCTTTTTGCAGAGCTCCGAAATGTGGTTCTGCCCAGGCGGGTGGCGGATTCTGCCGGCGCCGTGCTTCAGAGTAGCAGAGGAGGAGGAGCCTTGGCCCTGGAGTTGTGGCGTTGCGGAGTACTGTCCTGCCGCTTGCTGAAGGCTTCGAGTGCGGCGGACCTCTGGTGAACGGACTCAGTGGGATGTAGCGCTGTAAGCTTATGTGACACTGCAAGGTATCGGACAGTTTGCCCTCCCGCCTGGTACAGCGGGGAACCCCTGGGGGGACTGGGGACCGGGGATTGTGAGTTGTTAGAGCTGAGCTGAGCAGGCTGTAAGGAGTTGTGGGCCATAGTGAGGTGCCAGTGTACCTTGAGAAAGGGTTTTTTCCCTTCCTCCTTCCTCCTTCCACCTTTTTCTCGGCAATCGGCTGCCTGTCCTGGGCATTCATGTGCTGGCTAGAGGGATTGGAGCTGTATTTGGCGGACTTGACGGTTTTCCTTAGACCTCAGAGCGTCCTTCCAGGGCTTCCAGGACTACAGCAGGGTCTCTTGCACTGGTATTCAGCCAACCTGGAGTTGAGAAGGGGGCGCAAGATCCGGAGTCTTCTCCGTGAAACACGAGGGCGTTCCTCTGCGGTTGAGGTTAGCGCGGTAACAACTAGGAGGCGGAAGGAGGTGGGGGGTTCCACGGTTAAGGTGAGTGGAAGTCCTAACCAGCCGTCAGAGTTGCAGGAGCTGGTTCAAGGGCAGGAAGAGCGGAATTTAGCCCTCGTGTCTGCGATTACGGAGGTTAGGGGCAAACAAAGGGCTAAGCGAGAGGGCAAATTTAACTCTGCATTTACGGTACCATAAGGCCTTGGAGGTATTGTGAGTAGGGTCGAACCTCAAGTCGATACAGCTGATACTGTATGTAGTTTTAAGGCTCCCCTTCTTCCACAGGCACTTAAGGGCTCTAGCGCTACTAGCGCCTTCTGAACGCAGGGTTTGAGTCCTGAGGTTAGCTGCAGCACTAATAAAGCGTCTTCTTTTCTGTGTGCGGAAGTTAAAGCCAAACGTTCTAAGGGGGGTAAGTCAGAAAAGCTCCCAAGGCCTCTATGGGTGTTAAGGCTGCTACTCTTGCTCTGACACAGGGTTCAAAGATAACACCTTCTCTTCGATCATATTTTAAGGCTGTTCCTCAGGTTTTGGATCTAGCTAGAGAGTCAGGTTACTTCCCCCCCGGCCTCAATCTTTTCTACTCCTTTTTCTCTGCTTGTTTCTGCCTCTGTCTGTTCGTTTGGGACAGATTCGGCGATTTCCATGGAGGGAGGCCTTTTAGATATGAGCAACATGGCTGCAAGTACCGAGTTACAACAGGTGGTATTAAAGGGAACGCCGATTGATAGGAACTCCAATGTGCAGCCTGAGCCGGGAGAACTGATATTAGAATCTGAATCCAATTTGCTAGGGCAGTCCGCCGCTCAAGTTAATGACTTCCAACCAAAACAGCAACAACAACTAAAGCTGAAAATAGAGGGAAAAACATCAGTAGAGATTCCAGTGCAAGTAGCGGTAGCAGCTAACTCTGAGTAATTTATTTATTTATGTATTTATTTATTCAAAGTTTTACATAGCGCGAACAAGATCTTTGCAGATATCAGAGCGCTTTACAGAAACAAGGGGTCGGGGCAACAAGAGGGTGATTAAACAAACTATTGGGTACAATATAGTAGTCGGTAATAAGTGAGTAGCAAAATAGGATAGCAATCATGTAAAAAATATAATACCAATAAACAATCAGGTAACCAATAATACAAAAACGGTGCAAAGTATTTGATCCAACAACAATAGAGTTCAGGTGAACTTGGCCATAAGGATGGCTTTTATCCTTTCTTAAAAAATGCAGAGGAAGAAATAAGCCTGGTTTCAGGAGGGAGTGCATTCCAGATCCTGGGTGCCATTACTGAGAAGGAGCGTTTGTATGTTTTTTCCTTCCGGAATCTTCGAGGTTTCAGGAGGAGATTTTTTGTACTTCTGTTGGATCTCGAGCCTCCTGATATAGTCAGCTTTTGAGTGAGGTAGTTGGGTGACTTGTGGTGTACGGCCGAGTGTGTCATACAGGCAATTTTCAGCTGTATTCTGGCTTCAAAAGGCAACCAGTTCAGGGATTTTAAATCAGGGGATATATGCGAGTGTTTTCTTGACCCAGTGATGAGTCTCGCGGCAGCGTTCAAGGAGGCTCTTAGGGGTGCGGTTGTTGATAGGAGGAGTCCGCTGAGAGCCACAATTCCGTAGTCTGTGCGAGGGATGACTAAGGCTTGTACAGCAGTTTGGAAGTCCTTAGCTGGGAAGAAGGGTTTAAGTTTCCTCAAAGTGTTGATTTGGAAATTAGCTCCTTTAGTTGCTTTGCTAATGTGCTGCTGCATGTTGAGGTTGGCGTCAAGTGTGATACCTAAGGATTTCGCGGAATCCACGATGGTGGGTTGGACATTGAGCGCAGTTAGGTGATTGAGCCAGATTTGGGTGTTGGCGATTTTCGCCGGAGGTGAGATCAGAAGGAACTCGGTTTTCAGAGCATTTAGTTTGAGGTGATTATCGGCCAACCATGATTGGGTGTTTCTGAGTGTGGAATTCAGAAGTTTGATGTCTTCCGGGGATTGTAGCTTGAGGTAAAGTTGAGTGTCATCGGCGTACATATGGAAGTGTACATTAGATGCTTGAAGCAAGGTGGTGAGTGGTTCCATGACGAGGTTGAACAATGTGGGGGATAGGGAAGATCCTTGTGGGATGCCTAAAGTTACAGGCACAGATGAGGACAGCACGTTGTTGATCTTGAACTTCTGAAACAGGTTATGTAGGAAGGAAGTGAACCATTTGAGAACAGTCCCAGATAAACCCATTCTGGTATTTAACAGCTCCAGAAGGTTCTCATGTTTGACAGTATCAAATGCTGAGGAGAGATCAAGAAGGATGAGGAGGCAGGAATCATTGCGATTAAGGATTTGGAGGGCGTCATCAATTATGTGCGTCATAGTCGTTTCCGTACTGTGTTTTGCTCGGAAGCCTGATTGATGAGGGTTGAGGAGGTCAAACTGATCAATGTGTTTTGTCAGTTGGAGTTGTATGCATTTTTCCAGCAGTTTGGCCAAGGTGGGGATATTGGTGATAGGGCGGTAATTGTTTAGGTCAGCCGGGTCAGCTGTAGGTTTCTTGAGTATCGGCGTGACTTGCCCCACCTTGAGGGAGTCTGGGATGAGTCCTTGTTGAAGGGAGCTGTTAATGATTTTAGTCCAGAGTGGGAGGAGCAGTGGGTTGATGTCTTTAATAGCATTAGCAGGTAGGGGGTCTGAGAGGTGATTAGAGGGCTTCAAGGTGCCGAGCAGTTTGTGAATTGTTTCTTCAGAGTAGGTGTCGAAGGATGTCCATGATGCGTTGTTCTTAGGTTGAGTGGTAGTCATGCTGATGGGGCTGGAGAATCGGCTTACATCATTGAGGAGATCACTTCTTATGTTGTCGGTCTTTAGCTTAAAGAAAGCAGAAAAGTCTTCACAGTGTGGAATATCGCTTGTTGTGCTGTTTGATTGTAGAGGTTGCATCTTGGTTTGAGTTTTGACTAGTTCGAACAGTTTTATTGGTCGGTTTTTTGCTTGGTCCAGCTGGAGGCTAAAGAAGTCAGATTTCGAGCTCTTGATTTTCCTAAAGTAGGCATTTCTCTTGTTCTTAAGCGTTTTAAGGTGCGGTGCTGAGGGGTCAGATCTCCAGATGCGCTCTGCCATTCGCATAGCACGCCTGTCTTCATTGAGTCTACCATCATACCAAGGGTTCAAGTTCTTGGTGGAGACTCTCTTCAGTTGCAGGGGGGCAGCTTCGTTGATTATTGAGGTCATAGAGTCGAGGTAGAGGTCGGTCAGTGTTTGAACATCATTAAACTCATTTGAGTCTCCACTGGGGAACCAGACTGCAGATGCGGATTGTGCTGATTCTATACACGAGGGAAGTATTGGGGATTCCTCTGACAATATGTTAAAATCAATGTTCTTATCCTTGACTTCGGATATAAAAAAAGGGTTTGAGGTCTCCGCTGGCAATCAGGCGGAAATAAGGAGCTTTTGTGAGTCGCTAGACAATAAAGTTGATGGCCTCAACTCTAGAACCACAGCCCTCGAAGAAACAGTGGCCAGACTTTCACTTTATTTGGACCAGGCCAAGGTTGACATTGCCACAATTAGAAAAGAGGAGATCGATCTCTCGGATCGGATGGAGACGTTAGAAAGTAATGCTCGACGCAGTAATTTGCGGATTCTGAACATACCGGAGGGAAGTGAACGCTCAGACACTAAGCAATTTGTCATCAAGCTATTAAGGGAGTCCTTGGAGCTTCAGCAAACAGAAGAACTCTTGAGTGGGGAAATCCAAAGGATCCATAGCGACCCTTTTAGGAAAAGTCCTCAAAGAACTAAGCCAAGGAAGATACTTGTGAACTTTCACACCTATAGCCTCAAGGAATCGATTCTCACACAAGCCCTGAAACTAAAGTCCTTAAAGTATGAGGGTTTTACTTTCCAGGTCAGATCTCATCTTTCCAGAGTTACATTAGACAAGCAATGGGAATTGGGGAGGAGACTAGAGGCCTTCAGACAGTTAGGCGCTACTGCCCAACTTAAGTTTCCAGCTGCATTAAAAGTCATGCACGGAAATAAAATGTATAACGTAAGATCGATACAAGCGGCAGATGAACTGTTGTTGACCTTGGGTGGTAAAGGTGGGTCATCAGGTTAACTAGGCTCAGACATAGTTTGACACAACACTTTAACACAACCTCACTATTTCCCTATTTGGGCATTTTGTGATGGTTTTCCCGGTTTTTTTCCTCCTATTTTGAAGCATTTGAAGTATTTTAAGATAAGGGTTAAAGAAAGAAAAGGAGAAGAAGGGAAGGGAAAAGAAAACATTGTAGATCTTCATAGATGTACAACAAGGAGGTTAATTTTTTTCCTCTTCTAATATTCACTACTATTCACTACTAAGAGAGTAAAATCCTTTTCTGTGTTCACCCTTGGGTTCCAGAGGCCTTTTCTCTTTTCTCTAGGGAATAAAAAAAAAAAAGAAGGGGGAAAGGTAAAAAAAAAAAGAAAAAAAAGGGGGAATCCAAAAGTTAAAAAACAAAGAAAAAAAAAGTTTTAAATTAAGATTAATATACTCGGCGGGGCACGTGGAGGGAGGGGCACTATCTCTGGACATGTTCCGGACTGATAGGGCAAGGTTTTCCCAGGGTGGGTTGTGGGGTAGGACTGGGCACGGGGTAAGGGGGTGGGCTTGGTTGGGGAGGAAAGCAAAAAAGCTCCTCATTTTTTTCCTGGTTATTCTTGATTCTTTGTTTCATTTTGAAGTGATCTTTGGCATGATCTTTTTGCATTGGGTCGATATTTTTTTTCTTTTGGCAGGCTCTGGTAGTATGGTGGGTGATATGCAACCCAGCCTTGAATAATTGGCAATTTCTCTCCTGGAACATCAATGGCCTTCGTACCAGTCCCCGTAGGGATAGGATTTTACAGTATCTATGTGATTCTGAGGCGAGGGTTATTGTTCTCCAGGAGACACATTTGACTGAGATAGAATTGCATGCGCTAGTTACAAAAAATTCCATGGGTGGATTGTTTCGTCTCTACAACGCAATCGACCCATAATAGAGGAGTTGCGATTTTGTTCAAAAAATCGTTGAAAGGTTGTTTGATATCCAAGCTAGTAGATCCCCCTGGCAGATGGGTAATCGCTACAGTTATTTTTTTAGGGGGGCAATTTACTATCGTTGGATACTACGGCCCTAATCTCGATCACCCCTCTTTCCGGGAATCTCTATTTCTTCACTTACTTTCCTTTCCAGAGACTGTCATTTTTGCTGGTGATTTTAATTTAGTTCTTGACCCTTTGTTAGATAAATCATCAAGCAGTTGAGCTTTGATTCATTCGAAGTCTAGAACTCTCCTGTTGGCCAATATGAAATTATATGGTTATCTAGACATATGGAGAGTTAGGTCGGGGAGGCGAATGGGAGTCTCTTTTTGAAACTACAAGTACCATCATCAATCCAGGATTGACTATGTTTTAATTAGTCGGTCACTGGAAAAGGTAGTGAAGAGTATCACGTATCACCCCTTACATCTATCCGATCATTCAGCCGTTTTAATGACATTGGCTGTGATCGATTCACTTAAAGTTGTTTCCAGAAGTTGGTCTTTTGACCGTTCTTTGCTTGCGATTCCGGATGAGATTTCATTCTTGATAAAAGAAAGTGAGAGTTTTATGAATAGTAACATCGGTTCGGCTAACTCTGTAATAGTTTGGGACTCATTCAAGGCCTTTCTAAGGGGTCAAAGAACTAGTAGGGCCTCTCATAGGAGAAAGGTATATAAAATCGAAATATCCTCTAGTGAGGATGAGATAGCTAGACTCCAAGGTGAGATAGGTCTGCACTCATCTGCCTCCCCTTCTCTTTTGCAAGATCTAAAGAATAAACTGGTTAGTAAAATTGCCCATTTTCAGTATGGCGAAGGTGCAGGGAAGCTTTTATCATGGAAAGCAAAGACCGATCGGGTCCGAAACAACATTAGCGTAATTAAGATGGATAGCGGTTCATATTCTTCAGATGAGGACATCAGGACAATCTTTTGATCGTTTTTCGAAGATAGTTATACTGAAGATAAAATTATTAACCAAGCCTCTGTTAATGAATGGCTGAAAGAGATCTCTTTGCCATCAATGACCCCACAACAATCTATCGTATTAGACCAAGAGATCATCCCGGAAGAAGTTAAAAAGGCTATTCAGAGCACCAGGTCTGGGGAGGCGGCTGGACCAGATGGCCTCCCGGCCAATATCTATAGGGCCCTTGAACATGTGGTTGCACCTTTTCTAACCACCTTATTTAATCAAATTTTTCATCAAGTGTTGGCACCACCGAAATCTTGGGATAATGCCTCCATTACCTTAATCTTAAAACCAGGTAAATCACCATCATCTTGCGGGTCATATCGATCAATTTCGATCTTAAATGCTGATTATAAGCTTTTTTCTTCTATCTTGGCTAATAGGTTGGGTTTAGTTGCGGGGAGTATCTTACATCAGGACCAGAGAGGCTTTGTTAAGGGGCGGCATCTTTCAGAATTGACATACGATCTTATAGGGGCCATTGATATCGCTTGTCATGCCTGTTTACCATTGGCTGTTCTCACTCTCGATGCCACCAAGGCCTTCGACAGGCTGAATTGGTCATACCTGTCAGGGGTCTTGGCTAAGTTCAACATTGGTGAAGGCTTCCGTCGGGCAGTGAGACTGCTCTATCAGAACCCTGTTGGTGAACGGAGTATTGACTGACACCTTTAACATCTCGCGTGGAATGCGGCAGGGCTGCCCTCTTTCCCCTCTTTTGTTCGATTTATACATTGAGCCCTTCGCACAGCAATTGAGAGACAATACCACCATTAAGTCTTTCAGTTACAGTGCTTGGGATAAGAGGGTGGCCTTATATGCGGACGATATTTTGATTTTCTCTTCTGAGCTTAGTTCTACCTTGCCAGCTATCATTAGGTTAGCTCAGAACTTTGGCAAAATCTCCGGATATGAGGTTAATTCCTCTAAGACGGAGATTATGACCTGGAACCATGAGCACCTACCATTCGGGGTTCCACCCAGCCTCACGAATGCGATATCTGGGGTTGGAAATTGTCCAGGACATTAATAAAATTGTCGATACCAACTTTTTTCGTATTGCTAGGGAGTGTAGGCAAATGAGATCCTGGACCTCGTAGCCATTATTATTATTAATTATTATTATTATTATTAATTGGGTTTTATTAAGCGCAAACAACCCGGAGGCCTCGTAGCGCTAAGTGAAGTCAAACTGAGAGGAGCTGGATAAAAATTAAATGAAAAGAAAAGTTTTCAGATCCTTCCGAAATTTCAGCAGGTTAGGTTCACTGCGAAGGGTAGTAGGCAGAGCATTCCAGGCCTTGGCGGCATTCCAGGAGAAAGAACGTCCGCCCCATCTGGTACGTTTGATCTTATTCATGGTGGCCAGACAAGCAGTACTCGATCGCAATGTTCTGAGGGGGAGGTAAGGAGTTGCTAAAGAACAGATCATTGCTGGAGCGGTCTTCCACAAGGCCTTGTGCATAATGCACATAGATTTAAAAAGTACTCTAGCCTTGATAGGGAGCCAGTGAAGTTTATTTAGAGCTGCTGTACCTGATTCTCGCCTATCAAGGCCCAGCAAAAGGCGGGCTGCCGCATTTTGGGTGACCTGGAGTTTCCTTGTTGTAGATGCAGGAGCCCCAAGGTATAAAGAGTTCCCGTAGTCCAGACGGGACAAGATAATGGCTTGCACCATTATTCTACGAGCTTGGGAAGGAAGGAGTGGCAGCACTTTCCTGAGCATGCGCATAAGACCGAAGCAAGTGGCGGACAGAATGGTAGCTTGTTGTGTAAAATTTAGATTTGCGTCCAGCCAAATGCCCAAACTCTTTATTTGGGTCTTTGGTTGGGGCGGGGTACCCATACACAGAGGCCAATCTGGTAGAGGACTAGGGATGGATGAGTTGCCCAGAATCTTTAGCTCCGTTTTCTCGCCGTTAAGCTTCAGATGCGAGCTGGTCATCCACTGGGTGACTGCTATCAGGCAATTACTAAGATTGTGAGGGGAAGTATTGGGCTGGTTCATAGATACAACCAGTTGCGTGTCGTCGGCATAGGTCACTATCTCTAGCCCGAACGAATGTACTATGTTAGCAAGAGGTTGCATATAAATATTAAAAAGGGTAGGACTCAAGGCAGAGCCCTGGGGCACACCTTGGTCAAGAGGCCACGTTTTTGAGTGGGTAGTACCCTCCACCACCTCAAAAAAACGGTTCTCCAAAAAGGACTGAAGCCAGAGAATGGCCTTCCCTGAAATTCCTATTTGGTGAAGGTGGTGAAGTAAAATGCTGGTGTTAACAGTGTCGAAGGCGGCACTAAGATCAAGCAGCATAATTGCTGTAGTGCCGCCTTCGTCCATCTGTTTCCTAGCCGATTCAGTCACCGTCAAAAGTGCGGCCTCAGTTCCCAACTTGGGACGAAAGCCTGCCTGAGAGTCATGAAGCAAGTGATTATTCTCCAAAAATTGTGTAATGGAGACATTAATGTGTTTTTCTAACAGTTTACTAACCCAGGGGAGCAATGAGATAGGTCGATAGTTGGCCATATTTTCAGGATCAAGGGTGGGTTTTTTCAGCAATGCTCTGATTTGGGCACATTTCCACGCAGAAGGAACTAGGCCAGTGGAGATGGAGGTGTTTAGGATGTTGAGAACGACAGGTCTGATAATGTCTATGATCTTAACTAAGTGGCACGGAGAAGCAGGATCAGTGGGAGACCCAGATTTGACTTTCCGCATAAGGATATCAAGGGAGTCCTCTTTAAGCAGAGGGAACTCCTCTAGTTTGGTGGGTCAAATGTAGAGGTGATAGTCTGTATTTTCTTATAAAAATATTCAGCTTGTTTATCACAACGCATCTGAGCTTTGCTGGGATCGAGGGAAATAGAAGGAGTATCAATAAGAAATTTAGCAATTTTAAAAATTTCTCTCGGAGAGTTCGATGCGTTAGTGATTTTTTCTTCGAAGTAAGAGGCTTTAGTGCATCTGATTTCAGCTTTATATTTTTTTATTGCTTCGTGATGTTTAATTTTATCTAAATTATTGCGAGATTCCCTCCACATTCTTTCGAGTTTCCTGCATCCTCTTTTCAAATCCTTGAGTTGGGGAGTATACCAGGGAGAATCCTTTGATTTGGTCTTCTCTTTAAGGGCTTTCTGGGGTATGATAGAATCCAAGGCCGTATACAGCCACTTTGTATAGTTATCATAAAGCAGTGTGGGATCAACCCCAGCCTGGGAGGGGGCAGAGGACAGAGACTTGATCCACCGATCAGTGGACAATTTTGTCCATTCTCTCCCTTGTAGGATAGTAAGGGGAGGTACCAGGGCCGGGATGACTGGCCGCCATAATATGGGGATCAAAAAATGATCTGTCCATGTAAGAGGCAGAGGAGTCCCTACCTCAAGTCTTTGATCGTTACTGAATACCCCATCGAGGAGATGGCCTTTTTCGTGAGTAGGTTCAAAACCCTTCTGTGTGATTTGGAGGGCCGCCAAATTTTCTAGCAGAGACTTGGTCGCTGGGTTATTAGGGTCATCCAAATGGATGTTAATGTCGCCTAATAGGGAGAAATAGGGTCTAATGACCACTGCTTCTGCAATTTCGGATTGTAGAGAATCTAGAAATTCTCCCATTTGATTGGGGGGACGATAAATAAGGATCCCAGAGAAGGTAGTGGTGGGTGCAAACTCCAGAGCAAAATGCATGCTCTCACAATTGGAAATTGTGGCCGGGGTAGTTCTACAGTTATAACAGTTTTTGTAGAGAATGCCTAAGCCACCTCCCCTGCCCTCCGGTCTATCCACCCTCTGAAGTCTGTATCCCAAATGCAGAAGAGATGTAATATCCGGATCAGAAGTATCTTTAAGCCACGTCTCCGTTAAAAATATGGCATCAGGGCTTGATTCTTCTAAAAAGAGTGACATCTGTGCAGCGTGTTTTGTGAGGGAACGACAATTTAATAGAAACATTCTGTAGGGTTTAGCAGTGCATGAGTTATCCCTATAGCTGGGAAGTGAAAACTTACAATGAGAGCAGGTATCGGTGGTAGTGCTAGGGTCAACGGAGTGCCGACAGGGGTCCTTCACGGGCGGCATTAGGTTTTTTAAAGTGCGGGAATCATAACATATCGGCATAACTCCATCTACTATGTTTAGGGCAGGGGGGGTGGCCCCTGGTCCCGTCCGGTCACGGATGGGCGCAGACGGGCTTGCCTTTGGCACGCCTTCGGCGCGCCTTCGGCGCGCCCGCTGCGCGGACGGGCATGTCTGTTGTTTATATCCATAGTAGAATGGGCGTGAGGAGGGCGGGAGGGACGATCAACTGGACCGTCGACCTTCCCTACCTAGTATGGCGGCTCCATTATCAGTCATAGGAAGGGTTAATTTAGTAAAAATGACGATCTTGCCAAATATAACTTTTTTGTTTAATACCATTCCTCTTTATTTTGAACCTTCAATGTTTGTCAAATTACAGAGTGATATCAATTATTTTATTTGGGCACAAAAAGCATCGAGAATAAGTTGGAAAAAGTTGAGACGCCATAGAGAGAAGGGAGGTTTGGCAGCTCCCGACCTTCAAATATATGCTTGGGCATTTCAACTAAGTCATTCTCGAATGTTGCTTAAAGTACCCACTTGCGGTGGGATTGGGGACATGTTCAGAGCAATGCTCAGTGGGGAAGGCCTTGCACAGGATGGGTTTCTTTTTAAGTTCGGGAACCCGAAATTTTTAAAAAAAATTAAACTGAAGTTTCTACAAGGGCTCGCTAAAACTTGGGCCAAGGTTAATGCCATCACAATGACGGGTTACTTCTCAAGTAGGGCTCCCCTATGGGATTCTCTCGGGAGCCCCAGCTGGCTTATGGACAGTCTTGCGTTGCCCTTGAGAGAGGACGGCCTGTCAGTTTGGGGTGATCTATTTGTGGATAAGTATTATTACCATGGGAAGCTTTAATTACTACAGTTGGCCCTAATTTTTCCAGATTTAAATACATTCAAATAGCTAGCTGGACACGTTCCCAGGCCACCCCCCGGTCTAAGCATCTACTGGGTGGTGGCACCTAGATAGAATCCCAACTTGTCGATAAACCCCCAGCTAAAAAGGAAGTATCATTGTGGTATCATCTAATTCTGGAGGAGATGGAGGGTGATTTCCAACTGCCAGAAAAGCTTTGGGCAACATCTTTTCCAGATCTGGAGGTGGGAAGCCTTTGGCCCACTTCGTTGAAATTGTTATGGGACATTGTTAAGCCAGCCTGGCTTCGAAGAAATCATCTCTTTGTTCTGCATAGCGCCTATTATTCGCACCAAAGACTTTCTAAATTTTCGACAGACCGTCAAGTTTCCTGTGCAAAGTGTGGGGCAATAGCAGCATCTGATTTACATATGTTTTTTTGAATGTCCTCTTTTAACTTCTTTTTGGCATTCTATTAGTATTTTTCTTACAGCCAGTTTGGGTTACCCGGTCACGTTTAATCCTGCGTTAATTATTTTTGGAGTTACGGAGGGGGTAGTGGGACCTTCAAAATGTTTGCTCTTTTATTCCATTCTTCTAGCTAGGAGGGAGATCTGCATGAAGTGGAAGGATTCAGCTCCCCCCTCCTTTCTCGATTGGCAGGCCTCAATATTGCAGGTATCAAAACTCGATTTATTAAGATCAGGCAACCCAAAGAAAAGAGCATTCTGGCATCTTTTAAAGTGGGCATAGTTTTAAGACCAAATACGTTTTTTTCCCCCCCCCCGTTTTGTCCAATGATTACGCTGCTTTTGGTTATTCCTGATTCTCTCTGCGAGCAGAACCCCGACCCATAACATTTTATCTCGGTTGTGGGTACTCTGATGCAGCAAACTATTACCCCGAAGGTGCCTGAGTGAGAGCTGAAGGGAGCTGGACCTCACTAAATGGTAGGCTGGTATATATCATGCCATCCAAATCAGATTTCTGAGGTAGTGAGCCACTCTCGACTGACTCTTACAACGGACCAGGGTAGATAATGAGGACCAAAACAATAAAAAAATAAAAATAAAAAAAAGATTAGTATGGTATTACATTACATAGTAACAGTATTAGTGATCATAATAGGGTATTATTTCACACCAAGTCGAATGAATAGGTCAACATTTGCTCCTGTGACAGCTACGCACAAAATAAATGAGACAGAGTTAAAGGCATCATCCATTAATTCTACAAATGTTTATTATAGACTAGTTCGAGAGTACACACAAGCAATGGACACAAAAGACTGTTCTGTCAAAAAAAAAAAAAAAAGACTGTTATGGCTGTGCTCATTTACCTTCATCAGCTCAACAAGAAGTGACATACTACCATCTTCATTTGTCATACAAAAATGCATATAGTATGTTGTTCCCATTAGCATATTGGTGAGAACAATTCGAATATTTTTACTCACATTCTGACCTGGTTCTTTCTAGAGTTCCATTTGTGAAGAGCATTAAATTACACTCGCAAGCAAAAAGACATGGACACAGTTTTGTATTATTTTAGACCTTCTATTCCTGTAGACAGTGTTAAAGCTTATGAATAAAATTTAGCCTGCCTAATGAGACGCTTAGAGAAAGTATTCATTATAATATTAGAGGAAAGAAGCAAAAACATTTCATACAGTAAGAACAGAAGAGAATATGTTTTGAAAAAACTTTTGGAAGAAAGAAGACGGCAAGTTTGAAAAGAAAATGATTTACCCTAGTTTCAAATTGGGCAGGAGACAAAAAAGGAAAATATGTGTTTACAAAAGAAGAACCCAAAGTAGAAGTAGACATGTAGGAATTATTAGTTTTGAATGCACATTAAAAATTTGGGGTGGTGAATGACAAATTTTACAATGAGAAGAAACAGTCATCCCTGGAGTTTATTTTGTTTGTGTACAGGATACTTACTTTCAGTTACCTGCTGATTGGGAGGGTATTTGCTATTTAGCTATATTGTTACTGAAGATGTATCATGTATATAATAAAGATGCTTTGACAATGACACCTGCACACAGACACGCCCATAGTACATATGATGGGAGAACTGCTCAGTTAGTGGTATTTTGTATAGGTCAAATAGTGCCACTTAGAAAATCACAACTTTGTTTTGAAAGCTCACTATTGTGGATGGTGCTACAAGGTAAAGAGAATATAAATAACAATGGGGGAGAGAGAGAAAAAGAGGTGGATTTGTTCTCCCTGATACTGTAAATAAACAATAATAATCCGCCAGAATAGATCATGTGTTCCCTACTGTGGTGGGGAGCACATAGTGTTTTTAAATACCCCTCACACACCAAAAGGACCCTTGGTGTCATGCTTCATCATTGGGGTTTTCGCACCCCTCTACGAGATGCGGCATGCTACGACCTACGACTACGCGGGAGCACTAAATCTCACGACTATGCGTGGTGCGTGTGAGGGTTGTGTGTGAGTATGTGATGGAGAAAGTTAAGTGATTGATTTGTTTAAAAAGTACCTGGCTCGTGGGGAAGGTCAATTAAATTTTAATGAACCCCCGGGCTGGTACTATTAAAAAAGTGCAGGTCGAAGTGATTATGTGATATCAATCACAAAACCTCCTGGGTGCGTCGACATGTTTCGGAGATCAACTCCTTCTTCACGAGAGGGTTCACCACACCCCACCTTACTCACGTTTTTCTAAGTAAAAAAGTGTATTTGTAACCCACGACTTTCTCAAGGCTGTACATGTAAAAGAAAAGAACATAAATGGTATCGTTTAGGGACTTCTGTCTAACACCGTCCATGAATTTGTGCAAAACATTTGAAAAAAGGATGGTAAATTATTACCCACACCACGTCATCATTATGCATTAGTACTGTGGTCTAGAGTTCTTGGCGGTGGTGAGAAAGAAAAATAGATACTAGTACATTACCCAACAGTTACCCGGTTACATGTTTCATGTTCATCTTCAAAAGCTTTATTTCGATAAATAAATACCATTAAAGCTGCACAATTTGGATAAAAAATACATGAAAAAGGCATACAATACACTTCTTAAAAAGATCATGAAATATATTATACATTATATAAAATGTTTAAAAAGAATTGGTGCACGAAAAATAGTCAATGGAATTAGATTTTTTTTTATATAATAAAAACTTGGTGTGCACCAGTGTAATGGTGAAGGGGAGAGGGACAATATAAAGCAAAGTCCATTTTCAAAGTTCATGGGTTAGACTTTAAAATCCTTGCTCTAATGCCCCATGCCCACCTAAGGTATTTGGCAAGGCCACAAACATAGAGATCCCGGGAATCTGATTTTAGGATGCGCAAAGCGGCTAAGTGGCTGCCGGTACCCATATTGATGCAGACTGGCTTCAGCCAGCACCTCCTGGGGCCTGTAGGCTGGACAGAAGAACATAAAGTGGGCGATTGTCTCAGACAAGGCATCACAACATGGGCAAGAAGCTGAGGTTTGGTATGGAGGCGACCACTGCGCAGTCATTTCTCTTAATCGCAGGGTGCCTACCCTAAACTCAAAGTATAGAGCTCTGTCGTGTGGCTGCTGGATGAAATCTAGGTAGGCCTCATAGCAGGGGGAAGTCTTTTGCTGCAAAAACTCTTCTGAGAGCCTGCCTAATCTTGTGTTCCGACCTTCATTTTTAGTAACCCACTGCCAGTACAGCCTCTTGACCTCGGCCTTAGGAGGGGCAGATCTGTTCTTCCAATCCTCGCTAAGGCCCAAATCACAGAGAAGTTTCTTTACATTAATGAGCCAGGGGATTTTCTGCCACTCATCCATGTCCATGATCTCGCCCAGGCCCATTGCATACTTTGATAACTCTCGGGTCCGCCACAGGCGTACCCAGAGCAAGAGTGGGCGGAGTTGTGCCGTATCCCTAATTGAATGGCAGCCTAAATCATATAGAAGGGGCTTGGTGGAGCCCTCTGGGGGAGCATCATTAGGCCCTTTAGGAATGTGTTCTCCGATTGAGTGATTTGGTCTATGTTAGAAAAACCCCACAGTTCAGGACCGTAAAGGGCTGAACTTACTGCCTTGGCCTTGTAGATTGTGAGGGCGGGGGCGATTGGTCTGCTCACTGAAGAGCGATGTTTTTTTAGTAATGACCCTACCACCCTTTTGTGGGCCAGGAGCATTTTCTGGGTATGTGAAGACCAATTCATTGAATCGGAAATACGAATGCCCAAATAGTCAAAGGTGGTTACCCTTTCTAGCTGTACGGTATTTAACACTGGGGAGTTCCTAAAAGTTTAAGATGGATTGAGGGTAAGGAACTTCGTATTTCTTGGTGGAGCGCCGCATGCACTATATGATCAGGTTTTTCAAAATGACGTGCAAATACCTATTTCAAGTTCAGATCAGTCGTATCTGTAATAGATGGTTTAGGGAAAACTGTTGTAGTCAATATATAAAGCTGACATAAGTGCGTCGAATCTAGGTATGGTGCATTTAATTCCAATTACTTAATATGCGGTGATAATTCCAACCCGCATAGGGGTTCTCTGGGGGTGTCTGTTGTATGTTATTCTTATTGGGTAAAGGCTGCCTATATATGGCTTCCAATTCAGTAAAGGTGGCAGTGGGAATAATGTTATAGCTTTATTTAGACCCAATGGACAACTCTTGTCTCTTAGACTTAATTTAAAATTTTTCTTCATTAGTTTATTGTAATGACGGTTTCAAAATCGACAAGGGGGAAACAGCGGCCTTCATCCTCATGGACCTCTCCCCAGCATTCAATACGGTCTGCCATCGCACCCTAGTGCAGCGCCTCAGAAACATCGGAATCCAAGAGAAGGCACTGGAGTGGATCATCTCGTTCCTCACCGGAAGAACCCAGAGAGTCCGCCTCCCCCGTACAGATCCAAGGCCACCGAAGTCATCTGCGGCGTACCACAAGGATCATCACTCAGCCCCACCCTCTTCAACGTCTACATGAGCCCCCTCGTAGCCATCGCACGCAAACACAACCTCAACATCATCTCCTATGCCGACGACACCCAGCTGATCCTCTCCCTCACCAAAGACCCAGCCACCGCCAGAACCAACCTACACGAAGGGATGAAAGAAGTAGCCGAATGGATGAACAGCCGCCTGAAACTGAACTCAGACAAGACGGAAGTCCTCATCCTTGGATCATCACCTTCCGCCTGGGACGACTCCTGGTGGCCCCCCGCCCTGGGCAGGGCACCCAAACCAACGGACCACGCACGCAACCTGGGCTTCATCCTGGACTCCTCCTTCTCGATGACCAGACAAGTCAACGCCGTCTCATCGTTATGCTTCAACATCCTATGCATGCTCCGAAAGATCTTCCGTTGGCTCCCCACCGAAATTGGAAGACGGTCACACAGGCACTCGTCACCAGCCGACTGGACTACGGAAACACCCTATACACCGGAACCACAGCCAAACTCCAGAAAAGACTCCAACGCATCCAGAACGCCTCTGCACGACTCATCTTGAACATCCCCCGACACAGCCACATCTCCGGACACCTGAGAGACCTCCACTGGCTCCCCGTCAGCAAGAGAATCATGTTCCGACTCCTCACCCACGCACACAAGGCCCTCCACGACCTGGGCCCCAGATACCTCAACAACCGCCTGACCTTCTACACACCCACCCGCCAGCTACGATTGACCAGCCACGCCCTCGCCGCTGTGCCACGCATTCGAAGATCCACCATGGGAGGAAGATCCTTCTCCTACCTGGCGGCCAAGACTTGGAACTCCCTCCCCATTCACCTCCGCCTGACCCAAGACCACCTCTCCTTCAGGAAGCAACTCAAGACCTGGCTATTCGAGCAGTAGCGGACCCCCCTCCCCAAGCGCCTTGAGACCCTCTGGGTGAGTAGCGCGCTATACAAATTCCTGATTGATTGAAAATAACAAAAATATGAGGCGTTGTAGCCATAGATAGTCGACATTCCAGTTGCCAATAAAAGCCATAATTGCCTCTATGTCTACATCCTGAATTTAAATGCTTCTATCGCATTAGTTAATAACAAAATTGCGGAGTTACGCCGCCTGAATACGCAAAAAATTACTTAGCTGGAACAATATAGTATTTTGTGTGGTATTTTTAGACATGTATTTAAATTCTCAATTCATTAATCCAGAAACCGGCCAGTTACTGCGCAGTTAATCTTGCTTTGATTATCGCTCACACAGCAGCTTGTTCCTAAGCATTGTGTGCACTCGCTATCAAGGGGTTGTTTCATTAAACCAATGTCAATCGCTCTGAAACGGGTACGTAAACGGACGGTTATTCTTGTTTTATTGTTGCTCCAAAGGGCAGCAAGTTTCTTACCTTTCGCCGCTCGTTATGGTATTCACTGGAGTCCCCCATACTCTCTATGCAATTGTGCTTGAGATTGCCGGTTACATTAAAGTTTTATGTATTTACGACGGGGAACATCCTTTACAATGCAAGTTTTACTCCGCACTACCATTATGACGCAGCTATTACAACACAAGTCATTACAACGACTTGCGCTGGAGGGCGCTGTAGGATAGGGAATAGTTTAATTTTCTATCCAACACCTTCCCTACTATCCACGGGTACTGGATTTGGAATAGAAAATTAAACTATTCCACTATCCAACGCCCCCAACGCAAGCCGTTGTAATGACTTGCGTTGTAAAAACTAAAGAAGATGCTAAATCGAAGGACAGCATTTCATGGTTACACACGGAAATGATTTTAGAGATGGTGGAAATCATACTTGACAATAATGTGTTTCTTTACAAAAGACCAATGGTACAGACAAAAACAGGGAGTGGCAATGGGCTCAAGATTCTCGCCCACGTACGCCAATCTCGTAATGGGATGGTTCGAGGAGACGAGAATCTGGGATCCAATGGGCTCCAAATGGAGCGATGCCATACTATTCTGGGGCAGATATATAGACAAATGCATTATGATCTGGACAGGAACACCAGACAAGTTGCAAGGTTTTCTAAAATATCTCAATAACAATGACTTGAACATAAGATTTACCATGGAATACAGTGACACTAAGCTACCCTTTCTAGATGTAGAATTCTATATACATAACAATGAGATACATAGTAGACTGTACCGCAAATCCACAGCTTGCAACTCACTACTGCACGCATCAAGCGTGCACCCAGAACACCAAAAGAGAGCTATCCCATATGGAGAACTCATCAGAACACGCCGCAACTGCAGCAGTGATGATGAATTTGAGATCCACAAAAAAGGGGTCCTTAAAAGATTTGAGAATAGGGGATGCAATAAAAAACTACTCAAGATGGCAGAACAAAGAATTGACACAGTCAAACGGGTGGACACATTGAAAGATCTCCCTAAAGACAAAAACAGAGATGACAAAATCAGAATAGTGACAGGCTTCAACAACTGGGCAGTAATACTGCGGAAGAGTCTTAACAAGTATTGGCACTTATTGAAGACAGACTCATCACTCAAGAAATACATAACAGATAGACCAACTATAACTTACAGGAAAGGAACAGCACTAAGAAATATACTAAGCCCTAGCTACCCAACATTCAAAACAAATGACACATGGCTGAACAAACATACATTAGGATTCTTCAGTTGCGGTCAATGTATTGCTTGCAAATGGGCATGCAAGAGGAAGACAGAATTTGAAGGATCGGACAAGCGAAAATACCGTATCTACACAAACATCAACTGCCTAACCAAATTTGTAGTCTATGCTTTGGACTACAAATGCGGTAAGAGATATGTGGGTAGTACAATTCGAACAATGAGGGTAAGGATTAATGAGCACATAAGGGCGGTGAAACAAGGTGACATGAGGTATCCAGTAGCTGCACACATGTTGATTTGCCAAGCCCAAACGGCCAACCGCTCTTTTGAGTTTTTTGGTATAGAATATATACCGAGACACCCAAGAGGAGGAAACAGAGAACTTTCATCTAAGAAGGAGGGAGGCACATTGGATACTTAAATTGCAGAGTGTAGATCAGGGCCTAAACATAGATCATGAGTTACACTACTTCTTAGGTACCTAGTAAACATAAAAGATCATCCTTTATGAGTGTTATGACCCCAGCTTAACACATCTTTGACATAATAGAGGTCAACTTACCATAATAGGGCATGAATGGCTGTAAATTATTCTGTAAAATATGTAAAATATGTAAATATGTATACGCTGTGTTTTGTTTTTGCGTACCCAGCAACCTGTAAATATGAGTAATATCAGTAACATTATTTGTAATGAACCCCATAAGATGGAGAGACTAATAGTGAGCACTCTCACACTACTAGCGCAAACTCTAGCACAACTAGTTATAAGGAACCATAATATTCACTTTTTAGATCCAAGAGCAGGACTTCAGTATATTTCTGTTACCTCTGATTCTCCACACTTTATAGCAGAAGCACATATTGACAATAACTTAACAGAATCACGATGTGAGATAATACCACGTATTAATTTTAACGGTTATTGCGAGAGCTTATGAGATTGGGGATCTGAGTCTACACATTGTTGAGAAGACTAAGAATTGAACACACTATATAATCCTATATTGCACTACGAATCTAAAATCTTTACTCATGAACAAATGGTACTTAATTACTATTTTGGTTTCGGATAGAGTGGCTCTACCGAAATAATACTTATAATAACATCGACAACCTAATATCTAATATTTATATTAAGATGCGCTGCAAAGTTTACATATATCGTATCTAAACTCCACCAACACGCACATGAACTAAGTATCACAATACACGTAGGGAACTGCAAAATGGCCGCCACAGTTACCTATTCGAATAGCTACTTCCACAACAAACACTAGGTGAATGGGAATAATCTCAAGAACACGCTCACGTGACTGTGAGCAAACGTGAACTTCGGGTGTACGTCGTAAATACATAAAACTTTAATGTAGCCGGCAATCTCAAGCACAATTGCATAGAGAGTACGGGGGACTCCAGTGAATACCGTAACGAGCGGCAAAAGGTAAGAAACTTGCTGCCCTTTGGAGCCATAATAAAACAAGAATAACCATCCGTTTACTTCCCCTTTTGAGAGCGAGTGACATTGGTTTAATGAAACAACCCATTGATAGCGAGTGCACGCAATGCTTAGGAACAAGCTGCTGTGTGAGCGATAATCAAAGCAAGATTAACTGCGCAGTAACTGTCCGGTTTCCGGATTAATGAATTGGGAATTTAAATACATGTCCAAAAATACCACACAAAATACTATATTGTTCCGGCAAAGTAATTTTTAGCGCATTCAGGCGGCGTAACTCCGCAATTTTGTTATTAACTAATGCGATAGAAGCATTTCAATTCAGGATGTAGACGTAGAGGCAATTATGGCTTTTATTGGCAACTGGAATGTCGACTATCTATGGCTACAGCGCCTCATATATTTGTTATTTTGAAACCGTCATTACAATAAACTAATGAAGAATAATTTAAAATTAAGTCTTAGAGACAAGGGTTGTTAGTATAAGTGCGGCGATTAATATTCTTTGACCAACTTACACACATTGACCAGTGGGTCTAAATAAAGCTATTACATTATTCCCACAGCCACCTTTACTGAATTGGAAGCCATATATAGGCAGCATTTACCCAATAGGAATAACATACAACAGACGCCCCCAGAGAACCCCTAAGCGGGTTGGAATTATCACCGCATATTAAGTAAGTGGAATTAAACGCACCATACCAAGATTCGACACACTTATGTCAGCTTTATATATTGACTACAACAGTTTTCCCCAAACCATCTATTACAGATACGACTGATCTGAACTGGAAATAGGTATTTGCACGTAATTTTGAAAAACCTGATCATATAGTGCATGCGGCGCTCCACCAAGAAATACCACTATCTTTACCTATAATGAATTTTCCATAGAGCACTATCTACGGTTAATAATAAATCGACACTTGGTCTCTCCGTTCTTTAATAGGGTCATAGTCCTACTGATTTTCAGAGATGCACTAAATGTTAAACTTCAAACATGTAACCGGGTAACTATTTGGTAATGTACTAGTATCTATTTTTCTTTCTCACCACCGCCAAGATCTCTAGACCACAGTACAAATGCATAATGATGACGTGGTGTGGGTAATAATTTACCATCCTTTTTTTGAATGTTTTGCACAAATTCATGGACGGTGTCAGAAGTCCTTAAACTATACCATTTATGTTCTTTTATTATACATGTACAGCCTTGAGAAAGTCGTGGGTTACATTCCCAACACGACGAAAAACGTGTCGGCTGTGAAATTCCAGAAATAAACTACAAAAGAATTTACTGGACCTCAAGTACGAGAATTATTTATGGTTGCATGTCTAACGAATGGTGGAAACACTTGTACATTGTAACAACTTTTAATTTAAAACGTGTGCTAGGGAGTTTTTTCTTGTACATATGATGGGAATCAACTAGTTGGAGACATCACTGGTAGGAATTATTTTAAACGCTGAGAAAGTAGAAAAAAAATTCAACAGTAGTAGACAAGTGGCAACTAGTACTTCTGGAGCTTTATTACCTGTAAACAAAGAATTAGTGACTCTTAGATCCATGGTTTTACAAAATTGCTGTTTGAGTCATGCTCATGAGTATTCTGTTTTGGAACGTTCATGAGCAGGACTCCAGATAACAATTATGTGTTGACAGTTGCTCGCATCGGGACTGAGGGGGAGATTCTGCTGTTTGTTTTCTCCTGCATCTTCATAACTTGTCTTGTTCTGCACTAAATTGTACACGGATCACTTACCTATCTACTTTGTCTTTCAACACTGGCAATATGCGGTGTATTGGATCCATGCTCAAGCTTTATTGTACTTTCATTCCCTGCTTGTGGCTGCAGTCGGAATCTACATTGGGGCTTTTTTCTTGCAGCTTCTGCTCCATCACTACTAGAAGCATGAGACAATGCATATGGTGGTAAAAAATTAGCTGTGGGGGTGGAGTTTCCCTCTGATTTCTCCACTGCACTCCAATTGCTGCGTGTGTGTTGTATTGACTTGTGGACACTTGTCTTTGATCACAGACTCGGAGATATGCATGCCATTATGCTTGGTATATTTAGTTTGTATTGACGGCCATTTCACATCTGGTTACGTGTGTTTCATGTTGTTGGCGGCCATTTAAATTTAGTTGAGAACTGAGCAATACGCAAACCATTGGCAGCAATTTTACTTCTGGTTATGTGCGTTTCACAATTTTGTTGGGCATTTTGTGGTGGTCACAGATTTAACGATATTCACACACTTGCTTTAATGAATGTCATTATGTGTGTTTCCAGCTAATTAGCCGCAATACGCACACTATTCATATTAATTAGCATATTTACATGGTGTGCTTCATCTTCAGAAGGGCAACAAGCATGTCAATTGTTTTGGTATATTAACATTGTGTGCTTCATTTCTTATTTGTTTTTGTTTAAATCTATTTATTAACATTTTTGCAAATTTTTTAGAAGACATACAGTCAGAGCAGCGCTCATCCATCAAGTGGAAAAAGAAAGAAAAGTGATTGCCAGCACCACGATGCACAATGTCCAATAGTAACAGGAAAAACAGATGTGTAAATGATGGCAAGCACATCAAATCATGAGTCAATATCCCTAGACAGGGCCAGCAGTGCTGGTGAGTCACACCATCAGGTGGCATGTAAACGATTCAGGTATAGTGCAGTTCGAACCCAACTGGGGACATAGGGCACAACAAAATGAGGACAACATAAGTTAAGGAAGGGAAAGAGGAGTCGCTTGAGACCTGCTGCTGCATCTAGTGTAGCCGGGTGGGCCAAAGCTGCCAGGGTCTAGTGACAATGAAGTTCTGGAACAGAAGGGCTAAGTCAGCTAGGGTGTCAGTGCTACTCAACACTGCCGCCGGCGGGGGATGTAACCTGAGTTTCGGCCCCAGGAAACATATTCAGGTCCCCTGTGTTAGTGACCATTTCTTGGAGCTTGGAAACAATTATGTCCCACTGAGGCACTAGGGGACGTTTACGAACGCCAATATAGGTCCTCTCTAAGTAGCGCCACATCCTCCACCTTAGCCCAGTTAAGTTGGGATTGGTGCCAGGCAAGCGGGTGAGGTGACAGAGGGGATTTCCATAGTTTGGTGATCAATCGTTTAGCCGTTATCAGACCCAGGTCTAGAAAAAGCTACTCTGCGTCAGCGGGGGTTGTAAAGAAGTCGTGTCTGGTAAGTACCAGGAGGATATCCACCTGGCGATCCATTGCAGTTGGGAGGCCAGGTAGTAATGCTCGAAGTTAGGTACCGCCAGGCCACCCAGCTCGGTAGGCAGATAAATGTTTCCCATGGACACTCTTTGGCATGATGTCCCCCATATGAAGTCCTGCACAACCTTTTCCTACTGTCTGAAGAAGAAAGGGGGAGCGATGATAAGGGGTAAAGTGGCAAAGTAGTAGAGAAGGAGTGGAAGAACCACCATTTTGACAGGGGGAATCCTCCCAGAGATTGCCAATGGGAGAGTCTTCCAGAAACCCATCTGTGACTGAATCGCCGTGGCGCCCTGAGCACGTTCCCATCAAAAAGATTGACTCTTAAATAGTGAAAAGGGTATACGCACCAGGCCACAGGTGTCCCCCCCATCATGTATCCCAGATCAGGAGTATCCTTCAAAAACCGAGACAGTATAGATTTCGCTGCATTAACTTGCAGTCCCAAGGCACTTGCAAAATGGCTAAGGGCTCGA
The DNA here is from genome assembly GCF_964261635.1 of Lissotriton helveticus. Classification (NCBI taxonomy): domain Eukaryota; kingdom Metazoa; phylum Chordata; class Amphibia; order Caudata; family Salamandridae; genus Lissotriton; species Lissotriton helveticus. Next base: position 2,012,001,123 of record NC_136057.1, on the reverse strand, counting down.
TCAAGTGTGTAGGGTGTAATATGGAGGTATCGATCATATAAAAGCAGGTCATCTACACATAGCGAAATGGTGTGAGTGCCACCTCCAAGCTCAATCCCCGTGGCAACATTAGTGCGAACATGGACCGCCAGCGGTTCCACTGCCAATGCGAACAAAAGCGGGGACAATGGGCATCCCTGTCCGGTTCCATTTCGTACTTGGACTGAGTCCAAAACATAGGGTCGCGTCCAAATCCGGACAGATGGAATACGATACAGCAGTCACACTAAACTAAGGAAGTAGGGACCGACCCCAAAACGGGCCAGAACGGCAAAGAGGAAATTCCAAGCCAGCGAATCAAAGGCCTTCTCAAGATCCAACACCATGCAGCCTGAGCGTGGCCAATCGATCGAGGTATATTCCGCCACCCGAAAGTAGCATTGTATCTTCAAGTCAGTATTACGCTGTGGAATGAAGCCATTCTGATCAAAATTGACTTAATCAGGGACAAGTGGGGCCAGTCCATTGGCCAGGACTTTTGCGAGGATCTTATAATCCGTGTTCAATATTTCAATTGGCCGATAAGAGCCGGGGGACTTGGGGTCCTTTCCAGGTTTCAACAAAGATACTACATTAGCGGTACGCATGGTTGGGGGTAAAGTCCCATCTGAGATTGCCTCTGTGAATAGTGAATGGAGATGTGGTACTAAATGTTCAGCCTACGTTTTGAAAAACTCAGCCGGGAGGCCATCCGGAAACTGGGTTTTACCAGAAGACAAGGAACGCAATGCGTCGCGTATTTGGTCTTCTGCTGGGGGGAGTCCAGCTCCGGGAACTGGTCCACTGTAATAGTGGGCAACTCCACTGTGTCCAAAAATAAGTCCATGTCATGGGCGTTGCCCGCCAGATGGGTCTCATACAGTCTAGTGTAGTGTTCAGTCATCAGTGTGTGAATGTCTCTCTGAGTGCTTCGCTCCTGGCCTAGATCGTTGAGTAGCAACTGTATGGGGCACTGGGGGTGCTTCTGCCTGATCAAATAAGCCAGCAATATCCCGGTTTTGTCCGCCGCAGAGTGAGACTGGGCTGAATGCGCCAAATAATTATGGCACCTCAATCGGTCCAGAAGTGCCTTCCGCTCGATATGGGCAGCGTCCAGGCGCTGCTGCTGATCAGGGCAGTAGACGACCTGCATCTCAAGTGGGAGCAGCTGTTTCTCAATGCTGGATAGGGAGGGGTATATCTGTCTGCGGATACTCCAAGTCTGTCCCAGACAATGTACCCTAATTACTACTTTAAAGGCCTCCCATTCGGTGGGAACCGAGTCCATGGAATCTGTATTGAGTGCGAAATAGCTAACTCCCGCATTTTCTAGTGAGCCATGGAAGAGGGGGTCTTCTATAGCCGCTGTCTGCAGGCACCAGGCCTGAATCGGAGGAGGCTGCGCCTCTCAGGCCAGGTGCATCACCAGTGGGTTATCATCGGAATGTGCCCGACCGAGGTAGTCATTCATCTGTATCAGAGGAAGTAGGGCCGAGGATACCAGTATGTGATCGAGGTACATATGCAAATTATGGACCAGGGAATAAAAGGAGTATACTCTGGAGTGCGTTAAAGTCGCCCCCTAGGAGCCACGGGATCTCCCTTCACCGGAGCAGTATCTCCAAAAGATCACTAAGAAAGGTGACCTGCTAGACATTTGGGACATATATGGAACCCAACAAGATTGGTTGGCCGTTCAGCCTGCTGCTCTCTAAGACATAGCGCCCCATTGGGGCTGATAAGACCTCCTCCTCCTCCCAGGGACCCCCCGCCTTAACCCATATCACCACCCCTCTAGCCATGGACGAATAGTTGGTACTGTATACCTGGCCCTGCCAGCGATGGAGCAAACGGGTAGCTTCTACGGTCGTCAAGTATGTCTCCTGCAATAGCGCCACACTCGTAGCATGGTGTTGCCGATAGGTGTAGATGGCGTACTGCATGGGGGGTTATGAATGCCCCTGACATTCCAGGTTATTATATTAAGATTGGTCATCTGGACAACTGAGATCAGTAGACCCCACTCGTGTACTATGGCGCCCCCTTTGTGATGAACCCCCTCTGAGCGGGAGGGCGTAGAGGCAGCAAGTCTGTATGTATGGCGACTCGTGCAGGGGAAGAAAATAATAATATAGATCTTTAAAAAACCTTGAAACAGGAAAAGAGCAGGGCCCCAATGTGTGGAATTGCCCAAACAAACATGCCATGTCAAAGCCACTGAACTAGTGTTGTTGTACGACTTCGGGGGGACAAACCAGTGAAAGAGAAGAGCCGATATAAAGCCTGTCCCCTTCAGTTACCTCAAGAGAGCAGGAGATAGCACATCAAAGAATTACTAAGAATGGCATGTCCTGGAGTGACATCATGTTCTAATACAGGCTAAGCTCAAATAATGCCATCTGCAGTTTGCGCGGTGACGCCCTGGCGCGGGGGGAAATCTGCATCCATTGACCATTCAGGTGTGGATCCGAAGGCTCTGGATTTTGGCTGAGAGTCAGCGGAGCCAACTGGGGATGGAGATCTGGTAGATTGTGGGGTACCATAATCTGCAGGGCCCCCTGGCACTCCATTCTAATTTGGTCAGGGTTTGGGGCGGCAACCTTAGGTCTCATGTCCTTGTTCTTTTTCCCCCCATGTCTGCCTCTGCGAGGGCGCTCGCAGAGCCGGACTCATCTGATGATTTGGGTGCCGCCTTCAGCCCCTGTTCCTCGAGCCAGTCCCAAGCCTCTGTGGGGGAGTCAAAATATCTAGTGTTACTGTCTTTAATAACCCGCAGGCGGTCCGGGAATAACAAGGAGTATCGGAGGTCCAGATCACGGCGTTGTTTCTTTACTATGCTGAAGGTGGCTCGTCTCCTTTGTACTTGAGCAGTGTAGTCTGGAAAGAAGGAGACAGTGACGTTTTGCACCTTAGGGCCTGGGCATCCCTGTTCCTGAAATTCATGACTCAATACAGGAGGGGAAGAGGACGAGACCCAGGAGGTGGCCTGCGGGCAGGTATTCTGTGGGCCCGCTCCACCAAAAATTCAAGGGAGAGCGATCAGGGGGGCATAAGCTCCTTTATCCAGGTTTTGTATAGGTCTCCGGATCTCGTCCCACTGTCCCCTCAGGGAGACCGACCCCACGGACCTTATTATTGTGTGAGCTACCTTCCGGGTCATCCACCTTCTTCTCCAGGGAGCAAACCTGGTCCAGCAGATCTTGTAGTGCGGAGTAGCAATTTCAAGATTGGGGTTGAAGGTCTGTAAGTGTGGTCTCTGCTTCGCGAACCCTTTCTGAAAGTTTGTGTTTGTCAGTCCGGAGGAGCGTAAAGTCAGAGGTGATGGTGTCCATTCAACCTTCCAGGGAGGTGCAGGTCAGGTTCAAGGCATTACCGATTCGCTTAACCGCCGCTAGTACAGTGTCAAGTTTGGTAGCAATACCAGGCTGACTCACCCCGGTTATGGATCCAGGAGCAATGAGCAATGCCCCAGCCTGGCCCTCAGAGGGTATATCGCAGTGGGTATTGGTACATTGGCGGCCCATACCAATTTGCTGAGCCGCAGTCGCACCGCCAGAAGTGGTACCAATTTGCTGTGAATTTTGCATGCCCAAATCCTGCTTCCTCTCAGGTCACAGCTAGTTGTGCGTTTCACCTTCTGGGCCTGCTGCGGTCCGTACTTGATGCCATGCCAAGGATCCAGGTCTCAGAAGGGGGCCACAGCTGGCAGCACAGCAAGTAGTCATAGGGTATATCGCAGTGGGTATTGGTACATTGGCGGCCCATACCAATTTGCTGAGCCGCAGTCGCACCGCCAGAAGTGGTACCAATTTGCCGCGAATTTTGCATGCCCGAGTCCTGCTTCCTCTCAGGTCACCGCTAGTTGTGCGTTTCACCTTCTGGGCCTGCTGCGGTCCGTACTTGATGCCATGCCAAGGATCCAGGTCTCAGAAGGGGGCCACAGCTGGCAGCACAGCAACTAGTCGGCTCACCAGGGGGCAAGAGTGTATATGCAGCCTTAATGATGCTTCAGTACTGGCATAGCAGGAGCTAGGCTACTCTACGACCTCCGGGCCTGCAGCAGGTGAGGGGCCCTAGGTCTGACCGACCCCGTCGCTTCCGTCTTCACAGCCGACGCCGTGGCCCCTGCATGGAGGCTGGTCCCCAATCTACCAGAGAAATCCATGTGGGGGCCCTAGGCCCGACTGCCCCCAAGGCCCCCCACAGGAGAGATGACATGGCCCACAGGCCTACCTGGGCCACCGCCTCACACACTGCGCCCCGCTCAGGAGCTCACTCCCAGTAGCCGCCCAGCCACTGCCACATCACGTCCAGGTGGGGGCCCTGGGCCTGATCGACCCCCGTGGCCTCCACTGCTGAGTAGGCGCCACAATTGTACCTCAGTGCAACAGGCCGCAATGCCCAGGGCCACCGTGAAGCATCGTCAGGGTGAGAATGACCCTCCCCAGGTAGCACAGCCCCAGGCAGGCATGACAGACGTGCACTGTGGTAGAAGAAACTGCTGTTGAAGGATGCCCAGGATAATTAGGGGATTAGCAAGACGCCTCTGCCATCTTCGGCACCTGGCCACACCCCCGTCGTGTGCTTAATTTCTTATAACAACGATACACACCCCAGGGCTAAAAGGTTGTTTGTGTTCTTGTGTGGATATACACTCATCTCTACCAGAACTAAAAACTACGAAATGGGAGCCCACGGTAGTTTCCATTCACAGTGGTACCCACACCTGTACAATTACCTATTTAACTATTTCACTGTGATCTTATTTATTTTTTTATTTTTCTTTAAAGCAAAAAATACTTTTTTTTTCAGGGTGAATATTTGTGGGGCATAGTGTACTGTGTTGTATAATGACACTACTGAGGTCACGAATAACTATGTCTGCCTTCTGTTTAGCAAGTGCATTATTATTAGCCTTATGCAAGCTAATACTCCACCTGCACTATTTTTACAACTGCCTGGTGAAGCAGCAATTAAATGGAGGAATAGTTGAGGGCACGTAATGCATATTTAGGGGCTATAGATGGATTAAAATTCAGACCGAGCAGAAAATATGGGTATTAGAGCATTCTTTGTGGTTAGAAGGGTACTTATTTTTGAGCATCTGACTAAAACAGTAGTGAATGATGATTCTGAAGAAGAATTAGATCAATACGAGGATGCGGTTCAAAGTTTGAAGACTCATTTTGATTAACTACCTAACTTAATTGTCAGAAGACACAAATCATTTTCACAGGAAGAATCTGTAGCTGAATCCATTGATATGTATGTGGCATCTTTACGGGGGATAGCAGCAAAATGCAAATTTGGTATTTTACAGATCAGCTGATTTGAAATCAGTTAGTCACAAGATGCTTCAATACAAAAAATCATGAACGCCTGTTAAGCCGTCTCTTGATGAAACTTTTGGAGTAGCCAACAGCATCCAACATTTCAAAGAATATTTGAAAGAAATAAACAATTCTTCATCAGATACTCTTGATGTTGTTAGAAATAAGAAGCCTAGTTTTGTTTCTGCTTCCTCTCCCACTGCTCCACAACAGAAACCGAGAATTCTTGAATGATTCCATATGTTTCAGGTGTGGGTCAAAAATGCATTTTGCTTCTTTTTAACAGTGGAAAATGCTAGGCAAATAATGTAATAATTGTGGGGTCATGAATAACTTTGCCTGTTAAAGTCAAGGTCAATTCTGTGATGGAAGAAGAGTCAGACCATATAAGTAATGACATGCGAAATATGGTATTAAAATGTAAAAGTACATGAAAAGGATGTACCTCTTTATAAAGACCCTGTTGAAAAGTGTATGGTGAATAGAACTAGGATTCCTTTGCTGAGTGATTCAGGTTCCAAAATGATTATAATTTCAAAACAACAATGTTAGGAAATAGTCTTATACAAGATCTCTGACCCCCAATGTTAGTCCCGGAGGGTACAATTGGGTCAAGATTGATTTGGAAGGGTATTTTGAATTAACAATACAATTTAAGGATTGCATAGTTGTTAGCAAAGTATATGTGTCAGTCGCAGGACCCTACTTCTTAGTGTGGCACCATCAAGAGTGTTTTGGTCTTCCATTGAGACCTGGATGTTAATCTCACGTCCCAAGTGTGAATGAATTGGAAGAATCTTTCATAAACATGAATAAAGTTTTGAGTGTTACAAAGACATTTTTACAGAGTAATTGGGTGCAGTAAGCAATATTGAGCATCATATCAAATTAAAGGAAGGAATACTGCCTGTCAAGCATAAGTTAGGTAGTGTTCCATTGAGCATTAGAAAATATTTGACGGAGCTGTTGAAAAATCTATGCCAAACGGCTGATATACAACTAATTAAGTCCTCACTAGAGTTGTCTCCTATCATTATTGTTCGCAAGAAAAACAATGAACCACGTCTGAGCATAGAATTGAGGTCTTAAAAAAGGCAATATGGGTTGATGGACATTCTCTTCCCGATATTGATGTGTTGATTGTGTCATTATCTGGATCATCTATATTTTCCAAGTTAGATGTGCGCTCTGCATATCATCAATTTCTTCTCAGGAAGGAGTACAATCATTTAACTGTTTTCGTCCCTCTGGATTTAGTATTCTAAACCCATATTCTCAAGAAAGGGCGATACATTATCGCCGCTTTTATCGGCAGAAAACTGCCGCTAAAGCAGCCATAATGGGCTTGATAATATGTCCTGGAGAATATCAATAGAAGTCCGTGTTCGACCAGAACATAGTTCCTACTCTGAGTTGCAGGTGGAAAGCGTCGGGACACTCATATCGAGTAGCCGTACGCTATATAAAAGTTACATAACATAACATAACATAACATAGGCTTCTATTGGAATTCTCCAGGACATATTATCCAGCCCATTATCGCCGCTTTAGCGGCAGTTTTCTGCCGATAAAAGCGGCGATAATGTATCGCCCTTTCTTGATAATATGGCCTTTACTTCTTTAGAGTACCATGTGGTTTGGCTTCAGCTGCTATCATTTTTCAGAGAGTGATTGAGGATGTGCTGGTTGGTATTCCTGGTGTTTCCATTTTTCAGGATGATGTGTTGGCTCATGGTAAGGAAGAATGTGAACCTTGAATAAGGTATTAAAAGCCATGGCAGCAAGAGGTTTGAAATTAAGAAAAGAAAAATGTGTTTTTGGAGTAAAGGAGGTAGAATGTTTGGGGCATGTGGTGTCCTGCTAGGGAATTTCACGAACACCAGGTTTACTCAAAGCCATCGCGGATGTAGCCAAATCTAAAGCTTGTGATGAACTTTGCGTTTCATGGGCATGTGTGAATTTTACACTAAGTTCATTCAGAATGTGCCACGGTTGCAGAACCTTTGTTAATGTTGTTGAAAAAGAGTGGAAAGTGTGTGCGGGGTGTAGAGCAGCAAGAGGTTTTAAACTATAAAGATGAAACTTAGTGATGTTACTTTACTGAGTCCTTTTATACCGGGGGGGGGGAATGTGTATCACAGTAGATGCCAGCACTGTTGGGGTTGGTGCAGTATTAACACAGGAGTATGCAGGCAAAGAGAACACTATTGCATTAGATTTGTGTACCTCAAAACCACAAGAAAGAATGTACTTTGTGAGAGAATGAGAAATGTTGGCTTGCACTTGGGCTGCCAAAAAAAGTTTACATTATATTTTTGGTGTACATATTTTGTTATTAAAATGGTTCATAAACCATTTTGAGTGTTTCCAATGTTTGTACCTGTAGAGCTTCAAAAAAGGGGGAGGTAGAAAAAAGAAACAAGAGCATTCGTCCTCCAAGTAACTATGTTATAATCATAGAGAGTCCTTCTGTTGAAAGAAGGGTTTTTTCTTTACTCTCTGATGTTTGTTAGAACAACTGTGGGCTTTCCTTAGATAACCCTCCCCAACAGGGTTTCCCCTTGGTGGCATGCTTCATCATCGGGTTCTTCCCGTTCCGCTGTGGAAGCGGGCATGCTATGACATGCGTGTTACATGGGAGCACTTATTGTTGGTAAAATGTATTTGGATGAAGTTTAAAGGTGTGAGTGGGGGGAGAGAATTCAAAATACCTGGCTAGTAGAAAAAGATGTTTTACCAGTACCTCTACCTAGTATGATTTGAAATATGGGGAAAAATGGCAACTTAGAGGGGACAATGTGCATCAGTTCCACTGGTCGACTTGTTTCTAGCCCTACCCAAGACAGTTCCTTAGAACCAAGATTGAATAATCCCTGGTACCACTCTGATAGCTCCTCTTAGTCAGAAGAACAAAGTTGTGAAAAAATATATACAGCACTGATTGGTGTTTGTGTCAGGATAAGTCTGTAAAAACTGTATGGGAAAGAAAAAAACGGGGGTTAGCTTGCCTTGATATTAAGGCTAAGTACACATTATCATGCCTAAGTTATGGTAAAACATCACCTGCGTGGAAAAATGTGTTATATTTCTCACAGTAATAAGTGGTTCTTCACTTTTAAAATGACACACAAGGCTCATCTTTGCAGGCTTCCTGTGGGTTGTATGTTCACAATATCATCTGCAGAAATATTGTGTGACATAAGCTTTGTGTCTTAAATATAATTTTCAAAACTATCATTCCATTAGCTGTAGACTCTCTATAATTAACTCCAATCAGGATATATGTTTCTAAACAACATTTATGAAACACAATATTTGTATAAGATGATATTCTGTAAAACATATTCTGATACAATACCTTCAGCTGCAATAGAAAATAGAATTTAAATGTCTTTATTTGATTAATCGGGGCTTCTAAGACCTTTTCTCTCATTACAGCAACAAAAGGCAAGATACATTTAGAAAAATATATTCACAATTACTGATTCTTCCACCTTGACCAAGACCCTAACGCCTACTAAACTCAGACCTCATTTCATTTGCTAAAGTGATGTAAGTAAGTACTAGAAGCGATTCAATTTGGGGGTTGTGGGTTCTGGCAATACTTTAGTTAGCCATACACACCTACTCTCAATGATAGTGAAAGTTGTTTCGTATGGCACATTATTTGTTCTCAATGTACTACTCACTGCATTCTGCATATACAGGTGTCCATGTGCTAGTGCCCCAGATCAACCTTAGGGAGGTGTACAATGCCACATAAATGAACAGCACAATTTAACTAATAGTTAAAGATTGCACAATGGCTAATGCTGCATTAAACTAGCTTGCCAGTACGTCTTCTCCTTTTCTATGTCACATTAATCTGATTATGTAGAAAACCTATCCTAAGGGAGGACATTTAATGAAATGTCTTAAGATGCTGACTTTGGAAATAGAAATGGACGTGTTATTCCCAAACTCTACATGTCAATAAATATATTGTGATGCAAAGGGCAGATCACGTAATGTCCCAGTACTCAAACATGTTTTTATGTAAAATGTAATTCAAATACATGAAATCCCTCTTATTGTGCATGGTTTCCCACCTTCATTAATGTCTATTATTCCTTAGTTATTTACATGCTGCATGAATGTCTATGTAAGTTTACACAAATAAGGCGATTCGATGCATTTAGAAAAAATCTATTTGTAGTTGTGTATTTACACTATGTGCATTTCATTATTTTAATTTGATCTCCTGAACCCCAGTGTAGTGACCATAACCAGACAGTGCAATATATATATAGTGCTAATAGAGGACGGAAAGCAATGGTTATTGGTATTTAAAAAAGAGGAGTCCTTTCAAAGATTAATACAGTCAGTTCTTCCTTGGCAACTTAATAGTTTGCTAGGGCTTTCTCTTTGAGGTAGTCGATGACGTTTCGACCCTCTCATGGTACGGGGGTCTCTTCAGGACGGGAATTCTGGGGACTGCCCCGTAGCATTCTATATTGGCGATAATAGTCGCAGGGGCAGCTCACCTTATTGTTGTCTGAGGACAGAGTGAATACTATCTATCCTTCGGGACGCAATCGGAAGGCCGGTAATTATACCTGCCGCTGAAACAAATACATTTTTCTACATAAAACATTGTTATGTCAAATAAATTATATTCTCTTTGGCTGAAGTGAGTAAAGCAGCAATCCATGTTCTGTGGGCTTGTATGTCTTTCCATATAATATAACTGGATAAACCTAACTCAGACTAGGTGTTACTATACATTTTCTTTGTTTCTGCTTTATCGCGCAAGATATGCTATTACTTGCTTATATTTGGATTCACTAATGACATGCGTTTCCTGTGAACACTGTTTCTGCTTATTAATAGCTACACAGGGCAGGTCTGTACCAGCAGGTGGAGAGTGAATGGTTCGCAGTGATGCATGGCTCTGGAGCAGTGGAAGCCAGTTCATGCCCAGGCCCATGATTGGCAATAGGAATATTTGCCCACTGTCACACAAGAATCACATGTTTTGCTTTATTGCATTTTTCTAAAACAAACAACTTTGCTAACTATATTAAATTCTAAATTATAAGGAGTTGCCAAGTCTTTGACTTTAACACTTTGCACAACCCTGGGTATTGCTCCACACTTATATGTTACCACACAGATGTATGCTACAATTAAAACATTAGTGGATAGAGAAGGACAAAATAAGCTTTTGAGAAGAAGAAAACACATAAAAGTTAACTTTTTTTCATTGCAAGTTCTTTCCTCAAAAAACTCACTTCAAGACTCCACTTCCTACCATTCAAAGAGAGAATCTGCCAAAAAGTGTATCTTAACCAAACGTTCACAAAACTTAGTGACTGTTTGATAACAAACTTTTATAGATATTCTCACTATTTATTGTGTAAAAAGATAGAATATATTTCTGCAGAAAACTTGGTTTTAACCTGTACCTTGTGAACATCGCTCCTTGAGCTGTTAAAATAATACTCGTATCCATTTCACATATTCACTCACATTCACAGTAGTTAGGCTGCTCTGATTCCAGAACTTACCTATCCCGGTTTAAATGGAGCAATGTCCATCTGCACTTACCCATGTAGTCCCAACTGCTTATGATGATCAAATAGGTTGAGTACAAGAAACGATATGCTCCTTTCATACAGCCCCATTTAGACTATAAAGAGGGTATATTGCATGAAAAATAGAACCTTTGAAATTACTTCCTGTGATTTGCTATGTTTTTCTTTTAATAATATCAAAATTATGTCTGAGTATACCAATGTGTTGCTCCTGTGAAATACATTCTAAATAAATGAATTATTTTAAATAAGGTGTGAGGATGCATGTATTACCAATTAGTGTTTCTTTCATTTATATGCAAGCATTCCTTTTTAATCCCTTGCCTGCTCTGTCTTCCAGAATTGGCCAACAGCACCCATGGGTAATATGAGGGATAAATAAATATTCTTTTACAAATGGCAGCATGTCACAAAGCGTTGGCAAACATTACATCAGGGTTTGCTTCTAAATGAAAGCCAATAGTTCTAGCTTTCATTTTTGTAAATGTGTTAATGGGAGTATTCTATGTATCATCCCAAATGAACAGATATATGTAGTCACCCCAAAAAATACTATGCGACACCCACTCTGACACTAATAAACAAAGGAGCTGATACACATGATTAGATACACATGCACAGCACCCAAAATCAGTTTATAAAGCAAGATTCCTTCACATATAATCACAAAACATTGAGTGCCAGAGTTGACCATGACTTAAAACACAGATTTAAGAACTGAGGTGTACATCCTGTTCACAGCAGGTGATAATTATTTACCCATATGTTCTTAAATGTTTGTCAACTATGCATTTCCTATTACCACATATACAAAACCAACACTTGATAGCATTAAAGCACATTAAATCAGCATTCATTTCATTGTAGTTGAATTATGATTCCGCTACTGTTCCTGTAAAACTAATCTTTTGAGCAATCATTTGTGCCTCAATTAGGGGGGTGGCTATTCTTAAGGATCGACGCTTTAGATTAGAAATTCATAAAACTGCTTGTGACAAAAGCGGACGGTGGGCAATAGCGCAATTATCAATTGAATGATGTACAATTGTATTTTGAGTGGTTTACGGCCCCAATATTGATGATTCAAATATGCTTGACCAACTGAATATTGAACTTTTGGGTTGGGAGGGAGAACTTATTGTTCTGGGTGATTTTAATTGCATTATGAACTATCAATTAGATACTACTAGGCATGGTGCATTTCAACTTATGCATAGGTCTTGTGCTTCCAAATTAGAATTGGGCGTATCCATAATATTAAAGATGTTTGGCGCAGTATATACCCCAATGTGGCCGGCTACACTTATTATTCTGCTCCCCACAAACTTTGTTCTCGTATTGATATGGTCTGGGCATCTGATAATGTATTGAATACTAACTCTATCGCATTATGCCCCCGAGTCACCTCGGATCACAATCCTATTTTACTTATGTAAAAGTGGGTCCTGTAAAAATCGGACACTCCCGTGAGGGGTACGGCATTTGAAACACCACACCTCTCCTCCTACAACGTGCCGTGAGGGGAACGGCTTGCATCTTCCCCGCAGTCCACCCGGTGCTGCAGCAACTGGGGAACTACATCACCCAGCTGCCCCGGGAGTGGACGCGGCGGGACTGACGCTGCACACGCACCCGGACCAGCCTTATTAGCAGGAACCACCTCTCGCCCGCGAGTCGTGCGCGGGAGAAGCCCGGGACAAGGGCGGGCAATCTGTGGCCATCAGGGGCCAGAGGAGGCCGGGCTGGGCCACCCCCCTAAGCTACAGACATGGATAAGAGCAAACATTTGGGCAATGAGGGTCAAGGGGTCAAAAACGCTAAAGTACCCCGTAAGGCTGAAACTATTATCTCCTATATAACGTCTGCAGTCGGTGCTATTAATCAAAAAATTGCTAATGCAGAAAAGGAGCTTGAACTAGAAAGAGCGAATGAATCACTTACCCTAGATCCATCATTTGCACCTATAGAGGTTTTAGCTGCTCGCATACCAGTTGAAGTGCCAAACCTCCTGGATCTTGCACCACACACCTCTATGCCAGTACCCGCAGAGGGTCCCAGTTCTTGTGAATCTATAAGCTCAGATAGACCCAAGACCAAGAAATGCACTCGCAAAGCTAACCACCTGCACCACGAACAGAATTATGTCACTTTTACAAATTTGGGGGATAAGATGGAGGAACTGTTCAATGCACGTATAGAGCCACTATTGGTGGGTATTGGCAAAGACATTATTGACTGTATGAACACATGTGTAGTTGGCCTACTTAAAAGGTGCGAAAGAATTGACTCTTTTATAAAAGATTATCAAAACTTGAAGCGCTATACGAAAGTAGTTCAGAAGTGTGTTGGCAACCAAGATAAAGAGCCCATGGTACAAGCAGGGAGTCCGCGCCCTCATGTGTCTCATAAAGCTCCGTTGCCATCTAGAAACCTGGATGCTGCAAGATCTGGCACCGGAAGCCCCTTGACTCACTCAAGAGCTGCATCTGTTAAACTGACTGCTCATAAGAACCAATCTCTTTTTCCTAACACCTACACTGCTTCTAACCCTAATGGCCCTAGGCTGCACCTTCCGCCGGATGCTGCCCCTTTTGTGGCAGTTTTAACCGGGGTACCACCTCTTGAACAAAATGGGAGGGAGACAACTGAGGATCTCTTGGAGAAATCTAGGGAATGGTGCAGACATTACTTAAGTGGGGAAAGCGATATATCCCACTCTATTATTATGGCCAGAAGGGTGGGGTGGGTAGGACATGGAGCCAAGAAGAATATCACAGGGGACTGTATCGTTGTACATTTTTGTGCGAGAAATGTGGCTGAAAGATTGTTCTGGGATGGATCTGACCTTAGAAATACTGGAATCCGACCACTACCTCTTGGCTATTTTTATCCTCCTCGAAGTAGTCAGACAACACGTTTCCGAACCCAGAGATTATCACTTAAAACAGACACTCCCACCCTAGGACCTTGTGATTTTGCTAGACATCCTGAGAGTAGCGCCCCTGTCAATCTATCTCAGCATCCCCCCTCACTTCCCCTAGCGTCGCAGATCCCTGAAGTTACTCAGAGTGGGGGCTTGTCCTTGTCAAATCGCTTCTCACCCCTGCTTCAGCTAGAAAATTCGGATTGACTACAAAATCAATATTGCACTACAGACTTGGTTGTGTCTAATTCATGCAATAGGGATACTTGTAGAATCCTTAGCTGGAATACCGCAGGAAGCAGATTAAAAAGCCAGGATGAGAATTGGGTGGGTTTTGTTACACGTCATGATATAATAGCCTTACAAGAAACCTGGGACACAGCAAATAGCCTCTTCTTAGACGGGTACGTTCACTTTAGCATTTATGCCAAACCTAGCTTAGCGTGGAGGGCGAAGGGAGGTCTAGCCCTACTAATTTCATTAAACATTAAAGGTACAGCAAAGCAGCTAGAGTCAGGTTCCCAACACTGCTTAGCAGTAGTACTGTTGGTCGCTAATTCCCCTACTGTCTTACTCATTAATTTTTATAATTCACCAGATACTGTCAGTCCAAATCAACACTTAGAATTTCTTGGTGAATTTTTAGATATGTACAAAGCTTCACACAATAGCTTTGAGGTCATCCTTATGGGTGACTTCAATACACATCCTTGCAGATTGGAGTGCACTATGGAAGATAAAGGGAGGCCTCCTCATTCGCTGCCTACGCACTTTGAACACACGAAAAAAGGGGAGGCTACGGAGAGCCTCTTGCCTCCTCCAATCTTTATGAATCAGGCTGCTGTGTAGATGGGCCTAGACCCTTTACGTTTAAAGGAAAAGACACAGGATCAGTTACAGATTATATTTTTTTATCTCTCTTGTTTTGCCTATGGTAATAAACTATAGGGTAGAAGATTCTACTTTTAGTGACCATAACCCGGTGACATTAGAAGTCGCCCTAGGGGGGTTATTGGATTTTAAAGACATTCAGGCTTCTTGTGTAACGGACCTGATACCAAGAGATCAGGGCAGGAGGCTGAAATGGCCCAAAGTGACCCGGTCACTTTTTTACAAGACGTTTTAGCTAAGGTTGAAGTGGAGGTTGGTATTTGTTTAGATCATGATTGCTCTAACATCAAGATAGTTAATGCATTTAACACAATATGCCAACAAGTGAATATAGACCTAACAGTTAAACCCAAAACAGGTGGGCTAAATGAAAAAAGGTGGTTTGACTCAAACTGTACTAAGGCACACTCCGCTCTTTTAAAGGCACTCAAGGAAAAACCCAGAAATAGAGCACACATAGTATTCCTTAGGAAGCATTATAAACAGGCCATTCAGGCTCGTAAAACCCAGATTAAGGAACAGGCCTGGAGCGACCTGCAATCAGAAGAAGTACTGCGGGACAGTTCTAAATTCTGGGCGGTTGTAAACCAGCCCTATTTCTCGGGGGTGGAAAATCAGGGTGTGGAATCCATTATCCCAGATGAGCAGTGACTAGCCCACTTTGGGAGCATCTATAGCCACCCAAACCCGGGATGTCCACAGGAGTCTCTATCTTTCGACCGTGTTGGGCCAGTTGTGGCCTTTAGGGAGGAAGACGTGGAAAAAGCTATAAATGAGACACTCAAAAATAAGGCCCCGGGCCCGGATGGGGTCCCGGCGGACTTATATAAGTGCGCACTGAAATTTTGGGCGAAGATATTGACCAATGTTTTTAATGCCTCAAGAGAAAGCAATTTTCCTGAGTCTTTGGCAAGGTCCACTATTATTCCAATTTTTAAAAAAGGCCAAAGGGGTGATCCTGCCTGCTATAGGCCTATCTCCCTAATAGACTCTGCCGTTAAAATCCTGGGCAGAGTCATTTTAGGGAGACTGACATCCTGGCTAGAGGGCAGAGGATCCCTGTCTAACGCCCAGTATGGCTTCAGGGCAAAAAGGAGTACATTGGATCAATGCCTCAATCTTCAAATGCTCATCAGCAAATACACAATTGTGAAGGAGGGGTCCTTGTACATGGCCTTCATGGACCTCTCCTCAGCTTTCGACCTGGTTAACAGGTCGAGGCTGTGGAGGGTCCTTTTGGACATGGGCATCAACCCACCATTGGTTGGTTTTTTTAGCTGACCTTCACTCCGGATTACAGGCTTCTGTCAGGGTCACTCGTGAGGGGAGGTGCACCGGCCATTTTAATTCATAGAGGGGGGTGCGGCAAGGGTGTATCCTTGCCCCCCTCCTCTTTACATTATATATAAACGCCCTCGAGCCTGCCCTGGCGGTCTCGACGGTAGACGTTCCGCGTGCAGGGGAGACAAATATTCCGGTCCTCCTGTACGCGGACGACGCAGTGCTCCTGGCACGCACAGGTGTGGCCCTCAACAGACTTTTGGCTTCCTTCGGAGACTTCATGACCTCATTAGACCTGAAAAATAATACTCAAAAATCTCAGGTCATGATTGTCGGCCCAACCAGCAGAAAAAGGATACCTATGACTTTTTCTTGCACAGGTAAAGAAGTAAAGAGGGTCCCAATTTTCACCTATTTGGGTGTCATCTTTGATGACCGAGGAACCTGGGGTCCACAACACAAGTCAAAAAGCAATGCAGTAGCACGTTCTGCTGTAGCCCTGTTAAGCTTTGCTAAAAGGATGGGGGCTCGTCCATTGGAGGCTATCCTCAAAGTATATAAAGCCAAATGCTTGGCTATAGCCTCCTATGGTTCATCTATCTGGGGTTACAGCAAACCTGATAACATCCAGAAGGTGGAGAACATATTTTTTTGATCTTTGCTCTCTGTTCCCCAGTCTACCCCCACTTTTACTGTACATTCAGAGCTAGGCATGGGGTATGTGATAGACTCTATAAAATCCGCACCTGTAATTTGCTGGCTAAAAACATGGCTAAATGAGGAAATATCCTTAAATCACTTGATTCTTAAAGACTGCCTTGCCTTGGACAAAGCCCGTAGAGTCCCATGGTTGGCTTATGTTAAATTAATGCTTATGAGTGTGGGGCACATTGAGTTGTTTCATTTTCCAGAACGTATAAAAAAAGAGGATGTCTTGGAGATAAAATGCGCATTGGCAAACCTTTTTATGGCAGAGCGGGAGGAGATAGAGATGAGAAAACCACTTTTAGAAGGAACTATGCACTTATAACTGTGCCAGGTCCGGAACCCTATCTTGTTCTTGTAACCAGACCATTTTATTTTATGTTGGGATTTTACCCTACTTGGGATACTCCAATAAATGCTAAACGATGCGACTGTGACAACCTTTCTATACAGGACACACTCCATTTTATTATGTTTTGTGAACATTATGCACTGATTAGGAAAAAATACTTGTTACCTATCTTACGGGATGAGGGCTTTCTACAGGTCAGGCTAGCACTCCTGTTTTTACAACTTTTATCTAGTGCGCGGATAACATTCCATGTGGCAAGTTTCTTGGTGGCGGGTGTTCGAATCAATAAGAAGCGATTAAATTTACGAGATAGTCCTATTGTAAACAATTGACCTTAGTATCCCTTGGTGCCTTTTAAATCTATGAAGCTGATTATTAAAATGGGAATACTTTCATCCTTTTTAAAAAAAAAAATGTTTTATTGAACACATGAGATATGTTCTTTTTAAATTTGATAGGTTTTTACTCTTTATCTTTGTAATTGATCGTAATCATAAGTATTGTTGTATTGTATTAATTGTGATTATCTGTATCTTGTGTCTTTTTCTGATTTGTATTAATCAAATAAAAATGATTGACTGATTACTTATGTTCAATATTCCACAATTTTACACTAGTCCCAGGATGTTTTCCTTCCCCAGACATTTATTTACAAACACAGAGTTTATTTCCCAATTGAAGGCTCATATTATAGATTTCATCCGAAACAATTTCGACTCCACCTCTTGTATTATTGTATGGGATGCATGTAAAGTTAGCATTCGTGGGTTCACCCAACAATTTCTTTTTAGACAGAACTCTGAGCACCGTAAAACTAACAAAACTCTAACCGATAATATTCTTTCAGTTGAACTCTTATTAGCCGACGCCCTGCGTACCGGCTCTTCCAATGTGCTGGAAATTGGTCTTAAACTTGGACGGCTAAAAGCAACTTTAAAATCAATACTATGGGAAAAAAGCAGTATAAAACTACATAAATCCCATATCGCCCAATATGAAAGTGGAGATAAAGTAGGAAAACTCCTGGCCTATAAAGTAGCTGATGAGAGAACCAACACTCGGATCAAAAGTTTAAAAGGTCCTAACAATGTTACACTTGGCCAACCCCTTCAGATATTAGAACAGTTTGCAGAATTCTATAAGCAACTTTATACACCAGACAACTTTCCTACATTGACTAATATTCAGTCTTATTTGGATCATCATATCCCATGGAATATGTGTCCATTTAGGGCTTGATCTATTATTTGAACCTGTTAGCTTATTAGAGAAACGCCAAACTGTGCTGTTTTTTCTCTACCATCTGGAAAGGCAGCTGGGGAAGACACCTTACCTTTAGAGGTATATAAGATTTGCATTGATGAGCTAGCACCTCTTCTCCAGCACAATATTAGTTATATTGGCGAGAATGGGAAAGCCCCGAATTCTTGGAATATTACTAAACTGATCTTTTTTTAAAAAAAGGATAAGCCAGCGAATGAATGTGGCTCATATCACCCTATTTCACTTATAAATACAGATGCAAAGGTTTTTGCAAAAGTACTGGCCATGCGGCTGGCCCCGCTGATACCTAAGTTTGTCAACCCGCAGCAACACGGGTTTGTAATAGGAAGAGATACTACATCTCACATTAACATGGCTATTACCGCCTTTGATATAGCAGGAACTAATCCTTCCCCACTCGGTATGATTCTTCTAGACGCAGAGAAAGCTTTCGACCGAGTGGGGTGGGATTATCCCTGGCTAGTAATAAAAACTATGGGCTTTGGTGGGCATTTTGTAGCATGGATGCGATCCTTATATGACAATCCTACTGCGAGTATTAGTTATGCAGGTCGCACATCAAATATTTTTTCTATATCTCGGGGCACCCGTCAAGGGTGTCCCTTGTCACCTTTACTTTTTGCCCTCTTGATTGAACCTTTTCTCCATGCCCTGCAACTACAATCTTGCATAATACCTTTTAGTTTTGGCCCTCACACACTAAAAATTACGCCATATGCCAACGATATTGCCGTTTATTCCACTGACATTGTGAAAGCTGTAGACGGAATAATTATGGAAGCTAGCAGATTCGGCGATGTCTCGGGTTACAAACTAAACTTAAATAAAACACAGGTTATCGCTAACTACAAACCAACAACTACAGTATTGGGTATCTGTCATACGGCTACTTATTTAGGAATTAAATTATCAGCTAGAATTAATGAAATTTTTACAATTAACTATGATACTTTAGTTAAATCTACTATTATACAATTAAAAAAATGGCATAAACTTCCACTAAATATTATTGGCCAGATTAATTGAATTAAAATGAAAATACTTCATAAATTTCTTTATTTATTCCGATCAATCCCTCTTTCTCTTAGTAATCTTTTTTCAAAAAACTTGATGGAATATTTAGCAGTTTTATTTGGGGATACCGTAAAGCCCTCCAATCCATGCTATTACTCAAATCTCCCCAAGAGAATGGGGGACTTAACTTCCCGGACTTTAAATTATATTTTTGGGCAGCATTTATTGGTCGTCTACGAAACTTACTTCATGTTGATAATCAATTCTATTTCCACATTTTTATGTTAAAGTCGGATTCTAGTAGTATATTAAGAGTTTACGACCCCAACTACTTCAAAAGAGTCAAATGTAAGACTGCCAGGGATTCTGTTAAGATATGGTTTAATATACTGACGTTTTGCAAAGCTTCTTTTTTTCACCCCACATTGGTACTATGGGGCAATCCCGGACTCCCTGGGATATTCAGTGATAACACGAATGACATGACGAATATCTGGTGTTCGCATGGTATTAATACACTTGCGGACTTATTTGGCATTCATGGTTTCTTGAGCTTCGAGGCACTTCAATTTTTATATAAACTTACAGAAACAATGAGATTTAAATACATGCAAATGTATGATTTTTTTCTTCGTAAAATGTGAATGCGTGAAATATTTGATAATGGTATTTGGGACTGTTTTTATTCATTAAAGAACAAGTCATCTATTAGCAAAACTTACAGATGTCTCATCACTTATAATATCAACGATTGCTCAAAACTGGCAGAAAAGTGGAGTGCTGAGTTAGGGTTTAATATTACTTCTACCATGATATCCTCTTCGCTCCATAATATCAATCACTTAGCTCAGTCCTCTAGCCTAAGATTACAACAATTTAAAACTACTTGTATGCTTTATCATACACCTGAGAGGATATCTAAATGGGCTAATAATATATTATTTAGTGACCAAATTAAATGCCCAAGATGTGGCCTTGTAGCCGCTGATTTGGAGCACATGTTGGTTTCCTGTCCTATTTTATCAGAGTTTTGGTCTGCGCTGGATAAAATTCTGAAAGTGAAACTCAGTTCCCCTCCTTCTCTTATAGCCCCTTCTAAATAACTTGATATTCATGCAACACCTATATCGCAGCAGTCAATAGTTACCATTGTATTATCATGTGCCAAGCTTACGATTGCACGCGCGTGGATCTCTCCTAAACCTCCACATATTATGGAATGGTGGACACTGATTAATGATATATACCCTATGGAAATGGCCCTGGCTAAAATAAGAGGTACCCGCTCCTTAATGAAGTGTGAAAAAATCTGGGGTTCATTAATTTATTATGTGAAAAATAAGTGGTACTTATTTTTGATGAATTCACTTTCCTGCAATGTTATTTGGTTTTTTTTTTGGCTTTGTAAAATGATTTTACTGTTTCACTCTGCCATGTTGTTATTTCTCCTCCCTGTTTTCCATGTATTATGTACTATCAAATACGTATTTTTTTGTCTTCTTTTTTCTTTTATGTACCGAGTTGCGAATAAAATATATATTTTTTAAAAACTGACAGGACTAGTTAATTGAACCCCTACTTCTTGTATTACGGCTTAGTTTCTGAGAATCAATTACTCTCTTGGAAGTGACACGAGAACCCCCTAGTTGCCTCTCAGTCTTTATAAAAGGTCCGTTCCTTGTGGTGTGTAGTCTGCAGGTACAAATCAATGCATTTTGACCTCAGTTTTGGAGTTTGCATAATGATGTTTGCAGATCTTTTTTAGGACTGGGGTTGATCCTCACCAATCAGTTGTATCTTCTCTGCAGACAAAAGAAATATTTGTGTGGGTTTTGTGACTCATAGTGTATGTGCTATTTTTAACTAATATGTCCATTACTTAATGTATCACTTACAGTTAACATTTCATTTGGAGTCTATAAGTAATAAATAAATCCAAAAGATTTCTATATTTATATGTGTTAAAAGATATGGAAGTCAATAGGAATCAATCAGATTCTTAAATTTGGCAATGTTTCAACCACATTTGTCAGAAACTGGACAAAGTCATCATCAGGATGGGTAGTTGAAGTTTTGTCAAGCATTCCCATCATTCACAATCCTGCTAGGAAAGGTTGGCACAGGGAATGATTTTGTGTCTGCTAAATGCATCAGAAATACCTTTTTGAAAATATGTTGCAGAATTGCAGTCAACACAGAGATATGAAGACAATAGTTGGCAACCAATTATTTAATTCTGCAAGGGAATGTATCAGATGTTGGTGATACTCTGTAAACAATGACAAAAAAAATCTCTGTTCAAAAAATGTACTCACAAGTAATATTACACTACCTTGGTCTACTACTCTATGGGAGTAGATTTAATGAAAGGGTCATGGAGTGGTCATTGAAGACGTTTGGCACCTGGCAAATTACCTATAAACT
The DNA here is from genome assembly GCF_964261635.1 of Lissotriton helveticus. Taxonomy (NCBI): domain Eukaryota; kingdom Metazoa; phylum Chordata; class Amphibia; order Caudata; family Salamandridae; genus Lissotriton; species Lissotriton helveticus. The sequence goes on along the minus strand of NC_136057.1, from coordinate 2,011,979,328 downwards.
CACATATAGAGTGAGCAATTGTGTATTTTATTTTCATGAATGTTTCCAAAATATATTGAAAAAGTCATAAAATTGTGTTTCTTTCTGCACCTTGAGTGATTCTTTTAAAGGGAGTGTGCATTTTTGTAAAATACAGACATTCAAAATGTAGGAAGGAGAATGATTTGAGCAGAAAATGTGTCTCAGTGAGACATTTCCAATGTGAACTTTGCCATATTGATGTATTTTTTTCAATATGGAAAGAATAAGCGAGTGATTTAGGTAAAATTGAAATGAGCTTAAATGGTATTGACTAACGATTAAAAATGTCCTCTCACATTGAAGGACAAGGAATCGCACAGATGCAGATCTGTGTATTTAAATAAAGAGTGTATTTGGATTTCTCAATTAAAATACATCTCAATAACATCATATTTGATAACATTCAATCAGAAATCATTTCAGCACCATTAAATATTAGAACATAGAATGTTTTAGTGTATATCAAAACTGCACTTGAATTGTATTAGTCTATATTTACTCACACATTCTTCAACTAAAAAAACATTTGCTAGATTTCATTCAGATTAATCAGTCTTAATGTACATGTGAATCTTATACAGCTTCCTTTTTCTTACAGAGTTTTACTCATCTTTTGTTGTCATGAAAAATTCTAATGTCCTACTACTTTAATTAATCATTTTTCTACAAATAAGGGGCTTGATAAATTCTTTCTTTCCTCACAGTTAAATATCATTTTATTATGATGTGTATTAGGTCTTCCAACTTATCCATTAGCACCTTATTTGTGTGTTTATGACATGTTATTTGTGCAACCTATATCTGAGCCGCCAGGTGTTAAATCAATGATGCAAGCCTTCTGAACCTCATTATATGTTATACCCTCCTATTTTAACAGTATCAATCCTAATATAACTAATGTATATCCACATCTTCATAGAATCTAGATTACCAAGAGAATTTTTTTAGAGCCATTCAGGAAAGCAGTGATTTATTTTGTAATATGCATGACTCAGAGATTTCTTGCCCGCATATTATATAACCAAAGAGTTTTAGTTGTCTATAGGCCTATTTTCCTATCGCCTTACTTCTTCAATGTTCTCAAGACCATGGCTACCGAGCAGTTTTACATAAACATAAATTCTAAATTAATTTTCCAAATTGCGTAAGACCATTGGTAGACTGTCAGTTTGTCAGTCTGTGAGTCAGAATCAGGACTATCAAGAGGCACAAGACCAACAAGAGCAGGAGAAAGGTAAGACAACAAAGGGCCCAGGAGAAGTGAGATTGGAGGATTTGGAGGACTGCTCAGTGGTGGCTAGGTCACAAAGTTATCAGGCGAGCATTCTGCTTCAGGACTACTAAGAGGAATCAGAGAGAAGCCCAGAGGGAAGGAGAGATCTTCCAGGGGAATTTAAGAACTATCAGAAACATTGGTCAGTTGCCTTACAATGGCTCATTAATATGGCTTTCTGACTCATAGTTCTCACCCACAATGTGTTTCTTGTCTGCCCCGTTGTCGTTATTTTCCCTTTCTCTCTTTAGTACCTCCCTTCAGTAGTTTTCTGCCTTCTTGATCATGCAGCTGCTATCAAACTGTACCACTTATACTCTGAGTCTACATTGTTAGTGTTTTACTCCCGTGCTTTCCCATAAGACTCCTCCGACTTCATAGCTGACACACGTCTTCTATTTCCCAGCTCTCAGACTTTCAATGTTACTAGAAATTTAGGAGTATTGTTGGCCTTTTACTACCACTCCCTTTTTACAAACCAATTAAGTTCTGGAGTGGAGTGTGGGTTATAACAGGGGGTGGTTCTGCCTCGTACTAACTACTCTTCTGACCATTATCTAGGTGGCTGGGAGGACATGTGCAAGTAGATGGGTGTCTAAAGAATTATCAATAAATTGAAGATGGTAGCGAGCCACAGAAGGTGCTGTGGTGTTTCTCTCAACCTTACCCTAATTTTATCCCAACATATAGAGTGTGGTCTGAGCTATTGGCACTCAGAACTGCATCACTCTCTAAGGGTGGAGGCTTTGCTTTTACCATACTGGAGAAGGCGTGCCTGTTCAATTCCTCTTGATGAGACCAGTGCTCAGATCTAGAGCAACATCATAACATAAAATGATGAATGGAGAAACGTCTCAAACACTCACCCCCAGTCACAGATCTGGGTTTAATCCGTCTTAATTCCGCGCGCCATGCCATTCCAGTGTGGACCCAGCCATATGCAAATCAGCCTTGACCCTGCTCCCCATGAGAACAGTCCAACTCGAACCTGCCAGGACAGGCCCTCCCTGGTCAGGAAAACAAGCATCTGGGACCATTTTCAGAATATCACCCTTCATCTGCCAGCTTGTATCCAGTGATGCAACAAGCAGGATACCCATGTCTGGGCATACCGTTAGCACTTAGCAAAATCACAAAATAAAATGATGGACAGAGTGTTGAAACTTTTCAAACACTCACCCTCAATCAAAGATCTGGGTTTAATGAAATTTTTTTTTTTTTTAGTTCTGTTAAATGCAGCTAATTTCTAAACTCATTTTGCTACCTTAAAAGCAGTAATCAGTTGACTATTGTCACTAGATTTTATGATCTGGTGTAGGTATTTTGTTTTTAATTCTCTGCCCTCATTATGTGTGCTCAGGTTCATGTTTAATATATTTCTGTATGTGCCTTCTGGCTAAATCTGTCCTTCAGTTATTATTTCATCAGATATGCAAAAATATAAATAAAGCATGCAGTGGATTGAGGCACAGAAGAGGGTGAGCTCTTATGTTCTTTATTCTGAAGACAATTTAGTACAATAATAGAAAGAGAAGACTGCGCTCTAGGTGTCTGGTATGGATAAGATAGTTTTTTTTTACAGTTGACATCTGGAAGCACCCAACTGATCATTTGCTAAATTTTTATTTTATACTCTGAAAGTAACACTTTCAATGTAAAAGTAGAAACACAATTGATAAGTCTATCTTGAAGAATTTGATAACTAGACCTGTATTACTCCAGGAATTCCACCTAGCTGAAATCAATTATAAAACACCGGTGAGACAGATTGTAGGATAATATCCATTGTGTGTGAATCCAGTAATCTGTAAGAGAAAGCGTACCTGGTATACAAAGCCCCTCTTTTTGTTCAAGATGTAAAAGGATGAACCCTAAAGCAGCTTACAGTTTTAAGTATTCTAGGTTCTCTTGGCCCCTAGCCTAATGCTGTCCTTAGACTCTTGATTATCTTGTAGGTTCTCTTCCTACTTGTGGTGCATTTTGGAAACTCCATAGGGGTTGCAACATTGTTGCTGTGCTGTTAAGTTGACTCCATAGACTCCTAAAAGACTGAAGAACATCTGAAGATGCATCATCTTCTGGGTACCACCAACGCTATTAGGAAGTGTACTCAGTATACTTTTAGTTTCCTAGTGATTTTCTTGGAAGCTGTATCTAGTGATGGGGTGAATATAGCCCCCATTTAAGCTGACTTGTTAGACCCATAACCATCTGGGGGTTTCTGTAAGCTGTATGTTCCTGGGGTAGCACACCGCCTTTTCTGAATCGACTCCATAAACTTTAGATTACCTGATGAATTCTGCAAAGCTTCTTGGGCTGCACCTCTGCCTCTTATGGGCGAACTCCGAAAACTCTTAGTTATGTGCTTTTTAAAGCTGCTTTTTCCAGGGTGGTGGACCTGCTCCAATACTAGGAAGACTTCATATATTTTAAAAATACTTGGTGTGCCTACCTCACTACTTAGTAGACTTCATAGCTTCTTAGTTACCTAGAAGTTTACTGGAAGCTGTAAGTTGCACTTATGCTGGTTCTAGGTGAGCTTCATTAATTCTCCTCATGTTGTTTTTTGGAAGCTGTGCCTACCTGGAGGTTGTAATGTTGTTGCTTCTAAGTGGAGTTTATAGCCCCATAAAAGACTGGAGGACATCGGACAATGCATCCTCCTCTAGGTACAATGAAAGCTGCTAGCAGGTGAACTCTGTACACTTACTTTTTCTGGAGAGCTGCTCTGGAACCTTGCCTGGGCTATTGCTGGCTACAACTTGCTCCTGGGTTGCTCTCCACATCAGTCCCCATTGGCTTCCATTGTTGGGGGCACTTTCGTTGGGGATGAGCCATCGCACTGCAACTGCAGAGCACTATATGTCCCAGAGGCCCCTCTTGCTGCTTCACCTGTGCCTGATCAGCGCTACTTAAGCACGCTTTAGCCCTGCTGAGAAGGATGTGCGCGGGTCGTGCTCGGGCCATGATCGGACCCATCCACGCCTGTCAGAGACTCCTCTTGGCTGTTCTCTCTGGACTGTGTGTGATACAGTACTTTTAATGCTAACAGCACCCTGCTCCTTGAAACTTTTGATATTAAACGGTTCGGAGGTCTTTGATTGAAAGTTGCTGTTTCTTATTAGCCCCTGCTATATTCACGCTGAAAAACCTTTGCATTTTGCATTTAAAATTCCTTTGTTTATTTTTATTAGATTTTAAAGTGTTCTGTAATTTTTCATGTGTTTTCCTAGTAGCTAATGCTCTATTTCTGTTCTGTTTAAAATGCACTGCAATATCAGTGTGCATTTCTTCTGTAATCTTAAACTAGCTATTAGGGGCTTGCAAAATGGATAAATGGAAGGACTCAGGGGGCGTGGCCAAGATGGCGGTGTGAGCGGACGTTTCCTCCCGTAGCTCCTCCGGCCCGGCCCAGCTCGCGCCCCGATTCCTGCGCTTCTCTCCCCCCGCAGCTGCTTTGCGGGCGAGGGTGCTGTGCCGGAATTCCTGGGGCACATTTTGATGCTACTCTGTCTCCTATCGCCCTGGTGGAAGTGCCCTGAAAGTCCCTTCGTAGCTCGGCCCACGGAGAAGAGCTTGGAGCGGGCCGCGGAGAGGTGCCTGAGGGCGGAGCGTGTTGCGGAGCTGTCCGGGCGCCTCGGCTGGGCCGAGTGCTGAGTGCGGGTGTTCCCGAGGGATCGGACCCGATGTGCTCTGCAGAGTGCGGGTCCCGCCGAAGAACAGTGGACCCTGGATCCTCGCTGGTGCGTTCTCCTTTCACCGCTGCAGTCGGTGTGTGCTGCACCGCGGATCCCGCACCTGGAGGCGAGAGACGGCGGTGTTTGAGCTGCAGCTGATCTGGGCATCCCCGCCAGTACAATTGTGGGACATTGGCTTTGCTCTTTCCTGGCCCATTGCAACCCGGGGGTCTCCGGCGGTCTTGCCGGCCTGGGCCGCCCTCCCGGATTCCGCTCTTCCGCCATCTTGTCACTGGGGAGCTGGAGCAGGCGGCCCTCCCCGCACCCTTGTCGAACGAGTGCCTCCTTTCGCCCGGGCTCCCGCACTACCTTCCTTGAGGGTGACCACTGGAGGACCCTGACTTTGGCCCTGCTTGCGCTCTAGACGGCACTGTGCTCGTCTCGCCCTGGCCTGAACCGCCATCTTGTCGCCTGTGACGCATCACCTTGTCCTCGGCGGGGCCTTCACATCTGGTGCCCCCGAGCGACTGGACGCATCTGCGGCGGCCGGCCCTGAGCCTTGCCCGTTGCGGAGACCAGGATGACCGGGAGAGGAGGCGCGAAAAGAGGGGAACGCACCCTGCCAGACATGCTCAGCAGGGCCCAGCAGCAGCGGGACAGGACGCTACCATCCCCGGGGCCCTCTCGGGCCTCGGCAGACGCCACTGGAGGCGAACCACCGGTCACGAGGTCCTTCATGGAAGATTTATTCAGCTCCCTCAGGGAGGACTTCCAGACGCTCAAGAGCGAGGTAGCCAGCGAGGTCCGAGAGGTGCGCAGAGAGGTTGAGGGCCTTGGCGAACGTGTGGACTCGGTGGAAACGGCGGCCCAGCGTCGCGATGAGGAGATAGTCCATCTCCAACAGGACGTTCTCCGCCTACGGGAGCAATGTGTCGAGCTCCAGGCCCACTCTGAAGACCTCGAGAACAGGTCCAGGCGGAACAATATCCGGGTGCGGGGTGTTTCATCCGCAGATGAGGGATCGGATCTGGTGGCCTATTTGCGGGACCTGTTCCGGGAGATTTTGGGTGAAGACGCGGACTTCCCGATTCGCATAGACAGAGCGCACAGAGTGGGCCGCCAGCGCCAATCATCGGCACCCCCCCCTGATATTCTGGCGTTCCTGCCGGACTTCCCCTTGAAGGAGCGCATCATGACAGAAGCCCGCAGGAAGCAGCCTTTAACCTTCAGAGAGCGGCCCGTGGCGCTCTACCAGGACTTGTCCGCCATCACGCTGCAGAAGCGTAGGTCCTTCCGGATTGCTACGGACTTTCTGCGGGAACATGAGACGCCCTACTCTTGGGGTCACCCCTTCCGTCTAATCTTCCGATGGAATGGGGTGTTACACCAGCTGCGCTCCCTCCAAGACATCTGCGGGGTGTTGGGACTTACGGCCACGGACGAGGACGGAGCGACGCCCGCATGGAGACGTCCCGAGAGACGAGGCCGGCGGGGTTCGAGGAGACGACAATCGCCGGCGACTGCGAGTCGCCCTGACTCCCCTACTATCAGAGCAGACATGGAGGAGGCCCTGCGAGCGGCGGCCGGGACCTTGCCTGAGTCCGACGGCGTGGCCTTGACGGCCTAACTTCACTCCGGGGGGAGAGATTCTTAGCCTCTACGATGCTGGGTTGGGACTGGGGGGGTGGGGGGGGATAGTTGGAGGTAGGTGGCTGAACGTCCACTAGATTGACTTCTACAGACTTGCCCGTTCGGGCTGGACTGAGACTATGGGGTGTTTTTCTTTGTTTATGGTTTTGGCTAGTTGCCGTGGGTTGGTTCTGGGAGGGTTTGGGAGTTGGTTTGTTGTAGCTGGGGTCCCGTCTGATATTGCCCATGCGCACGCGAGGCCGGTTCTGGCCTTCCCTGCACACCTGCCCCGCGCGCCCTCTCCGCTGTTCCCTCGCTTGCTGCTTAGCGCTTCGATCCCCTGGGAGCGATGCCGTCCTTGAAGGTGGTGACCCTTAATGTTAAGGGTCTGAACAACCCTGTGAAGCGTAGGGCGATCCTTTCCCTGCTGGAGGGGACGCAGGCGGACATTTGCCTTTTGCAGGAAACCCATTTACTATCCAATGATTGTCATAGGTTGCGCTCTGCTAAGTTCCCCACCCAATTCTTCTCTTCGGCGGCGACCAAGACTGCGGGTGTGGCCATTCTTTTAGCCAGCTCCTTCAGGGGCGAGGTGTTGTATAAATATGCCGAGCAGAAGGGGAGGCTCCTAGTGTATCGCATGCGGCTTGGAGGTATCACCTTCACGGTCGGCTCTGTTTACAGCCCGAATGACCACCAAGATCGTTTCCTGGCATCAGTGTTGGTGGATGTCACTGCCTCGCCCGATCGCCATGTTGTCCTGGGAGGAGACCTCAATGTGGTCTTCGACTCGGCTTTGGATAGGTCTGCCCAACGCTTTCCGCAGACGGGGGAGCTTTCCCGAGTGGTGCGAGACCAGATTGCTGAGATGGATCTGCATGATCTCTGGCGCACAATGCACCCCGCCGATAGGGACTATTCATACTTCTCCCATGCGCACCGTACTTATTCGCGGTTGGACTATCTCTTGGTGAGCGGCCCGCTTCGCTTGGCCGCCACAGCGGCAGATATCGGGGTCTTGTCCCTGTCCGATCATGCGCCGGTTTCCGGAGTTTTTGCTTGGCCGGCAACCCCCCCCTCTAGAGGGATGTGGCGGCTTCGGGATACGCTCCTACATAGGAAGTCGGTGGTGACGCGAGTGGGGGAGGTCATTCAGGAGTACCTGGTCCATAATAGCAACTCCGATACGTCTCTAGCGACGCAGTGGGCAGCCATGAAGGCGGTCCTCAGGGGGGAATTTATTTCCATTTCCTCGGCGGAGAACAGAGAGCGGCAAGTTAAGAGAGACGAATTGACGGCGCAGGTCAGAGAACTTGAGCAGGTTCACCGCCGCACGGGGGCTCCACGGGTCTGGAGGCAGCTGAAAGCGGCGAGGAAACTCCTCTCTGCGCTAGATCTAGATCGGGCGGAATATGCGGCGTTGCGTCTGAAGCATGCCTTTTATACGGGCGGAGACAGATGCGGTAAGCTTCTGGCCCATCGGCTCAGGGCTGCGCGACAACGCAATGTGGTGAAGGAGATAGTGGGCATGGATGGGGTCCCGGTTTCCGGTGACGCGGATGTGGCGGATTCTTTCCGTGGCTTTTACGAGGCGCTATACGCCGCGGAGCCCTCCCCACCGGGAGAAGCTGAGGCCTATCTGGAGTCTGTGACCCTCCCGTCTCTGGAGCCCGCCCAGGCGGACCATCTGGAGAGGGACATCCATGTGGAGGAAGTCATCTCCGCTATCGCACGATTGAAGCACGGCAAGGCCCCGGGCCCGGATGGCTACACGGCCTTGTTTTACAAGACCTTCTGCTCCACTGTAGCGCCTATACTGACTCGCCTGTTCAACTCCTTCTCTGAGCCGGGGGCCATTCCGCCGGACCTTCTTTCCGCGACGGTGTCGGTTATTCCGAAGCCTGGGAAGGATCGGACCCTGTGTGGTTCATATCGGCCTATTTCGCTTCTGAATGTGGACCTTAAGCTCTACACGGGGATCCTGGCGGCCAGACTTGGACTGCACTTGCCGGGCCTGGTGGAGGCGGACCAGGCTGGCTTTGTGCCCGGTAGGCAGACGGTCGACAACACCAAGAGGGTGACGCACGTGTTAGAAAAAGCCTCACGCGTCCCGGGGGAACGGATGTTGCTGTCGGTCGATGCGGAGAAGGCCTTTGACAGGGTTCATTGGCCGTACCTTGAGCTGGTTCTCGGGAAACTGGGGATCGGCGAGAAGTTCCGCTCCATGGTCTTCAATTGCTATAGAAGACCGTCAGCGTCGGTGCGGGTCAACGGACACAGCTCTAGTAGTTTTGCCATTGAGCGCGGTACGAGACAGGGATGCCCCCTCTCACCGCTTTTGTTCGCCCTCTATATGGAGCCGTTCGCTCAGAGGATTCGCGACAATCCGGATGCTATTGGGGTTAAGATGGGTCAGTATACCCACACGGTTAGCCTGTATGCGGATGATGTCCTGCTGACCCTGGATGACCCCAGGCGATCACTCCCTGCTTGCGTCCGGGAACTGACCGCCTTTGCACGTGTGGCCGGCTTTAAAATGAACATGTCTAAATCGGCCGCCCTGGATGTGTCGCTTTCCGCGGACACCAGGCGTGACCTCCAGCGTCTTTTCCCTATGCAGTGGTCCTCGTCCACGGTGCCGTACCTAGGGATTCTGCTTGCTCCTTCGCTGCCCGTGATGGTCGAAGCCAACTATTCTTCTCTTAGCAAGAAGATTAAAGAGGAACTCGGCCGATGGGGCAAGGGCCTGCTCTCGTGGCTGGGCCGTATCGCAGCGGTGAAGATGACGGTACTGCCCCAGATCTTGTATCTTTTTCGCGCCCTGCCTCTCCAGCCCCCTGTGGGTTGGATACAGCAAGCGCAAGCTGACATTTCTCGTTTCGTGTGGCAAGGCCGCAAGCCCCGGATGAAGAGGGTTCTTTCCACGCTGGCACCGGAGGCGGGGGGTCTCGGTATTCCGGACCTCCGGAAGTATTTTCAGGCGGCGCAACTCCGGTATTTGGTGGAGTGGAGCAGGTGGGATTCGGACAAGCACTGGCTCTTTCAAGATCAGGCGGTTGCGGGTCGCACCCTTCAAGAGATCCCATTCCTGCGGCGCGCACACCGCCCGGCTAATCTCTACGCCTCCTTTGTCACCCGGGTTCCGCTACGGGTGTGGGATGCGGTTTGTGAGCTCCGCGAGCTGACTACTTTTCCGTCACCGTTCACGCCCATAGTTGGTAACCCAGACTTTACTCCGGGCTTGGAACCAGGGGCTTTCTCTCGCTGGGTGAGTGCGGGTTGCAGGGCGCTCTTTCAGATTTACGGGCCGGAGGGTGTGCTCCCTTTTCAACAACTCCGGCGGGATTTTGGTCTGCCGGAGATGGACAGACTGCGTTATATGCAGGTCCGTCACTGGGCTCTCCAGCCCCAAGTGCGCGACGTCGCAGCCCGTCAAATCACACCTTACGAGCGGTGGCTGGTGACCCGGACCTCGGATGCCAAGCTTATCACTGATCTCTATAAATTTCTCCAACCCCCGCCGTTTCATTACCACAACCCGGGGAGAGAGCGCTGGCACAGAGAGTTGGGCAGAACCCTGAGCCACAAAGAGTGGGACGGGATCGCATATCGGGCGAGGCACACTGCGTACCACACTGGGCTGACGGAGACTTTTACCAAGGTGTCCACCTATTGGTATTACACCCCGGAGAGGCTTTACGAGATGCACAAACTCACAGACAAGGGTTGCTGGCGAGGCTGCGGCCAGGAGGGTACTCTATCGCACATTCTCTGGGGATGCCCGATATTGTCTGCTTATTGGAAAGAGGTCTTAGATGAGGTGGACAGGCACTTTGAGGTTGAACTCCCGCGCTTCCCGGCTTATGTCCTGCTAGGCCTTCCCAACGACTTGATGTACCCGCTGAAGTCCCGCAGGGGTAGGCAGATTGCTATTGCGCTAGGCTCAGCTGTTCAAAATATCCTTGTGCACTGGCGCACCCCCACTGCCCCCTCTGTCACTGGCTGGTTACATAGACTCTGGCAGGTACTGGGTATGGAGAAGATGTCGCTCACAGTGGCGGGCAGGGTGGACCAGTTCGAGGAGCTCTGGCGCCCTTTCTTGGCACTGTTGTCCACGGAATTTCACGAGATCACATGTCCGAGGTACCTACGCCTTCTTAGGCTGACGCCGCCGGCGGCACCAGCGGTTTAGGAGGGATGGGATCGGGGGGACTGGGGCCTGGGGGTGGGTGGTTGGGGTGAATGTTTTTATAATGGGCTATTGGACGGGGATGTTGGGGTATTGTTTTTTCTTCTTTTTCCTCTTCTGGGGGTGGGGGACTTGGAGGGACTGTGTTGTTTATGATGTGTTGCGGGACGCTGCTCAGCTTAGCTCTGCTTGGGAGGTTGGGGACTATTGGAGGGTTATTCGCATGGCCTTCTGGCCTTACAGCATTTGCCCTTTTTTCCCCTCCGGGACTGCCGACCTCCCCATTTCCCTCCAGAATTGCTGCAACTTACTTTTCCTTGTACTGTATGTAACCTTGACCTCCTACTTCCCTTCCCGTTTTTTATGCTTTAATAAAATGCTTTAAACCTAAATGGAAGGACTCAGAACTTCCACAGGGCACTGCCAAAATTCTGAAAAGCACCACAAAACCTGACAACTGCACGTTTAGAGAACTTGATTTGCTAACTGAGAAAGTGAAGACATGTATCAGCTCAGACACACTGCCCCCTAGGGGAAGATAGATCTGACTTGAACAACACTGATGTTGTACTCCCTTACATTAACTAGGGCACCATCCACAAAGCAAATCGCCTGCATGACTTTAAATCAAGTGTTTGGTCAGGTACTAAGGGCAAGCAGGGTGCTTCAAATATAGCTAATGTTTTAAAGGTCATTTTAAGGGAATACAACAGAAAGAATCAATTGCAGTCCCCGACACACCTGATATAATCTTAGAAAATTGGTCGGGCATGTTGAATATGATTACACACACACACAGACAATATCAATTCTGTGTAACAATAGTTTTTTCCCCCTTGAAGTGCAGACTTAAACTCTTGTCACACAAAAGTCTTACCCTGGCTCAGTTTAAAGCCTTAGCTTCTAAAGGCAAATTGGCTACCTTAACACCTCACATCTCCCAACTTAAAAATGAGGTAGTAGAACTTAAAACAATGGTCCTTCATTTATCTACCCTCTTAAATGAAATAACTGCTGTCAAAAATAGCACTCTTATCCCCCAAAAACCTAGCCTACATGGGAAGTTTTAAAATAAGGCTGGTAAATGCCTTGGCCCTAGCCACCCATCCTTGATTAAGGAGCACAGACATGCATCCTAAATGCAGGACAATTCAAGAGATATGGGGGAGGGGAGAACTTGTAACCTGCCTCTGAATGATTGTTCTGTTTGACCATTTCACCCCTTTATCTGTAACTAGGCGGGTTGTAGACTACAAGCAGAAAATTACTGTATGGCTTCCAAATGGTAGCCTACAGAGGGCCTCTCCATCCCCACAAGGCAGATACCCAAAAGTCATGATTAATGTTCTCAAACTTAGACTGGCGTGTAACAAAGAAAACGAGGATTCACTTATAAATAAAGCCATACACTGGATCGAAAGGTAAGAGGTTGTCATTGACTAATAAGAGAGCACATCTTGGGTGCATCTAGGCACCCGCAAATTGGAACCAATTATGACATCATTGAGCTGATTCTCCCCAGCAGAGACCTAGTTGATGCCCTAGTGGTTTCGGACAAAAGAACCTCCACCCTTAGAGATTCAAATATTCACTTCAAGTACAGATGTTTGAATCAGAATCAAACCTGAGATGGGCTTACACCCCAATTCTCAATTCAAGAGAATCTCCCTTGCAGGAAGTAGTCTGATTGCCAAAGTAGTCCCCAATACACCTTTGACAATTAAATCTCGCCAACTTGATGATAGTGATCAGTGTATGACTAATTCATCACACAGCACCTGTGTACCAACACAAAATGCTTGCCTTTTTGGTATTTCCTCTGGACAATCCAATATATTGCATCTCCCACTATCTCTCGCTCTCAAGGCTATATAAACATTAAATTTGTATTCCTTTCTTACTGCTCCCCAGTCTGTAGAATTGGCCTCCATTATATCATGGAACGTGGCTGGTCAAAGTGCGAAAGCTGCTTCCCTGGACTGGAACGCATATATAGACTTGAAATACATCTGCCTACCACTGGAAACCCGTGCTTTAGAGCATGTCTTTAAGCTAGGTTACCTTAACTTATCAATCCCTGCTACACGTGGAACTACAGGATGACCAGCGGGTGGTTTAACATCATGGATTAGATTAAATTTAGATTTTATTGTTAAAACAGATTGCGCTGACATCCTTGCAGTTTGCATTTGACTAGGCAATTAAAACTTAATTGATATATATATACTGAGTATGCTAAAGGGTTCAATGTGTTTAAGGTCAGAAATTATTTCCATCTTAGAGTAACTTTTGGAGGATCACAGAGGGGAAGATTACTTATTTGTAGCTGCCAATTTCAACTCCACTTTTGAACGGCTAGATATGGATGATATTCATCTAGGGATGGATGAAGACGTGACTTGGAGAGTATCGCAGCTTGAATTGCCCCGATCCACAAATGAACATAGACCGCCCGTCAGTTAAAGTCACTCACATTTGGATACAGGCTTAGATCTGCAAATGGAAGAACTGAAACTGACAGAAAGGGGGCTAGTACTTTCCACAATCCAGCTTATTCAAGCTGCATTGATTATATTTTAATTGATCTACATCTATGGCCATGCCTTAGTGACATGATCATCAGTCAGAGGGATAAATTGACCACAATCCTTGTGTCTTACTATGAAATCATTCTGCCTGAGGTTGGTGAACCAACACCAATTTGCAGTTAGCACAAAAGAGATTACCACCTAGCAACAATTGGCTTTCATCTACAGCTAGCCTTAGCTGAGATTAATGAAAGCACCGTAAGTGAAAGTGGGATAGTGGCCAGTGCCGATATTCATGCCCAACTTTAAAAAATGTTTTAAAATATTTCATTATTCCAGCCAGCAAATTCCAGAAATGTCAAATTAAAAGCAAATTCTGGTATAACAGCAAGTGCTGATGTCTAAGTTGTCAGTTATGCCAGACACTAAAATCTATGGACATTCCCCTATTTTTTGATAATTTGGAACACACTTGTAAATACCCATAGAGTATGCAATTGTGTGTCGCCACCAGGAACCCTTTTTGAAGAATCTCCAACACTGTATAAATACACTGTACAAATCATCATGTTATGTACCCCATCATGAATTTTCTTCCTTTTTTCTTGTCAAGTCATAGGTAAAGACTGCACCAATGACAACATAAACTGTGAGCCATTGCACTCACTCACAAAGAAGGGTAAGTGAATGTGCTCGCCCCCTTAATAATAAAGGTGTTCCAAAGTTTGAAGACCACCTTACACTCTACGATCCTGAAAAAGGCCACCTGACTCATAAGAGCAATCCTAAGGCTGAAACATGTCGACCCCTCAATAGGTGCAATGGACCAATTACCAATCCACTCACGCACGGCTTTTTCTTTTAATCATATCCCTGTCCTGACCTAATAAAGTATCCTTATGCAGGATAGGAGAAATTCTTAATCACTAGTCACGCTTCATGACTGCGAACGACACAGACAGTCTCCCTCCTGGTGGAGGTTGGTAAATCACTTGGAGAACCAAACACTCAAGGGATAACGACCCAATGCTGACACTATTCACCTGACAATGCTGTGCAGTGTGTTAGTGTGGTTGAGGGTCTCCGCTACAACACATGTGAAACTCTGGTTCTTCATAATTAGTCATTCATTACTCTATGATTATTAGTTCATTAGTAATCAATATAAGGGAGAGAGAAGCTGAATTAATCTCTGCTTCTCTCTCCCTTATATTGATTTGGACATCTCCCATAACCATTCAGCCAGGTAGGTCTACAAACTGGCCCAGGTCTGTGCCAAGAGGAAATGGGATGAGGGGAGATGGCAGGACCTGAAAGACTAAGCAATCATCCACATTTTGGGCCTTAGTTAAATGAGGGCAGAGAGGGCCGTCCACTCTTCCACCTCTAACTTTGTAACTCCTTCTGTATGAGTGGAATATTTTTCAGCCTTTTGCTTACCATCCAAGCTTACTCCCTTAGAAGATGATGAAGCAATTGTTTTTCCACTATATGATTTCATTGCGCTACATGAGCTTACCTTTGAATTGGCAGAGGTTAACCTCACCCTGGAAGCGGTAACCAGAGGCAGGGTCTCTAGCCTGGATTGTATCCCTGCTGACTTATTTCTACAGACATGGAGAACTGATCCATGTATTTTTTATTCATGGACAATGCCATCGCTGGGGAAGCCCATATTCTGGAATCCTAGAAGGGAGCTGATGTCATCCCAATACACAAGAGATGTGATAAAGCCTTGCGTTCAATTACAGGCCAATCAGTTTAAATGATTGTTCTCAGAAAAGTGTTGCATGTTTTTTATTGGATACAATGTAGGGTTTGATAGATGACAATTACATTTTGTCCTCCTTCCATGCTGGAATACACAAGAAGGTAAGCCCTACAGATCAGGTCTTCCACTTCCTTCTTCTATACTGGAAGACGGTCGTGATCAACAGAGGCAGCTTGGATGTTGGCTTTGTTGTTCTTAAATATGCTTTTCACCTGTTTTCTTGCAAGAAATTATAGCATGTCCTTCTCTGTATGTGTTTCCTATTGGCTCTCCTGAACATTCTCATCCATATGCATGAGTATAATTATGCGCAGGTCGACTGGGGGCAACAGAGGGAGCTAACAGAGCATTTCACTATTTTTAAAGGGGCTCACCAAATCTGTGTTAAATGAGATTGTACAGCATCTCTCAAGTCTTCCTACTGATGCACCTTCTTTGGCTGGTATAAAAACACACATTTTATTGTTTGCAGATTATACTTTCTTCATCTCCGAAACACCCAGTGGTCTTGAGTGAGTGCTGTTTTTTGAAGATTTTTGTAAATTCCTAGGGTTTGAGATTAACTCGGTTAAAACTAAATTGTTGATCCTTCAGAGAATTTAAAGCTTTAAGGGCAGATTATTAGAGTTGGGGGGCACCCAGCTTCAGAGGGTGAATGTTTTCACCTATTTAGGGGTTACCTTGTCCTCAAATCTTGTATGAAAGAGTGGAGCTTTACTCTCTTAAACACAAAGAAATAGCAGGTGCCATATTAAAAGAGCAAATCTCCTTTAATTCAAAACCTATTGCCCCAGCTTTACATATATACGACGCCAAAGCACTGGGTCCTGCACTGTACGGTTCTGACCTATAGGGTTTCTCAGATTTAACTTTGCTTGCAAACTCAGAGAATAAATACTTAAGAAGCCTGACTTGTTTTCCAGCTAGCACTCCTCTCCTCCCACTGATGCTTGACATGGGTACAATTTCAGTTGTAGACAATGCCAGACTTGGGTTTCTAATGTTCTGTAGAAGGGTTTGGTCCCAACTGAACTGGCTCTATACAGGATGGCGCTAACAGATGTCCTAGGGGCAGACATATATAATAAAATTCCATAGCTTCCCCAGATATAAAAAATGACTTACATCCATCAGCTTACGTACATTAGGGGAAATCCCCCATCTCCTGCATCCATCACAGTGGTGTCCTTAAAGAAACACTATTGACTTTGGGTTAGACAATTGGTCATTACTTCAGCTGCCAACTCTTCCCTAACTGGAACGTTTTTAGACTTCGATTCAAATAGTCTCTTGGAATTGTATTGGGAGGCAAACTTCTTTGGAATATTGGGGGGGGAGAAAGAGGAGTTTTTATAATAAAGAATATGCTTGTTAATCTTTCAAAGCAAATAACAGATGCCAACCAATTGAAATGCTACTGGTGTGGAAGTAGCAATCATTTAATGAATAATATGAATCACCAATCTAGAAATGCTTCCTGCAGAAATGCAGTAAAAGAGGTCCTTTCACCAGGTACTGCAGGGACAGTGACAGCAAACCTGTTAATTGTCTAGACGAGAGCACCCAAGTAAAAGATTGTCTTCTGGGTGTTTCTGCTTCTTATCCAGAAGGTAATATTTGCTTAGATGGTGAATCAATAAGAATGTATGCTGCTTCATGTTCACTACTCGCCCTCATCAGCAACAATGATTACAAACAACTCTCTTTACACGTTGGTTCAGAGATTGAATCTCCTCAGATTTTCTCAAGAGGGTACAACAGAGATCCTATTCCTCTAGTAGGGATGATTAAAGCTTGTATTTTTTTCAAAGACCGATTCACTTAGGAAAGGTTTATATAGTATATAATCCACATTTGTAAAGCGCACAATCACCCATAAGGGTCTCTAGGCACAAGGGGCCAGATGTAGGAGAGGAATGCTGTTTGGACTTGCCTTCGCAGGAGCAGCCTTTCAAATGATCATTTGAGAACATTTGAAGGGTGTTCCTGTCTTGTTATGTTTCCAAGGGTGATACCCTAAATGTAATTCCTGATGTAATCACTAACCTGAAGCAATTTGACATTAGGTGTCTTTAAAAATATGGCCACTCATTTCCTGCTCATGGCCAGTGTATATCGAGTCCTGCTCCCCAGCCAAAACATTGGAACAAGGTAGCCACATACATCAGGAAGGGTGTCCATCTTTATTTACAATAGGATGGCAGTGTGTGGCTCCATAATTGCACTAGAAAGTAGAAACATCATTTTTGTCAAATTGGGTGCCAGTTCCAATAGAACTGAAACACCCCACCACAAAAAATTGCAAACATAAATACATTCAAAACATATTAAGAAAAAAGGAAACTATAGTGGCTCCCCTGTCTAAATAACACAATATATTAGCGGTGCACCCAGGGGTGACCTGGTTTTTAATGGAGGACTTTCATGCGCATTTCCGACAAAAAATATTACAGCTCTTTGTGCCAACAATAGGATGATTCCTACTGGAAAATCACACAAATGAAAACACATCCTCCATAAAAGAACCAAAACTATGAATATATAGTTAAAGAGTTTAAAAACTTGAGTCTGCGTCTTCTCAATGGTAGAACACCAGCAGATCAACCTGCAATTTACACATATATATTGCTCCAAAGCCTGGGAAATCTGGATTATATGTGAATCACTATTACCCACTTGTATCATATCTGAGAATTCAGAGTTACCCCAAATGTAGCGAGTGACCATAATATGCTTAGCACTGTGTTGTAACTGAGTGGCTACTTCTTGGAACGGCATTAACTATTGGGCACACAGGCCGAGCTGGAACCAATTAAAAAGATGAGGAGGCAACCCCTGTGTTTAAAATCTTGCAGCAATGTAATGAAATGATTACTGAATGGGCATGCTTGTAAGGGAAATGGGTGGCTTGGGTAGCCAGTGGATGGGCAAACTGCTATCCACTCTCCAGAGGAATCTAGCAATGGCAGAGAATCCAACCCAACAGAAAAAGAGGTATGGAAGCATACATCCTCCTGGGCAGGATATTAGGGTGTTCAAATATTTGCTGAATAAGGCTCTAGAGCTCGAAATGGCATTAAATATGACAAATAAAAGAATACATGAAAGAAATAAGAAAGAGATGTAGAAAAACACAATAGCACAAAACGAAATTAGCAGAAGAAAGACTTTACTACTGAAAGTGGTAAAGTCCAAGTTCTCCATCAATTTTTGATTCGTGCTAAATGAACTGCTATCAAAGAAACCTCATTTATCTGGTATAAATATCGCACTAGCGAACTGGATAAATCACAATACAAACTATGGGGCAGATTTACAAGCCACTTGCAACACTTTTACGCCGATGTTGCGTCACTTTTGTGAAGCAGCGGTGTCGTAAATTATGCACCATGTTGCGACACATTTACAAAGTGACACATCTAGGGAGATGTGTCACGTTGTAAAGCCCTGCGTCACATTATACTTATACCTGTGTCAGGCATAATGTATGCAGGGTGGGCGTTCTGACTCAAGAAAGCCTCGTAAAAGTGACGCAGTGAAACCTACAAGATTTCACTGCGTCACTTCTACGACCCCACTGTGTCAAAACCTTACGCCTGCTTGAAACAGGTGTAAGGAGTGACGCAGCACGATAGGAATAGTCATTCCTGAGCAATGTTGGAGTTGCGTCACGCTTACAACATGACTCCAGCAAGGCTTTACCTTTATGCCAACTGATGCGTGATGCATCTGTCAATCCTCGCACCAAGGTGCGCCGCATTCTTACTGCGACTCATCCAAGGTGACTCAAGGGGCCTTATTTATGAAGGCCTTGCGCCGCCGGTGCGTCACTTTTTCCCATGTTAAAAGTG
The DNA here is from genome assembly GCF_964261635.1 of Lissotriton helveticus. Classification (NCBI taxonomy): domain Eukaryota; kingdom Metazoa; phylum Chordata; class Amphibia; order Caudata; family Salamandridae; genus Lissotriton; species Lissotriton helveticus. The sequence continues at coordinate 2,011,960,389 of NC_136057.1, read as the reverse complement.
ACGCACCGGCGGTGCAAGGCCTTCATAAATAAGGCCCAAGGTGTTTTTGGTTGACGTAACTGAACTGACACAGATGCGTCAGTTCTTGTAAATCTGCCTCTACATGTGAACAACAGTGCCTTGAAACTAAAAGGAAACGTAATCGGCATCCAGACTGCCACTAATTCCCTTAAATGGACAGAGGCAATAATAATGTCCCAGGGGATTGAAAGCATCTTAAAAAACAATGTGCATTTCTGGAGTCCCCAAACCCAACGTCATTCCATGCACAGATTCAAATACACTTATTGTGAATGGACACCACGCTGCTGTCGCTTTATAAGAACTGCTTGGCAACCAACTGCCTCCCAGACTGCTGGAGGGGCTCCTTTTTAGTGCCAATTCATAAAAATGGTTATTTCGACTTACCTGAGAGTTCCAATTATTGCACATCTAGATGTTAAAGGAAAATTTGGCTAACATATTATTAAATCAAGAACTGGAAGAACTGGCTCCGGTTCTTGAGAGATGACTGATATATCAAACAGGGTTCCGGAGAGAAAATAGCATCAAATGCAATCTGATGTGCCTCGGATCTTTAGTGGAGAAAATAATGTCGAATACAGACCGATCTTTATATGCCAACTCTATCAAGTTCACAACAGCTCTGAGTACGTGGATAGAGGCAAACTTTGGGTGAAATTGGCCAATTAGTGCATTGCAGTTACCCTGTTACCAGTAATTGCTTGTCTCTACTCAGATAACTGGCTCAAAGTTACAGTTTAATCAAAATAGGTCACGACGGAAAATATATACTAACAGAGATTTAAACAGGGCTGCATTTTAGCCCCCTCCGTTCTAGTATCCATCCAATATAAATCAAACTCTCATGAATGCAAGTACCTTTCTTCCGCAGGTGGTGGGCACTAATATCTAAGCACTGAAATACAATAATAATACTGTATATTAGAAATGGCTCTTTTTCCGCTCCAAAGATCACTGCGTTGGCTTCTTTTTGCTTCATCAAAAATAAGTGCTCCAAATCACAAGTTATATTTTTTGGCCAGAAACTAAATAGAAAGAGAAATCGCCCTTTTGAAAAAAAAAACAGAAAAGGTTAACTTGCTACAAATCTATAGATATTTGAATATTCTTAAAAGGTGCAAAGAGGACCACCTCAAAGCTTTGAAGAGCTTGGCCCAGCACTAAACATTGCATTCCAAAGATTGCTACATACCATGACACGTTACAGAAAAAAGGGGTCCCAGACAGGGAAGAAGAAAATGGATTTCAAAGGTAGACACTACGTAAATAATCAAAGATAATCAAAAATACAGTACGATGTTTTAATTCACAAGGTACCAAACAACCATGAAAATGGGTTATACACATCAATTTTTAAATTTTTAAATTTTCTTATAACATTATGTGCCCACATGCACAACGCGAGGGGAAGGGGAGTGAGGTACTGTGAAGGGTGTTCAGTGAAAAGTGCAAAAGATTTTTCAATTTCGTAACAAACAAATACATTCAATTCTTATGTTTGTTAAAAACATTATTCAGAGTGGTCACCCATCAAGGGGCCACACATAACAGCTTAAATCGAAAAATTATCCAAAACCAGACTTCTATTGTGGCAGTATCAATCTTGCTTGGGGGTAGAAGCTGGTACCGGTGGGGTAAGCGGTCTACGTTTCGACCCTATAATAGGTAGGGAAAGTTGCCCTTACAAAGCGGGTCTTCATCAGGACAGGTGGTGAAGTGGGCAGACATCCTAGGAAAGAGAAATTAAAAACGAAATTACACTGGGGTCTATGTGAAAGATCCCTATGTAGCCCTTGGTGGGCCGAGACCCACTGGGGTGAGTTTAGAGAAATCTACACGTACAAAACAGAGTGCTGTACACCATTAGGCAATCTGTATACATCAACACCAGTAGGATAGATGCCAGATTTGACTTGATTCTAGAAATCCTCATGATTTCTCGAGTATACATACCCTAAAGCAGAAAATCTCATAAAAAATTCCCATAAAAAATTGTGTCACACGTTAGCTCACCTCCAGGAACCCAACCACGGGTTAGCCCGGGAACTCCGTGTGCCTTGTACTTTCAATCGTCTAGGAATCAAAAAACAGGGGGGGGGGGGCGGTGATTGGAGCACCTCCTCCAAATAGACATCAAGTGACACTACCAGATTACACTCCTACATGCTATACAGAAATGATACCTGTGCTTTCAGAAGGTATTCCGCCTTGGAACGTAATTAGGTTGGCGCTGGAAATACCAGTGCTGAATTGAAGAAACCAAGCGTCAATTGGGGAACAGGGTTGGTCGTTACACTTCCCAAAAGGTGTGCGAGGTAAACTAATAGGGCAGAAACCACCGGCACTTACCTAAGATTAGCAAAAAGGCTAGAACAGAAACGGAACTCGGCAGATCACTCGAAGTTTCACCTCACGGCGTCACTGCTCGTGCAGATACCTGCATGACTGGCCGGTAACCAGGAAGTGTAGTTGAGGGGCGTGACATTGCAGAGGGGATTGACACCGTAGAAAGACTACACGCTACGGGTCTCTTGGGAAGAAAGAGCTCGCTCTCAGGTTGCTCACGATCAAGGTTGTGCAATAGACCTCAAAATTCAATATGTATACCGCGTAAAATGGTTACAAAGAGAATTTGCAAATTGTTTTAGAATGAATTCTTCTTGGCTGATTAAAAAAGGAAATTAACAGCGCACTTACCTCACAGGGTTCTAGGACCCGAATGCCTCAACTCCCGACTGTCCTTCTACTATCCCACCCGCCAACTAAGATCATCCAATCAAGCCCTCGCCGCAGTCCCGCGCATCCAAAAAACCACCATGGGTGGCAGATCCTTCTCCTTCCTGGCTGCCAAGACCTGGAACTCACTCCCCACCCACCTCCGCCTTACTCAGAATCACATCTCCTTCAGAAAAGAACTGAAAACATGGCTATTCGATAAAAAGTAAACCCCTCCCTCCAGCGCCTTGAGACCCTCTGGGTGAGTAGTGCGCTTTATAAATACATGAACTTGAACTTGAACAGGGCAGTGAAAGCTGTTACGTATAAATGCTCATTGCCAGTTACATATGATCATGTTCAATATAGTGCACCTACCATCGCAGGGTGGTGAAAACCACATACTTAGTAGATGATGCAGACTAGATCGGTGGCAAGCGATGTTATAAGCATTACGGAATAGGACTCAATGAGCCCCAGTTTGGAAATAAATAGAAAAGGTAGAAGATACATGTTAGGAGACGAGATAAGAGCATTAGATTACAGGTTAGCTAGTTGTGCAAAACTGTTTTCTGACTCATTCAGCCCGTTCTGTACTGATTTAAAAAGTGTAATCCACTTCAGCTCACGCACATTGAGAATGGAGGTGATGCTCCCACCCCTGGGTCCCAGATTCACATGTTCGAGGACAGTCCACTTTAAACTTTCTGGTGCATGGTCCTTGATCTCACAGTGTTCCACCATAGGTGCCCCAGTGACTCTGCATCTAATACGACTGCAGTGTTGCAGAAACCGTGATTTGACCCGTTGTTGAGTCTGCCCCACATAGATTAGGTCACACGGGCAGATGATGCAATACACGACATTCATGGTGTTGCAATTGGTGTGTGCCTTGAGTTTGATCTGATGTTGTTTGAAAACAACTTCTTTGGTCTGGATAGTTTGTGGACAGGCTTTGCATTTGCCACATTTGTAATGTCCCAGGATAGGTGGCAAATTCCACATCGACGTTAGGGTGGGTATTGGCGGAGCTTCCAAATATGCACATACCACATAATCCCGGATGCTTCTGGCTTTTTTGAAAGAATGCATCGGTAGGGTACTGCTGCCCAAGTCATCCGATATCAGCGTCCAGTGCTTGTTGATTATTTTTTTGATGGCATTACTCTTGGTGGAATAGGTAGTCACACATATCATACGCTGTTCTTCGTTATTTGATCGTTCAGCAGGTTCTAGGAGTGATTCACGATGGTTGAACCATGCTCTCTTCCTTGCCTTTTTGGTCAATCGCCTAGGGTACCCACGTTCAAGTAACCGTTCCAACAATTTGGCAGACTCATCCATATAATGCTCCTTCTTGCTACAGTTTCTTCGGATCCTCAAGAACTGTCCGAAGGGCAGGTTGTCCCGGAGGCCACGGGGATGATGACTGGAGTATTGTAGCAATGAATTGCGTTCTGCAGGTTTCCTGAATAGAGTAGTGTAAAGTACATCATTTTCAGCTACTATAGTCAAATCCCAAAAATCAATCTTTCTTTCATCAGATTGTATGGTGAACTGGATATCCCGGGATTTCAAATTCAGCCATGAATGGAAAGCCAAAATCTCCTTCTTAGTTCCTGTCCATACTAGAAGGATGTCATCAATATATCGCATCCATAATTGGATGTTAGATCTGTAAGGATTCGTGTCACTCAGGATGAAGGTGTTCTCAAATGTTGACATAAATATTATCGCCAGATCAGGTGCAAAGGCTGCCCCCATGGCGACTCCCTTCGTCTGCAAATAAAAGCAACTGTGAAAAATGAAAAAATTCCGCATCATAGCAATTTTAAAAAGTAGGATAATAAATGAAGTGGGGACGCGTACTGGTGCTACGCGGCGTTCCAGGGCCATGGCCACCACCTCAAGTGCTTCGTCTTGAGGAATGCTCGTGTATAGAGACACGATGTCGCATGTTGCCAAGAGTTGATCTTTGGATCTGAATGGGCGTCCGTCCATGATGTTTATGGTGTGGGTGGTATCGCGTATGTATGTTTCAGTCTGTTCCGCCAAAGGCTTCAAAAAGACATCAATGTAGCGGCATAAGGGTTCTAAAATCGACCCGCAGCCAGAAACGATCGGCCGACCTTGTGGTTTCTGCATATCCTTATGCACCTTTGGGAGCGTATATATACCTGTTGTATCTCTATCGCCATCCAGGATGTGACGAAATATACAGATGAGATTTTGAGACAACTCAATGATGGGATAAGCTACAGGAAATTGTCAGGTGATCCATCCAAAGAACTTGCGATAGAGATACAACAGGTGACCCAAGCAGGTTTGGACCAAGGGTTTATATTGGAACAAGAATACCAATACCTAAATCAGAAGAATCCCCGACTATCTAATATATATACGCTCCCAAAGGTGCATAAGGATATGCAGAAACGACCAGGTCGGCCGATCGTTTCTGGCTGCGGGTCGATTTTAGAACCCTTATGCTGCTACAATGATGTCTTTTTGAAGCCTTTGGCGGAACAGACTGAAACATACATACGCGATACCACCCACACCATAAACATCATGGACGGACGCCCATTCAGATCCAAAGATCAACTCTTGGCAACATGCGACATTGTGTCTCTATACACGAGCATTCCTCAAGACGAAGCACTTGAGGTGGTGGCCATGGCCCTGGAACGCCGCGTAGCACCAATACGCGTCCCCACTTCATTTATTATCCTACTTTTGAAAATTGCTATGATGCAGAATTTTTTCATTTTTCAGAGTTGCTTTTATTTGCAGACGAAGGGAGTCGCCATGGGGGCAGCCTTCGCACCTGATCTGGCGATAATATTTATGTCAACATTTGAGAACACCTTCATCCTGAGTGACACGAATCCTTACAGATCTAACATCCATTTATGGATGCGAAATATTGATGACATCCTTCTAGTATGGACAGGAACTAAGAATGAGATTTTGGCTTTCCATTCATGGCTGAATTTGAAATCCCGGGATATCCAGTTCACCATACAATCTGATGAAAGAAAGATAGATTTTTTGGATTTGACTATTGTAGCTGAAAATTATGTACTTTACACTACTCTATTCAGGAAACCTGCAGAACGCAATTCATTGCTACAATACTCCAGTCATCATCCCCGTGGCCTCCGGGACAACCTGCCCTTCGGACAGTTCTTGAGGATCCAGAGAAACTGTAGCAAAAAGGAGCATTATATGGATGAGTCTGCCAAATTGTTGGAACGGTTACTTGAACGTGGGTACCCTAGGCGATTGACCAAAAAGGCAAGGAAGAGAGCATGGTTCAACCATCGTGAATCACTCCTAGAACCTGCTGAACGATCAAATAACGAAGAACAGCGTATGATGTGTGTGACTACCTATTCCACCAAGAGTAATGTCATCAAAAAAATAATCAACAAGCACTGGACGCTGATATCGGATGACTTAGGCAGCAGTACCCTACCGATGCATTCTTTCAAAAAAGCCAGAAGCATCCGGGATTATGTGATATGTGCATATTTGGAAGCTCCGCCAATACCCACCCTAACGTCGATGTGGAATTTGCCACCTATCCTGGGACATTACAAATGTGGCAAATGCAAAGCCTGTCCACAAACTATCCAGACCAAGGAATTTGTTTTCAAACAACATCAGATCAAACTCAAGGCACACAACAATTGCAACACCATGAATGTCGTGTATTGCATCATCTGCTCATGTGACCTAATCTATGTGGGGCAGACTCAACAACGGGTAAAATCACGGTTTCTGCAACACTGCAGTCGTATTAGATGCAGAGTCACTGGGGCACCTATGGTGGAACACTGTGAGATCAAGGACCATGCACCAGAAAGTTTAAAGTGGACTGTCCTCGAACATGTGAATCTGGGACCCAGGGGTGGGAGTATCACCTCCATTCTCAATGTGCGTGAGCTGAAGTGGTTTACACTTTTTAAATCAGTACAGAACGGGCTGAATGAGTCAGAAAACAGTTTTGCACAACTAGCTAACCTGTAATTTAATGCTCTTATCTCGTCTCCTAACATGTATCTTCTACCTTTTCTATTTATTTCCAAACTGGGGCTCATTGAGTCCTATTCCGTAATGCTTATAACATCGCTTGCCACCGATCTAGTCTGCATCATCTACTAAGTATGTGGTTTTCACCACCCTGCGATGGTAGGTGCACTATATTGAACATGATCATATGTAACTGGCAATGAGCATTTATACGTAACAGCTTTCACTGCCCTGCGAGGTAAGTGCACTGTTAATTTCCTTTTTTAATCAGCCAAGAAGAATTCATTCTAAAACAATTTGCAAATTCTCTTTGTAACCATTTTACGCGGTATACATATTGAATTTTGAGGTCTATTGCACAACCTTGATCGTAAGCAACCTGAGAGCGAGCTCTTTCTTCCCAAGAGACCCGTAGCGTGTAGTCTTTCTACGGTGTCAATCCCCTCTGCAATGTCACGCCCCTCAACTACACTACCTGGTTACCGGCCAGTCATGCAGGTATCTGCACGAGCAGTGACGCCGTGAGGTGAAACTTCGAGTGATCTGCCGAGTTCCCTTTCTGTTCTAGCCTTTTTGCTAATCTTAGGTGAGTGCCGGTGGTTTCTGCCTTATTAGTTTACCTCGCACACCTTTTGGGAAGTGTAACGACCAACCCTGTTCCCAAATTGACGCTTGGTTTCTTCATTTCAGCACCGGTATTTCCAGCGCCAACCTAATTACGTTCCAAGGCGGAATACCTTCTGAAAGCACAGGTATCATTTCTGTATAGCATGCAGGAGTGTAATCTGGTAGTGTCACTTGATGTCTATTTGGAGGAGGTGCTCCAATAATTTTCTAACACGGCCCCCCCCCCTGTTTTTTGATTCCTAGACGATTGAAAGTACAAGGCACACGGAGTTCCCGGGCTAATCCGTGGTTGGGTTCCTGGAGGTGAGCTAACATGTGACACAATTTTTTATGGGGATTTTTTATGAGATTTTCTGCTTTAGGGTATATATACTCGAGAAATCATGAGGATTTCTAGAATCAAGTCAAATCTGGCATCTATCCTACTGGTGTTGATGTATACAGATTGCCTAATGGTGTACAGCACTCTGTTTTGTACGTGTAGATTTCTCTAAACTCACCCCAGTGGGTCTCGGCCCACCAAGGGCTACATAGGGATCTTTCACATAGACCCCAGTGTAATTTCGTTTTTAATTTCTCTTTCCTAGGAAGTCTGCCCACTTCACCACCTGTCCTGATGAAGACCCGCTTTGTAAGGGCAACTTCCCCTACCTACTATAGGGTCGAAACGTAGACCGCTTACCCCACCGGTACCAGCTTCTACCCCCAAGCAAGATTGATACTGCCACAATAGAAGTCTGGTTTTGGATAATTTTTCGATTTAAGCTGTTATGTGTGGCCCCTTGATGGGTGACCACTCTGAATAATGTTTTTAACAAACATAAGAATTGAATGTATTTGTTTGTTACGAAATTGAAAAATCTTTGCACTTTTCACTGAACACCCTTCACAGTACCTTACTCCCCTTCCCCTCGCGTTGTGCATGTGGGCACATAATGTTATAAGAAAATTAAAAAATAAAAAATTGATGTGTATAACCCATTTTCATGGTTGTTTGGTACCTTGTGAATTAAAACATCGTACTGTATTTTTGATTATCTTTGATTATTTACGTAGTGTCTACCTTTGAAATCTATTTTCTTCTTCCCTGTCTGGGACCCCTTTTTTCTGTAACGCTCTACTACCCAGGTCCCACTGACTTTGAATGGGTGAACCCTTTATTACAACATACCATGACAGGCCCAGTCACAGCAATACTTTGCAAGGTAATAATATGCAAATTAATGCTAACTCTGGCATATTAAATTATTGCATTCGGAAGCCAATTTAGCACCTAACTGGATTGAGAGCACTGGAGCACTTACTACCGCCTTTTGCACTTCTCAGATTCCTCGTCACTAGCACAAATTTGCTGGAATTCAAATTACGAGATGATGCCCAATGCCAGATTTATGTCATACTGTGTGAAATCAAATGAGACTTGCTCGGACACTTTGGAATTCCTTCCATGGCAGGTAATACAAACCAAGACATCTATGTTGAATAAATACCTAAAACTGTGGCTCCAAACCCTCGAAGCAAATGAACAATGGGAAGTAATTCTCACCCAAAAAAATGGCAAAGGTGGTGGTGGCGAAGCAAGCTAAACGGTTATAATCTGTAGTGGATAAAAAAACTTAGCAGGAAAGAAAATGCAAACCTCTTGACTAAGATTATTACCCCCCACCCCCAAATTTTCCAATCTACTTAAAACAATCATTACCATTGGAATAGAAAAGACAACTAATCAGTCTGTGGTACAGAATCATCCCTTTCAGGGGGCACTAGTATGGGAGATTGAGTAGTTCTACCTGCCAACAGTGCGGACTTTGTAGGAGGGCTTCCGAAACATTAAGGGCTCAAGTTAGACCTTGGCGGGACTCCTGTTGGCCCTCCGTGGTGGAGTTTACGAGTGCTCTGCCAAGCTGAAGGTAACCTGCTCACCATATCTAGATGTGTGCTGGCTGGATCTCCGTCTGCGTCAACAGTGTTCACTATCATGTAAGGGGTTCACCACTGAAAAGCAAGAAGGACTCCTCTACTAGCTAACATTACTCCGTCACCCTCAGGGTGGTGGGATTCCACCAGGCATATTTAGATTTCACAGTTGTGCTGGCGTTGTTCTAGTGGTGGATTGCTGACGTAGGGAATTTGTCACAGGACATGTTCAACATTGTACTATATGGCTTTTGAATGAATGCTAGCGTCACACACCTGATGTGTTTTGCCAAACTGTTTTCTCCTGTATATCATCCTATAAAACACACTCCATTTCAGACCATAACCCTTTGCCATTTCTCTGCAGCGCAACATTGTCTAGCAGAACTTTTTTCCTCTATCATATATTGTGTTGTGATTCATAACAAGCATCTATTTTTTTAATGGATAATGACAGGGAGGAGCAATCCACGTTTTACAGAGGAAGAATTGTCAGTCATGGTGTATGAAATTATTAGAGTAGAGCCACAATTGTTTGGAGGCCTAGTCCAAAATACAACCATAGCCTATAAAAGGCAAATGTAGACTAGAATAATTGACAGAGTGAATACTGTAGCAAACAACCTGCGAACACAGGAGGAAATTAGGAAGAGGTGGAATGACCTGCTGGGGAGAGTGTGCTCTCTGGCCTCCAAGCATCACTTGGAGGCCCAGAGGACTGGTGGTGTTTTTACAGCCCCACCTTATAACATTTTTCCTGGGAGGAGAAAGTCTTGCAGATCCTAAATCCTGATGGCATGACAGGAATCCCTGGTGGAGTGGAGAATAGTAAATTATACTTTTGAATGTCACTAAACCTAAATGTCATTTTTGCTTTTAATGTAGCTGTTGCTAATGTTTTGTACCATTTGGAAACATAGAAATATATATATATATATATATTTCTATAATGTTTCTGTGTCTTGTTTGCTTGTTTGAATGCATTTTCTTGTATTTGAGATTACAAATGGAGTTTTCAATCTCCATTACAATTCACATGATAAAATGGATACATATATTGTGCTGTGATTCATAACAAGCATCTCTTTTTTTAATGGATAATGACAGGGAGGAGCAATCCACGTTTTACAGAGGAAGAATTGTCAGTCATGGTGTATGAAATTATTAGAGTAGAGCCACAATTGTTTGGAGGCCTAGTCCAAAATACAACCATAGCCTATAAAAGGCAAATGTAGACTAGAATAATTGACAGAGTGATTACTGTAGCAAACAACCTGCGAACACAGGAGGAAATTAGGAAGAGGTGGAATGACCTGCGGGGGAGAGTGTGCTCTCTGACCTCCAAGCATCACTTGGAGGCCAAGAGGACTGGTGGTGTTTTTACAGCCCAACCTTATAACATTTTTCCTGGGAGGAGAAAGTCTTGCAGATCCTAAATCCTGATGGCATGACAGGAATCCCTGGTAGAGTGGAGAATAGTAAATTATACTTTTGAATGTCACTAAACCTAAATGTCATATTTGCTTTTAATGTAGCTGTTGCTAATGTTTTGTACCATTTGGAAGCATAGAAATATATATATATATTTCTATAATGTTTCTTTGTCTTGTTTGCTTGTTTGAATGCATTTTCTTGTATTTGAGATTACAAATGGAGTTTTCAATCTGCATTACAATTCACATGATACAATGGTGCTTGTAAGTGTTTTTACACCAAATAACACTTTTTATATATATGTTTTTATTGTAAATGCCTGTTCTATTTGTACTGCATATTTATAGTAGGTATGTTTAAATTACAATTGTGCAAGTGTTGCTAATGTTTAATTAAAATGACTACAACTACCATGTTGTCCAGTTTTAGGTTTAAGATAATAATATTGCAATGTTTTCTTGCTAATTTCCTCTATTCTATCATAATTTTCACATAAGTTAAAGTGGTATTATGTATTTATCAATCTCTAAGTCATGCCATGTTTTGAAATGTGTATGTGTTTAATTTTGCATGGTGTCCTATCCTTGTTATTTTATTGAATTAATGTTATTTGTATCACAAATCAAAGTTTGTTGACTTTAACATGTTAAGATATGCATTTTTCTACTTTGTTATAAAATGCACTCTGCAATGTGTATGTGAAGACTAATGCAATGTTTCCTTCTAAGTTGGGTTATTATCAGATTTGTACCCTGCTAGCTTTGGAATGGGTTCTTGCACAATTCTTCTCTTTACGGCGTTGTGTTGAAACTTTGGTATATTTCATATATACATTCTAAATGTTGTATTCATTTAAGGACATCTTTTTACCTGCTTTGTTGAAGTAATTTTGTGTGTAATGTAAACTGTTAGTGCAATTTAATATAATACCACTGAAAGTTACAATCAATATAGTGATTTTCTTTTTTTCTTTTGGATTTCTTAATTTTTAGCTTCAGACTCATTTAATGCATAATCCATACTTTAACAATATAGTTTTTTTTATAAAAGGTCACATACATAAACAGAAATACAAAGAAACACAAGTAAACACCCATACAACATACAGACACATTTGACACTACACCCACAGGAACCACAGCCACCAGCACACCCACAGCCACTACCACAGCCACAACCACAAACACATCCAAAACCACTGCATGCCCACAACCACCTCCATATCCACAACCACCAGCACACCCATATGCACCACAACCACAAGCACACCAACAATGACCATCACCATACAAACAAGCAACACAAACACACTAAATATTCCTAACAGAAGACTCATCCAAATGTGCACCTACACATAAAACAACACCAACCACACACTCACCCAAATACAAAATACCTGCAAAACCACACACATCCAAACATACATCAGACCCACATGCAACTGCAAAACATAGACACACACACCACACACACAACCACATTAAACACCTTAATTGCACACCCAAGGAAACCAACACCCACATACTATCACACCTACATTCAAAACAACGCCCACCAAACACGTCCACACACAGTGACCCGAACAACATATTCCTGCCAAGAAACAAACACACAAACATACACAACATACACCAGACCCACATCAGACAGACACACGCACATCACACACTGCAGGTGACTCTACCTCCCAAACCCAATTGTTGCCCATTCCTCCTTCCGGTACGCCTTCTCCTGATTTGATGTCTTACTAGACCTTGTCCCCTGTCAAACCCAAACCCACCCCTCCCAACAAAGAGCCCTTGCGATGCCTGCTCTGTATCCCACTAGATACCACTTTGTGAGGAGGTTCCCCTTCGGTAGTCTGTTTAGGAGCATGTTTGAGACATTAGTCCAGTAGATGATAGTGCTATGCATGAGATATTGGTTACTATTTTATATTTTGAAAATAAATATTTATTTATATGACAGAAGTATATCATTTGACAATATAAAATATATTTTCGTTTCACCAAGTTTATCCTGACATTATTCTTCATTTAGAAATCTTTGATTCCTGGAACTGTTCATGATGAATATGTGTATTACATATTTTACTTTCAATTGTGGCAGGAAACACAAAAAATACATTATTTCTATTTGATAAAGTCCATACACTAGTAAATAAAGAATGTGATGGACAGTTACATTTAGAGCCAAGCATTCATCATGATAATGTACACTTACACCAACAAATGGATTATTTTTTAAGTGATAACCCCAGTGTGTTTATTTGCACTTGATAAGTAATATCAATAAACGCATATGCATTACACCTTAAAGCAATAGACCCAAATACAGGAAATGCACTAGACAAAGGTTAATGTTACATTATTAAATATATTAAATGATTCTAGTTTGGAACAAGCATTGATTTTACAGCTATTTTAAGACAAATGTTTCACCTTGTCTAGTGCAATATTCTACATTGTATTAAATGTCACTTATCCCAATAATATGCAATGCATATGTTTATTACACATTAGTATGTTATTGCATGTAAGAGAGATTTAAAAATGTACGAGACCTGAGCAAATGTTAACAGACAAGTCAAAAGGTAACAAGTAAAAATAGAAGGTTACCTTTGATTCTGGTGATTTGATTTTCTTCGTGGTCAAGTAGCAGCAGCAATGGCTAGATTGAATGAAAATGAAGTGTGAAACAAGAAAAAGGTACTTGTCTGCCGTATATCCCTTCCAATCTGCCAAGTCAGGTTTGGAGGTTTCCTCGCCACAGTTCGGGTCAGCGGGAAGCCACATGGTGATTAGCCAGCCATACAAAATGGCTGCACAACCTGCAACAGCCAATTTTCCCTATGCTACCATCAATGTAGGTGGAAAATTCTGACAGAAATGGCAGCACTCAAACGGTCTTTCATGCATCCACCCGCCAGCATCTAAACAGAGTAGACAGACCACCTAGTAGGTGGATGAAGAATCCGACAGAAAAGCGACTGCATGCCCAATTCTGCCATGATCTAAATCAGGGCCCAATTCACACATAGTAAATTATTAAAGAAATTTTGTAATGATTTTAATTAATCATGCAATAAATATATCTATCTATATAACTTTTGTACGGAGATTCAATCCAAGAACACAACCACATCTTCAGGAAAGTACTGACCGAATTAAGAGATGCAGTTCTCACTTTAAAGGGAAGTGCCAAAATTGGAGTTAACCATAGGCTGTCTTGGACATGCGTTTTCAAAAGATGGAGTCATACTGAAAGTGAGTTTATTAGATGTTGAACTTCTCATCCTACCAACAAGGAGGAACTCAAATCCTTTTTAGGACTCATGGAGTCTCCAAATATGTTAAACAAATTCAGAAATTACTTATAACCTCTGGGACTCATTAAAGAGGGGCAGAAAGTACCATTGTAATGACAAGTGTCAAGAGTTTTTTTTATTTACATAAAGAAACATATCCTCTCAGACCCTTCTCTGGGAAATATTGGGCCAAATGAACTAACACTGTTAATAGCTATTTCCAAATTGGCATCGCTATTCCTAATGAATTCGATTTTTATATTCCTACTGGGTCGCAAATATGCTTACCTCATAAATATTAATAAGGTAGGTTGGAGTTTGCAACCCATTAGGAATGATAGCCATTACAGGGATGGTGGCCTGCTGGGGTATTTGAAGGAAAACAATATGTGTTTCAATAAAAAAATGAAACATTTATTTTCTAAGAGTAGGCAGTGAGCTGTGGGACCACTGCCTAATCTTATAAAAAGATTTTTTTTTAACATCTTGAAAGGGAAAGGTCCCGCAGGGACCCGTTCCTATTTGTGAATGGCTTACCACCCCCTTTGAAGAGGTGTTTAAATATTAATGTTTTGCAACCACAATTAATTTGCAAACATTAATAGATACCCCTGCGATTGATAATTGGAAAGTGCACCCAAAAATTGCCCCTTCTAAATACTGAATCTGTTTTTGGTCACAAACCGTAAATCGCAATTTGTGTTTGATACATCAGAAAAAGCCTTTTTTTGTGGTGGTAAATGGCCTGATTCTGTAACTCAAGCTGTTTACAACAGGAAAAAGGCTTCATACATCTGTCCCATCAAAACTAACAGTAAACATTTCTGCAAAGTCGATTGTGCAATAGCAATTTAAGAAAGAACTTGAGATTGCTTCAACAGCTCTTCCTGAACTATCTCTGAAAGTGCGTTGTTAGACCCTACAAGGTGATCAGATTTGTCCCCCCGGAAGCCCGTCACATGTTCTTTATCTATTTCTTAGTGCTGAGCTGTGTGCAGTCTAGTTAAAATAAAGTACTTCTGATTTTAAGGAAAGAAAACAATATTTCAATCAAGAGGTTCAAAAATGCACTGTAATGGCAAAATAACTCTTTTATGGTATAAATTGCTCCGCTTAATCTCCTAATGTCTTTTCATTTTTGGGTAAAGCTATGTTGTAACAAAACTTCTTTCTGTGGACAATTTTCCCCTGCACTCCCTATATACAGTCCTTAAATTGCTGTGGGAAGAGCGCAGACTTCTAAAGGGAATGTAACAATCGATCCTGGAAGATAAATACCCAGGTCCAGATTGGTTAAGAGCTCTATGCCAGAGTTTTAAACAGGATCTTCTTTTGGACAGGAGAGCCAGTGTAGTACCTTCAAATGAGAAGAGATCAATGTTCGTCTGAGTAACTTAAGGAAAAAGTGGGCTGCTGCATTTTTAACAGTTTGTAATTACTTTAGAAGGTATTGCGGAAGAATGGAGTAGAGGGCATAAGCGAAATCCAATCTGGATACAATCCGAGCCAGGATGACCGTAATCCTCAAAGGCAAGGAAAGGAGGTGCAGGAATTTCTTTTGATGTACGCATCAGACAAAAGCAGGTGCCCACTACTGTATTAATTTGAGTTGGCAACATGAGTTGTTTGTCAAATGTTACTCCCAAATTTTTGACAGTTTCCACTAGGGCTATGTGTGGGAATGCCCCACCCTTCCAGTGAGTTTGCAGGTTGAGAGTACAGTTATACCAAAAGCAGAGTACCTCTGCCTTATCAGTGTTGCATTTAAGTTGATTGGTATACATCCACTGGAAGACAGCTGAGAGGCAAGGTTTAATTGCATTTTGTTCAATAGGTTCACCTTTCTTGAAGAAAAACAGAAGCTGCTTGGTATTTGCATAATAGATTATTTTGGCCCCATAAGACTCAACCAAAGCTGCTAGCGGGGTCATATAGATGTTAAACAGGGTTGGACTAAGAGCTGAGCCCTGGGGTACTCAATTAAAGGCACTGCTCTTACCCAATTAAAAAGGAGACAACCAGACCTCGTTATATCTATCCTCTAGAAAGGATTTCAGTCATTTCAGTGCTGTGCCTTCAATGCCAATGTTGTGGAAATGGACAAGCATTCTGGAGTGCGATATCATCCTGAAAACATTCAACAGGTCCAGCAGTACCGAGACTGCTTTTCCATCATCTAGAGTACATTTAGTCACTTCGGAGACTTTCAAAAGAGTAATTTCAATGCTGAATTCTGGCCTCCAGCCAGATTAACTAGGGTGAATCAGCCTCTTGTATTCTGAGTAGTCGGATAGCTGTCGATGAACACATTTTTCTACAATTCTGGATGGGGCTGGCAGCAAGGCAATAGTTTTGTAATTGCTAGGGATATTGGGGACAGCGCTGTTTTCTTTCAGAAGAGACAGAATCTTAGCATGTTTCCAATTAGAAGGGACTGTCCCAGAGGACAGAGATTGTTTAGTTGGGATATGTGTAGCATATGTCTGCAACTCACACTAGTTGCACTCAGTAACAACCTTGTTTAAATGAAGTACTTTTCACTCTTAAACTTTTGCTAGTCGTTAAAGTGTGCATCACATATATATATATTTTATCATACCGATTGAAATCAGACTTATCTCTAGGACTACACTGTTATATTTCATAGATGCACACAAATACGTACAGTGAATGTATGCTGTAAATGTTTCAGGGCCCTTAACTAAATAATTTATTTTGCTAAAATGATTGAGCTGCTTATAGAGCAATTTGAGGATCAATAGCTTGCATGATATCATCAGCATGTGTTCAGCATTGTCAGTTTGCTGACACCGTCCCATCACTCTCCCCTACCTTCCTTCATCCAAGCAGATGCCCGTATCCCTTCCCTCCATCCCTCCATGGACTGTTGTGTTGCCACTGCTTCTCCTACCTCACCTGCATTGTTTATTGTGGTTCCACTATCTCTCTCACCTGCCATGCATGGTTTGTTTTTCTACCACAACCTCCCTCACGTGATCTGCATGGTTGGCTTGCTGTCCTTTCCCAGCTCCCCCTGCCCTACATGATCTGGTGTTTTGCCACTGTCCCTTTCATCTGTCTTTCATGCTCCATTGTGCTGCCACTGCCTTCATGCCTGTCCAGTGTGGTCAACTTGCTGCCTCTATCCCCTTTGCCTCCCCATGACTGCCATTCTCCGAGTCCATGCTCGTATCCCCACCCTCTCCACAGTGTTCTAATGAACAACTAGAGCGTTAACATTTCATATATATGACAAAGTGTGACACATCTGAAGCCATCTTGATGGAATTAAAACCTCAAAACCTAAAGTATTTTGAAATTTAGAAAACAAGTGTGTTTTCCTTAAAGCAATTATAGTTAGTGCTCTAGAAAGCAAGCTAAACATTTTTTGACTTCTCAAATAGCTAGTTGTTTACGTGGAATAGTGATTATGTGACATGAGATCATAGACATTGGGAATTCTGTGAGGTGGGGCTATCTCAGCAGGGAACAGCATGAAAAAAGAGCAGGATGACAACAGGCAGATAAAGAATACTTTTGCCAATTTAGAGGTTGCAAAGGCTCGTTCTAGAGATGGACCTCAGTCCTGCTTCTTTCTCTTCATCCTGAACTATTTGTCCTCTCCACAATGAACTGCTGAATGGCCTACACATTCCTTGGAACCAGAAAGTTTGGCGAAGTAAGTTCAACTTATCTCCTATATTAACAATCCTCTGAGAACTGCCTCATGTCACACTGTCCTGAACCAACAGATATATCTACCTTCTCAAATAGTCAGACTTCCACTACATGACAGTACCACTCAGCCTTCCACCTTTTTCTGAAAATAGATAAGGCGCCAAATACTTATGCTGACCTGTTCTAACTTACCTTAATAAAGACCTTCTGTGTGCCACATTGCATGCAAGAGTTGGTGCTCAGCAGAAGCACCTCGACCTATGGTAGACCTACAACAGGTATGGTACTATCACACTTCCCTGTCACAAATACAGCTATGTGTCACTGCTGACTGTCAAAATCACACATTTGATATGTGTGCAACTTATATTGGCACTGCACTAATCTCCAAGTATTAAGACAGCTGTATACCCTCA
The DNA here is from genome assembly GCF_964261635.1 of Lissotriton helveticus. Lineage (NCBI taxonomy): Eukaryota > Metazoa > Chordata > Amphibia > Caudata > Salamandridae > Lissotriton > Lissotriton helveticus. The sequence goes on along the minus strand of NC_136057.1, from coordinate 2,011,942,239 downwards.
GGACCTCATAAACATACATCATCACCAAAATTGTCTCTTTTTATAGGCCATTTCATCGGTCCCTGAGTCACCTTCCCCTACTTTCAATCCTGCAACTCTGCAGTTCCATGTGAACTGGACGCCCCACACCACAAGGATGACAGGGCCTGAAAAATTGAAATCCATTGCATAACAGTCAAACTTTCAATAAATCACCCTCTGTCATGACTCAATATAAGCAAGGGAAAGGAATGAAGGGCTTTCCTGCAAAGTATAAGGTGTCACATGGTTACATTAGGCCCAGATAGAACTGCCATTTTACCTGCTCATGTTCTTAAGTTGCCTTCTCTCCTTAAACATGATGACATTTGACACACACTCATTTGCGTGCAAATACTGTATACTAATTTTCAAACTCAGCTTTGCTTCCAATTCCACTTCATAGACACACTATCAAATACTTTGAACATTCAGAACAAGGGCTAAGTTCATCATGCAAACTGTTCTTTGTTTTGGCAGTTCAGCGACATAACTACTACAGCAGCAAAAACAATAGCAGGCTTTCTGACACTTCGGCATGGTAACATGGATGCCGTTTTTTATATAAACAACATCAATCCTTTTTTTAGACAGTGGAGCATTTTGCTGGCACTGAGAAGTCGTCAAATGAGGGAGTTCCAGCCCAGTTGATTCATGTTTAACTAATTCAAGAAATGCTGCCCAGCTCTCCACCAAGACGCGCAACCAGATGACACTTACCCACAGGTAATAGGGAGTTAGATCACCCTGCAAGAATGTAGCAGATTTACACACCCTAGACTAACAGGTTAGGAAGAGCTAGGTAGGAGTACAATATACTATAATACTTGTATGCAAGCGTATATTCTCTGAAATAAGCAAAATGGTTGAACTGTTTATCTTATTCACCTTTCTCATAATGCTAAGCACACTATTCTGCTTCCTTCTATTGAGTTTTGCAGGGCAATTGTTACTCAAGAATCACAATGCTTTAAAAAATATTGAAGCACTTTACTGTGTATTTCTTGTGTATCTCTTTGGGTTTCCATAGATAACTAATCAAAGTGTTCTAGATCTGTTACCACAATTTGTTTGGGGAGTCATGCTCTAAGGCTACGCAATCCATGTGTTACCTTGTCAGGTTAGGAGTACAGATGGTGCACTGTGAGCTTGCAGGACTTAGACCAACCTATCCAGATGGTGCGATTGGAGTCAGTGTTGCACAGTTCTGATGTTTATATTGTCCAACAAACGCACAGTTTTACTTGGGAATGTATAGGCCGCACGACAAAAAGAAGTTATGACAATTTTATTGCATAGACTAAGATTCTGTACCAGGTGGTTGTGGAGGACAGAACAGCGGCACCTGGGGCTGAGACGCAAAGAGAGGGCCTTCCAGGTTAGGTGAAAGGTATGGATCAATTAGAAGAATGGTATGGGTGTTTCCGGGACAATTTAAGAAGGTGAGTCAGTGGGAATCAGTTGCCTTGCAACTGCTTTACTTGTATGGTTCCCTCAGTTCATTGAACATTTTAATTCATGCTCCCTTGTTTTATTCTCTCTCTCTTTCTCTGTGTTTTCCCTTTTACGGTTGGATTAACCTTTTGATGACAGCTCCTGTGTCAGAGTATCAAATGATCTAACCAGTGCCCATGTTCATTAGAGCCTCAAACCAGTTTACTGTGTCTCCTTGTGCTACTGAGCATGGAAAGGTCTCTGGGTATTATATTTGTTCATCACAGGCCTTACCATAAAGAATATTAGACCATTATTCTGCAGTGAGTGGATGAGCATTACCACTGCTGCTGCCACCTCCAAACAGAGTCAGTGTGGGCCATCCTGAGCACCCGAGAGATGAAGCTGAGAGAGATTTTCTCAATTCCCTAACCCCTGGACATTGAGTTCGGTCAGTCAGAATAACTTTATTTCGCCGACATGATGAAGGCATAAAAGTATACTACATATATAAAAAAGATAAACGATAAAAACATTCCAAATCATTACAGTACCATAATTTTTAAGATACAATAGCTATACAAATTTCAAATTTATGATAAAAATTCATGCTTGATTAAGTTCATATTACAATTGATTGGATCCGCAGATTAAACCTCTCTTTTTTAGAGCAGTCAAAAAAAAGGATGCCACAGAAAAACAAATAAAGGGGTCAGACTATAGCTGCAAATAGTAAAAGGCCACATGACATTGTCTAAAATTCATTTTTCGCATAATGGGGATGATAAACCTTTTCCTCTCATTATGGTAATGTTTACAAAAAAGCAAAAAATGCATATCATTCTGTATTGACTGATTATCACAAGTACAGAATGGGAGATCGGCAGCAACATAAACATTACCAGGGATACCCAACATTAAAGGGATATAGTTTAGACGGAATCTCACCAGGATGTACCTATGCTGTAGGTTAGTAACAAAAGTTAGGTACGTTGATTGTTTTCCATTTGTGAGATACTCGGTAGAGTTAAATATAACGGTTGACAACTTGGCATTTAAGATCTCCCTTCCAATCTGCATATTAGATAATATCTAGGTTTTCAGATCGTTCTTAGAAATAGAACAGCAGTTTATAGGATCTAAAAAATGATGATATAGCCCATTAGCTTTCAAAGTAGATTCAACATATCGTAGCCCGGTTATGTTACTCACTCCGTCAAGTTTCAAGACATCACTTATAATATTTCTTGTCAGTGTGAGGGTCTCCTTTCACCATATTGAGTGCCACAGTAATATTGGCGCCAAAGAGATTTTATCAGAAATGTAGGGGGCTGTCATTTCCATATGGCAATTAAAATTGGCACAAGACTTCGGCAATGAGAGTAACTTTAAAAAAAAAAATGATCTTCAATTAATTGAAGTTTTGTACATTCTCTGACTTCCCAGATGGTCGCTCCACATGTGGCAGCAGATACAGTCTTTGCTTCATACACTGTTTTTATAACATCCAAAGGTTTTAGATTTTTTTTATAAACTTAGTTAAAGCCCCAATATTATTTTCCATCTGGGTCGCTCTATTTGCAATCATATTTTTGCAGTTAATTTGCCTATCAAACATGATCCCTAGATAATTAAAAGAGTCAAAGACTACAATTTTCCCTTGTTCAGTGACAATTTGGGGATTGTTTCCGCAATGTTGGAGCCGGCCACAAGGATAAAGGACTTGGAATAATCAACTTTCATATCCAGGGAGTTCATATTTTGCGTGTATCCAGCACTACATTATGCAGTTCATTACTAGTATGTCCTATAAGCACTGCGTCATCCTCATAAAGTAGTATTGATATTGGTTTGGAGTTTATATAAGGGACATCTGAGGTGGACTTCCTCAGAGCAGTTTCTACATTATTGGTGTAAAGTGCGAATAGGAAAGGGGCTAGAACGCACCCCTGCCTAACACCTCTCATGATTTTAAAATATCTAGTGCATTCACCACTCCTTCCATATCGGACACAAGCAGAAGCACCTGTGTAAAGGTCACGAATGATGTTAATAATATTCTTGTCAATCCCCATTGCCCCATGATCTGCCACAGCCTAGACTGTGCCACGCAGTCAAAGGCTGCTGACATATCCATGAAGGCAAGATAGAGGTGACCTTTTTTAGCTACATTATATTTCGCTACAATTAGGCTCAAATTCAGGCACTGATCGACAGTGCCTTTCCCTCTTCTAAAACCAAATTGACCCGGTATTATAATATTCTTATCCAAGGCCCATTCATCCAGCCTATTTAAAAGAAGGCGACCCATTAACTTAGCAGACGAATCAATCAGTGAGGTAGGTCTATAGTTCTTCGGAATTGACTAATCTCCCTTCTTATAAATGGGGACAATGACTGTTGTTTTCCACAACGGGGGGAGGGGGTGGCACATGTTTGGGCAATTTTAAAACATTTGTTAAGAGTGGGGCCCATAAATCTTGGCTCTCCAGAAACAGATCAATGGGCACTCCGTCCGGTCCTGGTGCTTTTGCCCATTTACACTGACTTAGAGTGTACTTCACATCCTCTAGTCTAAAACTAAGAGCGCCCCCTACAGCTCCTAAGATTTTGGGACAGGACTGGGTGGGTAAAGTCTCACCAGCTCCAAATAAGCCTTCAAAATGAGTGACCCGCTGATCAACGTGAGTGTCTGTGCTCAAAGCCTGTTGGTCTTTCAGAAATGGTGCATTAATCAGTGACCAAAACATCTGTGGGATGTTTAATATCGCGGCCTTCTTGAGATTTTCTCACCATTCTTCCTTTAGGGTTTTCAGTCTAATAGTCCTTGCTATCTTATAAGCTTGGAGCAAGGACTTAATTAAAGGTGGATTGCGGGGCTTACACTTCAAGGCTGTGTGAAGATCTTTATGTATAATACAGGTTACATTTTCTTTAACATCAGATAGTATAAGCTCAAAGGCCGAAACAGTACAATCCGGTAAGGCTGGGTCAAAACAGTGCATTATCTCCCCAGAACATTTAGCAAGTAAATTGGACAAGAACCTTTTATGGTCCACTCTGTCCCACTTCAGAGTGATACCATTCTTTCTTGCAACCAGAGGGTTTACCAGGAGTTTGAAAACAGTCTCTTTTTTCTTTGATGTGGGAACAAGAAAAGTTAATGCGGCATGGTCACTATAAGAGTAAAAATCAGTCTTAAAACTATTAAAAAGCCCTCTTATCGGATCTGAGACCAAAACATAATCAAGGGTAGATGAAACAGAATGATTTAAAAAGGTATCTCCTAACTGACCAGTTAAGGGTTCATAGGCGTTTAAAAAATACAAGATCATTAATAGACAACAGTCTGTTTAGAGCATTACCATACTCTGTATGATTAAAGTGAAGGACACTCTCCCCCTCATCATCATAGACTCCACACACCGAGGCATTAGTCTTGTCACAGGGAAGGGCATTAAAGTCCCCAAGCCAAATTATATTACCCAGTTTATGGCATTTTGCTTGCACAACATTTATATCTCTTTCTAATGGGGCCAGGACTTCTGCCTGATTAATTCCAAAATTATTAATATAAAAATGAATGAATAACACCAGCACGAATCCACAGAATATTCTATCAAAATGACATGGTAAAAGGGCGATGTATTATGAAATCTCTTCACCTTAAAAGGTAAGTCATTAGAGAGCATTGTAGCTATACTGGGACCAGTTGGAGTGGCGGTGGAGCTTCCAAATCCAATTTGGTTGCAGAAGGAGGCAGGTGCTGATTATCATCGGTAGAAGGTTGACAAATATTAAGTGCCCCACCCACGATGTTAGAGCCTAATGCGGGGCCTAGGGAAGAGCGCCTAAGCAATGATAAAGGTTCCAGGGACAGTCGTCTCTCAGTAAGTTCAATCTCACGTGTGAGCAATGATTCTGCCCTAATAATAAAGGCGCCCAGGGTGCCCGCCACCCCCCTGGGTTTGCTCATTATATTAAAAGGGGACGTTGCGTCTCGAAATTTGAGGAAGGAGCACGTTAACACTAGCGAGAGAATGAGAAAACCCCCAGTCAGAAGGTGCAGTAATGTAGCCCTCTGACCCGTTAATGGCACAGATCACAATAGGTTCTCACTAAATGTCACAGATGGTAAACAGCACGTTAGGGGTCACAGCCTGTGTAGACTTGAGTAGGTGGCGTAGGTGGTGGCGAGGGATTGTAGTCCTCCTCTCCTCTCCCCCTTCAATGGGAAGGTGGCAGGCAGTCAGCAAATAACTAGGAAACAGGTGACATTGAGTTGTTTCAGGTAATGTTTGTTCCTTGCTTACACATTTTTGTTGGTGGACTTTCATTGGAGCCCACTCCCAACACTTCTGACTGGCCCTGGCTAGTCTTTAAGCCCTCAAAGTGGCCTATGTTAGGTATTTGTCAGTAATACACACATATGGGATATCTACCATATGTGATACCTACCAGTTTGCAACATGCACCCTTGAATTTGTCGACAAAGGTGTCAGAAATCTGAAGGCTGCTCTGACACAAGTGTGCCCAATATCATATTGAACCTTTTGTGCATGACAGCTTTGGATTGTGATGAATAAATGATATGGTTTATTCGACTTAACACATCAGAATAATCCTTCTCAGAACATGGCAATTAGCACCATGGGTGTTAGGAAAGTAAGGTTGTCTCTAAATATAGTTTGGGGTAAATTTTGTACCAAAACATTACACTTGTTTTAATTTGTAATTTCTATATGTATGTTTGTTAGGCTTGTCAATCTAAGGGTTGTCTTTCCCCAAACCTTTTGCCATTTTACCGCAGATTTTAGCTGAAATTAGTTTTTGTTGGCCTTAGGACTCTGTGCTCTTTACCACTGCATATGGTGCAAAAATGCTTGCACTCACTCCCCTAAACATAGTCTGACTGGCATATACCTTACTGGCATATCTAATTTTCTTAAAAGTACCTTTTAGAGTGGTATACCATGTACCATGCAAATATAATGCTACCAGTGGACCTGCAGCACTTATTGTGCCACCTAAGTAGCACCTAAAAACATGTACCAGGCCTGCCAATTTCACCCTAAATGCAGGTGTATACTGCCATGGCGACTTGGCATTTAAACCCACTTGCCAAGCCTTAAACTCCCCTTTTTTAACCCCTTCTATGCTGATGACGAGCTCAGCTCGTCATCAGCGTTAGCTGCCGTACGCAGATGACGAGCTGAGCTCATCATGTATCGCGGTCATTTAAAAAATGCCGCACACAGCGGGAAAAGCCGCCGCACGCATGCGGTTAATATAAGTTACCCCTAAGGTATCCCAAAGGTAGACAAAAGGCATGGTGTTGTACAATTAGAAGGTTGGACATGTACTTTTAAATTGTGCATTGCCTGGTAGTGAAAAACTTCTACATTTGTTGTTCACTACTGTGAGTCTTACCCCTCTCATAGGATAACACTGGGGATTCGTTATTATATTTAATAAGCTTCAATTCCTAATTGGAAACAGCTAGAAATGTGATGTTTAGTACCTATGAAATTGTAATAATAAATCCTATTTGATGATAAAGTCAAATTGTTCATTACAATTTTGAAAATGTCACTTTTAGAAAGTTAAAATAACATGAGAACATGAACTTTCAAATGAATACAAGGTGCACTTTTCACAAGTCCAATCCAAAATGGTGCCCTGCAGTTTCAATGATTATTATACAATTGAAAAATGAATAAGTTAAACAAATTACATTTTTGCACAAATCCTAAAAAATCTAATGTGCAAGCCTAGCAAGAGCCAGTCTCAAATTGACTCCAACGATCAACGATATCACAAGATTATTGATTCATAAGCATCATATTTATTGAACAATAAATCTTTTAGAAAGTTGCCATTTTCATGCCCTTAGCCCTTTGTGCCTGCAGCCTGTCTTGGGTGACATGACTGGTCGTAGCTCACAGTTCGACTTTGTGAATTCCTTCCAGACAGTAACAGAATAGAAGAATTTGGTGTGCCTCAGTGGGCCATCTCCTGGCAGGATGGGAGTGGAGCTGAGCATATCTCCACTTACACCTCAATAGCTTATACTCTGCCGTCACACCGAGGTTCATTTACAATATTTTGCTGCAAGGCAGCATAGCAAGCCTTCCTACTGTGCTGCCGTGTGTCAAAAGAAATGGGCAGGAATTCACCCTATCTACAGGATACAGTGCATTCCTGTCCTTTTCCCCTGCACTGGCGCACAATGGGCTGCCATGCACCAGTGCAGGCACCCTTGCACCATGTTGCAAGGGTGTTTGTGTTGTAGGGGTGATTTCCTTTAGCTTCCTGCACAAAAACAATAACAAGAGGTTGTTTCCTCCTTCTATGTGTGTTGCAGAATGAAGCACACATAGAAAAAGGAAAAAAAAGGCGAAATGAGGGTATTTATCATTATGCCTTCCTTATACCTTCCCTGGGGAGGCAAAAAAATCTGACACATTCACAGGTTTACAAAACCTTATAAATCTGGGAATGCACCAGGTTCCATGAATGCTGCTTGGGAACAGCCACAGTAACTACCATGAACACCGCTTTCAAGCAGATTAAGGAGCCATATTTACAAGGCCATAACACGCCACGCAGGGTGACTTTATGTGGCCTTGAAAATACGTGATGCAGCGGCGGCACAATGGCTTGTAATTTAGCCCCTAAGGGTGTAAAAACCCTATATTGTCACTGCAGCCAGTCAGGGAAGGGTAGTCAGAAAATTCCATGCACTTCAAAGAATCTTTCAAACGTTTCCACCAATTTCCAGAAAAGGGTAACAAGGTATATAACTAGGATCTCCAGACCCACTCTTAAGTTCTCTGCTAAACCTGTGGTAGAAATCTCAGAGGACTGCCTGCTGCTGTGGCCTGATGTGTACTCTGCTAGACTGCTGCTGTACCTGGAAAGACTGCTTTGCTGCCTGGAGCCTGCCTTGAACTCTCAAAGACCTGCCCTGCCGTTGAGCCCTGCATCTTCCCCTACACCAAGGACTAATAGAAGTGACTCCAATGGCAAATTTGCTGAATTCCTGTTCAGAGCAACAGGGACATAAAAGGCTCCCACCATCTTGAACCAGCACCTGGACCCAGCGTCAGTGAGTCCTGAACCCCCAAGAGGTGTCCCTCCAGTCCTGGACCCTTGGCTGTGGTACTAAACGCGCCCAGATGTTCAAAAAAACGAAACTGAGGCTTAGACAAATTTTTGGCCAAAAGTACTCTGAGAACCAGGAAGAGACGGGACCAACCTGTTTGCTCATCTGCCTGAGGTGCATGACCAGTCAGATTGATTTTACCACTTCTTCCGCTATGCTCTTTTCCTCAGCAGCAAATCCTTTTCAGCGGTCCTTCGTCAAAGGGGTATCCAATCTCGTGAGACTGTTTTCAGCGACAGCCCTATGCCTCCTCCCACTGGAGATTTTTGACTTTCATTTTAGAAAATATGTCAGAAAGTAGAAATCTTAACCATGGCTTCAACCCAAGCCCATCTGATGACAAAGTTCCCTCCTTGGGCACTATCTGCAGCCTTTCTCCACTGAGCTTTGCCTTCTCAGACACCTTTTCTCAGAAATTCTTCTAAGCTCAAAGGTAAGCGCTGACCGGGCTCGATCCACTTTTTGAATCTGGCCTTCGCTCCATCCCGGTCAGGCATATTTTTCAACTTTAAGCTGCTCTCTTGCGACTAAATGTCCGCATTTGGAGCTTTGATCTTTTAGATGCTAGTTTTTACTGTAACTTTAGAAATTCATGTCTCTGGTTGTTTTTTTGTTGTTCTATTGTAAAATAATGTATTAAAATGTATTATATTTTTTTAAATCAGTTTGTGATTTTACTTGTGTTGTGTTTTCACTTTATTACTGTTGATGTGATGCATAAATACTTTACACATTACCTCTAAGCTAAGCCTGACTGCTTTTTGTGCCAAGCTACCCAGAGATACAAATGCAAAAGAACAATTGATGGACAAAATCTGAACAATGTAAAACACTCACCCTCAATCGGAGATCAGGGAATAAATCCTTTGTTTGGGAACAGTCCAGCCCAAACTGCCAGGCCAGGTCCTCCCTGGACCATGAACAAGCATGCAGCGCGGTTTTGGCATATCACCACTCATCAGCCAGGATAGCTTGAATGCGGTGGCATGGCGAGCACAGGATCCATGTCTGGGCATACTTATCCCACTTGAGGTGACAAATGTAAACAGATCAATTGATGAATAGAATGCTGAACAATGTCAAACACTAACCCCCAGTTCAAAGATCTGGACCTAAATCCATTGTTTTTTTGCTCACCACGGCATTACAGTTTTGGCCCACCCATATACAAATCAGTCATGACTCTGATGACCATAGGAACTGTCCAGTCTGAACTTCCAGGGCAAGTCCTCCCTGGACCGGAACAAGTATCCTAGGACGGGTTTCGGGGTATCACACCTCTTCAGCCAGGATAACTTGAATCCAGTGGCATGGCAAGCACACAACTCATGCCTAGGCACACCTTCCCACTTGGTCTGACAAATGCAAAAAGAAAAATTGATGGACTGAATGCAGAACAATGTCAAACATCCTAAGTGGGACGGGGATGCCAAAGTCGGTCCCGTGCTTACCATGCCTATGGATTCAACCTATCCTGGCTCATGAGAGCTGAAACCCCAAACCTGGTCTTAGGATACTTGTTTCTGGTCCAGAGAGGACCTGGCCTGGCCAACCTCGGGTGGAGTGGTAAGAAAAAAACTGTGGATTTAGGCCAGATCTGTGTACTGTAGGTGATTGTTTGACATTGTTCAGCATTCTACCCATCAATTGGTTTTTCTGCAAGCTACCCAGGGTTAATCACAGGTTGATTTGGTGACTTTTTTGTGGTTCACTTTGCAAGTGATTGTGGCAGTTGCTTGACCAGGGCTCACATCCCAGTCAACCAACAACCCTCATATACAGCTCACAAGGGCCCTACACCGATTTCACCAGTGCCATTACAGACTGCACCCGTCATCATCAATGCCATCACCTTTATCCTCCTTGGAGACCTTAACTTCCAACTGGAAGAGAGCACCAACCCAAACTGTACTGTTCTTCTAGAAAACCTCGGATACCTTGGCCTCACCCAGCATGTTATTAAACTCACTCACACTGCCAGACACTCATTGTACCTGATTTTCTCCTCAATTTGCAACATCACAGTTGACAACTCAGCAGTTATGACGTGGACAGACTACACCCTCATCAGTTTCACCATATTCATTCCTCACCACCAAAGGCCTTCGACCACCAGAAACACCCACCGCAACTGGAAAAGCATCTCAGAGAAAGGAGTGGGCTACTGTCCTCTCTGAGAACTGGTCCAAGCACACCGGCAGCTTGGATCACCGCATGTGCTGACACCCTGGCTCCCCTCAAGCGCAACCCAATGGCAAGAGCCTAAACACAAGCCAGCTGGTACACAGAGGAACTCAGGCTCATGAAAGTGCTATGGCAAGCAACAGGAATGCAACTGGAGGACAAGTCAAGACACCACAGAGGAAAACATCTTCAAAGCAACCCTAAGACCCCCAGCAGACCGGGAACACCAAGCTCTTGCAGATACAGCTTTTGCAGGCCTCATTGATGTCAGTACTCACAGCAGCTAGTAAATAGTCATCATCATCAAACCTTTCACTACACTTCCTACAGCCTCCAGCAACATCAAACCTCACAAGACCTTAGTGACAAGCTCTTGAAATATTCTGTAATAAATTCACCTCCACATACAGCAACTTTGACCCTCCACTGGACCCCATCATGGTTGCAACTCAACTTCCGATAATGGCAGATAAACAACTCTGACCTTGTGGGCGGCTGTCACTGTCACAATTGCTGCTGCTATGGAGACCATCCACTTGGGGGCTCCATCTGACTCCTGCCCACATCATGCCTTCACCAAAGAACTCCTACATATTAGTGAAGCACTAACATTCATTCCTCGTGCCTCCGTTGACTTAACCACATTCCCAGACACCTGGAAACATTGCACTGTTAGGCCCCTGTTCAAGAAACTAGGCGTTCTCTTGCATTAGTCCTAAAGTATGAAACGGCCTCCCTCTCCACATCGGAGTCTTCTCCTCCCATTGTGCAAGAAGCTGAACAACTAGTTTTTCAATTCACCAGTCTATCATAGGCAGGGCTAGGCACACACACCGACTCAATGACAGGATACCCTCATGGGTGCTACTGCACATTACAAATACAGAGAATATAACAGACAGAAGGTGACCTTTGAGCGGTGAGATGATGAGGTCTACAGCAGACATAGATTTAGTATGGATTTCATTGATATCTTGAATACAGAGTTGCAGCCTGTTTTGGAGAAGAACACCAAGTATGGTGAGACTATCCATACATAAAGCCTTTCTAAAGTGCACAGCTACCTCAAACAAAGGTTTACCGGTGCTACACAGACTACATCAGCGATCTCACTGCCGACAGATATTATAATTGCTTGAAAATCCATTCAACAGCTATAAGGTATTCTTCATCTCCTTGCTTCTGGTATTTACCAGTGCATAGTAGCAGTTGATAGGGGCGTAGTGATTTGCCTAGAATTGTACTAGGTGCCATGTTTTTGTTTTATTTATAATATGATTGTATAATAAGAAATATAACTGTCCACAAACAGTAATATCTCATAATTACATCAAATAAATTCAAAGTCTCATCTACATAATTATATATGAAGTTGCAAAAAGGAGCAAAGGTGCACCACTTAACAAGAAGACAAAACAGACACATAACAAATTATCAGGTCTATGTCCATAACATTTTTCTTCAAGTATCTTTTTATATTCAAAATGTATTAAAAACCTTCTTCAGGGCATAGAAGCAAGTAAGGGCACTCCTGGGAAATATCAACATCAGAGTGTCCGTAGTAGGTTGAAACTTCGAGCAGGATGGCAAGAGTTTGTTTCAACAGTAATTATTGAAACAACAATATATGCTTCCCTTAGGAGCAAAGAAAGCCAGGGATACGATAACACCAGCATACGTTAATCCAACAGTCTCACCACAATAAGGTGAGCCGGAAATGCAAAAGACAATCACCAGATCCAACCTTAACAGGGCTGAGCTCCGACCTAGGGACACCTCCTGCGAAGTGATGATGGTAGGATAATCATATATGCACTTGTACAAGTTAACAGCCAAACATACTATACTTATAAAGTGCCATTGTGCTGAAAGTGCTGAGAGTGAAAAAGGCGCAACCTGTCAATGTATACAAACAGATAATTCATTATGCGATTATTCTTATACATCGGGAGATTGACAACATAACAGATTGTAACTGTAAAATGTAAATATAAAATGCTAATGTAGTAAAGTCCAATAGTACCAATAAATTATAAAAACAGTTGATCCCACAATCTTAAACGTTTTTGACTTGCTCCAGCCCATTTCGCATACAGTCCTTCCCTTTGCTGTACTCGCATTTTTTTTCTAAACCACTCTACAAATGAAGGAAATTAACTTAGTCCTCCATTTCTGTAACATTAATGACCATGCTGCCAACATTGGAATAAAAATCAACTTTTGATATTTTGAAGCTCTTCCCTGAATTGGATAATAACCCAACAAGGGTATGATTGGACTGCTAGGGATTTGAATCAAAAGTTGACTTTCAAGGTATTAGATCTGGGGGTCTCTATTTGGCAATGGTTATCACCTATGTCCACATAGGGACCCTTACTTCTAAGTCAGGATAAGGGGATTATACTCCTTAATAGCCCCTGCTCACCCCCTTGGTAGCTTGGCACAAGCAGACAGGCTTAACTCAGAGGCAGTGTGTTAAGCATTTGTGAATATACACATTTATACAGAGATAACACTACAGATGGACTCAACACAGGTTTTATAAAAATAAGTATTCTTTATATAGACTTAACTCAAGACCACAAACGACAAAAATCCACAATACTACACTTAAGATTACTTAAAAGATTATTAAAGTCTCTTAGTTCAAGTTGTTGGTAAATGCGACAAAGTTCTCAACAAAGTACCTGGATGCGTAACTCAAAGTGAACAAAAGGCTCGCAAAAGGAGAGATGCGTCGGTTCCGTGACTCGGGGGAACAGTTGTTTCCTTCCTCAATGCTTGCGCAGAGTAGGGGACTTGTCGTGAGCCTTACCGGTGCAGAGGTGATGCGTAGATTCTCGGCCTGCAGGCCCTTTGCGATGCGCAAGATGGCGCCTTGATGCGATGCGATGATCCGGTTGCGATGTGAGAAGATGGCGCCCTTGATGCGGTGATGCGATGACGATGCAATGACGCCCTGGCAGGCTTGCGACGACTCTGTACTTTGGAGCCGCGACAGGCCCTGCGACACGCTTCTCGGGTGATGCTATGGCAACTCTTTCGATGGCATCACGCTTCTCCGGTGAAGTGACAGCATGCAGCTTTGATGAACACACGCTTCCAGGGCGATGCGGCGAAGGCTCGCTTCTCCGGCGTTGCGATGATTTCAGCTGCGGCGGCGACACGCTTCTTCTCGATGCCTAGCGCTTCCAGCTCCCAGCGGCACACAAGTGACTGGAGTCGGAATTCCCAGCAAGGAAATTCAGGAGGGAGCTGGAGGTGAAGTCTTTTGTCCCTGAGACTTCAGCAGGAGGCAAGCACAGTTCAAGCCCTTGGGGAATATTCTGTAGATGAAAGTCCTTACAATGTTCCTTCTCCTTTCCCTTGGCAATGAAGCAACCACTGCAGGCAAACCCAGCAATCAGCACACTGGCAGAGGGGCAGTCCAAACTCCTGAAGCTTCCTTGGTTCTTCTCCTTGGCAGCAAGGTTTCTTGTTCCAGAAGTGATCTAATTTCTTGGGATCAGGGTCCCAAAATGTATACCACAAAATCCTTTGTTCTCTTAAGGCAGAGAGGCCTCTGCCTAGTTCAAACCAGTTCCTGAGCACTTTGTTCACATGACTCTCTTCTTCTTTTCACTGTGCAGGGCAGAGACATCAGCCACCCCACAGGAGGTGGAGCCATCACAGGGGAGGGAAGATACAGCTCTGGAGCACTCTGTTGACATATATAGTGGTTATTGATCACAGAGTATATCTGGGCAGTCAACGCGGGTCACAGTTGACAGACGCAGCGATCCAGGCTGCCATGTGTTATTTATGCTCTGTGTTGGAACTAGCTGACTAAATAGCTTTTTATCGTGGCTCCTCCGCATTTACCGCTGTACATGTTTTTATTGCAATTCTCATTGTTATAACGTCAACTGGCTTTGTTGTTGCTCTCTGTGGGCATTCTTACCTGTTTCCCTCGCTCCTGACCCCGGTCCGCCCCGGCTGAGTGCCGTTTGTGCGGAGGGTCGTACGCTGGAGCGCCATAGCCCGCATTCCTCTTCCCCACTTCCGCCCTGACGCACCCAGCGCAGGTTAGCGGTATAGTGGTTATTGATCACAGAGTATATCTGGGCAGTCAACGCGGGTCACAGTTGACAGACGCAGCGATCCAGGCTGCCATGTGTTATTTATGCTCTGTGTTGGAACTAGCTGACTAAATAGCTTTTTATCGCGGCTCCTCCGCATTTACCGCTGTACATGTTTTTATTGCAATTCTCATTGTTATAACGTCAACTGGCTTTGTTGTTGCTCTCTGTGGGCATTCTTACCTGTTTCCCTCGCTCCTGACCCCGGTCCGCCCCGGCTGAGTGCCGTTTGTGCGGAGGGTCGTACGCTGGAGCGCCATAGCCCGCATTCCTCTTCCCCACTTCCGCCCTGACGCACCCAGCGCAGGTTAGCGGTATAGTGGTTTTACGCCCTCGTCATATGAAATGACGGCATGGCGGAAGCGCAGCGGACGAGCGCAGCGGGAGCGCCGACTTCGCGCCGAAGTCAAGCCAAAGTCCTGCCCGTCTGCGCCCGTCCGCGGCCGGCTGCGCCCTGCGGCCCTTCACTCTGCCCAAACATTCAGGTACTCGCCCGCGGACTTGCTTTCCCTTCAACACCTAGTCCCCCTGCCACCCGAAGCCACCAGGCGGGCTCATGCGTGCGGCATTTCCACCACCCCCTGTTTGGTTCTCCCTCCCCTGCCTGGACCTGTTCCCTCCCATGTTCTCGCTAATCCCCCATCACCTATACCCGCCAGTTGCACCCTTACCATCCTTTACTTGAATACGCGCTCCTTGGTGAAACACCAACTAGAAATCTACTGTTTATTAGAAGATACTAATGTAGATATCCTCTTCTTAGCTGAGTCTTGGCTGACGGAGGACTCTGCACCCGATATTTTGGCCGCCCTCCCCATCGGCTATTACATTCTTCATGTTAATCGCCCCGGGGGGCAAGCTGGCGGAGGAGTAGCAGCTATTATTCGCAAGGAACACGTATTTTCCACCTTAAACTGCACTCCCATTCCCAATTCTCAAACCCTCGTCATCCAGCTCCGCTCAACCACTACCTCCCTTATCTGTGTCCTCATGTACAGACCTCCCACCTACATGCCGGCTTTTGCTGAAGCTTTTGGGGAACTTCTCTCCCAGCTTCTCATAAATCACTCCAGAATAGCAAATACAAATCCTCTATTCTAGAGGCTACGACTTCTTATTTCTCTGGTAAAATCCTGGCGTCGGCTTCAAAAGCCAAAGACATCTTTTCAATAGTCAATGAGCTCTCCCTGCCCGATCGTGTCACCCTCCCACCTGTTCCTACTCAGGCTTTGTGTGATGAGCTCAATGCTTTCTTTCTAGATAAGATCTCCACCATTAAAAATAACATTTCTCCACCCTCTCCTTCCAAATCACTTCCCCTCCCCCCGGAAAATTCTCAGAAATTTCTATCCTTCCCTCCTATTTCCATCACCGAATTCAACAGTCTTCTTCACAAAGTTAGCTCCGGGTCTCCAAAGGATTGCTGCCCCCCACACATTTTCAAAGAAATCTTTATGCACTGCCCTGACCCTGCTCTAGCCCTTCTCAACTCCTCTTTAACATCAGGCGTCGTCCCTGAAGCTTTCAAGCAGGCGGTAGTGTTACCCATCCTGAAAAAGCCCAGCGCGGACCCCCTAGTGCTAAGCAATTATAGACCGATTTCCCTTCTCCCTTTCTTGGGAAAGATCTTAGAGACCTACGTCACTAAATGCTTGAGCACTTTTATTGAGTCTTCCTTCTTTCTTGATCCCCTGCAGGCGGGCTTTCGCCCCCTGCATTCTACGGAAATGGTGATTGCAGCCGTGATGGACACACTTCGAACTGGAGCCGATAACAATATCTCCCAGGCCCTCGTATTGTTAGACCTGTCGGCGGCTTTTGACACGGTCGATCACACTATTTTGATCGACCGTGTCAGAAACGCCGGTATTCGGGGCACTGCCCTCGACTGGGTTCGATCCTTCTTGCAGGACCGTTCCCAGGCAGTCCACCTTTCCACCTTCTCTGCTTCTTCTCTTTCCCTCACCTGTGGTGTTCCCCAGGGTTCGGCTCTCTCTCCCCTCCTTTTCAATTTGTATATGCAACCACTCATGGCTTCTCTCCGCCATTCTTCTGCTACAATATACAACTATGCCGACGATTTACAACTGATTTTTCCCCTGGACACTACACCTTCCTCTCGCCTCAACTTCCAAACAACCATGTTACTCATCTCGGACTGGATGGCTCACAGCCAGCTCAAGTTGAATCCGTCTAAAACGGAACTTGTCCTGGTAGGCGGTCCTTCCAGTCCATGGGATGCCAACTATTGGCCTCCCTCTCTGGGCCTCCCCCCCTGCCCGGTCAGCTCTGTGAAAAGCCTAGGAGTGATCATCTCGGAGGATCTCTCCATGAAACCTCAGATCTCTGCGGTAACATCATCCTGCTTTTTCCAGCTACGCAGGATCCGCAAGATCTGTAGATTTCTAACTAGAGAGGCACTCATTTTAGTAATACTGGCTCTGGTCATCTCCAGAATCGACTTCGCCAACATTCTGTATGTGGGGATTCCTGCCTATCAGCTTCACAAACTTCAGCTGATTCAGAACCAGGCAGCACGCCTGGTGTACCACCAACCTAAACATCAGCATGTCTCCCCCCTTCTGAGGAGCCTTCATTGGCTCCCAGTGGCTAAACGATGCTCCTTTAAGCTAGGCTGCACCCTATTCAAATCTTTGCATGACCAGGCCCCAGTTTTCATTTCCTCCAAACTTAAGCGCTACTTCCCAATCCGCAATCTACGGTCCTCCGTCAATAATCTCCTTTGCATTCCATCTTTCCGCCGTAAAAAACATGGAGGATCATGCTTTTCTTTTTTAGGCCCCTCCTACTGGAATTCCCTCCCTTCTTCCTTTCGCCATCTTACCTCATATGAGTTGTTCCGCAAAACCCTCAAAACACACTTTTTCAAGGCGGCTTCTGAGTAACTCTCCTGCCCTGGCTAGCTATGTCTGTTATGAGCGCCAAGAAACCGTCTCGGTGTACGTGCGCGGTATAAATTTTTTAACATAACATAACATAACATAACATTGACATGATTCCTCCTCTCCTTTCACAGTGCAGGGCAGAGACATCAGACAAGCCACAGGGGGTGGAGCCGGCATTGTAGAAGGAAGGCCCAGCCCTATTTAGGTCCCAGCTGAAACTCCTCCATCCCATCTAGATGCAGATCTCTCTATTCACCACTGGGCTGCCCCAGCCTGTCTCCTGGAATTCCCCAGCACTGTCACACACAAACCCAGACAAGGAATACACAACCCAGCAGATGCAGGCTCAAATGGTTAGGCAAGCAAATACATGATTTCTAAAAGTGGTATTTGCAAACACAGAATATTAAAATAAACTTTACTAAAAGATGTATTTTATTATTCTGCGTTCAGGGATACTAAATTTGAATTTCTACCATGTTCCCTGAGTCAGTTAGGATTATAATAATGTAATAATCTTAACTGCCTATTCTGACCTATGAGAACAGGTAGCCTTCAATAGTGAAAAACGAAAATGGCTGTAATTCACTATTAGAACATGCTACATCAGAGCATGCCCTACCGTATACTTATAATGCACCCTGCCCTTGGGCCTACCATAGGGGTGTCTAATATGAAGCAAAGGGAAGGTTCAGGGACTGGCAAGTGGATGCACTTGGCCAGGTTGACTTGGCAGTGCTAGACTGCACACAGGCCCTGCAATGGCAGGCCTGAGACACATTTTACAAGCTGCTTCTGTGGGTGGCACAACCAGTGCTGCAATCCCACCAGCAGCATTTGATTTACAAGCACTGGGCACATATGGTGAACTGTACTAGGGGTTGACAGGTAAATCCAATAACCCAATCATGGAATCCAATGAATACATCACTTTAATATAGGGAGCACATGCACTGTGGCACTGATTAGCAGTGGCACAGTGCCCAAAGCATAAATCCAGCAAAAAAATATCAAAACAGAGGAGGCAATCCGTCAAAAATGGAAGGGAGACTCACGCCAATGATGTCAGGTCTGACACGAGGTATTTACACATTGAGTACCAAAAGTTATATATTCTAGGACATTAACATATAATATGGTACGAATTAGCAACTTCTGCAGGTTCACTTTTAGCAGTTTTACTGAATTTTCAGAAATGATTTTTTTAAATAAGCTGGTGTACAATAAATCAACCATTTCGAATAAAATTGCAATTTTTTTAAATTAGTACCTTTTAGGACTCACTAATTGAGATCATTATTCTAGCTTCATATTTCAAAACCTATAACCAGATCTTCCTGCTTCTCCCATGTAGTAGCGATTCATTTACTTAATTAATGTTCATAGAGTATTTTTTCGAGTTCCCTGCTATTCTTAAAACCATAAATTCAGTACTAGGTGCTATCTTGGAAAGGTTAGATGTACGTACATTTCTCCCAACAACTTCTGCTGATTTGCATTCTGTAAATGTAGATTTTTTCAATTGTTAATTTTCCAAATGTTAATATGTGGATGGAACACACATTCCAACCAGAGATTCACTACATTTATTACGTTTATTACGTTGAAGGACTTGATGTATATGTATGAATTAAATGATTTTAATAATTTAGAATGTTACAATACTCCCATTTTAAGAAGAAAGCTAAATCATATGTATTTCGAGGTGTAATAATTTTATATGATACTGCTTCTTTTTTTATTTTCTTCTTCTTTTATCAGGATAAGAGGTAAATTGTACTTTTATGGTTGTAACAAACCAAATAAAGTTTTGTTTGACTGACTGACTGACACTACGTTTATAAAAATCGTAAAAGCAGCACTCTCGCGATATCAATGTGATTTTAAAGCCTGATTCTTCATTACTAATATAATAGCATATTTAATTGAAAACACGCAACTCCTTCATTTTTGTCACTGTGCCTTCTTTAACTGTATAGCTACAGAAGAGTTTGGAGATTGCGTGTAGCCTGGTAAGGCTACATGTTTATTTATAGTGTATAAGTTTTAATTTTTTACTACGTAATTACATTTTTGAATTTTAATTCAGAAACAGTGAAAGAGAGGCAATAAAACCATGCTCAAAGGCAAACACGATATGAGCAAATGAACATGTGGCTCGCTGTCTTCATAGGAGCGGGCTTGTTTTGGAATATGATTTTACAACATGTTGTAAAATTATAGACATATGTACTATGTTGCATAATGTTGCAATGAGAAAAGACTTGTCAGTTGAATCAGTTTCTGATGACTCATGTAATAAAGAGGAACATCTGCTCTGATCTCCACCCGCAGGACAGACTCCTTCTAGAGTCACTGATGTTAGGAATCGGTGAGGCTGACGAGAAACTTGACATGTGTGCTTGTACAGGTATCTACGTCCTGTTATTTGTTCCTATCCCTAACCACAGTTAAGATGGGTGTTTTGGAGATGCTCCCTAGCGCACGTAAAGAGGCGTGTCGGAACGTAGCCGTTGCTTGGCTTACTGTTCCAGTACCACGCCTCCTTCCTACTTCCTGGTTTCCAGAACGCGATTGCCGTAGCGTCTTTGCAGCTCCCGCTTGGCGTTCTGTGACTTCTCTGGTCTGCCTCCTGTTTCCGATAGCTTACGCTGTGCCCCGCTCTCCCCGTGCTCTTTTGGCAAAGTTCTAGCCGGGTGTCGGCATTTCTCCTCCGAAGCTCCCGGACAGACGCTGGCCATACTCCCTACCTTTTCCCACGCATTGTGCAGGCGTCTTGCTTGCCTGTGATTTTAGCCTCTAAGTCTGTGGCAAACGAAAGTCTCTCTTTTCTTTCCTTCTACATATTCCTTCTGAGAGTGAGCGCTACGCCCTGGTTCTCCCTCGGGGCCGGGTGTCTATCCTCCTGAGTGTGTGACTGCTCCGCTGTTCTGGCCCCTGCACAGCCGGTCGGTACACCTCACTCCTTATTCATTTCTTATGTTTGTTTCTTTTGGTGTGTGAGTCCTTTGCAAGTTCTGTCCTGCTTGGCCTAATTATTGGGCCCTCTGGAATTCCTCTCGTGCTTCAGAACTCAGCTTTACAGCGATCACAACCTGCACTTGGGGTAAGATTTCCTGGTAACAACCACGCATGTCAATGTTTTGAGTTCTCCTTGTATGCTTAAAGTATATGGTATATATAGTGCATCCTGTTCTTTTTCCTAGCCTGGACCACCACTAGAAGTACTTCCTCCTGTATGCTGACCCCCTCGTAAGAGGAGAGTGGTGGACACTCCTTGGGTTATTTCCCTCATACTTTTAGGGGACAGTGGACAAGAGTGTGTTCCCTATCACATTCTTGCTTCTGTGTCCTGGAGGTAAAGGGATTCTTCTTCGTTCCCGTGGAAACTGGCGAGCTCGCTGACAACTGAAGGACTGATGTAACAAACAATTACTTTTGAGGTATTAATGAGAGATGCATATTTTTTTTAGATTAGTATTAATAGTGTTGATTTATGTTCAGAATGTTTTATCTTAAATGCGAAAATGGTTTAGCTGTATAGCATAAGCTCCAAATAAGACAAATCAAAGTGCAATATTTCTGCATGGCTGTAAGTCTGCACTGCAGTAATAGTTGGACATAATTATTTCACTGACTCTACATCTAAGGGTCTACTCTTAGCTTTTGGAATTCTGTAAAAACCTGAGGACCCGGCTTTTTAACTAAGACCCTGCCGATGAACTTCACACCTGCTCCGGCTTGCTGGGTACCCTTAAGGTGATTAGTTACATGTTATGTTATAGGGATTTATAAAGCATGACTTAACATAATATAACATTGTGACCCTATGCTCTTTTCTTTTAATCAGTATCATTGTCATTTTCTAAAAAATGAATCTGTGATGCCATGGAAGTACCACCTGGAATGGTAGTAAATGCTGAAGTAAGAACTTGTCTGGAGGCCCTGTCCGGGCCACCTAAAGGCTGAGGTCTAGACCTAAACGTTCTCCAATAGTCTGGGTTATGTGGCAACAGTGGGGGTTACTGTACCCATACCAATAGGTGCTGTATGTAAGGACACCAAATTATTTCTTTTCCCATGGATCAACCTCTACCCCACTGGTAGCTGTACTATATAGTATCACATATTTTATCATAGACAGGTACTCAATCTCTAATGTTTCTTCCACAGTGTGTACACTCTGCTAAGGTGCTGAATTGGGGGTTACACAACTTCTATATGTAAGTTGTTTAATCATGAATGTGCCATATTTTGATATCCACATATACTTACATTTATAATTGTACATTCTTATGTAGTGTTCAAATACATGTTATCATGTAATACTTTTAAAAAGTTTTTTTTCCTTTTTTTACTTTGTAGGTTTCTTTTATATTACTGATTTCAAAGAGGAAAAAAAATAACAAAATGGACTACATTACTGTTAGACTTGACATCCTTGGTGTGGAATTCCCCCCAATGCATTGCCTTCACTTCCCTATGTTCTGAAATTATTTTGTTGTCTTTAGGACTCTGTACAGTTTATAACTGATAACCAGTGCTAAAGTGCTAATGCTCTGCCCTTCAAATGTGGGACATTTCATTGTCACTCCTAAGTAAATTGTAATACCTATACCCAGGGCCTGTTAATTAAATGCTGCTAGTGGGCCTCAAGCACTTATTGTGCCACCCACTAAAGTAGCCTTTTAACACATCCCAGCCCTGTCACTACAGCCTGTAGTGCAGTTCTAAACTGCCATTTCGACCTGGTAAAATAATCGTTTTGCCACACATAAAATGTCCTTTTTAATACGTATACGTCAACCCTAACAAGTCCTAATGGCTGATGGTGCAGGGTGCATTACTTTTAAAATGTAGGACATGTGTGCTCAAGTTTTACATGTCCTGGTGGTGAAAAACTCCTCAAGTAAATTTTCAGTCCTGTCTCTCTTATTGACGAACACTGGGTTACCTTATTACATGCAGTACTTGATAAATTGGGTATGAGAGCAGATAAAGTAATAGGGGTCCATTAGGATGGCGGGTGGTGGCACCACCGTGGTGCTGGTGGGTCGGAAAAACGCTTTTTTGCTCTGGGCGCTGTTCCACTGCCATTCAGTGCCACAGCGCAAACGCTCCCTGTGTAAATATGACTGTGAATTGGTATATCCCTGATTGCCTTATTTGGTTTACCTGTTAGTCCCTAGTAGTGTGGCCTGTGTGTGCCCAGGGCTGGTAACCCAAATGCTGCTGGTGGGCCTGCAGCGCTGGTTTGCGCCACCCACAAAAGTAGCTGGTAAAGTGTACCTCAGACCTGCCACTGCATAGGCTAGAATTGGCAGACTGGCTATTACATCTTATAGTCCTATCTGACTCAGGGAACATGGTAGAAATTCGAATTTAGTATGCCTGAGCTCAGAATAATAAAATACATCTTTTAGTGAAGTTGGTTTTAATATTGTGTTTGAAAATACCACTTTTAGAAAGTAGGTATTTTCTTGCCTAAGCCTCCAGTGTGCTCTGCTGTTTTGTGTATTGACTGTCTGGGTTTAGAGGGGCAAGGTAGACTGAGTAAGACCTGGGTTGAATAGAGAGATCTGCATTGAGTACTGGGGAGGGGTAGCTTCTTGTCCTGAATAGGGCTGTGCCTGGCAAGGTGAATGCTGGCTCAACCTCCTACTGTGCGTCTGATGGCAGACCCCCTCTTTCTGAAAGGAAGGATGCAGCCTGGTAAACAAAGTGCTCCAGGCCTGAGCAGAACTGGTTCTGGCTGGGTTTAGTGACTAGAAACTTTTTAGAACAAAGACTTTTGGGGTATAAATATTTGTGCCCAAACCCCTGATATTGGTATTGCTCCCGGATGTCAAGAGGAACCTCTGTCCGTGTTACTGAAGGAATTTGCAGGAGAGGCGAGTCCTTGTGCTTGTGTGCTGTTTCTTGGATTGGCCTGCAGTAATTCCCCTTGGATTTGGAAGAAGAGGGAAAAGGACTTTTGAGAGACTTTTATTTTTGCTAAGCAATCACCCAAGGGCTAGAAGAGAGCTAGCCTCCTGCTGGAGTCACAGGCCCATCTGACTCCCCCACCAGCATCCTGATTCCTCCCAGCGAGGATTTCTATCTGCAGGTGAGGCCCCTGTGATTTCCAGGGCCTCTAGTTCTACTACAGAGAAATGAGAGCTGAAAATCATCGCTAACGCCGTTTGCGAGCCGCCGCAGCTGAAGAGCGGAAGAAAAATCCACGCGCTGCTGCCGCCGAGCGCTCGCAAACCAAATATCATCGCATCGCACGCTTGCGGTCCCCAAAGTGCTTGCTAAACCCAGAGATCATCACATTGCACGTTTGCGGGCTTATCGAAGGCTTGCTGACCCCGGATCATCACATCGAGATCATCGTAGCGCGGACGACGTGCGTCCGCCATTTTCCTCGCATCGCACCCAGATCATCGCTCCCTCGCGGAGCGCCATTTTTTTTCATCGCAACAAGATCGCACATGCCACAGGATCAGCGCATCATCCTTCCTTGCGGCAAGGATTTAACGCATCGCCGGCCTAGTGTGGGGAAAATCATCGCTACAGCTCCTTTGCGACATTTTGTTGGTTTTGCTACGAAATCCAGGTACTTTGTAGGTAAAAGGGTCGCAGAGACCACTGCTTTGAACTGAACCCCTATTTGAACCCTTTGAACTCTTTTTCCAGCTTTTCAAGAGTACCCCTTCCAGTATTGTGGCGTTTTACCGTTATTGGTCTTGTGTTAAGTCTATATATAAAGATACTTACTTTCTATAACTACTTGTGTGGTGTCCCTTTGAAGTGTCCGTCACTGTGCTACTGTGTATGATCATAAATGCTTTACACACTGCCTCTGAGATAAGCCTAACTGCTCGTGCTACGTTACCACAGGGTTGAGCAGGGGTTATGAATTGGGGTTTCCCCCTTACTCTGACTTAGGAAGAAGGGTCCCTACTTGGACTGAGGCCAGTCACTGCCAACCAGAGACCCCCATTTCGAACAGCACACTTCCCTCTAAAAGGATGCCTTTATTTTCGGTATAGGAGCACACTCTTTGGCAAATAGAGATTTGTAATTTTCCATTGGAAGGCCTATATAAAACTGAGGTAATTCCCTTAAAAATGTTTGCGTGATCAAAATATGTTATCACTGGGATGCACACCATTTGGGATTGACAGGCGCTGGGCCGATTATCTATATTTCCCTGCAATGAACCTTGCAGCCTTCTTGCCTATTAAGCACGAGGAAATCAAAATCTGCTACTACAAGTCTCAACTAAAAGCACTGATTGGGGAATCCCTAATCAGATCCAGATTCACATGACGTTCAAAACATCTATGCCAAACATCACACAATCCTCATAAACACCGCAAGCTAAACATAAGCTGTGCAATGCACAACCCTGTTGATACTCACTCCTCCACTTTTATAACGCAATCAAAAGCCACTGGAACTCATCCACTCCTTCAAAACAAAGCAAACTAACTATCCTCACTTTGCTACCATCTGACAGGACACTGGGCCGAATACCCAAATTGCCCTGCAATACACCTTTTAAGGTGCATGAGGAATAAAGATCACTTAACATCATCCATGAATTCAATTTACAGTGCAACTAATTTGGTAACACAATGAGGGCCAAAAGTTGGTAAATGAGATTAAGTATGGGTTTATTACAAAGCCAGACTGATGTACACAAGAATATATTGTAAAAATACAGAATAACTACTGGCTGACCAAATCGTCTGACCAAATATAGTCTCATTAACATGAAGCATACAAGGAATTCAATGATAGCAATGAAGAAAATATGGTAATTAGTATATACTTTGCGGTCTTATTGCCTATTATGCATCAGGAAATCTAAATCTCCTAACCTATTCCTGAACTAAAAGCACTGATTGGGGAATTCCTAATTAGATGCAGTAAGGTAGGAAGGTGTCAGCATAGTGGAACTTCTGTAGAAATCCTCCATTTGAGAAGAGGTCTAAACACCTCTGATACTAAAAGGAATCTGACTAAAGGGGAAGTGTGATCACCAATTAAACCGCACAGAAGAACATTTGAGATTCCCCTACCATGTGTCTCATTATTTTCCACATTCACAGAGAAAAACTTTTTACTCTTAAAACTCTTTTCCTTTGGTCTGCACATCAGAATGTCCTTGGACTCATCCTGTTACCCCATTCTGTACAAACAGTAGTCTTCATTTTGTTCATCCGGCTTATCACCCTTGCCAAAGTACTCCTCCCAAACCTCACAATCTCTCTGACACAATGTTCCTTTTTCTATTCATAAGATCATACAACTGCACCTGTAGAGGAGAGAAAAACATTGCATCCAAAGCAAACGTTCTCGCTGAAGGTTAAACATTAAGAAATCCAAATGCTTAGGGTCTTTGGTCAGGTTAATGTGGCAAGCATCTTAATACTTATTTAAATGCATGATTACGGATACATATCTGGTTACAATATAGATGCAGAGTATTATTCAAATAGACATGATTAAAGAAGGGTTAACAACATTAATCGAACCACATAAATGCACATATCTTTGGGAACTACAATTCGATGTCACTGTAAAGAATTCATTAGTCTGCACACTCAAATAAATGTCAAGATTACACAGTAATTGCACTTTCTGTATCTGTTCAAGTGCACTATCTTACATTAATGATACTAAGTCACAAGCATACATAAGACCACGTGATGCTGCTCCAGTACGCCCTCTGATGGAAAATCAAATCATCACAGATTACAATAATTTGGTATCAGATGGACTAGCTAAAAACCTTATAGTTTAAAGCATCTTTGTCTGGATTCTTCCAGACGTTTAATGTTGTCATAATATCTACTCTGACTCTCCTCTATCTCCAAGTCCGCCTTCTTCCTCTTCACTCACTGCTTGACTTTCATGTGCTTATATCCCTTAAAGATCACAACCAGGAATATTACACAAAGGGCAATTATCTCAAGAGTTTTCATGATGGCACCCAAAATTCCACTTCCATGTTTCTAAACCACTTGCCTCATCAGAAAATACATGTTCAATAGCTTCCCAAGCACATGTCACTTCCAACTGTTGGAAGACCTTGTGCAAGTCAGAAATATTCTTGATAACCTTCTTTGAGTCCTTACTCTTGTCAGGAATGTAGGTGCAGCATTGCTAGACCTTTAACATCCGGCAGACCGCCCTCCTTTACAAGCAGGATTTGTAACGCAAGCCGGTCTTGCAAAACCTTGTATCGGATAGCCACCATTTCTGTATCTACAACCAATAACGCCGATAGAATCATTGCACCAAAAATATCTCCCTCTACTTCTCCAGTAGTAACACCCCATTTAGGGCTAGAATTGTGTTCCCACGCAGGATCATTGAGATATTCTTCATGACAAGCCATTGGGCAACTACATCTAGGTGACAAGTATCATACCAGCCTCTGGGCAATATGAAATAAGCGTATCCTCCACAAATGTAAAATATTTTTATTTTATTTTTTTATTTTACAGAGTTTTCCATAGCGCGAACTTGACCGGAATCAGGTATCAGAGTGCTCTATATAGCATCAGTTGCAATACATGATCACACATTCATTTTTGTTAGGCACAGGGAGATTAAGTCATTTGCCCAGAATCACAGGATGTTCAGCGTCATTGCCGAGACTTGAAGCCAGTTCCCTGGATTCTAGATCGACCGCCCTAGCCATTAGGCCAACTCCTCTCCCCAAACTTCCCATACTACAGGATTAACAGGATCATCACCCATTAAGAATACATTCCAATGTCCCTTAACTACTAGTATATGGGCACACTAACTATTTCCAACAAAGTAATTATCAAATGAAGATCTCTCCACAAATATACATGATGTCCCCATCTGTTTTCAATCTCAGGTCAACGCTGCTTGATTTCCAGCTACCAAATGCTATTTTTCCTCCTTAGGCCACTTATGCTTCAACTTAGATACAAGATTCTTTTTTCGAGCCTCAACCAAATGTACAAATGTATTGTCAACCTCTTTTATGAGGTAAGTCATATTGGGCGTCTGAGTACACAGGTAATGTCTATAATCATGATCGGTTTAAAGAACCTTTTATCAATTCTAGGGAACCATTGGGGTCAGTGTTGCGACTCATATGCTCAAGTAAGGGGAACTCTGACAAACGCTATGGGGCCTATAACGATGGCGGGCGGAACATCATCCGTACCACCATGGCGATGGGAAAAAAAACACCCCTATGGCTCGCGGTGGCACCTCCAGTCCCATCATGATGCACCGCGGGGAAAAAACACCCACCGCGGTCGGAATCCATGAAACACCGACGTGCACGTGTGGAAAAGCTGAAACACCATCCACGCCGGTCCTATTCGCCGCGGCAAGCCCACAAACCGTCGATACACCAGCGGAATTCACACCAGTGCAATCATGATGGCACCGCGGTGCTTGCGGTACGACCGCTTGTTACCGCTTGTTACCGACCACTGCGAATGTCAATAATGATGAATGTGAGCCCCGGGGACCAGACTAGTGCGTTCCGACTGCGGCAGTACATTGGAAATAGTGATGGTGGTCAAAGGCCACAGCACAAAACCAACTAATGTGGAAGTGCAACTGGCTCAGCCAATAGAAACAAGTAACACATCCCATTGACAGATGCCCCTGGAACACATAAACTACAAATCCCAGCTCAACACAGACAACAGACCTGACATTAATACTCCCTGAAAACACACCCACATAGCTGAGCATAAAAGCAGCCCCTGCCTAATCCACATTCCCCATCAAAACTCCAGAAGCGAAGGGCCCTACCTCATCACACAAACAAAAGCCAAACCTGAACACATCACCCCATCACAAACACACCCACACCCACATCACACACATCATCACCACCCCCACCCACAACTGTACTCCCAACCACTCAGCACATCACACACCATGGCACAGAAAATGTCAAAATTCACTGATGGTGAGTTGTCAGTCATGGTGGATGAGATCATAAGAGTAGAGCCATACATCTTAGGAAGCAAGGAACAACAGACCCCAGCAGCCAGGCAAAGTCAAATGTGGCAAAGGATAGTGGACAGAGTCAATGCTGTAGGGAAAGTTCCTCGCAACAGGAAGGAGATCAGGAAGAGGTGGACTTACCTCAAGAGCAAGGTCAAGGAGAAGAACAGCAAGAACCGTGAGCTGGCAACCATACTGGCAGTGGACTTCCCATCCCACCAAGAACATTCAACCCATGGGAGGAGAAGGTGCTGGGTATACTGCATCCAGAGAGTTGCACTGGAATTGAGGATGGATTGGAGTCTGGTAAGTACCAACAAAATACTGCCATAACACTGCAATGTAGTATTTTGCACAACTCTAAAGCAACTGTTCCTAGGCCCAAATTTCCTCATGTCCAAAACACTCCCCCCCAAAACAGGTCTCACAGATCCCACATCAACTCCCTCTCATTAAGCACAAATGTACCTAGCGGTATTTAAGTGGTGGCACATGTACAGGCAGCCTACACTACAACTCCCACCAGGCCCCCTTGTCCTACAGCTGAGCAAGATGTAGCACTACCTCAGAAGCATGTGGCTGCCATTGCATTGTTCATCTCCAGCCAACAGGTAGGTAGCCATCTTGCCTTGGAGGCCTGTTTGGGAGGAGGGAGGCCTGTGCTACCACTCCCACCATTCCCCCTGTACCACAGCCTACCAAGATGGAGCACTCCCTCCCACCCCACCCAGGACCACCTGGAAGCCATTGCAGCACCCCAAATGAACTAACAGGTAGGTGCCATATTGCCTGGGAGGGCTGTTTGAGGGAGGGAGGCCTGTACCACTACTCCCACCATGCCCCCTGTCCCACAGCATCATCCAGATAGATTCCTCCCCCACCCTCCCAGGAGCACCTGCAAGGCATTGCATAGTTCACCTTCACCAAACAGGTAGGTAGCCATCTTGTCTGGAAGGGCTGTTTGGTGGGAGAGAGGCCTGTACCACCCCTCCCACCATGCCCCCTGTCCCACAGCATCATCCAGATGGATCCCTCCCCACCCCACCATTAGCACCTGAATGTCATGGCATAGTTCACCCTCACCAAACAGGTAGGTAGCCATCTTGCCTGGGAGGGCTGTCTTGTGGTGGGAGGCCTGCACTACAAACCCCACCAGGCCCCCTTGCCCACCAGCTGAGCAGGACGTAGCACTCCCCACACCACCAAGCATGGGGAAGCTCTGTCATTGCTATCGTAAAACTTACAGGTCGGTAGTAACCATGTGCAGCATGCTCAGCTTTCCCAAATTCATGTTGTCACATGCCCACAACAGCAATGCAAATCATGTACACAAAGACATGTCTGTGTTGTCACACCGCGTGTACACTGTACCAAGTTCAAATTCACAGCAGACACCATGGATTATTAAGGTATGTACCTCAACATCATGTCATGGTGTACCGTGTTCCTGCAGACATGCAAAGCCATGTCATTGTCTCATTGTCAATCATCTGTTGCATCAAATGTCACAAAAATCAGTGTAACATCAAGCTTGTTGCGTGCAACTCAAATGTTCATATGACCTCTGTCCAACAGGAGAACGACAGCGAAATACACAGATGACGACAACATGCAGAGCCAGTCCCCACCACCACAACGTGAGCACTCAGATGCAGATTCACTCATGTTCTCCGACCTGGAATCTGAAGCTGGTCCCTCTGGTGTGCCAGGGAATAACATGGCTTGAGCCCTCACCATCACCACCAGCAGGGCAACAACAACTGGCCTGGCCCCTGCCACCACAACCTGTGTGTCATCCACCAACATCCTCTCCACCACGGCAACACCAGCTGGGCTGGCCTCTGCTATAACAACCTGTGTGCCATCCTCCACCAGCCTCTCTACCACGGCAACAACTGTGATGACCCCTACTACCACGACCTGTGTGGCCTCCAACACCCCATCACCACTACTGCCTGTAACAATCGCCCTGCCACTGTGGTCACTAACACCACCGCACATTCATGGCAGGGAGAGTGTGCCAGTGCGTCGTTGGGCAATGCCACAGAGACATGGCAGGAGGGCAGGTGGGAGGAGACATGGTGCAGAGACACATGAGGACAGTGACCCTGAATCCTTGCTCACCATTGCAAGAGTCCTTGGTTCCTAGCAGGAGAACCATAGAGTAATGTGCCAGCTTGCATACAACATGCATGAGAGCCGCATGCTGCAGCAGTCCATAGACACTTGGATGAGCCAACTGGTCGACATTGTTGGCCAGCTAGTGGGTGTGCTGAGGGACAGGCTCCCAGGCCCAAGTGCAGATCAACCCCCCTCTAGTAGCATGCCTGCCAGGCAGAACAACAAATCAGCCAAAGGCACAGAAGGCTGTGCAGGAGGAAAGGGAGTCTTCACACACCACTGACCCTGGTGCAAGTGCAGCCCCTGCCAAAACACCTGGGGCCGTCCGGGAATCCTCAGAGAAGGATCTGGTGGCAGGCCATCATTCCAACGCCACACACGGAGCCAGCCATGAGGGTACCTTGTTCTTCCCCCTGGCATGGACTCTGTAGACTCTGTTAGCCCACGTTGCCAAGTTGATGGCCTGAGTCTGTTGGACTGTGTGACTCCTGCTTTGTGCAGACTACTACATTTATCTCATCTACCATGACAGACAATGTATACACTCCTCACAATTGTGTACATATTCACTTCACTTGCACAAATCCTCGGTTTCAATAAACACCGATAACATACCTATGTCTGTGTCAGTGCCATGTTTAGTTACGTAGGTACAATGACAATTCAGTGTCCACCGTAACACCAGCATAGAATGCGAAGAGGCCTTGACAGTGTGAATGAACCTGTAAAGATAGAAGAGAATGACATTTATTACTCATCTCATGCAATTTGCAGCTGAAACATATCAATAGTCATCAATGGTACTTAGACAAGCACACATAGCAATGCACAATAAACTCAACATACACATGAAGTACCTGGAGACAAATACCCTGTGCAACACGCATCGGTCATCATCTCACACGCAACAACAGCCAGCAGTCAAGAACATCAATGCCTTCGCACTAACATCCAAGCCAACACATGATCTCCCTGTCCTACCAAGTCTCTCTAATTCAAGGGAAGTAGTTGGCAATTAGCTGTTGACGCAGGTCACCACCTTCCTCTTCACCACTATTGTCATCACTGGAAGTGTGTGGGTTTGCAGGAGGGGCATCTGCTGCTCATCCTCATCCAGGATTAGTGGAACGGCTTTGCGCATGGCAAGGCTGCGGAGCATGCAGCATGCCACTACTATCCGGGACACCTTCTGTGGGGTATATTGCAGTGCACCTCCACTTTTGTCTAAGCACCGAAATCTGGACTTCAGCAGGCCAAAGGTGCGCTCAATCACACAGCGTGTCCTACCATGTGCCCCATTGTAGTTGACTTCACCCGGGGTTCCTGGATTCCTAATTGGGATCAGCAGCCAAGGCCGGATGGGATACGCTGAGTCACCTAGGTGTGGCATACACAGAGAAAGTTAGTGATACAAATAGTGGAAGAGAACAACAGCACACTCCTTGACTTTGTCTACTCACCTACAAGCCATGCACGCTCTGGATGCAGATCTGCCATCAACAGTGGTACAACGCTGCTCTGCAGGATGTAGGAGTCATGGGCTGAGCCGGCAAATCTTGCTCACACATGGCTGATGATCAAATCAGCGGGCACACCACCTGCACATTATTGGAATGGTAGTGCTTCCTGTTCCTATACACCTGCTCACATACTTGTGGTGGTACAAGGCCAATGTGTGTGCAGTCAATGGACCCCACTACATGAGGAATGCGGGCAAGGGCATAAAAACCAGACTTCACAGCTGGCAAATCCTGTCTACTTGGGAATCTAATGTATTGGTCCTTGTATCATTGCCGACACAACCTCCCACAGCACCCTGCTGAACGTGCCTTGCGCCATACCACCACCAATGGCAACCGTGTATTGGACAGAGCCTGTAGCAAAAAAATGCAGGGCTGCCATGAGCTTCACTGTGGAGGACAGGGCAGTTGGATATGTCCGTTGAGGTGTCAGATGGGGCTCCAACTGAGCACACAGCTCTTGCGATCAAGACGGAACTTTCTGATGACGTCCACATTCTCCATGTCTGCCAACACTGTGAAAGGTCATCGTCTACATGACAAGGAAGAGGTATAGCGTAAATCAGATAACGCTATGACATGTGTGAAAACATAAAACATATTGACTTATGCAGCACAAACAATTAATGGACTTCAACTGTTCATGAATCCACAACTCAGATGCAGGTACACAATGAACACATGTCGGGTTCCATCATGTCATGTTGCACATGCTGACTAACTTAAAAACACATTTAGACATCGTAAATGGCACACCAATGCATCTTGTGTACCAAGCCCCAGGAGTAGGTGACACAGCAGATGTATGATACAGCTACACTGCTGACGAACATGTAGCTGCAGTGCCTCCTATACTGTACAGATCAACTTGCACAGACCACCAGTGTTCACCACAATGTAAACAGAGTGCGTAAGCAGACCACATGTACTACATCATTCAGATATGTGCACATCAAAATGACCGCAGTATATGTCCATGCAATCATGTGTGTGGACTGATTGTCCCTCTTACACAGTGATTACATGGTAAACATTGCACCATATGACAGGAGCAAGAGATGTACATGCACACACATGTCATGGATGACAGGAGAAAGTGCATGTCAAGGCATTTCACTTTGCCCACACACGTAGCATTTGTAGGCATCAGTGAATTGTATGTCACACTAGCATTCACATTGAGATACAACTGCAAGAAGACACTGTGGTGCCATCTTGTCCAGGAAGAAAAGTCGCTGAGTCACATTGCTAGTGCACACAATGTCCATATGTGCTGTAGGCGAGCTCCGCATCTGCGGATCAGTTCATTGGACATACTTGTAAGATGCAACATAGCGGGAGCGATCGCCTGGCCTCCGTGGTGTGACACCCTCAATGACATTGCAGCCAATGGGACCCGCGATCGTGGTGGTGTGATACAACGTTTGAAATACGCGGTAGGAGTGTTCCGTATCCGCGGGTCAGCTGATTGGATGTACTTGAAAGATGCCAGCCAGCCAGCCCAATTACAGTAGCTGACTATCACTGTAACAACCCCAGGGGCCTATAAATATCTGTGAAAGCCCAACAGATCTCACATGCCTTCAGACACTTCTGACTGCCATTACTCCACAGCAACTGCTTGTTTCCCAGAATCCTGGATACTGTGATGTCGAGGACGGAGAAAGTCAGAGCCAGTCTATGCACCACGGAGGAGCTTGAGGTTCTGGTGAACGAGGACCTTGGACAGTATGGGCGGCTTTTTGTGCCAGGTGTACTGGTAAGTGTGACTGAATACAAGTGTGATACTACTCAGAATGTCACCTTGATGTTCCTGTGCACTAGTATGTGCCTGTGAGTGCAAGTTCATGTGCAGGCATCCATAGAGTTATCATTGCATACTCCATACATGGGCCCTGTGAATTGCATTGGGACACATGTGCTGAGGAGGTAATTTGTACACCTCTCCAGCCTTTCCCGCACTACAGCAATGAACATGTTGTTGTGAGATTACCTATTATAAATCTGGGTCACATTGCCATGCAAGTAAATGATGTTTGTAGCCTCATTAGGCAACATAGCTGACAGGGCAGAGGGTAGGGAGCGCCTTTCATTTTTCAAAGCTGGCACACGGACAAATGTTGTTTAGATACAGTCCAAGTCAGGACTTACTCTGACTATACCATGTGATGTTATTGCCCACTCACATGTGACAAACTCACTAGTGGGTGTTCATATGTATACTGTAATAGGCCAATGGATGATGTGTGTTGTGAAATGCTATAGCGCATGAGGTTCAGGTGTGCAGCATGTTCAACAATCCTATGCATGACTGTTACCCAGTTTTGTAAATTGCAACTCCACACACCCATTACCCATAGAGTCATCATAGGACTGAGTATTGCACAATATAGGTATTGACTTTGTGATAAGGGCATGATGACTATGAATATGTCAAGAAATGAGTCATACACAAGGCAGTGAGGCATTACCATGCCAAGGGCATTGGGGTGTGGGAGGAGTGGTTGACACAGTCATTCAGGTACAACACATCTGTTGCACAGAGTTACATGTTACATATGTGCTCACTCACAGACTGCATCACCGATTGATGCCTACTGCACAAAGCTTTCAGTGTTGCCATTGTGCCTGTGTAGGTGATGGCCATGTCCTGTGTCCTGCATCATACTTACATATGTATGTAGTGATGTCATGCAAATGTACAATGTGTAATGCTCTATGGCCTGTGATGAGGATGTTGTTCTTCGTGCGGCATGCATTTCCTTTCTCCTGTACTGACACACTTTGTGAATTCACACAGGGTGTCTGATACTTCCTTTTCTTGTCTCCCATGCTTGCAGTTGAAGGTCAATTAACGTAAGGCCACATGGAAGGACATTGCACGGAAGGTGCGGGCCATCGCTGTATCCAACAGACGGCACACACACTGCCATAGGAGGTGGGACGACATCTCCCATCTCAGCAAGACCATGGGAGAGATGACGTTGGGGCTGGCACCTCCGACAGGCAGGCTGGCGCGACGGACCCTGACTCAGATTATCTCCCGCATCATGGCTGTGACACAGCCAGAACTGTATGGACGTTTGAGGGACCATCAATAGGATATATGTGGTGAGTATTCTGAGAAGGCTGACTTCCTGTGTGACTGACTGACTGCATGAATGGCATCCGTGAGCTACTTCTGTTGTCGTTGATGTGTCAATTCTGATGAGATTACTACTCAGTGGCCTATGTGTGGAGTACAGGTGCTATAAATGCACACACTTAGGCGCCCACGCAGCCACCAGACTCCTGAGGTGTGAGCCGGGAGCTTAGCTAACGCTTACTTTTAGTAATTTATTGCATCAGTGACATTGTTTTAGTACAATATTTTCGTGGTCTTACCTAATTTGCGCCGTTTTCTAAACAGTAGAATTCTTGTTGCTGTCTTTGGGGGAAACGCCTGCGTGGAAAGGGTGGGAGAACTCTGTCATATTTAGGCAGGGACTCTGTCAGTCAGTCGCAGCTCCCCGGTGTGGCTGGAGTGTGTCCGCCATCTTGGGGAGGTACCGCTGGGTTTGCGGCGAGTGGTTGCAGCCTCGCCTGCCTGCTCACCTCTTTTGCTATAAATGCACACACAGAGGCGCGCCAGAGGCAAGCCCGCCTGCGCCCGTCCACGCCGGGCCGTTGCCTGTCCCTAGGACTCCTGCATCTTTTTCAGGTGCATCAATTATATATACACGGGAAGAGCTTTTGGGTATGGCCTCCGAGTGTCTTTCGGCACCTTGGGTTCTTCAGGAGCCGTCTTTTGAGTGTCAATTTTGTGCTTTTAAGGTGGATTCCGGGGAGCAATGTTCATGTGCACCCAACCTCATTGAATACACGTTTCTTAGCCTTAACTGTCTTTCTTTGGTGAGGCACCATGCCGAGGTATTTGACCTCCTAATAGACGAGTGCCCTGATGCCCTCTTCCTTACAGAAACATGGCTTACCCAGGAAGCAGTGGCGGAGCCATGGTTAGCCTTCCCCGATGGTTATACACTAAACAGTATTAATAGAGAGGGGGCGGCATTGCTGTGGTGGCAAAAGAAGCCTATGCAGTTAGCCTGGTCAAAGAGGGGATAGCGGGCTGTGGAAGGGATTTGTTTAAAATTAAGCTTAGCTGTAATCTCACAATTTCCGGTCTTTTAATCTACAACCCCCTGGGCCTTCTGGTATTTTCCAAGAAGATCTAGTGAGTAAAATCGGACAAATGGCCAGCAAGGCGGCACATTTTACCATCGTGGGGGATCTCAATCTTCACCTCGAGATGGAAGGGAAGGCCGAGATCGCCTGTTTTCTGGCAGACTTGGAAGCCTTCCAGCGGCCGCAACATGTCCTTGAGGGTACTCACGTGGCTGGTCACTTGCTGGATCCCATCTTTTCCAATCTCAGTTGTTTACAAACTTTCTCCCCGGTCCCTCAGGCCTGAACGGATCATTCACTGGTGACATTCTCCCTGCAGTGGCGGGGTCGAGCTGATGTGGCCCGTCCAGCCACTGTGAAAAAACGGCCCTGGCACAAGCTAGATAATGATGTGCTTGCTTTGTGGTTAGCGGAGCACAGACCCCAACTTCCCTCAGACATCGAGGGTGCAAATTTGTGCTTTCACGACTGGCTGTTGACCGGTTTGGATAGTTGCATCCCGGCAGAATGGGGTGGGAAAGGACACAGGCTTTCGAACCCATGGTTCAATGACTCGCTAACCCAGGCAAAGAAGGGGTGTGAGCAGCTAGAGCGTGCCTGGTGCCGCTCCTACGAGGCTTCTGCAAAATTAGAAGATCGAGCGCCGGTTAAGGATTACCATAAGCTTATTCGAAGAACACGGGCGGAGTTTGTAGCCAATAAAATCTTGGCCAGCTCCAATCCCGCCAAGACAATTTTCACCATGCTCAACAATATGAAGAGCGCGGGTGTGACCAGTGCCTCTCCTGTAGCCTCTAACCATCAATGCGAGGCATTAGCGAATAATTTCGTGAATAAAGTAGAGCAGATTTATCAGGGCCTCTCTCATGAGACTATTCCTGCTGAGAATGTCGTCTCTGGAGGGGTGGACACTATGGAGGGCAATTGTTTGTCTTTCCTCCCTTTGCTGCCGCCCCAGGAATTCGAGGCCTTGTGCTTCAAAATTAAGTCTGGCTCCCCAGCTGACCCGATGTCATCTGCCCACTTTCGCCAGTTCCACTCATCTATTGCCCCTGTGGGCCTAGAATTGGCCAATCTATCTCTGAAACTAGCCTGCGTCCCTAGGGTGTGGAAGCACGCTAAAGTAATTCCGTTGATAAAAAAGCCATCTCTTGATCCGGAAGACCCTGGCAATTTTCGCCCTATATCCCAGCTGCCTTTTTTGGCCAAGCTGGTAGAAGCGCATGTAAATTCCATCCTGTCTAAGTTTATTGATGAGTTTAACATCTTAGACGCATCTCAACATGGGTTTCGCCCTCGCCATAGCACCGAGTCAGCGCTCCTTCTAAGGCAGTTGACATACTCGCCCTGCAGTGCTAGCCCATGTTGCCTAGGGAATCTCCTTCTAAGTCCTGGTTTAGCCCTGAGCTTAAAGCACTCAAACACGAATGTAAGATTCCTGAGTGAGTGCCGCCTCACAGTGATTCCTGTCCCGCAGCCAAGCTGAAGCTCAGAATCAAACAGAAGGTGTATTATGAGGCCATAACTTCTGCCAAAAGGCAATTCTATTCTAACTGTATTGACTCTGCTAAAAACAACATTAAAGTCATTTTTGTGATTGTTCAGAGCTTTACGGCTCCTTCGGCTCAAGCTAGCGTGTTGTAATTTGACAGCAATTAGATTAAGCATTAGCAGAAGACATCTTAGTTCTAGCTGTTATCTTGACATTTAGCGGACTCCATTTTGTATTCATGGCAGCCATCTTGTCTGCTACATGCTGCCTCGTGCCGACCATGTGCTTTGTCCTATCTTCCTGTTCACGATGCTTGAATCTGCCCGGCAACAAGCTATATTTAGCATCCCCCACTTTGCTGCTCTCCGTTAGGGTTCACATCTGTTAGTAATTAGTTCCAGATAGGAATGTGTTTGTCAAGCCCCCAAGACTGTTAGCTCCTCCCACTGATCGATTGTGCTTCTCGATATTACCTTATATGTTCATAAATTATGCTCTTGTGCTTTGTACCACCTTCTTTTGAGCCCCTATGTGGGTATAAATAAACCATGCTTTCTTCGCTCGTGGTGCTACTTCTTGCAATACTGAAGGGTACTGTTTGAACCGTAGCACCACCTCATGAGGTGTAATAAATGTTACGTTTTTTATTCCAGTTTCTGAGCCAACTTCTTTCTATTGGTCTGAGGACTTCGTGCAGAGAAGGGCGAACCCCTTGCACTAGCGGGTCTGGCTGAGGCCTGCTACGACAAGCGTGTCATCTTGCTCAGTCACCTGGTGCAATACTCTCTCAAATGTCTTCTTAGGTAAGGTACGCACTATTCAGGCTGCTTTTTTGCCTGGTGACAATGGGGCCGTGGCAATTGTTTTGCTTTCACTTGCTGGTGTTGAACATCGCTTGAATGCTTTTAAGCCGGTGGACTTGGCAGACTCCCTTAAAGTTCTTAAGAGTTTAAAATCTGGCTCACCCTCTGATCCTTGCCCTGCTAGACTGCTAGCAGCAGCAGCAGAGACGATTAATGTAGAGGTGAATGGCATCATCAATTTGTCTCTCCAGACAGCCAGTTTTCCAGTGACCTAGAAGCAGGCCAGGATTCTGCCACCCAAAAAAAAGGGATGTATGTCAGTACAACGCGATCTTTTAGATTGCGGTACTTTACAACGCTGTTTCTACAACGCAAGTCGTTACAACGACTTGTGTTGGAGGGCGCGGATTGAGGATTATTATAATTTTATATTCCAACACCAGCCCACATAATAGTAGGGAAGGTGTTGGAATATAAAATTACAATACTTCTTAACCAACAGCGCCATCCAGCGCAAGTCGTAGTAACGACTTGAGTTGTAATGGCAGCGTGGTAAAGGTAGTGCGGTGTAAACACCGTTTTGTAAACGATGTTTCCCAAAAAAGCTGTCCCTAGACCCTCCCAATCCAGGGAACTACCGGCCTATTTCTCTCTTGCCTGGCCTGGCCAAGGCATGTGAGAAGGTTGTCAACAAACAACTCACCGTGTGGGTTGAGAGGGAGGGTATTCTGCATCCGGGACAGTCAGGGTTCCGGGCTTCCCACTGCACCAAATCGGTTGTGGAGGAGGTCGTGTAGGCCACTCAGGAGTGTCTGGATGCTGGCAGGAGGCCAGCATTGATTCTGCTTGACCTCTCGGGAGCGTTCAACACAGTCCTGCATTCCCTTCTCCTTTCGTGACTTACCGGGATCGTTGTGTCAGGTACTGCCTGGAACCTGCTGAGATCCTTCTTAGAAGGTAGGGCCAATGGGAGTTCCCCAGGGGGCTTCCCTTAGTCCCCTTCTCTTCAACATTTATGTGACACCTTTAGTCTATCTGGCTGAGAGCCTGGAGGCCAAGGTGATGGCCTATGCCAATGACACCCACCCGCTATTTACTCAGGATGATAATGGTGAGTCAGTCTGCTATAAAGCTAAGGTGACCCCTATTTACTTTAAGACCCAAGAGGAGGGGGAAGGAGAGGAACCAGAAATAGCAACCTGTTGACGGACCTGTATAATTCAAATATTGGTCATAGCTCCATATAAGGTTTAACCGCATGCAGCACAGAAACAAGGGAAAATAAACCCAGGATTAGCTTTTGAGCTATCTTTATTTAAAGGCATAGTTACTCTTCTTTTTTATACAAAAAACATTCAGTAAAATAATTTTAACTTTTTATACATGTAAGAAACATTTTATACTTTTTTCATAAACATCAAGATCCAAGAAATAACAAAATTGTCCCCCACTGGAAAGGAAAGTGAAATCAAAAAACAGTCATTCCTTCAATCTCTCTACCATTCATTCTACTCATACATTCTAGGACTCATACTGTGCAAAGAGTGTAAACGCAAAACCACATCTGAGAGGGAAAAGGGAAGACACTATCCTAGTTATATTCTTTATACATGAAGTTGCATTGATCCATCATTGCTACTCCCGAGGAAATCCTTTTTCTTTTTTCTCTAGGTCTTTAGTTAGAGTTCTCAGACGTGTGTAGGAGGCCTACGCGCGTTTCTGTGAAAGCTGAGTGTTGTCACCTTCATCAGGGCCGCAAATGTAGAAATTCCAGAAAATAAGAGATGGGGCCTCAAAAACCATCTGCAATACAATACATTTGTTAAGTATCTGTGCTGTGTAGCTTGGCATACTAGAGGCTATTTAGAGTGACTGTGATATTTAGTGCGCTCAGCATTGTGACCAGGAAAGTGTGAAGGAGCTTATTAGAAAGAAGTTGAACTGGAGATAGATCATGCCAGGAGAGAGGGAAAGTAGAGTAATTAAGAGCCCAAGATTTGGGCATCACCCGAAGCGCCAAAAAAACTCTGCATAATATTGCATCTAAGGTTAACAGAACCTTCACCTTAGTTCCAAAAAACTAATAAAATGATGGTGACCTACTTATGGCAGTGAAATATCACTGGGAGGACATGTCTGTTCCTGGACTGCTAGCTAGTCGTATTTACAGATAAGTGGCTGTAAAAAGTAAGAAGACAGGTCTATAAGACACTATGGTATAAAAAATAGTGGTCCTTGACTGTGATTAGAATAAACACTTATATGAATGTCATTTGTTTTTTAGTTATGCGATTAAATCCGCATACATTGATTCAAGCAAAACAATAGGAGAGATGTATTCAATAGTGGACAATACCCAAAGGTTTGACACAATTGACTTAGAGGAACAATGAGGTTAAAAAAAACAATCGAAATATAAGTATAACCACACTGTGGACATTTGTTATATCAAAAATTCACTTATTTATTTACAATTTGATAAAACAGTTGTCTAAACGGCGCAAAAGACTATCAAGAGTATAGTCAGTGAGGAAGGAAAGAGGGTGCTCAAGTGATTTGGAAAGAAGAGGATAGACAATAGTGATATACTGTTATAATATTTACACAACACAAAGCGGGATAGCCTCCGCTATCATATGAGCCTGTCCCTTGTAATTGTCAATTAGGGGGAAAAAAACAAGTAAACTGAGAGGGGTACAGGCTAATCAATTGGTAAGCGTCGACGTTTCGACCCTGGTGCTCTTGGGATATTGGGGACCTCGGCTGCAGGTCTTCTTCAGGACTATGGTGGTAGAAAGGGGGGGAGGGCACTATGGCCATCACCTAGAGGCAGGTATCAAAATCGAGATATCAAGGAGGATAACCTACTATATTGTCCAGATTGGAGGATTCGGATCGCTAGAGCGGTTCTTATCGAGATATTCTTATCGAAATATGCAGCTTCGCAATGATGTGCAAGTCCCGGGTTATGTATGCAGCACCAAAATCCTGTTATAACTATTAAATAGGGACAAGTTAGCTAGTTACTGTCGTAAAGACATTAAACCAGCTGTAGCTGAC
Organism: Lissotriton helveticus; assembly: GCF_964261635.1. Lineage (NCBI taxonomy): Eukaryota > Metazoa > Chordata > Amphibia > Caudata > Salamandridae > Lissotriton > Lissotriton helveticus. Next base: position 2,011,900,256 of record NC_136057.1, on the reverse strand, counting down.
ACAAAGACATGAAATCTCACCTATTGAGGTGTCCGTGGGTGTACTACTCATATATAGCAAGGCGTCTATGCTATTTTAGTATATATTAAAGTGCCAACATCCTGCAGAATACAAAACAGAGATGATTATCCTACATGTTTGTCACATTGTGACACTTTTGGCCAACCCCAAAGGGTGCAGTGATAAGCAAAGTATGGCGTCATGTTAGTGATGGTTATCCTGATAAACTGACATGCCAAAAGGGTATGCAGGTAAAAATGTAAATGGCGAGTTTACACTTGTTGTCAAATAAATTCAATCGCTTGCTTTCCTGTCACACAAATTTGCTATTAGATATATATTGAGTCAAATGTTCGTGACCTCTCATGTCAGTCTCTCTCATCCATTTTTAAAGGGTTAGCGGCTGAGCAATTAGGGTGTAATGAGGAGAAGTCAGAGATTCTCCTCTTTGGAAAATTACCTCCTAACTTCCGGGAATCTCTTTGGCCTCCTGAGTTCACCTTGCCCTCCTCTGTAGGGAAGCCTGCCAAGAATTTGGGGAGGTGTTTTGACGACAGTCTCTCTTTCTCAAACCATATCAAGAAGCTGGCTGGCAATTGTTTTGGTCTCCTCAAGACTCTGAGAAAGTTCTTCCCTCTCCTTCCCCAGGCAGCGAGAGAAACGGTCATCTGTGCACTCAGTCTGTCCCGGCTAGACTACACCAATGCTCCTTACATTGGCATTCCAGTCTACTTGTTGAAAAAGCTCCAGGTGGTCCAAAACGCGGGAGCCAGACTTCTTTTGGGCATCTCCATCAGGAACAGCGTGCAAGAACGCCTGCACTCATTGCATTGGCTCCCTGTGGCGGAACGGGTGAAGTTCAAATCGTTTATTTTGGCACACTGAGCTCTGCATGGCCTTGGCCCATTCTATCTACAAAAACAGTTCTTTTTCTATGTTCCATCTAGACAGTTGCGGTCTAGGTCCCTTCACCTTGCTCAGGTTCCCCGATTCAAATACCAGAGGCTAGGAGGCAGTTCGTTGGCAAGGAAGGCTGCTGTTGCTTGGAACACAATGCCCCTTGCCCTGCACATCATTCATGAAACAGCAGTATTTAAGAAAAACCTGAAAACACCTCTTTTCGCTTAAACAGACACCCTCATCCTTTTTGGCTTTGCGCCGGGACACTCGTGAGTATCCGTGCGTGCTACAAATTAAAATAACATAACGTAACAGTGAGTGCTGCACACTGTGTCTGTCACTGCAGATACATTCAGACTTTCTTTAGCGAGAGACATGGACGATGATAGGTTGTTAAAACGATTTGCTCCACTAATACAAAACCTACTCAATAGATGAGCAATCTTGTCCTTTTGACCACAACTTGATAAGCAAGCTTTTGTTCCTGTATAAAGTGTGGAACTAAAGGCAGTCACTCCTGTTCCTACCCCGATTTCAGAGAGTATTTAGATGAACTAGGATAAGATTACTGAGTATTTCCACTGAGTAATATTTTATCCTCACCCTGTTTTGGTGTATATATGGTGATGGGGTGCCTGACATTATGAATATGTGGTCACTTTTCAGGTGGGAGTACAATTGGCTCTTACCTGGCTAAGGGCATCGGGCATATAGTGATACGGTTTGGATGCTGGGATCATTTATATTCGCATATTCTTACCCTCGTGTGGAAGTATATTCATGTTTTGAAGTATATTCACTATTTTGATTTGTCATTTCAGACAATCTCCATGAAACTCTGCCTCCACTCACTTATCATTGGATGAGGTGTGAATAGGTTTAGTTGTGAGATTTTAGTTCTGAAGAAGGCCAGTCGACCCATACGGGCAGAAATAAGGCTCAAACATGTTGACAGACTGCAGATGAGATGATGCTGCACTAATCTCCATAATTCATCTTAAGATATTTTTTTTATCTTACCCAGGGGCCCAGTAATAAATAGGAATTAGGAAGAGTTTTATTTAGTTATCTACATGGTGGATCCATTTAAATGCTTTTGTGTTTTCTCTACTTCCCGCCCCCCCAAACAAAAACAAGCTTTGGTTTGTGCTGGGATATTGTAACATGCCCAATGATGGAGCATTCCACTATTATGGGTGAGGGCAATCTTAAAAACCTTGTTTGGTTTCCCAGAGAGTGTGGAATCTCATTTAGATTACCTCCTTTTCCCCTTTTGTGTGTGTTAGATTACTAGTGAGAGAGGACGAAAGAGGAGAGTTACCTTTCACTCCTCATCTTGTATGTTTTGGACTTTAGTAAATTGCCATAATATGCAAGAGGTTTGGAAGGACCACTGTCTAACGATAAAAACAGAAAACCCTAGATAACGTTTCCCAGAATCTAAACAAACATAAAACAAACATATAATTCTAGGCAACCATGAACAAATCCAGTGGTGAAACAACAGTAGTACACTGAAAAATTAACTTAGAAAGCAAGAAAAATGAAAACAAAGACTTTCGAAAGGGTACCTTCTGAGAGAAATGACAGTGCATAAACAAGGATGGACTTAACGGTACTGACTCAGTAAACAGGAAACAAGGATGTACTAGATGACAGTGATAGTTCAAGAAACAAGGATAGAATGCTAAACAGTGCAAGTTCAGGAAACAAGGATGCATTGGCAGACAATTTTAATATTAGTATGTTGAATGAAATGAAAAATGGGACTTATAAAGCGCAAGTACACCTACGGTTTCTTGGTGCTGGGGTGGGAAGGCTAGCTAGTGCAAATGGAATGGACTAGTTATAGGCTGATGAAAAGAGCCAGGTTTTTAGAGATTTTCTAAACTGAGCATAGGAAGGGAGGAGGCGGAGTGCAGGGGGAAGGGAATTCCAAAAAAGAGGAGCTTGAGTGGAAAATCGCAGACCACCGTGTTTTTCACGCTTGAAAAGACCAGGGGTAAGAAGATTGTGACTAGAGGAGCGAAGATCACGCTGAGGAACATAACGGTGCAAAAGGGAAGAAATAAAAGATGGTCCCTGGGAGGAAAGAGCTTTGTGGATCAGGCAGCCAAGTTTGAAAAGGCTACGCTGTGCAACTGGAAGCCAATGAAGATTCTTTAAAAGGGGCTTGGTGTGGGTGGATTTTGGCAAACCATAGGCCAGCCTGGCTGCCTGATTCTGAATAAGCTGGAGGCGTTTGGATTGATATGCTGGTATGCCCACGTATAGGGCATTCGCATAATCAATGCGTGAAATCACGAGTCCTAGGATGACCTGTATAAGAGCCTCGTGAGAGAGGAGTCTGATAATTTTGCGGATACGACGTAAGTGATAAAAACAAATGGATATAACTGAGTTGATTTGTGCCCTCATAGAGAGGTCCTTGCAGATGGTGATACCAAGGCTCTTTACGGAGACAACTGGGGAAGGAGGGGGATCGAGTGAGGGTGGCCAAAAAGTAGAATTCCAGGGGTTGCCAAGGGGACCGGTAAGAACTAGCTCTGTTTTGTCAGGATTGAGTTTGAGATGATGATGATGTTGAAGAAATATTATTATTACTATTCTTATTGTTGTTGTTGTTACTTTTATTATTATATTTTTTGTTTTTTGCTGAAGTTGGTTGTGGTGTTAATTGACTGTGACATCTTGCTGCTAGGACTGACCTGAAGGATAATCAGAAATATATATATAGCACCAGGCACAGAACACCAAGAAAACTTGAAGAAAAAGAAAACAATTCCAAACTCATATTATATGTTGATCTACAAGCAAAATCCTCCCAAAAATAGGGCAAAGGAGACATAGGCTTCTGCAACAGCAGGCCTGGATGACTTTTTTTATATCTACAATAATTTTGATTGCAAGTATATTCAGTGGCAAACTATTCATTATCTCACGACCAACCAGGTAGAAATACCTTTGGCCAGCTAAACCTCTAGGAATTGAAGGCACTGTGGTCAACTTATCTCAATGTTCTAGGTGGGCAATATGGAACAACTAACTCTGAAGAGAAAAAGGTCCAGTATAATAGAAAGCTTTACACACAAGGCCGGCAATTTTTACTTCAATCCTTTTTTCAACAGGCATCCATAACAGTTATTTTCTGGTGCCTGAAACAGGTTCACATTTTTTTACTGCAAACATACAAGATGATAAACGGAGTGCTGAAACTTTTCAACCACTCACCCCTGGTCACAGATCTGGGTTTAATTCATTGTTCTTTTGCTCGCTATGCCCCCCAGTTTGGACCCAGCCATATGCAAATATGTCTTGACAATGTTCCTCATGGGAACAGTCCAGACCGAACTGCCAGGTAAGGTCCTCCCTGGACCAGAAACAAGCATGCTGAGACCGGTTTCAGGGTATTACCACTTATCAGCCAAGGTAACTTGATTCCAGTGGCACAGTGAGCAAGGAACACATGTCTGGGCATACCCTTGGCCACTTAGGGCAAACATAGCAAACACACATGATAATGGACGGAGTGCTGAAACATTTCAAACACTCACCCCCAGTCACAGATCTGGCTTTAATCCATCATTCCTTTAATCACTAAGAAACCCCAGTTTGTACCCATCCATATGCAAATCAGTCCTGACCATGTTCCTCATTGGAACAGTCCAGCCCGAACTGCCAGGCCAGGTCCTCCCTGGACCGAAAACAAGCATCCTGAGCCCAGTTTTGGGGTATTACCCATCATCAGCCAGGCCAGCTTGAATCCAGTGGCACAGTGAGCAATTGACCTACGTCTGAGTGAAATTTAAAGTACACCAGCATAATTTGCATAATGTTACTAGTTTCAGAATACACTTGACACACGAAATTCCTCAAATTACACGTTTACGCAACTTTTTTTACAACTATTCACCATTCACAGTAAAAACGTAACAAAAATGCCCCATTTGCTCTAAAACTTTACCAAGAATGCACAGGGACAACAGAATGTGAGTGGCTGTTCTTCTCAATGATTTGGGGTTTTTTTGCGTCATTTTTGTAGCGAGAAATGTGTGTTATGTCAACAGAATGATTAATGTACGGCCTCTGTCTGGTCACTCACACTGATCAGTTGTTCCCGTATCACTCCTAGGTAAATACTACAGCCTCAGGTATGTTTAGTGCTTGTTTCTTTGAACTGCTTCATTGCCAGTGATTGGTTTTCTCCTCAGATCATATACTATAGTTAGTTGGCTAATTTTCATTCCCATGGATTGTACCTGCCACTCCTGGGCGGACTGGAACATATACGGATTTGCTCCTCAGTCCCCCACAGTGGACCCATCTGAGCCTACAATGTCCTACTGCATAATGCCCATTTCTAGGACTTGCTTCCTGCTACACAACTTAGAGCCTATCAAGGGCTGGTTGCATATAGGCTATATATGATATAGCCTATTTCTATGGACTGGTCCTGTGCCCCTTCTTCGTGGACTTCTGAATATATACTGTGGGTAATACATGGCTGCACTTGCCAAGGGTAGCAGTCCTCACCTCTAGCACTTCCACGCCTCATATACAGCATGTTCTTAATTTATATGATGCGGGCTACCCCAGTGATGGAAGGTTTCCGCATGCATTCTCACGTATTTTCTCACACTTCTTTTTACACAGATGGCACTAAAGGCATAGAAACACACCAGCAGTAAAGTCTACTTATTCTGCGTCATACACAGACCACATCAAAGTACCTCCCACGGTGACCACACTGTACTCACACACTTTCGAGCGAGCCACACATTAGCATATTAGGTTTAACTTTCTTATCTCTTATTTGTGTTAGTTTCAAATTCAAGAATTGGTGCAGCGACAAAAAAGGATAAAAGCACAACTCTGAGGCTGTCACACACAATGTCAAACCGCACCCAAGTAGGCTAAATGTTACACACACACACTTCCATTCTTAGTCAGTTTTCGAGTGCTGTGGGTACCACATCACCAATATGAAGCTCTAGCTCAATGCATCTGCAATACAATACAGGTCTGGTGCTGTGGAGGTCAGAGGAGAGCAGAGAGGAAGCAGCGCGCGGACTATGCGGGTCAGATCCTCCTCCACTCTCTTTATTGGCCTATGTTACGTATCGAGTAATCAGTACACACACACACAGGTACGACTGTTCATTGTCCTGGCCGAACCAGGACCTTTTTATTGGTCAAACAAACCCCACCCCCAACAAACCAATTAACCCCAAACACTACATAAGCATCAGCTGTGACAGCGCGATCCCTTTTGGTGCCATTCACATTCAGGTAAGACCAGCGACCACATTACATTCCTCCCCAATTTACAATCAAAGAAAACAAAAATAAAAGTTATCATCTTAAACATGTGACATAATCTCTCAAACGTGTAGAACGAACAGGACTGTTCCTCAACTGATAACGGCCCGCGCCCCTCCGTTGGTTTTCAGAGCCTGAAAGCAGATCACTAGCAGGAGACATAGAAATAGACCCAGACCCCACAGCCGTAGGTGACACAGGTGACACAGGTGGCATATTACTTTGTTCAGATCCCTCATCCCCCCCTACCGGGACTAAAGGAGGAAGAGATGCTGGGCCAACATCCCCAAAATCTGATGAGACTGAAACAGTGTCTGATAATATCACATAATCCCCTTCCTGAACCTCACCAGAAGAATCTCACCAGATTTATGGAACTTTTTAAAGAAAGATACATTCCTCGAGATGGTTGCCCCACCCCTTACTACCGTAACTTTAGTGCCATGAACAGATTTCACCACCCAGGGCTCAGGCTCAAACTTCCCTTTTCAATGCCTATTTCTCATCATTACAACATCACCAACAGAAAATGTCTGGGGCATAGCCCCACAGCTAATTGCCACTTTGTCGTTCTTCATCTGCCGATTCTTCAGCTCTCCTGCCACTACAGCATAACTTGCAGGAGGGGACCCCAGCACTGGTACAAAATCACCCATAGGACGATTCATACACAAAGATATAGGACTGACTTTTGTGGTTGAATGCGGAGTCATCCGATATTCCTTCAAGAACAAAAATATAGCGCAATCAAAATCATGACAATCAGTAACAGCAATCCTGATTGTTTTATTGAGGGTACGCATGAAACGTTCAACCTCCCCATGGGCCTCAGGCCATAAAGGAGTCACTATACGATGAAACACCCCCCGGGACTGCAAATAAGAACAAAACTCATGGCTGGAAAAAGGAGGTCCATTGTCAGTATGTAAATCAGAAATCAAACCATGAGTTGCCATAATTTTGTCAAACAAAGGAAACGTGCGACATGCTGTGGTAGTGTCCATAATCTCCACCTCTGGGTACTTGGAAAAATCATCGATCACCACCAGCATATGGCGACCATCAAGTAGACATCCAAAATCAGCACTAGCTCTCTGCCAAGGAAAGGAGGGAACACCTTCCGTGATGATAGGAGCAGGGGCATCCCCTCTCCCAGCAGCCTGACACAGCGCACAACCCAAGACAGTGTTCTCCACCAAAGCGTCCAAACCAGGAAACCACACTTTGGATCTCAACCGAGATTTGGTCTACACCACTCCTTGATGGACCACATGAGCCAGGTCCACCACCCTCTGTTGTAAACACGCAGGGATCACCAGCCTTGAACCCCGCAGCAGACATCCGTCCGGAGAACAGGTCAACTCATCCCAAACCTGAAACAGAGCTGCCAAAGTAGATCTGGCATCATCAGTACGACACTTGGTGGCACTCAGGACTCCACTCCATTTCCCAGTGCCAATAGCAGACAGGCATAAATGGAGACATATATGGTATCAAAGGGAGGAGTAAAGGGCTATTACTACTTAGTCATAAGTAGAAGGTCCAGCTACAGCGTGCCCTAAAGGGGTACGTATATGCAAAGATTGCCGTGCTGTTCCTAAGAGAGAGGGAAGATCAATACAGTATGTGATGCGAATGGTAATGGAGGGATGACTCGAGGTTAACCCTGGGGATCCATTTTGATGGATTTAATGCCCTCACACATCCTTTCAGGTGTCATGCTTCATCATTTGGGCCTGCTCCTCGTTGGGTCGGCGGTGCAATACCCAAAGGGCAACACCTCATAGAGGGGCTCTTTAGCGGAGATCTTTTTCCAACAGCCATATGGATGAAGTGCGGGTGTGGGGCCAGAATAGAAGGTAGACGTTGAGGAGTGAGTTAAAATAAAGCTAGGGGTACCGGGAACGATTTATTCAGAAGGTCTGCTGCTTTAATTAAAATCGGGTTTCTAGAGGAGAGTGCTGGAATATTATGTTTCCAGAAATCCTCCAGATCTTGTTATTGTCTGGTCAACATGTTTCGAGCTGGCGTTAATTTAACAGGCGATTCTTCAGGACCTATGTGACTATTAGCAAGTGTCTAAAAGTGAAAAAAAACTGTCTACTCTAATTCCCTAATGTGTGGTGTGTGTACACTAGTGTGGGTACAACAACAATTAGGGATGAAGGGAGAACATTCCTATATTACCCTTCTTCTATGAAAACTGTGTTAAGCTGTCCATACCTGTTAGGGAAAGAGGAAGAGCATATCACAATTGGTTTATTAACATTCAAATGGGTGACTGTATTCCTTGTGTCGGTTGCATGCCAGTATTATATTCAACAGGCGTGTCACTGCACCATAACACAAGTGTACATGCACTCTCAAAAGTGGGAACTCGGTGAGAGTGGTGTAGACGGAACACTTAAAACATATTGACAAAGAAACAATAAAAATACCAGATTGGTATGGTTAGCAGCAAACTATCCAAACTCACCTAAATTATGTAATAGTCAGATAACAACAGTATCCAGCGGGTAAAGCTTCAGGTTAGATCTTCCACCGCATGGCTATGTATAGGGAGAGATCTTAGTGCCTATTAAACAGTGTGAAGTGGCTGTTCTAATTACATCATATATCATATGTATGAAATACAGCGTTTGTTCCAAAGATCAGTATGGTCTGCAAACTGCGCTTAATAGTTGGAATAAATTCAGAGTCCTATATCTCATGTGAGGTGGCACTTAATGGATGACCAGTGTTATGAGCAGGACATAGATGTGTTATGCGCGTACAAAAAGATGACCGTAGTGACAGAGTATGTTAATGTTATATGACACGGTAAATGCCAATAAGGGGTGATAATTTCACCAGGAAAAAACATGGTACGGTTATGTGAACAGACCATGGGGAGGAAAGTTAACCATGGCTCGTTTGGTGCAGGTGAAAGTATACCATCTCCCTACGAAAAAATAGAAGGCTAGGAGTATCCTTGGTGAAATGAGACTAAGTATGTCGGGAGCGCACGAAGAACCCGCTGTTGTGTAAATACTTTGCGAGTTTGTGTCACAGACAGGACTCCTTATATAAATAGGGGCACCCGTTGCCGTTTAAAACGCTTGGCGAGTTCGTGTCAGAGTCAGGTAGGCTAGAAAGCAACCCGTATGTGTGAGCCACCGATGCCATGTAAACCGCCTAGTGATAAAGTAGCAGGACCAGATTAGGTAGGAAACCGCCCCAGATATATAGTCCTAAATAACAAAGTTATCTCCTTTCATTAAGGGTTGCATTAGACATAGCCGAGTCAAAGAGAGACATACGTTTCGAGTCTATAGTTGTGCTGCCGCTGACTTACTTGGGAGTCCCTGAGCTGCATTGCTCGCACCTACCCCTCGCCGCTGGATCCGGGTGGAGGTGGGAGGCGGGGTCGGGACCGGATATAAAGGGATAAAGGCCACCATTTGATGGAGCCGTAAATACGGGGGCCATCTTAAAATGTCTAAAATTTAGCATGTAGCGGGGCTATCTCGGAGTAATGTCACGAATAGGGTGGAAACCCACAGTCTGAACCCTGATTCATAAGACTCCTTTAGTGTGTGATAGCGCTATATGTGTAGCTATGGAGTCAGGGCATATTCAGTGACGTGTATAGTAGGTTACTGTATTAGTGGTGGCCATCTTTTAGTGGTAAATTAGGATCATCACAGTCACATGGTTAGGGGGAACAGAAGGACCTTAATGGCGGACACCCATCATGAACAGTGGCGCCCACAACCTCCACCAGAGAAATTGGGAGAGGCCGAGAACGCTCAACTACCAACCATACATATTCCTCAATCTCCTCAGCAGCATTTTCCTCAGAAACAGATGCAGGTCGGTAATGCCGAGATAAATAGTCAGCAGGGTTTACGGCCCCAGGACGAAAAATCACCGTTAAACAATAGTCCTGCAGCTGCAAAATCAATTTTTCAATCCGTGGCGGAGGCTTTGAGGAAGACCCCATCAATAGAGGGATGAGTGGTTTGTGGTCAGTATATACCATGAAAGGCTGACCATACAAATACAAATGGAAATGTTGACATCCCCAATTCACCGCGATGGCCTCCTTTTCTATGTGGGAATATCGCTGTTCAGTAGCAGTCAAAGCACGACTGGCATATGCCACAGGAGCCAATTCAACATTTATCTGGCGCTGAGACAACACAGCCCCCAATCCACCTGGACTCGCGTCCACAGCCAGTTCAGAGTCCAGTGCCAGATTGAAGTAAGCCAGGGTAGTATCAGCGGACAGTGCCCTTTTAGTAGCTTGAAAGGCTGACTCCTGTTCAGGGCCCCAATCCCACGGAACATTAGGTTTTGTAAACTCTCGCAAAGGGGCTTTCAAATTAGACAATCCAGGGATAAAGCGACCACAGTAGTTGACCATACCCATAAAACTTCTCACACCGGACACATTAATAGGGGCAGAGGCAGTCTGTATATCACACACCTTCAATGGATCAGGGGACACACCATTTTGTGAAAAGTGATAGCCAAAGAATGAAATGTCAGTTTTTAGAAATTCACATTTTTCTCTGTGTAAAGTCAAACCATGATCCAGCAAACGTTGAAATACACCTTTAAGACGACTGAGATGTCCATCCAAAGTGGGGGAACGAACTAAAATGTCATCACTGACATTTATTACTCCCTCCAATCCTGCCAACACCCCCCGAATTGTGTCCTGAAACACTTCGGCAGCACTAGAAATGCCAAAACTCAAACGTTTAGAACGCCTTAGTCTGACATGTGTGGAAAAGGTGGTAACTCCCCGGGAGGTAGGGTCAAGCATCAACTGGTGATAACCAGCACGAAGATCCATTTTGTAAAAACCACCTGGACCGACTAACTTCCAACACAATGTCATCAACAGTAGGGGTAAGGTGACGTTCACATTTAATTGCCAAGTTAGGTAAACGCATGTCCACACAAATCCTAACTTCACCAGGTTGTTTTACGGGCAACCACAATCGGTGACACCCAAGGAGTTGGCCCTCCACCTCTTCAATAATGTCAGCTTCCTCCAACTTTGCTAACTCTGCCTCCATCTTCGGCCGAAGATGAAAAGCCACTCGCCGGTGACGTAATTCCACTGGTTGAACAGACTCGTCAATATGCAATTTGATCATCCGATCCTTCAGACAACCTATACCATCAAATAACAGTGAGAACTGTAGCAGTAAGTCATCAATAGTCCACTGATGGATAGCCAATGCAAAGACGACCAGGCGTAAACTCTCAGCTGTCTGGCAACTCAGCAACATCCCCTGACCGTCTTTGGTGACATACACAGACGTTTACACTCGATGGGAACCATGAGAAATCACAGCAGAGAAGACACCAGCCAATGGAAGGGGTTCACTGGCTCCAAACGCAAACACCTTAATAGATGTCCCACTCAGTACTGGTATGTGTGGTAGTCCCATCATCATGGATTCAGCCATCACATTAATGGACGCCCCAGTGTCAATCAGAGCAGGCACCAAATGATCATCCACCTCGACATCACATTTAGGCAAGCCGCTCCGTACTGTACCCCCAGGCTGTAAGGCATGTAACAAATGAATGACCTCTTCATCGTCATCCATATCTTCCAGCTCAGGAAGAGCGGCATAAACCTGGGCTGAAGATGCAGGAACAGACCCCCAACAGGAGCCGAACGGCACACTTTCGCAAAATGATTTACTTTATTGCAATTGGAACACCGTTTCCCAACCGCAGGACAAGTCCCATTATGAGGAAATGAACCCCCACAACCGTACCATGTCCGATGTCGCTCCGCCTTGCGAGTAGGCATTTTCTGTTTGTCAACACGTCGAACCATCATAGCATTCACTGGTTCCGTCTTTACAGAATGTTGAAGAGCAGCATCTATATGGGCCGCCCTAACCTTCGAAAGTTCTTTAGACCGGCCACGGGTCAACATATCCGCCATCGGCATATTGGGCACCTGGAGTATCGCTTCACGAAGCTTGCTGGAATAACAGCCCTGTATAAATTCTACCTCTGCTCAAGAAACCCACCTTGGATCCCCTCATCCATGCCAATTACAGGCCAATCTCCCTTCTCCCTGCTCTGGCGAAAGTGGCCGAGCGATACGTGCACAGGACAATTTCCAGTTTCATCGAAGGAAACGACCTGTTGCACGCCTCGCAGTCCGGTTTCCGCGCTAATTTTAGCATGGAGTCGGCTCTGCTTGAGGTCACCGATGCCATCAGGGAAGTACTCGACTCTGGGGGAAAGGCCGTGTTAGTCATGCTTGACTTGTCGGCGGCTTTCGACACCGTTCCTCACGAGGTCCTCCTTGTAAGACTCTGGGAATGTGGCCTTCGCGGAACGGTGTGGAACTGGTTAAAATCTTTTCTGGCCGACCGCCGACAAACGATCTGGGCGCCTCCCTTTTCCGCTGATATGGCTCCGCTAGAGGTGGGAGTCCCGCAGGGCTCCATTCTCAGCCCTATGCTGTTTAACATCTTTATGGCCCCTCTGGCGGAAGTCGCGGAATCATTTGGCGCCCAGATCGTGTCATATGCTGATGACACCCAACTCCTGTTCACATGTGATAGGGGTGGGTTTTTTGATGGCATACAGATCAGGGATTGCCTTGGTGCGGTGTTTGAGTGGTTTAGATGTCATGGCTTAAAATGCAACTCAGACAAGTCAGAGCTTCTCTTTTTCGGTTGCGCCCCTGAACCCGATTGGAAATCTTGGTGGCCACAAGATATGTTTCCCCCTGATAAGGTCTCTTTTAAGGCCAAGAATTTGGGAGTGATAGTAGATTGTGAACTTTCCTTTGGACCTCACATCCTGTCTCTTGCTGGGAAATGCTTCGGCATTTTACGGATGTTGAGGAAATTTCTTCCTCTACTATCACTTAACCACAGGAAAACAGTTGTTCAGGCATTGATCGGTTCACGACTGGACTATGCAAACGCTCTTTTTTTGGGTCTACCAAAATATCTTATGACCCGTTTGCAAGTTGTCCAGAATTCGGCAGCCCGTACCATCTTTGGACTCCCGAGGAGAGCTGGTGCCACTGCTTTACTGAACACCTTACATTGGCTACCTATCTCCAAGCGAATTATTTTCAAATGCCTGACTGTGGCCTTTAAGGCCCTACATGGTATTGGCCCCAAGTATATGGGGAAACGTCTTTCCCGGTATGCACCGAGCAGGACTCTCAGGTCATCTGGTCTGTCTATGATGACTGTCCCTGCAATTCGTCGTGCAAGATTGGGAGGTCGGTCTTTCCGCTATTTAACACCTAAAGTTTGGAACGACTTACCACTGTCCTTGAGACAGGCTCCCTGTCTTCTTGCTTTTAGAAAGGACCTGAAAACATGGTTCTTTACGAAATAGACCCTTTTCCCTCTCTGTTCTTTTCTGTTGTGTGGTTGCCTTTTTTTATGCTGTTATTCTTTGCCAAAGCCCCGGGATGCTCCTTGGAGTAGCCGTGCGCTATAAAAGAAATAAAGTAACATAACATAAATTGTGCCCTTATCTCATCTGCGGTACAAAAGGGGGTGGTGATGGACGTAGCATCTGAACCAATCAAACACTCACACCCAGTCAAAAGATCTGGGTTTCATCAATCACCGTTCTTTAGCCCACTCTGCCACCCCAGTTCAGACATGGCCATATGCAAATCAGTCTGACCCTGTGCCTCATGGGAACAGTCCAGCCTGAACTGCCAAGCCATGCCTTCCCTGGACCGAAACAAGCTTCCGAGGACCGGTTTTGCCCCATTACAGCCGTCTTCAGCCCGGCTTGCTTGCATCCAGTGGCAAAGTGAGCATCCCCTCCCCCTTTTGTACCTTATCTCATCTGCAGCATCAGGTAACCTACAGATACTAGCCAATACCCGCAAGCGAGCAAAGAAAACATCAACAGACTCATTAGGCAACTGCCTTGCCTGACGTAGCAAAAACCTCTCGTAATCAGGATTCACCAGAGGTTCAAAATGTGCAGTCAGAGCCTGTTTCAATGTATTATAACTGTGCGGAGTCTCTTCCACCACCGACCGCCCCAGCCGATGTATTGCCGCCCCTCCAAGATGCAATAACATTGGGTGCTTCCTCTCTTCGTCCAAATCAATGGCCTCAAAGTAGGTCTCCAAGCGACCAACCCACTCTTTCCAGCGAGCAGCCTGGGCAGAAGGGGGGCCATCCAGCAAAAAATGTTCCACCGGGGGAACGGTTGACATCATTAAGTCCTTATTTATGGATGTAGATCACAACAGAAAATCCCAAAATTAAGTCCAAAATATAATGCCCGCAACCACTGAGCACTCCTGCCACGAGATGCCCAGCAGAACAAACATTCACTAGAGCGCTTTCACAGCTCCACTGAAGAAACTGACAGCATCCCCCACAGCACGAAGAAACTGACAGCCTCCGCATTGTCAGGGCCGCAAGCCAGCTGGTCCGCTGACTCACGCACAGCCACGGCTCCCTCCACGTCTCCAAACACTGTTGGAGCGGGCAGGGAAGAAGGAATCCCCAAGCCGATCGCCATCCGCCCTCCGACTCCGAAGAATCCACTGGAGCCTGACTACGCCGACAGCACCACAAGAAGAAGAACCACCAACACAGGAACCGCCCCAGCGAAGCACCGCAGCTTCACCGCCACGCCAGAACGAGGGGCGGGAGAACAGCCTCAAACTCCGGACCTTCGTCGCCAGAAATGTTATGTATCGAGTAATCAGTACACACACACAGGTACGACTGTTCATTGTCCTGGCAGAACCAGGACACTTTTATTGGTCAAACAAACCCCACCACCAACAAACCAATTAACCCCAAGCACTACATAAGCATCAGCTGTGACAGTGCGATCCCTTTTGGCGCCATTCACATTCAGGTAAGACCAGTGACCATATTACAGCCTAGAGGGCTATCCACTAACTGCGTACCACTGGCAAACGTATGTGGACGTTACACCTTGGGAGGGAGGGCGAGGGGTGGGAGAAAAGTAGACCAAAAATGTTTTGAGTGTGAAAAAGGCCGCTTTATTAGGAAACAGGTGCACATTACAAATATAAAACTAAACCTCACTAAATAAATAATTAACTACAAACTTCGCCCTCCACCCCCTCCCCTAAAATTCTTTGGCCCCTCCCCCACCCAACAATACAGCATTAAAACATTACAATAACATTATAAACATAACATCATCAATAAAACATTACGTCATTAATCACATCATTACATCATCATTTAACCCCTTAGTCATCAAACCCCAATCACATATTAAAAGCCCGGCCCTCTATAACCAGAAACCCTGCCTGACCCTTCACTCCTGCCAATACCCCCCAAAACCTCAACGGTCAAACAATGACCAACATTCCCCTGTACTTGTCAATGAATGAATCAGCCCAATACTCAACAAAATTCTACAATAAACCGCACCGAGACAACAAAGACCCCGCCACCCAGAAAGGTAGGGAGAGAAAACTACACCACCTTCCTTTCTGCCCCCCAAATAGAAAAATAGAAGCAGAAGTGAACAAATATCAACGTTGCATAGCTAACGAACGTGCCAAAACTTCACGTAACTCTAACAGATATAGGTCCATCCCCACCCTGGACAGGTGAACACCATCATCTCTGAAAAATTCCACAGTGTCAAATTTAATCTCCCTATGGGAAATCCTGCTGAAACCAAGACCACGGCAACAACGAGAAACCTCAGAGTTTACTTTCTTCCTGGCTCTGTCAACAGCCCTGGGGTTAACCGCTCCTCTCCAGATCCTACGCAGAATCAACTCAGTCCAGAAGACATGGCACCCGGCCCAACAATCCCGTATAAGGCTCAAATCTTTCTTAATAGCTCGCAGCAATACCACACCTTTAGTAGCACAAAGATCGTTCTCCCCCAGATGAATGACCAGAATATCAGGACATAGCCCGCCCACCATATTGTTGTTAAGACATGGGATTCATAGCATACCACCTTTTCCCTTCCAAACCACATTGAACATGCGAGCGTTAAAACCCAGTAGTTCTCCAAAGTAACTCTGCGCCGCCTGGACTCGGGCCCATTTCACGAAGGAATGCCCAACTATCCAGACTGTCACCACAGGAGAACGAGGCCCAGCAACAGATCCTATAAAAGAAAACAGAGTTAGAGCTCATGGGAAGGAAGATGATGCATGCGCCTCCTCCGCTTGACTCCTCACGTAGCGCTGAAAGCAGTTTGAAGACCAACGCCCCAGCCTCATGATATCCCTTTGAGTCCAACCTCTGTTAAAAGCTTCAGTTGCAGCCCCAATCCGGAATGAATGTGTCCCATAGAGGCTCCCATCCAGACCCAAGTGTTCCAAAGCTTTACGCAAAACCATGCGGAATTGGTATGCTGTAACCAGGGTGCCATCAATATGCTGAAAAACGAGTGCATCATCACCACCCCCGCACAAAGAACGCCAGCGCCGCGCTAGCAGTAAAGGGCAAGTAAGCCTCGGGGCACGCGCTTGCAACCACACACCCTTCCCCTTCTTAGTCTGATCAGTTTTGGAGTTGGCTAACCATATATGCATCCCTTCATCAGAACAAAAAACATCCCGCCAAAATAGGCCACACTTGCATTTCGATCCCAACAACTCCGAAACCCTAAAAGCTCCAAAAAACATGAATGCCATTAACATGGAAAATAAGCATGACTCAAAGTCATCTGAACAAACCTCAGGGAGAACAGTTATCAACCGAGCCAGAATCTGCCAAGATAAAGGAGCCCTGAGTCTACTGGTGTGCCCTTGCTCTCTGGCCCAACCCTCAAGCATCCTCCTGCCAATCTCCCCTGCTGACGGAGGATAACCCCATAACAACTTGCCCATAAATGCTATCCCTGCTAATTTACCTGCGATGGTCACCTTAGTCAGCCCTTTGTCCATGAGCTCTAAAATGAAGTTCACGACATCCTCAGAACGACGCCAAACCTCCTCACGCCTACAAGCGCCAGACTCCAGAAATTCCCTCCAGGCCAGAGAATAAGCAGAACGCGTAGACACAGACAAAGAACCTACCACCAGTTGTAAGACCCGACGTTGCCTACGTGCCACAGATGAATCGGCATCGGCGTCGGTGCTTGGTCTGCCTCCCTCGCCAGTCCATGGAATCTCCCCCACTGTGAACGAGACAGAGCATCCGCAATGTCATTGTCCACCCCAGGAATGTGCAAAGCACGAAAGTGAATGTCGTGTTTCAAACAGCCCAGCACAAAAACTCTCATGAGCTTCAAGACCTGTTCATCCCTGGCAGACTGTCGATTAACAATTTCCACCACAGCCATGTTGTCCACACGAAAAAGCACTTTCTTATGTGCCAAGACCTCCCCCCACAGGGTCAAAGCCACCAGCAAAGGAAAAAGCTCCAAAAAGGTCATGCTGCGACCACCATTCAACCACTCATCCGGCCAACGTTCCGCACACCATCTTCCATTCCAATACAGACCAAAACCATCACTGCCAGCTGCATCCGAAAACATTTGCACATCCCACTGAAAGTCAACATCCCTAAACAAAGGAACACCATTAAAAGAAGAGAGAGAAAATTTCCACATTCTCAAATCCTCCTTGACGCCAGCAGACAACCGAACACGATGGTGAGGCAAATGTTGACCTGCAAGAGCCCTGCCTAATCTGCGACAAAAAGTCCTTCCTGCTCTCACGACCCTACAAGCAAAATTGAGATGGCCTAGTAACACCTGAACATCTTTCACCAACACTTTCCGTTTTGCTAACATGGTTTCCAGCAACTCCAGCATCTTCACTTTCTTATCCTCAGGCAAGCGAGCCCACATTGCTACAGAATCAAGTTCAATTCCCAAAAAGGACAAGACTGTGTCAGGACCCATAGTTTTCTCGGGAGCCAAAGGAACTCCCAGATCCTCCATGAGCCCTTGGAAAGTGTCCAGAGCAGACTGGCACTCCGTGGAGCCCGGGGACCCGACAAAGAAAAAGTCATCTAGGTAGTGCGTTACCAGTGAGTGACCAGACTGATGAGTAAAGTACCATTGTAGAAAAGTACTGACACACTCAAAAAGAGCACATGAAATGGAGCAACCCATTGGCAAAGCCTTGTCCACATACCATTTTCCTAAAAAATGAATACCCAGAAGACACCAGTCATCCGGATGGACAGGCAGCAGCCGGAAAGCAGACTTTATATCACACTTGGCCATCTCAGCAGCTGCGCCCGCGGTCACAACAAGTGACATGGCCACGTCAACTGAGGAATAAGAGACTGAAACAGCATCTGGATCAATAAAATCATTGACAGACGACCCTTCCGGCCATGATAAGGGTTGGATAAGCCTGAATTGTCCCGGATCTTTCTTCGGGACCACTCCAATAGGTGATATTATTAAATTAAGGATCGGCCAATCGTGAAAAGGGCCCGCCATCCTCCCTTCATGCACTTCTTTATTCAACTTGTCTTGTACTACTGTGCCATGCTCAGATGCAGATTTTAAATTAGCAGACCATCTTCTTTGTCTAGGACCTGTGTAACCTAACTTGAAACCAAA
Organism: Lissotriton helveticus; assembly: GCF_964261635.1. NCBI lineage: Eukaryota > Metazoa > Chordata > Amphibia > Caudata > Salamandridae > Lissotriton > Lissotriton helveticus. The sequence continues at coordinate 2,011,881,497 of NC_136057.1, read as the reverse complement.
TTCAAAACCATCCAACAATGTTTGTTTCCCAGCTACATTATCATAGTCACGAAGTGCAAGGCGCAGATTCTCCAACTTAACCGGTGTATGAGCCTTTGGGCCCAACACCCTGATTACCTCTGGATCCCCTACCCCCTGAAAAATGCTGGGATGTCCCTGAACCACCTGCCCCTGACTGTTTCCCCTGTGGACCCCCTGCTGTCTTGTTATCCCAGCATCTAGAGAATGGGTGCCGCCTACCACAACCAGAGCATTCGTGTTTAAACTTACAGTATTCTCTGCCACAGAACCCTTTATTAAACTCCCAGCATGCGCCAGTTCCGGACTGTGTATTTGAGTTACTCCCCACCCCTCCCCGGGTGGGCTTGTCCTGAAAGGGCCGGTAGATTAAAGGAAGGCCGCTGGCTGTAAAAATAGTCTTCCCGTTGCAGATCCCATAGTATGCTGCCACAGGTCAGTGTAGTTCCCCCCACTTGGCCTCTGGATCCCATGCCATCCTGGCCCTGAACTCCTCATCATATTGTGACCAAGCAACCCCCCCCCAGTAAGCTGTGCCTTGCGTATAACATCCATGTACTTGAAAAGTGACAGGCTGCGCTCTGGAAACTTTTCACAATATACACTTGCATAAATAAGGAATGCAGCTGTCCAATTTTTAATGGTTAATGGAACTCTAGGACGTTTGGCCAGCTCAAATTCTTCTTCTTTTGACCCTTCTTTCGACCGGACTTCCCGGTGTAGTAGCTTAAGAATTTCGACATACTCTCCCTTCCAAATACGTTCTTTCGTGGCCAGCATCAAATGGGCACCCAAAGGCTTCGTGACGCCCATATAAGGCAACTTTTTAATCTTCAACTCCTTGCTGGCCAATGGCTCCTTTACCACAGTAAGAGCATCAGTGCTAGTACCACTTTCCACTTTACCTGTGACTTCAACAACGTCGTCAGTGCCCACAGCAGTGTCTTTCACATAACGTCCTTTCAACAACCTCCCTTCGCCTAAGACAATCGGTACTTCCCCCCCTGTGCCCACAGACACCATATTAGGTTTGGCCTGTGTAGCTAATTGCTCACCTGGTAATAAAGAGACCACTCTCGAAGGCTCCGCCCGTGGTGCTGGGACCAATGTATGCTGTCCGCGAGGCGCCCTGACTGACGGGCCGTGCTCTCTTCTCACTTGCACTTGACTTCGCACCGCTGGAGCCTGAAAAACACTACCAGAAGCATGAGAGGGTTCCCCCCCCCTCCACGTCTCGTAATTCTCCTTCCTCGGGACTATCTTCATCATAATCCAGTATCACTGAATCAAAACCAACCGGCAACACATCACTACGGGTCTTACCTAACCCGGTATCAACAATAGTACATCTTAATGCTTGTGAAGCACCTCCAGGGGGGGGAGCAGACTGTACCCGCCTGTAACTCCCCTTGCGTTGACTCTGCGGCTCCATAGCCGCCGGCAAGGTAGGACACCTATACCTGCTACTCATTGGGGCCAGCGGGGTCACGCCGGACCCTTGTGTGCTGACCGCGGCGGGTTCCCTCGGTGGAACAGAGAGGGCCGCGCTAGGCATTCTCCTCGCTTCACCTTGGCGAAATTGGACTGAACCGCGCCCTGCCAAGTCTGGACCGCCGTACCTATTCCTATCCTGAAAAGAAAAAGTTTGGACTGGTGTGCTAGGGTCCCTGAATACAACATCTGAAACAGACCCTGACCTCTGCAAATTAGAACCAATAACCATCCCTTGACACCTATCCAAAGAACGCCCTCTAACACAGCCCCTCAAAGGCAGCTCCCTGACCGGAGAATCGCCTATCACCTCCTCATCATCACTCTCATCCAAATTCTCCCCCCCCCACCGCTGAATAAGAAGCCAGAAGAGGGGCCCGTGCACCCCAAACTTGACCCCCACCCTCCTTCTGTAAACCACGCTGCGCCACACCTGCCGCACCAAAATGTTCCCACCCAGGAGAACCACACATAAAATATGGGCCTCTTGTATCCTCAACCCAACGTGGGACCACATCCCTAGGCCCTTGCACAGGCCCACCCCTCACTTGTCTAGAACCTCTTTCATGCCCCAACATCGTACCCTGGAAACACACACCTTCTACACTCCTTACACCAGGAGGGCAAACCCCTCCCATATTGCCCACCACTGCATTTCCAAGCACCGTCAACCCAGCACCAGGTGCATGGCCAGCCACATTGATATCATAAGGAAAGGCTCCATGGCCCACCTGTGACACCCTCCTGCTTTCATTCTGAAAACTGTCATCCACACCCCGAAAAACAGCAGACTCAAAACCCCTATCACGTGAAGCCTCTTGCCCCAAAGCAGCACCAGAAAAAGAACCCCCCTCACCCATCTAGGCCCACTCTCCCTCTCCCCTGGAACCCCCTCCCACAGACAAAGCAGCACCCACTGAAGAACCAGGCGTGGAAAACAATAAAGGGCTGCCCACATTACCCTCCACATCTACCATACCAGTATCAGCATCCTGAAAAGAAAATACCCGACCATCATGAGGTTCCAAACCCCCAGAGCCCTCCACCACACCTGAAACCAAGCTGCCAGAAACCCTGCTCTCTACAGCACGCTGTTCAGGCACTAGAGGCTTAGAAGGAGGTAACAACACACTGGGGCATGTCTCAGGAACAAACTGAGGGTCCGCTACTACCTGCTGAGGCCGAGTCATAATGTGGTCAACCTGCTCCTGTAAATTGAATGGTACAGAGCCCCTGCGCGAACCACGCGCAGAGACTACATCCAGAGGCTGTGACCTGCGCTCGAGCAGCGGGTCTGATGCGGAGCGCTTCTTGCTCCCTCCCCGACCCCCTCTCCCCCGCCTTCCCGCCGACACAGAAACCGAAGCCAACGCTTCCACACGGGCCGCCCCGCCCGCCCTCACAGTCGGGGGGAAAGGCAGCACGCCTCCTGCTCCACGCGCCTGCCCCTCCATAGCACCGGCAATGACCGAAGCTCCCCCCGCCCCCACCTCGACTCTCACCGGAGACGCGGGGGCCACACGCGTCATTCTCAGGCCCGCGCTTGAAGCGCCGGACAGCGCCGGAGCCTCCCCATCCCCAACCGCCAGACGCGCATGACCAGGCGGGGCCGGTTTGCTCGTACGAGACCGGCCCCTTTCACTTACCTGGCTCGGACGTCTCCTCTTCGGCGACAAGCACCCCAAAACCGCCGCAGATACGCCAGCAGAGGCCTGGCGCTGTGGGCGCGCCGGTCCCCCTCCTACCAGCAAATCCATGCGACCTGCCTCGGATAGGAGGCGCATGGCTTCAAGTACACGATAATCCTCCATGATACAGAATTAATTAGCACAAACCTGAATAAACTACCTCACAAACAAAACGAGACAAAAAACGCTAACTGTCCTCCTAGCCACCAGGTCACCAAACCTAAAATGGTGGCTAGGAGGCGGGGACACAGGGATTTATAATTGGGCTGGCCAGTCCTACTAGGCCTGCCCAAATCCAGAACATTCTGGCAGCTACTGTATAGGAAAAACCCCTCGCAGCCCTCCCAAACCGCCCGGGGGAGGAGACTTCCCTTCGGTCAGCTCCCTCCCCCAAGCCCCCCTTGTGTTCCAATTCTGAGCTCCTGAATACTCAGATGGGCACACGTGTAAGATAGAATCCTTATCAGGGAGTTTTTGCAGAAATAGGGCCCTTCAAATAAATATTACCCCAGAACATGCTTACAGTCGTACTGATAATGAGAAATGCTTAGTTGCGTCCTCATTGACATTTCCATCGATTTAGCTCCCCCCTTAAACATTGAGGAATTTAATATTTCCGTGTACCCTCTATGTAGCACTCTCGGGCAGCAGTGAAATCGCTGATAGCTCCCAATCACATTTTCATATTAGGCCTTAGGGCATAAATAAAATTTGTCTTACTCTATTTTGGACAGTAATGCTTTGTCTTATTTAGTGGTCTAATTCTATTCCCTTATCTCAGAAGCTGGTTATTTCAATAAAATAACAATAAGTTAAAGTTCAGATTTTGAAATAAAATAAAAATATACATAAATAGGGGAAAGCGCAGCTGCTGAGCAGAAGAAAGTCCGGTCCATTGATTGTTTTCGTTCCATTTCCGTACATCCCTCCCTCAGCACAAACACAAGTTATTATAGTAAAATGATTTCTTGGTAACAGGCCAGATACAGGTCAAGCAGGAATTTGCTATGTTTGCAGAACAGGGCAATTTGTCAGTTTAATATTTTTGAACTAGTTATGAATAATAGCGTTAGTCTTAGCTTACTAATGTGGAATACTATCGTCATACAAAACTTTCTCTTACTCTTGCGTTGAACTCCGACCATTCAAAAAATATGTAGCACATTAATAGTTTCACAACTTGATAAACTTTATAAAATGTATTTGATGACAGCTAAAAAAACAGTTTCTGTTCGGGGAGTTTATTAATGACATACTTCTAACACGGTGCCGTGCGCCAAATAATGGCAAATATATATTTAATATATATTCCACCTCCGGGTGAATTATGACTTGCTCACTGCTTTATTCCGTACTGTTCTTTACTGGGTACCTCAGCGCTCTTCTCTGCGGCTTTTGCTACTGCCGAAAATGGCGTCATCTAATTTGAAACAGACTTGCTCCTGTTTCTAACCATAATCGTTTGTGGGCTGGATGAATACACGAGAGAGAAATGACTGTACAAAATGTAAAAGACCAAGAGTAGACATTCCATCCAGGAATTTGCAGACAGGAATGCACATGTGTCTGGGCAAGTATTATAAACCTGGAGCTGCGTTTTTTTCAATTTCTAAATTACAGCATGTGTTTTCCAAATTAAAGCACACTGCCACATATTTCCATTGTTCTATATTTTACTGATTGTGGAAGATTAACGTGCAATAAGTCGCATTTGCGTCTTGCCCGCTAAAATCTAGATAATTAAAAATTTGCAACGCTAACAATACTTGAGATATACATGCTTTCTGTCGTGACCCAGACCGTACTCTGGACTACGTACATAAAATATATAAACTGTTCATAGATCATATCACATGATTTAATACACAGTGTGCCCTATTAGGAAAACTGTCGTAGCGGAAGTGCTGCAAAGCAACAAATGCGGTTGTGTCCAGCTTTAAGTTCTGTCACATTCATATAGTTTCACTTTTAATTTTCTTCTCTGACAGCCAAGTTTGTGTTAAGAAAACGCCTCCAAACAGATTGAAGAGAGGAAGGACTTTTATTCAGTATAGACCCTCACCCACCAGCTGACAAGTGAAGTCACCAACATTCTAAGGTGAGCTTCACACAAACGTTCTACTAAAATGGAATGTACTACTGAGAGGAGAAGAGGAGGGGGGAAAGAAGGAGAGGAAGGAAGGGAGGAACAAAGCAAGAGAAGGATAGAAGTACAGGCAAGGGGAAAGGCACTAGTTACAAGAGTTTGGTTCTTTCGTGCTGGAGCAGCATAATCTTAGCTCGATCCAGTTCATGTATAAACAGGCCATATATATTTATGAATAGCCTAGCGTATTTGTGTGACTTAATATCATTAACGTAATGTAGTGCACTTGAATAGGTGACAACCATGTCTTATAACCAGTGTTTCCTTTGAATATCTGGAAGTTAGTTTCATTGTTGCAAAGATTATTTCTTATCACTTAACAAATAGATGGTATTCCTGTTAATATCTTTGTGTGGTTATATTCATATGGAAAAAGATTTGTGAAGGTTCTTCCCAAACATAGAACTTCAATATTGTATGTATGTGGGTCTTTTTAATAATATTTGATATCACCTATAAACCTTGAGATAAAAAAAGAAATAAAAAGATATATTTTAGTAATATTGATGTGTGAAGTATATACATGTTTGTATATCTATGATACAATTGCTGCACAGATGAATATGTAGCACTTTTGCCCAGTGCTGTCCTTTTTTCAATTACAGTGCACTTGAACAGATACAGAAAGTGCAATTACTGTGTATTCTTGTGAGTTATATGAGTGTGCAGATTAATGTATTATTTGCAATTACATCGAAATGTAGTACCCATAAATATCTGCATTTGTTTGGTTTGATTAATGTTGGTAACACTTATATAATCATGTGTTTACTTAAATAGTACTCTGCATCTATATTGTAACCGTGTATGTATCCGTAATCATGCATTTAAACATGTATTGAAATGCTTGCCATGTTAACTTAACCAAAGGCACTAAGGGCCAGATGTAGGTAAATCTTTTTTTCCGACACTTAAATACCGACTCATACCGAATCGGTAATTAAGAATCGGAAAACGGGATGTAGATTAAAAATTGGCAAAAATATACAGATTCGGTATCATTCGGAATGTCAATTCGGAATTTACCGAATCGGTAAATACCGATTCGGTAAATACCGAATCGGTAAGTACCCATTCATTCCTATGGTCCTACTGGCCCATAGGAATGAATGGAATATACCGATTCTAGTAAATACCGAATCGGTAAATACCTAGGGGCAGATTTATGAAGGCCTTGCGCCGCCGGTGCGTCATTTTTAACATGGGAAAAAGTGACGCACCGGCGGCGCAAGGCCTTCATAAATCTGCCCCCTAATCGGGAGAATTGAAAAATTACATGTGACCCTGTAAACAAATCAGGAACACCCACCACACCGCACAACAAAGGCACAGAGGAACCAACCAATCAGAATCAAGCACCCCTCCCCAGTACCTGGCAGTGGCCACACCCATGCAGGTGCAGAGCAACTGAACAGTTAGCAGAGCAAGAGGAAACAGAGAGGAGCTGGCTTTCCATAGCTTGCCTGTTCATCAGAATGGAGTCTCAGGAAGGGCAGAAGGATGCAGGTGACCGCAGAAGGAAAGTCAAATTTAGTCCAGCAGAACTGCAGGTGCTTGTGGAAGAAGTGGTAAAGCACTACACCAAAATATTTGGGAAAAAGTCTCTGCATGTTGCAGAGTCTGTAAAAAGAAGCATATGGCTTGACATCCAGACAAAGGTGAATGCCATTGGGATGACGCACAGGGAGATCGACGACCTAAAGAAAAGATGGTACGACCTGCGCATCGTCACTAAGAAGAAAATTGCTGCCCAAAGAAAGGAAGCAGGTGTAACAGGTGGGGGAAAAAACCGAGCTCCCAGACTTACAGAGCTTGAGGAGCTAGTTGAATCCACCCTGGAGCCAGAAAGCATCCATGGAATTGGGGACATGGATAGCTCTGACAGAGCTTCAAAGAAACAAGGTAAGATGCATGGACAGTAATCTCCACCCATTACCCTGTCCCTCTTCCCCAATGTGTGTAGCATAACACTCCAGAACAGCTTTTACTGATGGCCAGCAATGCATCACGGGAGACGGAGTCATAGGTACATACATGCAATGCATACACCAAATAATCCAGCAAGGCATGCCACACACAACTTCGAGCAGCTGATGTAGACTAGGCACATGTGTGATATAAATGCATTTAATGAAGACACACAGGTGAACGACACCACTGACCCTATGTCCATATCTTTTCACAGGAGAATCCTCACACAGTACAGCACCAGAAAGGGAGGAGAGGGCACCAGTACCTAAAAGAAGGGAAAATGACAGACAAAGTGCAGGTCACAGCCCTGTTGGAAAAGAGAAATCCACATCCCTGGAAGCCACAACACCTGAGCGAGCCACAACACCTCAGCCGCATTCCCCTCTATTGTTTGGAACACCTGAGTTGGAACCAGCAGCACATTCGCCAACACCAACCACACAGTCATCCATGCAGGGAAGGGCAAGGAGGGCTGATGTGCCCCATCTGAGGATACTGCAAACATCAGATGAGGAGGATGAGGAGGGTGAAATGCAGATAAATCCAACTGTGGCTGACAAGGCCAGGCAGCCGAGTACTGCAGGCGCTCTGCGGGCCAGTGTCCTTGGCAGAAGGGCACGGGAGAGTGGTGCAGGGCAGGAAGGAGAGGGGGTCTTCTGTGGCCTGTAGGCCGCCATGGTCAAGGTGCAGCGCATGCAGGCGAAGGCAATGCACAGGCAGGTGCGCAGCATGAATTACAAACTGTCACACATTGACCATGGAATAGGCAACATTGCTGGGAGCATGGAGGCATTTGCTAAGGGGATGACAGACATCTCAACGTACATGGGTGTTCTGTCTGACAAGTTGGACAGAGACCACTTAGAGCATCGCAGAGAGCGCCAGTGTATGCGGCAGCGGTCTAAGGCCCTGGACCGCTTTGCCACAGCAACGTCACTGCTGTGCGGGCGTTCAATTGCAATACAGGATGCATTAGTGCACTGCTGCACAGACTTATCAAGGGGCATGGGGAGAGTCACCGCTGCGATGGAGCAGATGCTCACTAACCAGACAGGCACTGCTGGTGACACAGGTGTGGATGACACAGAGGGGTCCACCAGCAGGGGTGGCTCCAGCACACCTGTACCTGAGAAGTGTAGGAGCGTCAGGCACAACATTTCTGACCCAGCCACCACCCAAAATGTGGATACCCAACCTCGTTCATCCCGCACTGTAGTGCGTGCCCGAAAACGTTAAGGATTGCCCACACCCCACAGGACTGGTCACAGTGAGGGTAACTGTGAGCACGCAGTCATGGACACAGACATTGTAGGACAATGGCATTTGAACACTTGCACGATGAAGTGAAAATTAAACTACATACTTCACATACTACACCTGTCTGTGTTTCATTCATTACCTAGTAATATCGACGTGTGATCTCTGCCCGACTCAGTCTACCATCTGTTGCTGCTGCTCCTGTGGCTTGGGGCTATGCCTGTTCTTGATCATCATCAATGTCCTTGTGATGTGTTACCTCCTCCTCTGTGCCATCTTTGGTGGCAAGATTGTGCAACATGGCACAGGTAGCTATTATCTTGCAACACAGGATAGGGGTGTACTGCCGGGCACCTCCACTCTTGTGGAGGCAGCGGAATCTGCTCTTGAGGAGTCCAAATGTTCGCTCCACAACGTTGCGAGTCGACCTGTGAGCCACATTATAACGCCTCTCACTCCTGGTAGTTGGATTGAGGTAGGGTGTGAGCACAAAGGGACGCAGGGCATATGCACTATCACCTAGGTGGTAAAGAGAGGTTCATTAGTTACATACGCATGACACATACATCTGTCTTAACTATCAGGGTGTATCACAGTTGTTTACCTAGCAGATATCCGTCCCCAAACTCTCCAGTAACAAGCCGTGTGTATATCCCACTGTTCTGGAAAATGTAGGAGTCGTGGGTGCTACCGGGATATTTGGCCACAATGTCGGTGATGATGTTGGCAGCATTGCATATCACCTGCACATTGATGGAGTGCGTTGACTTACGGTTTATGTAGATGTGTTCAGTGGCTGCAGGTGGACAGAGTGGAATGTGGGTGCCATCTATGCATCCTATCACGTGAGGGAAGTGTGCCAGTTGATAGAAATCAGTTTTTGTTTTTGCAAGTTCCACAGGTGTGTCAGGGAACCGGATGTAATGTTCCATTCTCTGCGTCATGTCCTCCAGGAACTTGTGGAAAAAACGTGACAGGCAGCTCTGGGACACACCACCAACTGCAGCAATCACACTCTGGTAGCTCCCAGAGGCAAGCAGGTGTAGGCTACACAGCACCTGCACATGGGGTGGGATGGCATGGGCCCTGGGTGTTAGGTGTTCCAGGTATGGGTGGAGGTCCCTAATCAAGTCCAGGATGGTTCTGGGGTGTAGCCTGTACCTCTGCAGTATCTCTGGCTCAGTCAGTTGGAATAGGGTGATCCTCTGCCTGTAGACCTGCTCCTCCCTTGTCCAAACCCTCTCTCCTGCTGCCTGTAGCCGTAGCCACCTCGCAATCACATAGAATGCCGCCATTCTTGCAAAACTGTGGCATTTTGGGGCCTTTTTTATAGCCTGCACCTGGTTACCACCTGTTTTGAATCCATGGTAAATACCGACTCTTAAATACCGAATTTCAAGGTATTCGGTATTTTTTGACTTTCCTACATCTCGGTGGGCCATTTTTACCATTTCTTATTTACCGATTCGGTAAATAAGAACTCGGTGGATGTGGATTCGGAAAATACCGATTCGGAATGATACCGACTCTTATTTACCGATTCGGGTACTTTTGGCACCTACATCTCATATTCCAAATACCGGTCGGTAACGGCCAAAATTACCGAATTTCGGCCGTTACCGACCGGTATTTGGCTACCTACATCTGGCCTCAAGCTTTTGGATTTCCTAATTTTTAACATTCAACATGGAGGTCTGCTATGGATGCAATGGGGCATATTGTCAATAAACTGTGTTAAAATTATCACCTCTTTAGCGGCAGGAAACTGCCACTAAAGCGGTGATAATGGGCTTGATAATATTTCCTTATGAATTCCCATAGAAGCCCATGTTCTGGTGTGAACATGGGCTTCTATGGGAATTTGTATTCAAAAAGAGGGGGAAGCTAGTAGGCCAATTTCCACTCTCAGAGGGGAGTGGGAGGTCCAGCAAGAATGGTAGCCCATAAGGATGTCTCAACAAAATGTTGTTCTGCTGTTCCTTGAATAGTAGAATGCAGAGTCAAGGTGTGGCTGTGTCCAGCTAGGCCCACCATGGGTCTATATTTGGAAATCCATTTGTTGGATTTTAATGCCCTCAGACACCCTTTCAGGTGCCATGCTTCATCATATGGGCTGCTCCTCGTTGGGTCGGCAGTGCAATACCCGGTGCGTAGGGTAGGCCTAGTTGACCGACGCTTGGACACTAAAATCCAGCTAACATAGGAGCAACGCCCTGTGTTTTGACCACCGGGTACTGTTGAAGCCTGGACATATTACTGACCTAGGCAGATCCAGGCAACCACAGGTATTTTATGCCAAATAGGATAAACCTGTCGTCTTTTGCAATAACTGAGTTAGCAATAGAATTTTAATTGTAGATAGTTTTTCATTTTGGTCCTGGAGAATTGCGAGTAACAACTCAAAATGCGAGAAACATGTTGACTCATGATAAATAAACACGGACACTCTACCTCGAGGCATTACTCTCAGACGAGTGCTATGTTCACTGCTTTTAATTAGGACAGGAGACCCCAGAATAAAATTGTTTGATGCCAGGTACTCCCAGTCCTACCTTTTAAAAATCACGTTTGTACATCTACACGCTTCTGCCCCCATACCCACACTTCACCATACGGTGGTTGGATAAAAGATCTCCGATAAAGTGTCCCTTTTTAAGGTGAGCCCGTTGGGTATTGCACCGCCGACTCAACGTGGAGCAGCCCATATGATAAAGCATGACACCTGAAAGGGTGTGTGAGGGCATTAAAATCCAACAAATGGATTTCCAACTCTAGACCCATGGTGGGCCTAGCTGGACACAGCCACACCTTGACTCTGCATTCTACTATACAAGGAACAGCAGAACAACATTTTGTTGAGACCTCTATGGGAATTCTCAAGGCCATATTAACAAGCCTATTATTGCCGCCCCAATGTTTTTCCCTCCTTTGCAGGTGCAGTTGGTGATCTTACAAATAGAAAAGGATACATTGTGTGAGAGAGATAGTAAGGTTCGGGTGGGTACTTTAGACAAGGACAAGAAGCCTTAACAACCAAAAGGAGGACCACTGTTTTGTACAGAATTGGCAGACAGGAGGAATCCAAGGACGTTCTGATGTGCAGACCACAGGAAAGGAGTTTCAAGAGAGGTTGCCACGTTTTACTGTGTGAAGGTGGAAAATGAGACCGGTGATATGGGATTCTCAAATGTTCTTTTGTGGGGTTTAATTGGTAATCACACTTTAGCTTATGTCAGAGTCCTTTTAGTCTCAGAGGGGTACAGAACTCTTCTCAATATCTCTGTTGTGGGGCTTTAAGCTATACAATACTCTTTATTTTGGAGGACTTCTACAGAAGTTCGACGATGATGACACCTTTCTACCTTACTGGATCTGATTAGGCATTCCCCAATCAGTGCCTTTAGTTCAGTCTTAGATTAGGAAATTTATATTTCCTCATGCATCATAGGCAGGAAGACCACAAAGTTTATACTGATCATCAGATTTAATTTCTTATTTTCTGCTTTGCTATCATCAAATTCCCTGTATGCTTGATGTTAATGAGAGTACATTTAGTCAGACAATTTGTTCTGGCAGTAGTTAGTCTATAGTTTTACAATATCTTCTTGAGACTTGTGCACATCAGTCTGGTTTTGTAATAAACCCATACTTATTCTCATGTATTTGGGTCCTCACTGTGTGATCAAATTGGTTGCACTGTAAATTGAATTCATGGATGATGTTCACTCCTCTTTATTCCTCAGATACCTAAAAAGGTGTATTTGGATATTCGGCCCAGTGCCCTGTCAGATGGTAGCAAAGCGAGGACAGTTAGGTCCTGAGATACGGGAGCTAGAATACTTCATATGACAATAGTTTCTGATCCTAGGCCTAGAGCCCATATTTTGTTTTAGAGGATCAGAAAAGTTCCAACGGTTCATGACTGAGTTATAACAGTGAAGGAGTGAGTATCAATAGGGTTGTGCGTTGCACAGCTTATGCTAAGCTTGCAGTGTTAATGATGATTGTGTGATGTTTGGCAAAGGAGTTTTGCATGTTGTGTGAATGTGGTGCTTAATGTGGAGAAATAAAAAATTGTTATTGAGTCCAATGTGGCGAAGATCCCAGGATGATGTTAAAAGTGTAGAAGACACTGTATGGTAATTGTCTGCTACTGTGTGTGATGCTTGTCATCAACAGCATATTTGAGATAGGGACATTTATCTTTGTAAAAGTGAGGTGTGATGTGTGCAGGTGGACCTTGGCGCAGAGGGAGCTAATCGTGGTCCGAACAGGTCGAGGTCACAATGAAGTGTGTTCAGGTAGGTCCTAAAGAGTATTGCTAAAATTTTCTTATGTGATTGAATTCTGTTTTTTTTTTTGCTTGAGCATACAAAGTCATTTGTTATAAGTGCTTTGTATTTGTCTGCATGTGTATTGCTAAGGTGAGTGTGTTTGTGAAAAGTGTAGAGGACGGTGAGCTGCTGCAGTGGGTGGGATTGACGTCACAACATGTCGTTATGAGATTGGTCAGTTGGTGTACAAACTCTCTGATATGGGTTGTCTACGTCATGGAATACCTCTCTGGCATTGGTTGTTGATCCAGTACTAGAATTGTAAGGAAATGAGTAGTTCCTGCTGTGAAATAAACAATTCTGATTGTGATTATTGACATACCTATCTGAAACTGAAATGTTTTAAAGTCTTATGAGATTCGATTAGGAGAGACGTGAAAATACCCATTAGAGAAAGAGGAGAGGCACCACCCTAGGATACTACGGGTCATTATATGGCAATAAATGTAGGGCAATACACTTGTATTTGGCTTAACCAATGGCATAAGATCACTGAATACGTGCACTGGCATTTACATGTTATGATACATTCGATGTGAGAAATATTGAAAATGTAAGGAATTTATATGGGTTGAAACCACAGCCTAGACGTACACAGTTTGAACAATTTAATGCTTGGGAGCACGCAGCCCATACCCGAGAGAAGTAGAGGTATCAGAGGAGAGCTAAAAAGGCAGTGCGTACTTACGCTAATACAAGTAGAGATGCAAAACAGACGAAGTGGAGAACGGACATGATAGAGGGAGCTATGTTATAACCTGCATTAACAGTTGATGAATTTGAGAAGGAAAAGAAATAAAAAAAGAAGAGGGGATGAGTTAAAAGAGCAAGATGATAGAGGTGGATACAGTGGTAGTGACTGGTGAAAATCTTCTAAATGTTTTGTTGTCAAAACACCCACCTCCGTATAATGAGACCCAAATAATGGGATGTGGAACGCAAATTTCAATGGAAACTCAAGAGTGGCTACCGCACCCATAAGCTTTGAACCCTAGTACGATGGGAGCCACCTCTATGAATATGAATCAAATCCACCTAGGAAGAAACGGAGGGATTTGTATCCCCAGCCCTTCCACAGCTTCTAATGTACCAGATGCTCTCAATGTCCCGGTTACCATTGGTCTTGTGGTTTCTATATATAATCCCTGGTCCATAGGGAATGTAGGACATAAATTGTCTAATCCTGCCAAGTCGAAAGCCAAGCATGAGACTTCACCAAGCTCAAATGTGGGGAGATTTGCCCCTTTACTTCCAATGAATGCGAGTTCCCTTTGTGGTGTGAGTGCATATTCAACGATGAACAAGACAGGATTTGGACCTTTGAGGTAATTCCCAGGTTTTCCAGATCTAGGTACGCTTACTTGGGAGTTGCCTTTAAGCGCACACAGCAGCACCCTTAGACAGGGGATAGTACCTAAACCCCATGCAGCAAAACATTAGCAATTAAACAAATGGTTGAAGGCTAGAGCGGTTGACCTCAAAGCTGGGGAACCAGGTTCGAGTATCAGCAGGGACGCTCAACATCCTGTCATTCTGGGTAAATTATTTAATTTCCCTGTGCCTAAAAAAGGACAGTCTGTAATGCAACTGGTGCTCATGTAAAGCGCTCTGATACTTTTGGGTCCAGTTTGCGCTATATAAAACTCCAAAAACAAATAAAAAAGAGTGGAAGCTCAGAGTAGATGTGGGTGAATTAAAACTTGAAATGGATCAAATGATAAGCAGAAGTCTCGAGTAGGCCCAATTAGACACTTATCAGGAAAGTGAACTAGTGTTTGTGAGTAAGAATGTTACCAGGTGAGCGGACAAGCCGACGATAAATTACCACAATTAGCTCAGAAATATGCGGTAGACTTCAATGAAACTAAAGTTTCGCAGAAAAGTCATTGACTGTTTTAATGATAAGGACATAGAGTGTATGAGACAATCAGGAATGAAGTCACGAATTCAGGAATTGATTCAAAGCATTCACACTTGGAGTGCCCTAGACAAGAGGGAAGGTAAATGAGTGAAGAAGAAGGGTCCCAAGAGATGTATGGGGAAGATCCTCCTCCCAGGGAAAGGGGGGCAGAAGCCTCACGTTTTCCTTTACAAGAAGTACCCAGTGGAGGTTATGTTCATGTACCTTGGAGTAAGAAGGAATCTACCATCATTCACTAATGATTTTCCCTGGTTGAAAAAGAAACCTGAAGAATGGTACAAACAAGTTGAGCGGTGTGTCAACATTTCTAAAGTTTTGTGAACTGATTTGTATATATTATTTGATATTGTGGTCCCTAGTGACTTGTGGACAGCCTGTAAGATAGCTACAGAATGGCACAACGAGAGAGCCGGTCAGGGACCCATTGACAAATGGTCTGTCGACCATAGTAATGAGTAAGTATAACCAGGTGATGACATAGCTATATTCTAAAGTGTCTCCTCAAGATATTGAATGGGTCAAGGTTGACCAAACAACCCAGGAACCTAAAGAGATGATTCATGCATATTATGAGAGATTTTTGCAGGCATTTAAATAGTTCAGTCAAATAGAAATGTTGGATCCCAAAGTTATGGGACATTTTGTGTCTAGGTTGCTAACATGATTGAGCCTGAAATTAGCGTGATGATTCAATAACATTTCATTTGTTTGCAGAATAAGTAGGTTGATGAAATTTTGGGATATACCAAGTACTGCAATGATGAAATAGACATGAGCAGAAGAAACTGACGAAGGCGGCTCAGAGGGGAGGTCAAAGTCAGACTTTTGTATGGAATGTTCTCCCATGCAGGTAGTGTACCAACAGGGAGCTCCCATGATACAGATGGAAGTGAATTTCAGCCAGAAAGTAGAGGTCATGGCAGTCTCACAGACCAGAGTATGCATATTGATGTGGCCATTTTGAAAAAGTTCAACCCGTGCCACTACTGTACAAGATTGTGGAACTGAAAGTGAGAATGCCATCTTAATATCCTGCACATCACTGTCAATATCCATGGTTTACACAGGCTCAGAATAATAACTCAGTGCAGTTTCAAAATGTGCAAAGATTGAGGTCTCAACATGTTTATGTACCACAGGCCCCAGTGAGCAAGTCCCACAATCCCTGATACCACAGCAAGCTGCCAATGGTCCTAGATTCATTTAGAGCCAGGTTCCGAGTGTGAACCAAAATTATTTTCAGAATACCAATCCTTTCCAACAATATCCTATGTTTGAGACAGTTGACAATTTTGGCTCTGATCAGTCCTCCTCATGGTGCTTGAGAGGGAGGGAGATTGTGTGCTTGGTGTAGTCTTGGAGGTAGACCAGAATTGCTCATTTGTAGATGGTGAGGTAAACGGCCACTCGTATCATTTTTGTTTGATGCGGGTTCTACCAGTCTACTTTGAAAACAGCAGAAGTTCCAATCCTACCCTTGTTTGGAAAAATAATCCAAGTCATAGGCATTGCAAATTAGCAAATGACCAATCCAGTAATTAAGGAGATGCCTGTAAAAATAGGGAATTTTAAGGATAATCACCAATTTTTGGTCTGTGATTTGAGCCCTGTGAGTTTGTTAGGATATGACCTGTTGTGCAAGAGGTGTGGAGTTTCAGACCCAGAACGAGGATACTGCTATCAAAATGGTTAATCAAATTCCAGCTGTTGTACTATGCCCTATATTGACAAACAAATAATTACCACTGGAACTTAGAGATACTGTAAGGTCAGAGGTTTGGGATTTTTCAGGAAAGGACATTGGACTTATCAAAGGATTTGAGCCTGTCCATATACAGATAAAACTAAATGCTGAGTACCCCAGAACTCCAAAGTACAAACCTAAAACGGTTGCTGCAATAACTCAGAGGCATTGATCCAACTAGTTATTCTGAAGAGATTATGGGGAGTCCATGTAAAACACCCATTATGGGCTTGCAGAAGCCTAGTGGTAAGTACTGCATAGGGCAGGACCTCCAAAAGATAAACAATATTATGGTTCCTTGTTGTCCTGTAGTACCAAATGCTGCTCTGATTTTATTTCAAATTCCATGTAAGGCCAAGTGGTTCTTCATCATTGATTTGTGCCAGGCTTTCTTCTCCATACCCTTGCATGGTGGCAGTCAGTTCCTCTTTGAGGTTTGGTTCGGCAATCATGTTTAATCATGGTGCTGAGTCCCACAAGGGTATACGGAGTGCCCATCCATTTTCAATCAGATACTTATGAAGAATCTGCAGTCTTTGGTTATGCCCTGCAACACTGTCCTGGTACAGTATGTTGATGACCTTCTGGTTGTGTCAAACAATCAGGACACTTGTAAGACCAACACTCTTGCTCTGTTGAACCCCCTGGCTGAGAATGGGCATAAGGTGCTCCCCAATAAATTGCAATACTGTTTGAAAGAAGTTTTATATCTTGGTCACCACATTGAGAAGGGAGTCAGGAAGGTGTTGCAGGAAAGAATTTTGGCGATTCTGCAAATGAAAGTGCCAAACCACACAGAAGGAATTCAGAATGTTTTTTGGTAATAGTAGACTGCAGTCGCCAGTGGATACCCAACTTTTCCCTAGTGGCCAAACCTTTACAGAGGCTGACATACAAGGAAGTGTTGAATCTCTTGCCCAGGGACGATGATTGTTTGGTTGCTTTCCTAGTATTTAGAGAAAGCCTCTGGTATGCCCTAGCACTAAGAATACCTGTTTACATCAAAACATTGTTGCTTTTCTGCAGTGAGAGGGAGGGCTGCGTTTTCTCAGTGCTTACACCGACTTACGGAAGTGCCTGTAGGCCTATGGCCTAATTCTCTGCTATCCTTGATCCAGTAGCCGTGGCATTGCCCGGATGTCTTACATCTGCGCCCTCAGTTGGTGTCATCATACAGAGGTGTGAAGGCATTGTCATGGGTCATCCTTTATTGGTGTACGTGCTTCTCTCTGTGGACAAGCATGTATACCTAAGGAACAGCCGACTGGCCCAGTATGAACAGATCATACTGGAGGCTGAGAATGTAACATTAAAAAGATGTTCTGTTGTGAACCCTGCAGCCCTGTTGGCACTTCCTGAAAATGACAGTGATGAAAATGAAGTGGAGCATGACTGTCTCAATGTTACTAGACTGTGCGCCTAGACCTGATATACAAGATGGACCACTTCCTGAATCTGATTTTGCCTTGTGTGTGGATGGCTTTAGTTTTCAAGACTATGAAGATAATTTACAAGCTACCTATGCAGTTTGTACAGCCTCAGGAGTAGTTGTAGCCTTGTGGCTCCAAGGAATGTTTTGTGCACAAATGGCTGAATTGATTGCTCTTACTACAGCATGCTCTGTATCTAACCAGCTGAGAGTGACCATTTTCACTGATAGTCAGTATGACTTTGGTGTCGTTAATGATATCGGACAGTTATGGTCCTAGAGGGGGTTTATGGATTTATGACCACCTCAGTGTCACCCATCTGAAATGGAGAACACGTTTGTAAGCTTTTTGAGGCAGTGCAGTCTGCAAGTGCAATGTACATTGTAATGGGGATGATTATGTGACAGTTGATAATATATGTGCCTACGAGGTTTCAAGGTATTGTGCTCATAATGCTTGCACTTTCAGTAGTGAACATATGAATGAAGGGATAGACGAGAACAACTACAACCTTTTGTTAGTGACAGCTGATACTTGGGAGTAAGTCAAGATGTCACAGGAAGAAGTGGTAGGGTCACAGCAACAGAGTTGGGTTAAAGCAGGCTACGACCAGAGGGATACGGATGAAATTTGGGTTTCCAAGATATGGAAAACCTGTGCTGCTAAATAGCCTGCTCCCACCAATGGTTAAGCATTATCATGGTCTGACTCATGTAGGAAGAGATGCCATGGTGAGGTTGTTGACGGAGACTTGGTTTAATCCAAGGTTTAGGTTGATGGCTGTGGCATTGTGCAATAGATGTGTTGTGTGCCAACAGAGCAATGACTATTGACCTAGTGCTGTAGAACCAGGAGTGGCAGCAGGAGAGCACTGGCCTAGGAGGCAGGAGAGAGGGAGACTGGTTCTGCAAGAGGAAGGTGGGATCCAGACCATTCCTGAAGAGTTTGCAGATTCTGATCTGAGTGACAAAGGAACCTACAAGACTGTACTCAGAAGATCAAAATGAGCTAGAGTATGTTGTCGGAGGTATTCTTCCCCTGAATAGACTCACTTTATTACAAATTACAGAGAATTCTGAGAATTCTGGCATAACAGTGAAGTTTCAACCGAAACTTTGGGAACTTGAGATCCAGTTGATCTTACTCTTGAACTTCCTTTGTTAACAAGATTAAGTGCCTTGAGACATCTTATCCTGGATGTGGCTGAATGTCCCTTCTTGGATGCAAATGAATTCACAGTGCTAGTAGATGAACTGAAGCATTTAATTTTGAAACTGATTTTCAAAGAACTTGAACCATTTCTTATCAGAGACACTTAAATCAACTTTGTAGGAGAAGTAAGAAGAGTACCGAAGTCTAAGTCTGTTGAAAGAGTGTAAGGTTGTAATTTAAAAGAACATGGAGTAAGTCTAACAAAGCCTCACAAAGATTGTAAATAACCCTAGTTATTGCATACTTTATGAACTCTGAATTTGCTGTTTGCACAGGTGAGAATCGACAGAAGAGACTCTGCTGCTCCTAAGTTTCACCCAATGGTTAACTTGTAGGGAAGTAATGGAGTCCAAACCTAATATTAGTAGAAGTAGGTACATAGTAGTAAGTACACTTCTAGTTGTAGTAACGTTTGTTTTGCTTGTAGGATTTACCCATCTACATCAAATTCAGTAGATACAAAGTCTGCAAGTAATCCCAAAGCTGCTCGTCCTAGAGGCAATAGCTTGTGTTCTGTAAATGAGTCAGAGTTGCACCTAGGTTTATCTAAAGGTGATTATTCTGCGAATACTTCGTTTAAACTGCTTTATGAGTGTATTGACAAAATGCATCCCAGGAATTGCTATGTCTGCAAGCAATTGCCTGCATCAGCTGCCAGATGTTTTAGTTATCACCTTATTCCTTTGGCTTATGGTGTTACCTGTAGTATTCTGATGAGCTTGTTGTTGTGTTTGTGGGCTATAGGATTGTTTGTCACCTGTTCAGTCCTATTAAGTCTCTCCAGCCCACCCCTGTACATCTATGACAATCTCATTCCAACTATTGTCTATTCATCGTGTGGCCTCTATATGTTTGTGGGATCAAGTATGAATGTGAGATGTGATGTGTGTCTAGGACTTGATTGTATGAGTGTGGTAGATTGAGTGATAACCGGAGTGTTGTGGAACTCATGACAATTTACTGAGAATATAAATTTGTGTACATGTTTTTACTAATGAATTCTTATCTATTTTTGTAAAAAACATATATATATATTAAAAAAACTGAACAATGTGAATAAAATCTATAAACAAATCCATTAATGCATTATCAGGTCTGATGTAATTTCTCTCTCTGGATGATTGCTCCGAAATATTGTCTATTTTCTAGGATCCTAGTATAGGACCTTTGTTTAAATTAGGGCGGCAGGTTGTTCTTGTTTTCTTTAGTAGTATTCTTATGAGCTTTCTGTATGGAAAGGAACAATTTGAATATTATTTTCCAATCAGAATATAGGGGCGGATCACGATGGCGGGTGGTCCGCCACCGCCAGGCTGGTGTGGCCCTCCGTTGGCCTGGCGGGTATAGTTTTGCTAATCACGGGCGCGAATCCCCGACCGCCACATTACGATGGGCAGACATAGCCTAATTTCCATCCGCCGCAGTAAATCCAGTTCAGCCAGTAGTTTGGTTCCGCGACGAGGGTGGACATAGCCAATAGCGAGAGACCGCCAGGCGGAATAACGTGAGACCGCTGTACCAATTACAATGCCTCAAATAGGTCACCGGACCGCAACAGAAAAAAAAAAACACCCATCGAAACACGGCGGAAGCGACACAGCAGAGTGCTCCACGCGGTCGCTACCACAATCGAACCTGTCCTACAGGCCCTACCGCAGCAGTTCCTGATCCGCCATCAACAACGTCGCAGGAACGTCAATGACACACATCCGCACACAACACCTGACCTGCACAAGCATTGGTGAGCCAGGTGTTATAGGTGGATGTAGCTTCATCCACATCTACTGGAAGCTGGACCATGGAATTCACCAGGAAGTTTCCAAGTCTTTCCACATCTAGTTTACCCCAAGATCTAGTGACTATCTCGCGATTATGTTTGTGGTCAACAGACTGCGCCGGCAATGGTTTTGAGTGCAAACTTAATCGCCGAATGGTCAGACCAAGGAATAGGGAAGACCATGATCTCAATTATATCTTTGTTGTTGGTATAAATACCGTCCAGGGTATGGCCCTTTTCATGTGTTGGCACCTTGACCATTTGCTCCAGGCCACCAATACCCACGATTTGATTTAGCCTAGAGGTCTCAGCATCTTTGGGATTTTCGAGATAGAAGTTGAAATCCCCCATCACTGAGAAGGATTCCAGGCACAAACCCTCCTCGAGCATCCAATCTAGGGACTCCAGAAAACTACCTTTGGAGCCCGGAGGCCGGTATATCAGCATCCTCTTAAACGGTCTGTGGAACTTAGAGTAGATATCAAAAGCTTGGGCCTCACAGGCCAAGCTAGTTGCTGGTACAAATTTGGAGGAAAGTGAATCGGGATAGCTTATAGCAAGCTCGCCCCCCTTCTTATTGGACCGATCCAGGGTGTGGCTTTATGCTCACTCCATGGTGTTGGAGTTTGCTGGGTGAGGGTCGAGCTCTGCCTTTCGCACTTTCTCTGGAGTCAGAAAAGGTGTTAACACAACTTGCAAAATGGAGCCCGGTGTTCCAGCACCTGGCAGTTAGTTTGGAATTGGCCAGAGCCCAATGGAATACTACTCCAGAGGACTCATAATCAGCAACATAGCGAACAGAATAAATGAGCTAATTAATTGAAGAGAAATAAATAAAAGAATAACACATTAGAAAATGAAAAATTACTGTAGTGATGGGCAAATTAAATTAAATTAAACACTTCCAATAAAATTTAAAATAAAATTTAAACCTGTGGAGTTGTATTTATGCTAATATGCTTAATAGGTATTACAAATATCCCCAGAAAAGTTTGTTTCAAAGTCTAATATAAAACAGTAATCATGGGAATTCATCTAACTATATGAAGTGAACGGAAGACGGGTCAATCTTTATTCCAAGCCCCAAACGTCTTTCATGTGATCATTGCTGTCCTCCTTCTTCAAAAGCAGCCAAATAACTTGTTATGTAATGCAATGAGAATCTGTAGAGCATGCTTATTATCTGTGGGGTATCCAGGCACTGTAGTAGATCAGTAGGTCAATTGGCCTTCTTGTTGAATAGCCAGGTCTCAGTTTTTTGAGGAATATGAGAAGGGAAGGGGATTCCTGACGTGGAAGGTCATTCCAGGATTTTTGGCAGTGATGTAAGAAAAAAAGTGTCCTCATGTCTTGCTCCTGAGGATGAGGGGTATTTGCATGAGGTGGAGTGATGCTGAGTATAGTTGCCTGGTGAATTGGTCGATCTTGAGGCGGTGGTTGAGGTGGGCTGGTCCGATGTTATGGAGAGCCTTGTAAGTGTGGGTGAGTAGTATGGACTGACATCGCTTCTGGTTTGGTAGCCAGTGTAGCTCTCTGAGGTGGAGAGTGATGTGTACATTGCAGGGGTTGTTGAGGATGAGTGTAGAGGTGACATTTTGGGTGTTCTGGAGTTTTTGTAGGTGTTGATTCATAATCCCAACATACAGTGCATTGCCATAGTCTAGTTAGCTGGTGATGGGGGCCTGGGTGACCGTGCATCTGGTATCGGTGGGAAGCCAATAGAATATTTTGCAGAGCATACTTAGGATGAAGAAGAAGAAGGAGGTGACGGCTTTCACTTGTTTGGCCATTGTGAGTCTGTCATACACGATGATGCAGAGATTTTTGGCATAGTTGGGGGGATGGGCCTGGGTCACAAGTCTGTTGGCCATCAGGCGGAGTGCCAAGGAGAGCTCTTGTTGCCGAAGACCAGGACTTCAGTTTTATCTGTCTTGAGCTTTAAGCAGTCCTGTTCAATCCAGTTTGCTATGTTATACATGCAGGAGTTGAAGATGGTTCTGGTGATGTGGTTGGTGTCTATGAGGGAAAGGATGAGCTGAGTGTCACCTGCGTAGGGCCTAGTGTTCATTCCATGGGATCTCACGATGTGGGCGAGTGGTGCCATGTAGATGTTAAAGAGAGTAGAACTAAAAGATGATCCTTGAGGGACTCTACAGATGAGGTACTTGGGTTCAGAGGTGTAGGCAAGGAGCCTGATTCGCTGGGTCTGACCAGAGAGAAAGGAGACCAGCCAACTCAGGGTGAGACCAAGTATACTGGAGTTGTTAAGTCTTGTAATAAGGGTGCTGTAGGGGACCGTGTTAAAGGCTGTGGAGAGGTCAAGTAGTAGGAGTGCAGCTGTTTCTCCTTTGTCCATGATGGACAGGATGTCGTCAGTTACTGAGATAAGAGCAGTTTCCATTTGGTTGTTACTGTGGAATCCAGAGTGTGAAATGTCTAGCAGGTGGTGTTGTTCGAGATATTTGTTGATAGCTTTCTTCATAACTTTGGATGAGAAGGGCAGAGTGAGATGAGTCTGTAGTTGATGAGCTGTGATTTCTGTGTTTCTTCATGTTTCTAGTTGTACAGTACGTTTTTACTTTAGATGGAGGTTTTGATGATGGTGATGAGGTGGGAGTTGATCAGAGTTCCTCCTAGGTTGAAGATATGGTCGGGGCAGCAGTCGGTGGGGACCCCAGAGTGGATTATTCTCATGATTTCAGTGGTATCTTCTGGGGGGGAGGGCATTCCAGTTTGTGATCTGGTTGTCCAATTTGGTGGTGGTGGGCAGCTGATTGATGAGTTCTTGTGTCTTACAGTTATGACATATCTATCGAACGATTTGCCAAATGGCTGCCAATTACATCTAATCTGGGTAGCCAATAGCCAGCACCGTTTTGTCCTAACCAGACTTTGGTTGGGAACTGGAGAAGGAACAACTTTAGCTGGCACCTCCTTAATTTGGAGGCTGACAGGACCCCCTTACGTCGACCCATCTTTGCCTTAAATAGGAACCTAAAGAACTACTTGGTCAGAGGCAAGATGTTGGACTGTTCGAACGGCGAGCAGACGGCCATTACCAACCGTAATCCCATCTTTGGAAACGACAGATGTGGTACTTGCCAGGCATGTCCTCACGCCATCGTGGGCGATTCTGTGATCACCGCATCCCGTATCATCTCGGTGGCACGGAACAAGAGAATGACTAATAGCCGCAACGTGATTTATGTGATCCTTTGTCCTTGTAATCTACCCTGTGTGGGAGAAACCGGACCCGAATGCTGTGTGAGAGTAGGGGAGCATAAGTCTAACATCAGAAATAAGAAAATGATGGCACCGTTGGTGCCCCATTGGCTATAGAAGAAACACTCAGAGAAAGAACTAAGATGGTTTATTCTGGGAAAAATACTAGCCAAACCAGGAGTGGACCCCACAGCTCTACGCAAGAAAACTGAGGTCTTTTGGATCTTCTTTTTAAACTCTGTCAAACTGAGCCTGAATGAGGATTGCCCATGGCCTAATGCCATCTTATAACTTTCCAGGACTGATAAGTCTCTGCCTGGCGGGGTTAGCTTCCATTAAGGTCTCTGGTTGCTCTACTCCAGGGGAGATGGCCCCCCTAATGGTAATATGGTCCCTACACGGGGGAAAATGATCTGTTTATATTTTTTCCATCTGTAGCTATCTTAAGAAAGGTGGGATGAGGTGTTCTTTCCCCCCCTTCCCTTCCACCTAGGTCCACCAGAGTGGTGGAAGAGTTTACCTATGATGTTCTATAAAATTTCAGATTTCCAATCGGTCTTTTGGAAACCTTATGCAGGGTTTTTTTAGGTGGCGGTTTCTCCTTTTATTCCGCTCTACCATCGTGCTGAGGGGCTAAATGTGTGGGTTGACTAACCACCATGACGCTCTGATCCATCTATTTTTCACCTCTATAAGATGGCCGCCCCATTTGAGCACCCGCCACTTCCTGGTTCTTTTTGTGGGTTGACTAATCAGTATGATGCTCCGATCCATCTTTTTTCATCTTTATAAGATGGCCGCCCTGTTTAGAGCACCCACTACTTTCGGGTTCCTTTCTCTCTTTTTACTCAGTTTTCCATCATCTGATTGTTATTAGTTTACTGCCCCGCCCCCTATGGGGAGGTTTAAAAATATGCGGGGAAGTTGACTGCTCATTCGCGATCTAGAAGCTGAAGCTGCCGGACGTGTGAACCTATATCGAATGTTTTGCGTTATCTAAATCCAGGTTAGTGATTTTCCTTCCACCCCCTCGCCGCTAAGCTTGCTTGTGGGAGCCTCTAGGGCCTCCCTCTCATCTTCGGATTTGAACCGGCAGACAAGCCCTTTACCCTGTTTTTCTTGTCACCCATAGGTGTGGGGGCACTTAAGAGATCCTCCCTTTCTCAAACCTCCAGTAGGCGGGGATTTCGGGATTGCCCGTTGCGCCACCAAAATTAAGGTAGAACATTAATTTCTCGCCCATTTGGGACTGATAGCATCTTAGAGCTCTCCCTAGGAGGAACTTTCAGACGTACTCAACAACTAGCTTTATGCCTTGTCCTGCGGTTGTATCAATCTACTTAGGTCTAAATTTGTCTTGTACCGGCACGATCTTGTAGCTTGTACCTCCGTTTTCAAAGCGGGCCATATGAGGCTTCTGTTCGATTAAATTCTTTTTTTTCATCTCCCCAGACTGGACCCCTTGTGAGAGGACGTTGTCTTCCGCCCCGCTGATAGAGTCTAATAAGTGACCCTGGTTGTCACAAGTTTCACCTCTAATCAGGTATATTGTGTACCCCTGTATTTTCTGAAACGCTGCCTTGGGATCCTTATGATAAGACTCGTTGAACACGCATAAATTGTGCGTTGGTTCCATCTTTTGGAGAGGGCCCTCCATCGGCCCGAAGGAGTAATGGGGTCCCTCTGGCTGCTTTAAGCACCAAACTATATCTTAGTGGGCGGCTTATTTGGGGCTCTGTATAATTTAAATTTAACCAATTCTGGCCCCTTCTCCTAAGCAGGGGGTCGAGGAGTTGGGAGGAAACTCCCCCTGACTCCTTAGCTGCCTATCCTTATTTTCTGTTGTCTTTCTTATCCTTTAGCCCGGACAGTAAGGAACGCTGAAGCAGCGAACAGTGTTCTTATCTTGATCTTTTTGAACTCCTGGGTTGAGAGGAACTAGTACTCTGCATTATTGGTGAGTGGCGTCATTTGTACCTCCTCTCCCTTTTCTCTTTTTTCTTAGAACCCCTTGGAAGCGCTACTAGGGACTCAAGTTCCTTGACTTTATGGCACAGCATTTTTTGATAACATTGATACGGAGTGGGGCCCCCAACCAGAGTCCCTGCCCCTTGAGAGCTGTTGACTCCTAAATAAACTCAGGAGGTTCTCAACTGTTCGATTCTGTTGAATTTGATTAAGAGATATGAATGAATACCAAAAGTACTTGAAGATGTGTGGTAAGATGTGAATGTTGTATGGTTCCCAGCCCCTTGAGCATGTTTTTGTGAAATTAATTCCTCAGAGATCATGAAATTTTTGGTGTAGGGAGTGACTTTAGCATTTGGAGCCAAACCACGTATTGACTAAATACATAAGTTTATGTTGCAATAAATGTTTAATTATGTACATCGTGGCTGTATTTTATATGCATTTATTTTTATATATTTACAGTTGTGTTGTCCCTCATGCCGAGGTACCCCATCGCCCTGACGAAGGTGCGGCCTAATTTGGCCATACACCGAAACGCGCGTTGACGTATTTCCTGATGGCAACAGAACTCCATCTGGTCTTGATGACCGATTTCATCTCTGCCCTGCCCAAACCAATCCTTCCTATTTGTGCAATATTGTCCATACTGATTGCACGTTCAGGCATTGACGTACCCTTTTGTTTTTACATCTGAATGTTATGGATGAATGTGAGTAGATATCTGGTATTTGTGATAGTGGAAAGTGAGTGTTGATATGAGCGGTGTGTTTTTTGTGGGACACCTGGTATATTTCTATGCTATTGTAATTCTTTTTTTTTTTTACTTATATTATGTCCTATTCATCCTATTTGAATAATTTCGATATTGTTGAAAAGAAGTTGTCTATGACAAACCAATGTAATGATTAATAAAGCCATGTTTAAATAGTCTTTATGTGTCTCTGGCTCTAATGCTATTTGTTGTCACCCATTTGTATGTTTAGGGATCCCTTGATAGGACCCACATGTGTATTCAAGGCAGGGTTGTTGTTCCTTCTTTTGTGCTGATTTACCCCGTATGACCTGCCCTTATCCTAAAACCCCTACCGGGAACCCTCATCTATTTAGTAGTTTGGTTTGGGAACTGTTCATCACTTAGTTGCCTTTCCTGATATGAATAATCGTCCTTCGAGTATGACCCCCTGCCTCTGTGATGGCGTGTTGACACAAAGCATGCAGCACTTTATCTTATATTGTTGTTTTTATGTAGGTTTAAGTAGACACTACTTGTGTATCCTTTTGAATGTTTTAGTACAGAACCTCATATTTGGGGTGCTATATATCTCAGGAAAAGCATTGTGTTGTATTACACATTTACAAGGATGATTTAATGTTTTTAATGTTTACTATTTGTTAAATGTTATATTTATTGGTGACATATTTTATGATCGTTTATGGTATCAGTATTTGTGCCAAATAGAGAATTTGAATTGATTCTTGTGTCTTGCATTGGGGGTTAAAGTTGCAGATGTGGAGGAAATTGGAGAGGTTTTCGCAGAGATCATTTGATGGGGTGATGGGGTTAGGGGTGGCTGAGAGGTTGGAAAATTACTTTATAATGTTAAAAAGCGCTTTGAAGTTCTTGGAGCTGTTTTCCAGTCTGAGAGATAGGCCTCTTCTCCTTGACTCACTAAGTTAGGTGTGGTATTTTCTGAGTGCAGGTTTGTAAGTGTTTCTTGAGGTGGTTTCCCGACTGGTTCTCCGTTTTCTCTCTGTTTGCAGAGTTGTTTGGAGTTTCTAAGGACTTTGATATACCAGCTGGCATGTGTGTTGTTTCTTGAGTGTCTGATGTTCTTCAGGCTGCTAGGGTGTCTGTTCTGGTAGTGATACAATTGTTGAAGGCTTGCAGGTCATTGATGAGGTTTCATTTGTGGGTAGTGAGGATGTTGGTTCAGTCTGTGTCCTTTACTTGTTCAAGCTACATCTGAGATTGTAGGTAGTCTTGGCGGAGTGGGGTGGGGGTGCGTTGATGAAGAAGTGGATGATGAAGTGGTTTGTCCAGGTGAGAGGAGTGAGGTGGCTGATCCTGACCTTGCTGCTGGCTGTGAAAATGGGGTCGGAATACCTGGGTGAGTCCAAGAAATCTTGAAGATCTCCAGTAGATCAGTGGAATTGGCAGATGTGATGAAGACTTTGAAGAGTTTGCTGAAGGTGACATGTGGACCGGGTGGTTGGTAGGCTATGGTACCTTTGATGGATGTGTGGTTGCCAGTCTGCAGTCGGCAGTGCATGTGTTCCATGAAGGTTTTGTCTTTGTTGGTGGAGGTGGTGCATGTGATGGAGTCCTTGTGGATGATGGGGAGTCCTCATCCTGGTTTGCTTGGTCTGTGCAGGTGGGAAATATAGTAACAATAATTAATACGAGGTATATGGTCAAAAAGAAAGCGTACTGTTCTGAAATCAAGTAACAGTCAAGATCATGGATAAGAGAACAAGAAATTACACTCGGCTGAAGAAACTCCCATCAGCCCACCATTGTGGCGGAATTTCATCACGTGGGATACGGATGGTTGATCCAAATCTCGCCCAACCCATCTGTTGATGGTACAGAGATGGATGACCGAGGTAACCTTCTAGCCACAGTGTATTTCAAGTGGTGCTGATAGATGTGCAGTGCTCAGTCGAAAAAAGTGAAATTTAAAAATAACTACTAGGACAGAAAATATGTTTATTAGGCACTGTTCTAGTGTTAAGATTAAAAAGCGCCTAATAGTTTGAAACTATAACTATATGATGGTGCAGTGCAGTGTGGTCAACATGTTTCAGCTGTTAGGAGTGAAGTATCCAGCTTTCTTCAGGACCGTGGTAGAAAAGCGACTGCAGAGTAAGTGATTTATACAGTGTAAATTCAAACAATATACAAACTCCTACCAGGAACTTGGAGCCCCAATGTTAACTGGCGGATAGTTAAATAGATCGTCCTTTTCCTAAAAGAAAGGAAGATAGTGCAAACAAATGTGTACTGTCAGAACAAATATCCAATATGATCCCTAAGTCGCAACGAGGACAGAACAGACAACACCCAAAAGTAAGGAGCAAAAAAGTCTCCTCACTTGTCAAGAGGCTATTATCCTCCTGAATCAGGACAATATTGTCAAGAAATGTAATTTAAAAATTATAATGTACTCACCCAGCGTTGTGGAAATATAGTAGCCTGTGGATTGGCTGTGGCGAAGGAGTATGCCGACGTGGGGTTTAGCCAGGTCTCTGCCAGGAAGAAGATGTCTGTGGAGTGTATCTTGATAGTGTTCCAGATCTCAGTGGTATGTTTGTTGAGAGATCTGGTGCTAAGGAGCATGCATGCCAGAAGGGGTGAGGTGTGTGGTGCATGGGGAGTGTGTTTTGGAACAGGGGAAATGACAGAGCGAGGTGAGGCGCGGAAGCAGCTGATATGGCGGCTTCTGATGTTGAGTGTATGCAGGATGGTGGCTGTTTAGTGGTGGCATTTGGTCGGACCAGGGCACGAAGCACTGGCCGCTGTCCAGGCACGGATGGATGTAGATGGACATGCCTTTTGCGTGTCTTTGCTGCATGAGTGGCGTGCGTGCTGCACGGTTGCGTAGCAGCCACCATTGGGTCCTAGGAAGGGGTGAGAGTGTGGGCAGAGGGCGAGACTAGGGAAGGGTGGTGTGCTGGGGTGTAATAGGGAGTACAGGTAAGCCATTTTACTAAGTAGGTTTATTTAAGGAATGTTTAGGAATGTTCTATGTTAAGAATGACAAGTTAGAGAATGTTAGTTGGCATCATTTGAAGACTGGGAGTGCATCTTACAGGAACTGGTCGTGGGTCCTCTTTATGAATAAACCTACTTGTTCAACTTGAAACTTGTCCTTGGATTACTTCTGGATCTACTTACTACATTTACTGGCGACAATATTATTGGACTTGAACCCACCGACAAAACTTGAAAATTGTGAGTTTTGACTGTTTTATTACGATTCCTTGACAGCTGTAAGATTTTATGTATTGAACATTTGGCACAACCTGTTGAAACAGCGGTAATAGCTGATTTGCACTGTGCCTATAATCACCTAGCAACTCTCATCCCTGCTGATGAAGATTTTACACATTTGTGTGTACAGCTGTTAACATTTGGAAGAAAGGAGAGGGAAGGGTGCCAAAGGAAATTCACTTGTGTGCACGGATGCATGTGGAGCGATTTAGTGCCTTGAGTGAACTGTTTCGACAGCGGAAATCGAGCGGTGGTGTGCTGTTTTTCGACCGCAGGTATCGTGCAGTGGTCCGGAATCTGTTGGGTGCATCTTTTGAGTCCCCGCATTATTCAAAAGTTGCCGGGCTTTATTAACTTACCTTCTCCGAGCTGGTATACACTTGGATAATCTTCAGAGCTTCTCTTCGACTTCGAGTTCCTTCATCAGCTTCTGTCGTGCTACATCATCACGTTGTCTACATCAACGACGTAATTCACGCTACGGTCGCCATCTTGTTTTCATTGTACTGTGTTTCCTAGCAACGAATACACGGAGCATCAAGCTACGGAGGAGCGCAACGATATTAACTCTTTCTTCATCGTAAATCAGTATATTTAGTGAAAATTGGCACAACTATTATAATTATTTGGAATTATTTCTTAAGTTTAAAGTATAGTGTGAGTGAACTTCTTTATTGGTTTCAATTTTGGGTGGAAACAGAAAGCTCATTGATTTTATTGCTTTTCACAGATACAATTGCATGTCTGGGTTCATTATATATTTATTTATATAGTAATAATGTATCATACAGTTATTTGAGTATAATTGCATGGTAGTTATTTTTAGTATTTAGTATTATTGCTATATTATGGCCACCAGCAGTAGCAATAATGTAATGCAACCCCCTCCATTACTCGAATTGCCTGGTAAACCTATCAACCCATGGCATAAATGGTTCAGAATTTTTGAGAATTATTTGGAAGCAATTGATGCTAGGAAATGTTCAGCTTCCCGTAAAAAAACCATTATTGTTTAACCATCTTGGCAACGCAGGACAAGAAGTTTTTGATACTCTACCTATAATTCCTGCACCTGCTGAAGATGAGACGTGGGATGTTTTTAAAGAAGCTCTCGCACGGATTGGTAAGCAGTATGTCGATGAGCCTTCGGTAATGGTTAAAAGACATACATTTTTCAAATGTAAACAATCTGCTGAGGAATCCATAGAAGATTACTTAGCTGTTTTGCGTGTTTTAGCTTCGAAATGTGTTTTTGAAGACTATTTGGATACAGCGCAATGAGATCAGCTGGTTTTTAATTGTTTTAATAAGAAAATACAGGAGCGTATTTTAACTTGTAAAAATACGTCTCTTGACGAGGTCATGGATATAGCCAGAAGTATAGAGCGTTCAGTTGTATCGTCAAAGATTTTATCTGAGAATTCAAATAGTATTCTTACAGATACCCCTAAGATTTCTGTGGTTGATATGAATTCAAAGTGTAATGAAACAAATGTGAATTTGGTGTCGCATAAATATGTAAATAAGAAAAGTTTGAATCGGAAGAGCAGTGGAAGTTGTTATAGATGTGGTTCTAGGTTTAGGTAATTATCCAAATTGTCCAGCCCAAGGTAGGCGATGCAATAATTGTAAGAAAAATTGACATTTTGTTAATGTTTGTCATGAAAATAAAACAAAGGTCAAAGTTAGCCAACTTTACGTAGAAAATGATATATTATCCGAAGCTATCAGCAATATTTCTGTATCTTCTGTTGAAATTAATGTACTAGGAAAGTTTGAGAAACGTTGTAAAGGACCAGTTTGTGAAACAAAAATTGGTACTATAGAACTAAATGTCATGGCTGACTCTGGGTCCCCTATTACAATACTTGCTGAGAACACTTTTAACAAATTTTGGTCACAAAAATTGTTAAAACCCACAACCATCAACGCGAAGGCATTCAGGGAATACAATATTATTATGAAAGGTTTGATGACAGCGTCCTATTCAAAGGCAGGAATATTTACACTAAAATCTATGTTGCTGTCAAATGGAATTTGAGATGGCAAGATCAAGCCAAACTAGGGATTATACTGAGGCCAGGACATGAAGAACCTGTTGTACTTGGTGATATGCCAGTTTTCACTATTCAGGACACTTCTAAACAGGATGAATTTACAAATAAATTACATGATAAGTTTCCCAGTGTTTTCGCTGACAAATTTGGTGTTATTAAGAATTATGAACACACTATCAAGCTTAAAAGTAATGCTATTCCTGTAAAACAGAAAGTAAAACCTGTACCACTTTCAGAACAAGAAAATCTCAAGAAGTTACTGGATAAAATGTGTTGTCAGGGTATAATCGAACAGGTTGAGTTATTAGAGTCGGTTTAGGCTGCAGTAGTCGCATGCAAGAGCTCAGGCGACATACACTTGTGTGCAGACTTAAGGGTCCTTAATAGAAACATCCTAGTAGATTGCCATCCCCTCCCTAGAATCGATGAGATGTTAGCAAGGGTAGGAGGAAGTAAGTATTTTTCCACATGTACTGCATTTGCCATTTTACACGTGCTAAAATCACATGTTGACCTCGATTCCATGCAGTGCTCTGATCTTCCATTTTGTTGCATCGCACTTCCATTTTGTGCTACCGTGACCTGGAGTTACATGTTTTTCACGTAAACCAGTACAAGCAGGTGCGAGGCATCTCGTGAGGATGCCTCGTGAGGTTATGTTGTACCTTCAGAGTGTTTTCATGCATTCCATACTTATCTCTAGGACATAGGGAGGATAGCCGTGCAAGGCTCCAAGGCCGGAGAGTGGGAAAGGAATGTCTTTTGCCTCGGCACCGCCCAAACAGAATCTGGCCAGGTCTGTCTGGGTGGGTCTGATGCAGAGATGGGGCCAGCACCTTCAAATCGATGGGCGAGAGCGCCTGCTAGAGGCTTCTCGAACATATTGATTTAAACTATAAAAAGCGGTGTCCGTGGGGTGGAGCTCAGGAACTCAGTCTTGGAGTGGACGCACTCGCGTGACAACTTTGGTGCCCGAAGAGATTACTCCCTGAGCTGCCGGTCTACGGGGTTCCCGACTTGGTGTTCAGTGTTTGGCCAGGGATGTTGAAGTCTCCGATGCTGCAAATGAATCTGGTGAGGTGCTTTGTACATTAACTGTTTATATACCTGTATTCACAGTTTCATATTTATGTATATAGTGTGGTGTATTCATTGTCTATTGCCTTTCACTCGGTGCTTAAGAATTCATTGGCTTCAGTGATTCATTGCCTTCGCCTAGCATATTAGTAAAAGCTCATTTTTACCTCCAGTGGAGTGTTGGAGTTTCTATGTGAGTAAGTGGTGTGCGTATATTCAGATTACGCAAGTGGGCAAAGCAATACACCACAATTGATTTACACTCTGCGTATCATCAAATACCTTTGCATAGAAATTCACAGCATCTTACTACCTTTGTAACACCATTTGGTGTATATATGTACAAGCGTATGCCATTCGGATTGGCATCAGCAGCTAGCATTTTTCAATATTTAATGGATAAGATTTTTGGAGATCAGAAAGGGATACAAGCTTTCCAAGATGATATTTTAATACACACAGAAATTTTGGAACAACATATTGTCTTGTTAGAGAAAGTCTTAGAAAAATTAGGATCAAATAGTATGACTGTTAACATTGATAAGTGTAAATTCCTGACGCAAGAAGTTAATTATTTGGGACATAAAATTTCCTCAGAGGGTATAAAACCTAAGGTTTCTTTACTGAAAGGTATTAATGATGCAGCTGTGTCAAATGATATAGATTCACTTGGGGCCTTCTTAGGCTTAAGTGAATATTATGCACGGTTTGTTCAGGGTTACTCGGTCATTGTCCAGCGTTTGAGGGATCATTTGAAGAAAAATAAATAATATGTTTGGTTTGGAAAATGCCAAAGAGTTTTTGAATCTGTTAAGAAACTTATCATAACAGCACCAGCCATTAAACCTTTTACGCATGGAGCTAAAAGCATCATTACAGTTGATGCAAGTGCAAAAGGTTTGGGGGCAGTTCTTAGCCAGATGGTTGAAGGCAAGGAATGTACTATGGCTTTTGCTTTGCGCACATTGAATGTTAGTGAAAAGAATTATAGTACAATCAAGCCTAAAGCACTAGCATGTTCTTGGGCTTCTGAAAAATTCAGGATGTATATTTTGGGTACCAGATATGAACTACATACTGACCATAAACCATTGATATTTATGTTGGGGAACAGTTGTTCAAATAAAGTTTTGTCTAGGCTCATACGGATTTTGTCTAAGATTTTGAGATTAAGTATCTTCCCGGTGGGAAAAATGTAAGGGCTGAGAAAAATGTAAGGGCTGATTGTTTATCAAGGTTACCGGTTGCTTCAGAAGATTCCCTTGAGTGTGCTAGGACGAACTTGGAAGATATTGAATATGTGTTTACTTTTCAAGATATAAATGAACAATTCAAGATTTCTGAAAAAGAATGGTTAGATTGTTGTGACAAAGATGATTGTTTGGCTCAAGTGAAAACGTTTTTAGTTAGTGGTTGGCCAAATGACAGGTATATGTCCATGTAATTAAGATGTTTTGCTCAGGTCTCATCAGAGTTATCTTTAGTGAACAATATATTGGTGAGGCAAGATTTGTTTGTTCCTCCAGTTAGTCTCAGGTCAAAAAAAATGTCCTTAGCACATGAGGGACATTTGGGCATTTCCGGCACTGTTAAGAAAATCAGACAGACTTACTGGTGGCCAGGATTTGATGGCCAGGTAAAGAGATATGTGTAGACTTGTTCTGAGTGTTTGTGTTCAGACAAGCAGTGGAAAACGTCAACGAGTCCCCTTATTCCAGTCAATTGGCCTAATAATGCTTGGGAAAAGATTGGTTTGAATTTTACGGGTCCCTTAAATGTTGTTGGATGTGAGAAGAAATTTTTGGTAGTGGCCATTGACTATTACTCTAATTGATTATATTTTTCATTTGTCTGCAATGCTGATTCAGCTTCAGCGGTTGCTTTCTTGAAATATTTATTTAATATTGAAGGAAGAGTGAAAGAAGTGGTCACTGATAGTGGATCTCATTTTATTTCTGAAGAATTTACTGATTTTCTTAATAAACATGATGTTAAACGCATCAGGGTACCTTTATACAGTCCTGCTTCCAATGGTTTGTTGGAATGGGCTAATAGATAAATTAAGGAGGGTGTTCAAACTGTGGTTGCAAACAATTTAAATGTTTAGGAATTTCTGCAGTTTAAAGTGTGGAATTACAACATCACACCTCAAAGTACCACAGATGTAGCTCCATTTGTCTTGTTGAGAGGTAGAAAGCTTATTTCATTTATTACTCCAACATGGTTATTGGGAAAGGTTGAACGATATCATAATATTGATTTACAAAAGATGAGAGAACATGTTAAAGAGAAACAGAAGAGCTATAAAGAGAATTATGATAGAAATGTTAAGGAAGGAACATTAAATATTGGGGATTGGGTTTTGATTAAAAAACCCAATAAAGTTAGTAGAGGACAGTCAAAATTTTCTGAACCTGTTAAAGCTCTGAAAATCAACAAAACAGCTGCTTTGTTTCAGGAAAAGGGATGGTGGAATAGCCATGTATTGGTTAAGGGTACTTTTGAACAAGCGAACATTATTTTACAGAAACATAGTTCTACAAAAGTATCTGAAAGACAGGACTGGTTCGATCTAGATAATTTAATATTGTCTAGTCACAATGATGCCCTAGCAACTCAGGATGATCATAATACTTTTGATAGAGGTGATTCATCTGATAGTGTTACCAGTAGGGCAGCGTCCTCCAGCATAATTCCTGTATCAGTGTCTTCCAGTATAATTTCTAATGATTGTGGAGACAATGTCACACGAGTAAGATCTGCCCCCATTAATTCCAGGGATTATGTGTACTATTGATTTAACTTCTTGTGTTATTTTAGTACATATTTTGTGTTGTTTGTTTTATTTTCTATATTAATTACTTTAAAAAAAGGGGGAGGTGTGTAATATGTAGTAAAGGTAAGCCATTGTACTAAGTAGGTTTCTTTAAGGAATGTTTAGGAATGTTCTTATCAATGATGTTCTATGTTAAGAATGACATGTTAGAGAATGTTAGTTGGCATCATTTGAAGACTGGGAGTGCATCTTACAGGAACTGGTCGTGGGTCCTCTTTATGAATAAACCTACTTGTTCAACTTGAAACTTGTCCTTGGATTTCTTCAGGATCTACTTACTACAAAGGAGCAGGAGAAGGCATGCAATAGAGATGCAGGTAAGGAGTGGGAGACAGGAAAGCGCGGGAGGAGAGAAAGTGCAGGAGTAACAGCAGGAAGGAAAAGTGGGTCACAAAGTGGTACAAAGAAGGAAGAGTGGGCGACAAAGAGTAAGAAAATGGAAAAACAAGCATGAAGAGAGAGTGGAGAGTGGAAAAGGGCCACAGAGAGAGAGAGTGGAACAATGGGTCCAAAGAGAGAGAGTGGAGAGTCAAAGAAATTGGCTTAAAGTGGCCCAAGAGAGAGAGTGGAAAGTGGGAAACTGGAAACAGGTATGAAGAAAGAGAGTGGTGTGTTGAAAAGGGGCACGGAGATAGTGGAAAGTGGAAAACAGGCACAAAAAGAGTGACAAGGACGGAGAGTAGGTCAAGAGGAAGGAGCAGAGAAGGAGCACAAGAATGAGTTGGAGCCTCGAGGCAGCAAGGCCGGTTCCGAAAGGGAATTAGAATGGTTGGAGGCCCAGACCATGTTAGTGGGAGGTTGGACCTGAGCTCTTGCTCAATGTGGTTGCCCGGTGGCTGCTATTAAGTAGGGCCTGGGAGGGGGAGTAGAGCGAGGGCAGATGGCCAGGGCACAGGAGAAGGCACTTAACCGAGATGTAGGTAAGGAGCAGGTGATGCAGTGTGGGAAGGAATGGATGGGGAAGGTGGGAGGTGAGAAAGCACAGGAGTAATGCAGGGCACAAAGAAGGAAAAGCGGGGAACTAAGAAGTGCAAAGAGAGAGAGTGAAGAGTGGAAAAACATGCACAAATAGAGAGAGTGAAAACGGACACAGAGAGTTAGTGGGAGGTGGAAAACGGGCACAAAGACAGTGAAAAGGAGGAAGAGAAGGGCATGAGGACGGAGTAAAGCACGAGAGAGAAGAAGGAGTGCACAAGAGAAAATGAAGCGCAAGAATGAGGTTGTCGTGTCTATCTTCACAGGAACACATAGGAGTCCTTTCTCCTGGGAAAGTAGGAGTGTTTCTATATTCTTTATTTATATATTCTTGGTGCTGCTTCTACCCCACAGCCAGTCGCTTCCTTCTCCCCTTCTGGTTTGGCTTTCTCTCCACTCCCCTGACTGGAAGTGGTGTTCGGTTCTCACCCCCTCCCCACCAGTCGGGTACAGGGTCCTAGTGCCCTTGTGCCCAGGTCACGACAGAGGTGTGGCCTCAAGGCAACTTGGCTGGACCCGAAACAGCCTTAGTCTGGCAGAGGACCATTCCAGGTAAAAGGGAGTTGGGGCCTGGGCACCTGCTCCATTCCTGCACAGAAGAAACAAGGCCCTGTTTTTGGCAGGGGGGGTTTATAGGGTGATTTTCAAAATTGAGGGCACAATCCAAAACAAGTATTGGCACAACCAATTGATCTAGCCTTAGTTAGAATTGCTACTTTATTGGTTGGCGTGTTTGTGTATGTTTGTAATGATGGCTGATTCGATGAATTCAAGAAAGTGGTTATTTGTATCTGGAGCGAAACTGAATAGCATGAGTGTGGAAGTGTGCACTGAAATATGGGAATGGCTTACTCTACGGCTGAGTACCACCCCCAAAAGAGCAGTAAAAGGCAATCTCCCTGCTAGTATGAAAAGGTACATATAAAGAGAAACACATGACATAATGGCTACAGCAGAAGTGTACTTCATTGTGTCAGATACTGCTGTCATGTTAGTTTGTTGGATGAGTACTTTCGATTCTCGAAGGTAGTCTCACGCTTGTGGACATCCTAGTGCAGGCTGGCATGTTCTCTGGATGGAAGCTAAGACTGCAAATGACAGAAAATTCATACTGCTGTGTAATAGACAAATGGACTGCTGGAAAGCCGTATGACCACCATCAAGAAGACAGTCTCAAGAGTTATGCCAAATGATATGAGACCAGAAAACTTTCGGAGTGATGCCACCCAAAGATGCCAGTGTGGAAAATGAAGCCAAAAACAAGGGACATGAGAATTGCAGCACTGCATGTCAGCGGCCAATCAAAGTTGACACTGTTCAATAAAGGAAACAAATGTTCATGCAGTGTTGTAGGGTACCTGGTTGACCCTGGTACACCAACTAATGCACACAAAGATGAGTGCCGCTTTCATCAGCAAGCGACTTAGGATCACAGGAGAGAATACGGCTGTGGTGATAGACAGGTCTCAAGCATGCACTGTTGTTAGACCTGACACCTTTGGCGTGGTTTTCCCCTATCTTTTTGCCTCTGCCACCTGTATTTTTGATGCTGTGCTGGATTTCGTTTTTTGCTGGTTTAGATACTTTGGACACTCTGCCACTGCTGATCAGTGCCAGAGTGTAAGTGCTCCCTATTTAAATTATCATATTGATTGGGTATACCTGATTGGCATATTTGTATCACCATGAAGTCCCTAGTAAAGTGCACTGTGTGTGCCAGGGCTGGTGATGACAGATGCCACTAGTGGGCCTGCAGCGCTGATTGCGCCACCCACATAAGTAGCCCTAAAATGGTGTCTCAGGCCTGCCACCGCAGTGCCTGTGTGCAGTCAGTGAACTGCCATGTCCTCCTGGCCAGTGTCCCCACTGGCTGGGCCTAACCCTTCCCTTTATGTACACATTGGTCACCCCTATGGAAGGCTCAAGGTACCCCCCTGGGCAGGGTGCAGTGTATAGGAAAGGTAGAGCATGTACTAGTGCAGGTAACATGCTCTGGTATTGAGCAGCAGCCATTTTGTGTGCTCACTACTGCAAGGTTATCTTGCTCCATAGACTAACATGGGGGAGGCTGGTCCCAATGGATACCAGACTATCTTCTCATAGGAACAAGATGGGACATAAGTGATTGATATCCCTGAACTCAGAATTTAATAACACATCTTTTAGGAAAGGTTGTTTTTAAATTCTGTGTTTGAGAACAGTACTTTTAGAAAGTGGCTGTTCTCTTGTCTAACCCTTCTGTGTGCCTGGTCCTGCTTGTGAATTGACTGTCTGGTTTGAGGGTGACAGGGGCTGGGGAGCCCCCGGGAGGTTGTCTGAGTCAGCCCGTGCTTGAATGACTGCATCTGCAACTAGAGTGGTGGGAGGAGATAGCACCTGGGAGTGAATAGGGCTGTGACTGCCTGCCACTATGCTGGCTCCACCTCCCGCTGGGCGACTGTCACCTCTGCCCCTCACACTGAAAGGAAGAAGGAAGCCAGGAAGCCCCAGTGCTCCAGCAACACCCAGAACTGGTTTAGACCGGGCTCAGGGCCCACTTGCACAAAGACTTCAAAGACTTTTAGGGGTATAAGAGAAGGACCCCTGACAACAGAAAATTAGATTCTACAATCAAGAGGAACCTCTGCTGGAAGAATAACCGCTAAAGAACTGAAGGAAGATTGCCTTGCTGTGTGCTCCAAGGGCTGACCTGTTCTGCTGTTCATCTGAAGCTAAGGAGAAGAAGGGACTTTGCTGTGTGCTGTGACCCTGCCTGCTTGACCTTTGCTGTGTGCTGTGTCTCTGAATCTCCAAGGGCCTGAGGAGAGCTGGCCTCCTGTTTTGCAACCCAGGGACAGAAAGGTTGCCAAGGACTACAAAACTCTGCTGTGTCCCCTGAAGCTGCTGTGGGCTGAAGAGATCGTGGGCTGCGGTGTGCTACAGGGAGGAGGTTCGGCCTATTGACCCGTGTGGCGCGCTGGCTGCTCTCTAATCTGAGTGAGAGTGCCGCGCTTCTAATTGCCACCAGCTCGGGAGCTTCAAGAGGCCCGAGATAGTGCTCAGCCCCCGACTCTGTGTCCACCAACATCATCCTGCCGTGAGCGCTCCCAGCCGTACCTCGAGCTGTGTGTCCGAGGCCGGGAGCGCAGAAGCGTGTAATTGACGAGATTCACCTGCCCGCAATTCTTCACCGCGGCCCGGGGGCCCGAAACTGACTGCGAGCTGCTTTCCCCGCTCTGAAACCGCGGAGCAAAGAAATGAAGGGGCTGCGACCTGATTGGCCGTTCCTCGGCAGGAGCCGCACTCTGATTGGCCATCGCTATGGGCCTGTCCCTGAGAGCCACGCTCCGATTGGCCGAGTCGCCCCGCAGAAGCTGCAACGTGACAGGGGCTTGTCCCGGGAGCCGCGCTGTCATTGGCTGACTCCCGGGTGACTGTGGAGGCTCGCCGCGAGGGCTGCGACCCGATTGGCCATAGGAGCTTCGCAGAAAGACCGCCGAGAGCCGTGACCAGTGAGTAACCCAAAGCCGAGTCATCTACATGACCCGAGGGAGCCGCGAGTGTGTCCAGCGCCCCTGGCCTGCCTTCCCTGAAGAAGAGTTCTGCACTAACTCCCCGCCGCTCATTGGATTGTCGAGAGCGGGCGGGAGAGCAGACGGGACCGGCCGGGGCTGTTCTGGAGACCCCGCCCACGCTAAGGCAGCAGTAGCAAGTGCAACGGTGAGGGGAACGGAATAGGATACCGCCAGAGTCAGCCGAGAGCTGGCTTTGGCCCTACAGCCCGGTTGGGTTAACTGTGATACTTTCTAGAGACTTGAGACCATTTTTCTAAGTGAAGACTTCCTAATAACTTCGTGCAACCATTGATAAAGAGCAAGCATAGTGTACCTGTTTATTTTTTATTGCTACAACTAGATAAAGTTATATTTTTACATATACTTACCTGCGTGGTCTACCTTTGTGGAGTACTGTGGAATTATTGTGGGGATTGGGTGTAAATACTTTAACACATTGCCTTGGGGGTAAGCCTGTCTGCTCGTGCGAAGCTACCTAGGGGGTGAGCAGGGTTTGCCTACTGTGTATATCCTTTAACCCTGACTAGAAGTGAGGGTCCCTGCTTGGTCAAAGGTACTTACCTCTGCCAATTAGAGACCCCCAGTTCTAAGAACTGTGGTTTGAATTATAAAAGTAACGCAAACCCAGGGCAAAGTGTTTCTAAATCTGAGTCAGAATATCTTTCAAAATTCACAAACATTCCCAGTGATAAATCTGGAAATCTGAGCCGTTGCTGCCTTACAAGTGTACACTAGGGAGCTCATGTGACATTTTTGGACATAGGCATTTTAACAATGCTGAACTGTATCCATGGAGCAAGTCTTCAAAAAGGAACGCCAGTGCCTGGCAATGCAGCAGCATAGCCAGTGTGTCATGGGCCCTAGTTTACACAAGGAAAGACCCCTATGGCTGCTTTTCGAAATACACAATACAGCAATAACAGTGGCGGCTGATAGGGAACAGGGGTGGTGAGGCGGGGGAGTTGAATTTAAAAAACAAAAAAAAACCTTACCTCTTCTGCTGTCTCTCCACTTCTCTTTCTGACTCTGAGTCCGGAAAAGCAGGAAGGGCACAGGCTCCCCTAAGCCAATAACAACGCTGCAAGGAAGTGTTATGATTGGTCTGAGTGCCGTGGTTCAGTGCTCAGCTGGGGGCAGGGAGTCTGTGCATGTTCGCCACCCAATCTATGTATTACAGCCTGGTGGAGAACAGGCAAAGTGTGCACGACTGTTTGGCCGGCACAAGACGGTCGGCCAAACCGTCATGTGCAGTTAGAGCATGCTCACCACTCCTCCTCCCTGTTGCACGAGCCTCGCCCGCACTA
Organism: Lissotriton helveticus; assembly: GCF_964261635.1. NCBI lineage: Eukaryota > Metazoa > Chordata > Amphibia > Caudata > Salamandridae > Lissotriton > Lissotriton helveticus. The sequence goes on along the minus strand of NC_136057.1, from coordinate 2,011,839,521 downwards.
ACTGAAAAATAAAATGAAAATAATGTTATCATTTTCTGTTTCCCTTTTCCACTGCTCTCAGAGCTGTGTGGCAACACTCCTCTGCCTTTGCGGGGGAGCTGCCCCTGAGCAATAATCAGGGTTCTGTGGACCCCTCAGGCCTCTAGGACTTGGTGCTACTGCACCTGACGCTTCAATGAAAATCACACTCATGCGCCTATGTTTAATTACCCTTGTATTTTCCTTTTCTTTTATTATTCACATAATAGCCTCCTCCCTACACATCCACAAAGTTTGGGGTGTTCGATTCTTATTACCTACCACCCTTCAAGGAGATTCACTCGAGTCCTTTGCAAGGGCAAACCTCGGTACTTTTCCTGGGTGGGATGGGACAAAGGAGTTTCTGAATACGCAAAAACTCACCAGTTTGGGAGTGTTCACAAAATTTCAAGACACACCACGCCTTCACCCGTAGTACTCTATACGTGGAGTTTCATTTGGTCCCGTGCAGTGTTGTTACGCCTGTTCAGTGCAATCCAGCCACTTTCAAGCATTCATTTCAATTTGGATCTCAAGAGGCTTTGTGAATTGGCCTGTTGTGTCGCTATTTTCTAACACAGAAGCAGACAAGTATGCCTCTTGTTTGGGTTTTAGCACAATACTAGGAACGAAACGAAAAGCAGCGCCCATGTCTGAAGGAAATACCTATAGACCATCTGCTCGTTACACCTATAAAGAGAATATTTTGAAAGAATGCAATTGAATGTCTGTATTTTTAGAACGTCATAAATTTGACTTGAGCTTGGGAATATGCAATATATTTTAGGATGAATATGGTATTCGTTATGGGTTTTTGCCAATCAAAAACTTATGGCAAATAAAGAATGCGTCTTGGAATGGGTTTTCTGTACAAAAAAAAAGAAAAAGCTGGCTAAAATACAGGATAAAGACTGGACCGACGAACAACAGAAAGTATAGCTTTCAAACTTTGATGCATGGTCTGTCGAATACATAATGCATAATTGCGAGCTAGAAAACAGCAATAGATTTAAACAGCTTTTGAATGCTGAGTATGGTGTGGAAGGCGTAACACGGATCACATGTAACATTTAAGAATGGACTGAAAAGACCTGCTATAAACATCATCTGGAACTGGGTAATGAGCAGATGGACTTGGCTTACAATGTCATTAATATTGCCAGGGAGCAGGGCAGTACACTTTGTAGTCGTTATTTTCGTTGGCTCTGGGCTGCTGACGCAATACATATTAAGTCCAACCTCGGCTGTACTGAGAGGAAAGGGTACCTGTCAGAATGTTACCATTGGTCAGACCACAGATCATATCAGGTTCATTCACATGCCAAAGCCAAACTTATATACACAAACGCGCGCACACACAAACACACACACGCACACGCACGCACACACACACACACGCACACACACACACACACATATATTTCTTTTTCCTTCTTTTTCTTTTCTTTATCATGGGCCGAGGCGATTGGGATGGGTTATCCCTCTCCACCAGGTACATTTGGGGAGGGACAGAGTGAACAGGAGCGGAGCTGCCTGGGATCTTAGGGCTACAGAGAACTAACCTTTAGGTGCCTGCAGAAGTAATTGACATTCCCTCCTGTGTCACGGGAAGGGAGGAGGGCATTGTGGGAGGTATGTCAGGAAGCCTAGAAAAGGAGCAGAGGGCCACTGTGTCCCACGCTGTGATCTGGGAAGTAGACCAGTACTGCAAAAGAGTAACGCAGGCCCAAGCTGGGGTAGCGTCCATGATGCTGTCTGATTTCCTTCAATTTCTTCTCCGCATGGGCATGGCCCTTAGGAGGATGATGGCGGACAATTGAGTCTAGGTTTGGGGCATAGCTGTTGCCGGGAGGGGGGATTGAGCAGTTGCACCATGGCCCGTGGGAGGCCAGGTAATGGGCGCCTACATGAGTGGAAATGTACTATCCTTGACAGCAGGGATCAATTTTGTTTCTAGACACCAGGGTTCATTGGGGTTCATTTCCCCCTAAAAACGAGCATTGCACAGCCTATTTTTCCACGAATACTATTGGTAGTTTCTTTTGTTGTGGGACATTGGAAGGTCGATAACCAGGCATTGGCTTGGAAAACGTATATAATGATTAACAGTCCTTTAACATTCTGCTTCAGTTTGCGTTTAAAATGATCTAGGAACAGTTTTGGTATCTTTTAAATACCCATAGGGAATGATTAGGATTTTCAGTTTTCACTTTGTATTTCAAACACCAGAGGATCTGTTAAAATCACGTGGCAGTCCCTGACCTGGTTCACCATTGCTGCGCTGCTGAAACAAGCGGATCACACGTGGACACTTGACACAGAGTGCAGATAGTCATATTGAAAGCATCACTGCGAGGTGCAGGCACTCTCCATTTCACATTATTTTTATGTAGGAATGGCCTACCACTCTATATGTGCATGGATAGAGCACAGCTAGGGTGTATGCAGGTGCATGGCAAGAACAATGAAGGATGCCTCTGTGCTACCCTCTTGAGAATATGTGAGAAAGGGAGGAAACTGCTTGAAAGGCAAGAGAGGGGGAGGTTTCTGACCTCAGCACCTTCCCATCTGGAACATGCTAAACGGAGCTACTGTTGTATAGCATTTTAGGGCCCTAGTGTAATTTTCCCGATTCATGCCCTTATAGATGTATAAATCACCTTGTTCTTATATAGGCATAGAAATCATAACCATATTTAGACATAGCCCATGCAGTCCTAATACAGGCATGGATACTTCCACTAGTTCCGAAAAGCCACAACGATTTCTTGGAAAACTCGGCTTTAGCAGTTAGGGACTTCCCCTTGCTTGAATATTGATTTGTCCAAGAACTCATGGAGTTTTCAAAGAACTGCAACTCTTTGATGGCGTTAATATGTCCAACTGTAGGTCAAATTCGGCACCTTCAAGGTATAAATATGCCCACACTTGCCCTAGCAAACACTCAGTGGTTTGGAGCAGTTCGACTATCTACTTGCCGACGCATCTCGCTACAGCAAGTGCCGAAGGAAGCCGACCCTCCAGCAGTCGCATTGAGAGAGACGCTGTCTTTTTTCTTGCCGAGAAATCCAGCTCCAGTGTTTCCAAGCTCCCCTTCAAGGGTGTTGGGAAATCGAGTCAGAAGACAAAGAGATACCAGACCTCCTTCATTCTAAACCAAAGTACGGAGCTGATTAGACCCTAAGAGAAATCTTGGATAGATTCTTGGCAAAAGAATACTAAACTTATGCTATACCTCACTTACTTCTTCCCTCGTACTAGACTTAGGTTAGGTACATTGGGGTAGGCGTATTTTAGAAGCACCTGTTGAGTACTTTTAGTCTTTATTTATTGATGTATGTCTTTTATGACTTAGAAACCATATCATGCTTTTACAGTATTATTTTATAATACTCTTCTTGCTGTACGTAATATACTTCACAGCCAGTATTACGATTGTAGCAGTTAATTTCTTCTGCATGAGAAAGAAAACTGTTCAATAAACACTTTTATTGAAAACGCCCGTCTCTCTATTTCTCTGCACCTCTGATGAAACGAAGCATGCACGATTGACTGAGTAAAATATCTATCTATTGTTTCCACGACTCTGAACATATATTTTATCTTGGGGAAACAAAGTTGTCATGTTTATGCAGTTGTCAGAAACTAATCCCTTCTTGTTTATTCAAGAAAGTTTTTAGTTACCTCTGAGCTAGCTGGCACTCATAATTAAGTCTAATATATTTGATAGAGATCTAGTAGACATAAGTCCTACGTCACATCTATAGGATATATCATTCTAATTCGCAGAGCCTATTGGCAATATAGGAACTACACTACACTACAAACAAGTATACATATGCAGAGGGAAATGCGTGGAAGAGACAACCAGAGGAATGCCCCCACCACATGGTCAGAAACATCTAGCACAGGGAGTTCAGCTGGATGAGAGAAGAAGATGCATATCCTCAAGAAGTCATGGTGGGAGTCACTTGGATGGTAGCTGGACCAATTATGCAGGATGAGCATTGGTATATGCAAGTTTGGCCATGAAGGGTGATAAGGTTTGGGACAAAACTGTGGTTCAGACTTAGGAAAGTGATATGCTATACATTGGGAACAGGCAATTGAGTCAAGGGTTTTTCAGCGGGCAGATGGAGGCTGCACCAAAAAGGGGTTGATAGAGTGCACATGTTGCAGGAATGTTTCTGGGATGGAGTTTGCTTAGGTGGAGAGACACATGGGTGAAAAGCACACAGCCTGCTTGGGCTAGTGGGTGTTAAGGGACAGACAAATAAGAAAAGTATGACAGTGTGAGTGGAGAGTAGAGGGAGGAGGGGCAGACTGAGGTAGGGGTCATAAAGACCAAAGTTAAGTTATGGGATGCTATACATTTCTCACCTCTGAAGGACCCATAGATCTGAGAAGAAAAGTGGCTGTATGGTCAGTGAAACTACAAATGGGGACATGGGTTGGGGGCAGTTGTTGATGGTGGACAACATACGATGTTCGGTTTATGGCTCCTTTTGATCATGTTCCAACAAGATGGCAGGGGTATTCCAATAGGTACTGGTCTTCTGAGACCTCTGGGGGTTACATAGATTAGATAAAATTGACTGGAGGGTGTCAGGTTGACAAGTTAATGTACTACAGCATGGAGGAGCATACACCATAGAAGAAAGTTTGCAGAGATGTGGTACTCTGATAAGTTTTAGAACTTATGGGAGTTTTCTCCTTCAGTAGGTTTTTAGGGGTAAGACATAGTGGAGAGGGCTATACATATGGGTGTCATGGCATGTGTGACAACTATTACTTTTTTGCATGAACTTTGTGTTGGTGACATTGTGAGAGTGAGGTCATTGTATACGCTGCTCTACCTGAGGCCGGATAGCATGAGACACATTTGAAAGAGCTTAGCAATGTGAGTGAATGTTAATAGTGGGTATGTTTGACTCTCATTGGAAGTGTATGTATGCAGTTGGTTGACTGTCCTTAATCATGATGTGGACTACTTGGCAGTCTTATAGGTCTACTTGCAGTAGAGTTGTAGTGTTTAAGAAAAGATTATATGTCTTGATTTTGAGGGTGAGAGGATGTGGGAGTGAGGCTAACTGTTTGTCTGGAGTATCCTCCATTGTGGGAATTGAGTCAGCACACTAAGAAGATGGAGTTTTAACAATGATGAAAGGTTTGATGCTGAAACATTTTACTTGGTGGAGAGTTGTGTATTGTTGGGTTTTACAGTAGTATGGGCATGTAGTATATCAGCAGGAATGTTTGAGATGGCAACGTGTGAGATTAACAAATGGTTGGGGCATATACAACACAGGAGAGGTTGGATGATTGATAGGTGGCTTTTGTAGGCTTCAAGTTGTACTGTCTGAGTTATGGGAAATGTGGAATTTAACTGCATGTGTTGAGAAGATAAGATGGTGACTGGTGAATAGGGTTGTGTTGCAAAGACAATGTTTAAATGAGATCGGCCTTCTGTGTATGGACTTCATTGGCTGGTGAGGCAGGTTCAGGGAAGAGCAGTGGGGCGGAGGGGAGGGACAGGGGAAAGTTGGCAGATGACGGATAAGTGGAAAAAAAAACTTCCCTTGCAGTCACTGTGTGAGCCTTACTGTAATGTCTGAAATATATATGAGAGACTGCAGTACTTGTGTGAAGGCTACACATACATGTGAAAAAATGAATAACATATATCATATCCTTTATATTAAACATTTACCAATCTTTCGGTGTAAATAGTAACCCTGGGCGTAATATTACGCTGGGCTCATGGAGTGTGCGTAGTTTGCGCTACTATGCACTACGCAAATTGCACGTAGCACAGTGCAAAAACACGTAGCGGGCATTTTTTGCTTGCTCGCGGTTCTCAAAGTCAAGTTGGCGATCACGACCAAGCGAAATCAACATCCCGGCGAGACTTTTTCCTCATTCGCGATCAGCAACATCAAGTTGCCGATGGCAAGCGTGGAAAATAAACCTTCCGGCGAGATTCTCAACGCGGGGAGGACAGGTTTCTCATTTTGAGTGGTCATGTATGCTTCCGACCGCTCGCGATGCGAATCTACCAGTCCGCATTGAGAAAGCTGCTGCTCTAGTACAAATCTACTCGAGCAACAGAAAACGATCGCTTGCACTGTGCAAGAGGCTGTTTCCAATGATTGCACAGTGTGGACAAGCATCCGGCACTGTGCAATCAGTGCAAACAGCATTTCCCTACCACACTACGCAGTTCGCGTAGCTACTCGTAGCGTGTGTAGTGCGAAGTGCACTTCACATAGCTACGCGTAGCGATACAACGCAAACTACGCCTAGGGTTAGTAAATAGCTTTTAATTTTACTTCTCTAGCCTCGGCTAATTATTCCATGTTAATTTGTCTAGTTCCAATAGTACACAGTGTATTCCCTGGTGATAGCTCTAACACTCATCACTCATTCCATTGCACTGTATTAGGAATTTCTAAACTGGAAGGTCAATGATTGGATTATAATTGAAAATCCATTATATTATCCTTTTATCCATGGCCTGTCCATTCGGGCAAAGGGGCCACAGCCTATCTCCTTTTTCCAAGTAGAGTGTCTGTCAGGCTGAGAAAAGGTCTGCAGACACTCTGCTTGTTCAGGTCAGGCAGCCATGAGGTAGACATATGCTAAATAAGCAGGCTTCTGGCTGCCTGAGCTGAACTTTGCCATGCAGAGGATTTCACAGCTCTGTAGACGGCCTCCTCAGCCTGGCAAAAATGCCTGTGGCCCTCCCCCTCATGATGAGAGGGAGCATCACTGATTGCTTTGGACCTGTATGCTTTAGTTGTAGTACCTGAAGTGCACAGGACCAAGTGTAAATCAATAACACCTTGCCATAGAGTGTTGTGGGGCCAGCAGTTTCATTGACACATCCTTCTCTGTAACGAGTGAAGCACTTCTGCCTTACCTTATTGACTGACCTAAGATTAACCACTGAGTTAAGGCTTCAGTCCCAACCCTCCTGGGACCCCAGAGGCTTTTCTGTCTGGGAGCTACAGGATAGGTACGTTTTATGTTTTTGAATGTTTGGTGCTTGCATGCCTGTGTGTGTAAATGTATGCATTTGTTGTGAGTGAGTGTTGGGAATGGGTGTGTGTGTAGACGTTTGTGAATGCATGGGTGTGAGTGAGTGTATATGTGTGCGTGTGTGACTGCACACCAGCCCCCTTCTTCCAAAATGACCATCCGCCACTGCTCTTGAGTTTAATTTCCTCCTCAAATAGAATTAAAAAGTTCAATTATTACCTAGACATGCAGTCTTCAACCATTACAACCTGTCCCTCTGCCTGCCCATACCCTGATGATCTATGCATCGGTGCCTATTTGGTGCTTACCATATGTGGATAGGGTGACCAACCATCCGTAAATTTCACGGACTGCCCGTAAATTGGACCTCATGACCAGTGTCCGTGAGGATCCCTTTTTACGGACGCCTTTTGTCCGTAATTTTGAACCTTTCAGGGAACAGAGCTGTTCCCCTGCGAGAGGCCTCACCCCCCTGATGGGGCGCCTCTGCACTCCTCCTCAGAGCACTAGAGCAGCCCCACCCCGCCCATTGTCATTCTGTCTGCGGCTAATTGCCACTTGCAGAATGACAATGGGTCAGTGTGGGCTATGAAAGCATGTGGTGGCCTCCTCCAGCCTGGGTCCAGGGTAGGGCATTCTGCCACATGGAAGTGCAAAAACGTCCATGCTGCTGCTACCTGAGAATCCAGTTAATAAAACGTCCATGCTGCTGCTACCTGAGAATCCAGTAAATAAAACAAAGGCGTGAAAGAAGTTAAAAAGAAAGGGGTACAGTTCTCTCAGAGTCTCATCATTTTAGAACTGACACATTTTCAATATATTATATTCAAGGAAGCCTTGGTTGATGCTTTTTTATTTTATGCAGCTTGTCAAAGCCAATAGTTCTGGCTTGTTCTAGGTGTAACGTTACTTGTTCTAGGTGTAATGTTGTTGTATTATATACCTTGGTGCGATGACAGAAGCAACAAAAATACCCGTCTGGCGGCACATTATACTAAGCATAGATTTTTAGCTTAGGTGTTTTAAGCAAAGCCCTTAATTACATCGAACATCCCCTTTGGAGAGACTCCCCAGTTTTTCATCTCACTTAAAGCTCTGGAAACACCATGTCACAGTCGTCTCACTTCCGGGCACTATGCATTCTGCATGACTCATGCCTTTCACTTTTTCAATTGCCTATGTGTAGGGGCATAGTGAACCCTAACCCACCTCACCGCTTGCTTTAGTAACTACAGCGAGGGTAGAGTTCTTGATGGATCGCTTCTGTCTGCAACTCTGCAGACAAAGGCTCAGCTCATAATTAATGTGAAAAGGTGAGTAAGTAAGTAAGGGATGGGTGGATGGATGGCTGAATGGATGAGTGAAATGATGGATGGATGAGTGAAAGGGTGGATGATGGGTGAGTGAATGCGTGGATGGATGAGTGAAATGATGGATGAATTGATGAATTGATAAGTGAAAAGGTGAATGGATGGACGGATGAGTGAAAGGGTGGATGTAAGGCTGGATGAGTGAGTGAAAGGGTAGGTAGATCGACAAAAGGTTGGATAGATGAGTGAATGAGTGAAAGGGTGGATGGATGAGAGAAAGGATGGATGGATGAGTGACAGGATGGATTAGTGATAGGTTCAATGGATGGATTCATGAGTGGATGAGTAGATGGATGGGTGGATGGAATGATGGACGGCTAAGTGAAAGGAGGATGAAGAGAGAAAGGGAGGATGGGTGGATGGCTGACTGAATGGGTGAATGGGTGGAAGGATGAGTGACAGGGTGGATGAAATAGTAAGTGAAAGGATGTGTGGAAACGTAAATGGCTGTATGGATGAGTGAATGGATGGATGGGTGGAAGAGTGGATGGATGAATGTACGGATGGATAGGGTGAAAGGGTGGATGGATGGATAATGGGTGGATGAGTAAAAGGGTGGCTGGAGGGATGGATGAGTGAAATGATGTTTGGAAGGATATGTGATGGATAGGGTTGTAAATGGTTGAATATGGACATGGATGGGCTCACAGATGGAAGGACAGAATGAATGGTGAAAGAAAGTATGATTACACATTGTAAGCCCCATTATCTTAAGCAACATTTCCTATACATTAATTTTCACGTTTATATGAGTCGTCTCTATATAATATGTGTGTGATGTAACACACTCCGACACCCTGCCATGCATACGTTGAATGAGTAGCACTATAAAAGAAATTAAATACACATGAGAGAGGGTCAATGTGAAGATGAGGGGCACCATTGAAGTGTGGTAGCATGGCCCAAATGGCTGGACTGGGCATCGGGCATCTTCCTGCGAGCTGGAAAGGTGGGGTGGGGCAGTTTTGTTACCACAAAAAGACCTGCACTTTTGCTTATAGCTGCGTGCATACTGAAAAACCATGAAGTGCACAATTGTCTCAACTTAATAGAAACTTATTTTCACTTGTAATTATGTGGTTGTCTATTCACTTACTTATATACTATGGCACAACCTCCTCTGATGTGTCTGTAAAACTTACCTTTTGTCCTGAATTTTGACCTCCTGTCCTGAATTTTTGTCCAGAATGTTGACCCTTTGTCCTGAATTTTTACACTCACTGTCCTGAATTTGCACCCATACCAGTTGGTCACCCTATATGTGGATTGCATGGCACTGCATCTGCGTCTTCATGCGTGCAGTGTGTGTGTATTTTGTATGTCTGTCTGTGTGATTTTCTGCCTGCATAGTTAGCTGTATGTGGTTGTCTTTATGACTATTGACATGTGTATGTGTATGACTATATGTCTGGATTCAATGGTCGGTCTATGTCTAATGGCCGCTATGTTGGTTCATGTCAATGTGTGGGTTTGTGTGTCCATGAATATTTTTGTATTTGTTGCCTATCAGCACATGTGATCGATGCCACTGTGCACATGTATGCCTACCCTGTACAACCGCTAAGCAAATTGGCTATGTCTCTGACCCGTGGGTTTTAGGTTACGTTCTCCTTAGAGTCACAGCTCGGGTAACAGGGTCGCTCCTTTATTTCTTCTTTCAGCACGGCTGTTATCTGGAAAGTTGAAAAACACAAAGGGAATGAACTCATCTTTCCAAATGACTGCTATAAATTTCACAACAAACAAGAGGGCAGTTCCTGCAGTATTATAAGAGGAGAGCCAGACATTCTAGCAGAGCAGCAGCCACACAATAAAAAGATGAATTTGAAAATAATTGAGCTGTAGGGACCAACCTACCTACTTTCATCATTTCCAGATGGAACAGCTGCATTGCATTTGCACGGTACCAACTGCAGATTGCACTAAAAGTCGAAGAAGGAACCTAAGGGCAGTAATATGAAACAAATTGCAGCTTAATCCATCGAGAAAGCTGCTTCGGGGGCAATTCTAACTCGAGTTCATATAAAGGTACTGTTCAAAATGGTCTTCCAAATGTTACATCTTCAACTATATACCCATCAGATGTTAATTTATATTTACAACAAGTAAGGGTGATGTACTTTTGGCATAGGAAACTCGTCTGACTTTAATTTGTTTTTGATATCGTGAATATAGTAGCACAACTTGAGGATCACAGAGAAGTTTTATGTAGATCAGTTGCTTCTGTTACATACAGTACTTTGTTTTGTTTCCGGAAGTGGGTCAGATCACTAAACACTGAAGGGAATCTAAGCGAACAATGAGTGAGTGCAAAAATAACAATTAATGAACAGAATGCAGAACAATGTCTTACATTCACCCCAGTACAGAAATTTGGGCCTAAATCCATCGTGTTTTGATTCACCATGCCATTCCAATTTGGACCCAGCCATATGCAAGTCCGTGTTGACCCTGCGCCCAATGGGAACAATCCAACCTGAACTGCCAGGCCAGGGCCTTCCTGGACCGGAAACAAGCAGCCTAGGACTGGTTTTGGGCTTTCAGCTCTCATCAGCCAGGATAGCTTGACTCCAGTGGCATGGAGAGCACGGGACCCACTCTGGGCATACCCCTCCCACTCAGGGTGACAAATGCAAAAAGAACAATTGATGAACAGAATGCAGAACAACGTCATACATTCACCCCAGTACAGAGATCTGGGCCTAAATCCATCGGTTTTTAGCTCACCATGCCATTCCCGCTTGGACCAACCCATATGCAAATCAGTCTTGACAATGCACCCAAAGGGAACAGTCCAGCCTGAACTGCCAGGCCAAGTCCTCCCTGGACTGGAAACAAGCATTCTATGACCAGTTTTGGGCTTTCAGCCCTCAACAGCCAGGATACTTTGACTCCAGTGGGATGGAGAGCACAGGACCCAAGTCTGGGTATACCTATCCCACTCGGGGTGACAAATGCAAAAAAGAACAATTGATGGACAGAATGCAGAACAATGTCATACATTCACCCCAGTACAGAGATCTTGTCCTAAATCCATCGTTTTTTAGCTCACCATTCCATTCCTGGATGGACCCAGCCATATGCATATCAGTCTAGCCCCTGCGCGCAATGGAAACAGTCCAGCCCGAACTGCCAGGCCAGGTCCTTCCTGGACTGGAAACAAGCATCCTACGACTGGTTTTGGGCTTTCAGCCCTCATCAGCCAGGATAGCTTGACTCCAGTGGCATGGAGAGCATGGGACCCACATCTGGGCATACCCATCCCACTTGGGGTGACAAATGCAAAAAGAATAATTTATGGACAGAATGCAGAAAAATGTTATACATTCACCCCAGTACAGAGATCTGATCCTAAATCCATCATTTTTTGCTCACCATGCCATTCCAGTTTGGGCCCAGCCATACATATGCAAATCAGTCTTGAACCTGCGCCCAATGGGAACAGTCCAGCCCGAACTTGAAGCCAGGTCCTCCCTGGACTGGAACCGATTTCGGGCTTTCTGCCCTCATCAGCCAGGATAACTTGACTCCAGTGGCATGGAGAGCACAAAAGTTGTTTGCGTAGCTCAAAGACATACAATTATATTGTCCAATCATTACCCAAAAGGAAGATTAAACAAACCCCTTCTGCCAGGGTTGGACTAGGCCTAAAAGCAGGGTCGGACTAGGATATGAAATTGGTCTGTGCATCAAAATAGAAGTGGTCACCTATTAGTGAACTAGAAATCTAAAAAAAAGTGACCTATGTTTTCAAATTGGGGCCGTTTTGCAATTTGTAGAATACATGCAATGTTTGTTTTAATATCAGGAAAATCAGCAGCAAAACCGTCCCAGTAGTCCATAAAACAGGCGCAAAAAAAACCCAAAACACGGCACACACACTTATCTATCAGGCCAACCATTCTGGTACTAGGTTAGTCCACCTCTGCCAATATAGTGCAATCTGGCAGTGCACAAAGGTCTGGCCTGACCGATCAGTCTGCCTGCTGTTTTTTTTATGTTTGTGGCCGGTTTTGTGGTCTGTTGTTTTTTTTCAATTGCTACCTTAAAAAGAAATTAGGGATATTCAGCTTTATTTGCAAATCGTCTAAACGTCATTGCTTTTCATCTGTTAACATTAATGACATGAAAATTCTTTGCAGGGTATTTTTCTGACTAAAAATACTTATTTGAAGCTCATGTACCTTTGTATACCAGACCTATGTTTTGGCAATCGCCGAGGGAAAACAAGTGACCTTTTTCGTGTTTCTAGGGGAATCATGTCAAATATATACTGAGAGGAGGAAGGGACAAGTATGTAGCTTTCACTTAATATAAATTACTTTCGACAAAACAAAAGGTATTAGAGTAGATTTTGATTACAAGAGAGATGCGCACCCTGAATACCAAAATCCCACTATCGATGACAGAATATCGAGGACATAAAATCCAAACTGAAATATGAACAGGTAAGTAAGCATAGACTTTCTATACCTACCACGCCTTATAAGTACCATTGCCATATATATACATATGTATTTAAGGTATGTAGATGTGGAGTTAGGAATACTAAATCTTTACATTCCTACAGATCTTTCAATATTTTGTCCCTCAATATTCTGTCCATGATGTTCTTGAAGATCAATATTCTTGATGTTGATATTCAGTAGTACAACCCCAAAGAGACTTTTGGGAATGTCAAGGACCTACATCATATGCCAGAGGGTCTCTCAAGCCTCCAGACAGAGACTTTAGTATACATTACAGTTGGACTGATGAATATAGATCTCATAAGTTGCAGAGTATGTGGTTCAGACTTGCTTTTGAATAAGGTGGGTCGTGGAAGTGGAATCTTTAGTAAATAAATGATGTGGATTGGTTAGTTCAAATTTGTCCATAATGGGACCTAGCATTGGCTCATTGAACATGGCATTCTACTTATTATCTCTTACTGGCGAAGGAAATATTTCATAAACAAGATGGTTTACGAGCCTTAGCAAAATCGCAAAATGTTTGGTTGAGTTTTGATACACGGATCATGAGAATTTCAGTGTTGGGTGCTTTTACCCAAAGCATACGATCTTGCTTTTTAACTACTTGAACCTCAATTGTTAAAAATCAGGGAATTTTGTTACAAGCATTTCCTAATCAAAGTGCAATGGGGGTACAACGCCTAAAAGCAATATTCACCTTTGCCTTGCACGTACATACATAACTGAGTTCTATCCTATGATACACCAGGAGGTAATGGAGTGCTTTGAAGAAGGTTTCATGTGCGATTTGTGTTACAAACAGATGATCACCTGCTCTTGGCCTCCACTTCTTAATTTTTACTCTACAATTTGTGAATTGATCTATAACATAACTACACACAACCTTTAGGGTATGGGACATAAATTCGGTACAGTTGACCACTGTGCTAATTGGAAAAGAATAGTTGAGGACAAGCACCCAATAAACTCACAATTTGAGTCAGACCTCCTTCAAATGATCCTGACCAAATAAACTGTATTCCCTTCTCATTATGCCAACCCAAGACAAGGTCTTCTAGTTTAAGTAAGGGGCATTGCCTTTTACCCAGTTCAATAAGTGACACATGGGGTAGTGATACAAACCATCAAGGTATATGTTCAGTTAGGTTTAAGCAGTGTACACGTTCCTAGTCAGATGACCTGTCTGGTCTGTTTTATGAATGGCTGGAATCATTCTAGTGCAGTGCACTCTATACCTGCCCTCTCTTGCAGAGTCTGAAGCATCATGTTAAAGTGTAACATCTCACCTGCTATGGGGAGGTCGGAAATTCAGAGCAGCAATTACAACTTCATATTTGGGAGGCGAGAAATGGACTCTAATTGTTTTGGTTATTATGGTCATGGACAATGCTCTAAGATCTCTGAACATGTGTATGTGTCTCTTTCTAGAAGTTTTAATGGCAAATGTTTGATTAAGGACGGGTTAGAATATGGCTATTAACTTGAAATACAACAGGTTTCTTTATGAGCAGATTAGTTTGAGTTTCATGGCTTCAGGAACTGTGCTCTGGAGAAGGCATGTGTTCAAAATATCTATGACATGATGAGTGGGAATTGCAAATATTTATTTGAATTCATGTTCTAGATAATCTTCTATCAGGAGATTGGAAATGTGATCATTTATCCAGCTTTAACAATCCTCTTAACTTACATGTACTCTAGGTAGGACTGATAGACCTGTAGTGTTAGGGTGTAGGTAGTTGTAGGGCTTTTCCATGGTTGTTTTCTCAATTCTCAAAATGTATTATATTGACAAAAGAAAACTAGATTGTCAATTGATTGCTAGATTACACACTGTGATGTTTCTAGATTGTTCCCTTGTATTAGTTCATGTATGACCTTAAATATGTTGCTCAAATATGTTACTCAAATGACTGATTGCTTTATTAACCCATGCTAATGGTATTTTTTGGTCCCCTGTTTTGTAGTGTGTTCTTATTATATACATTTAAAACATTCATGAGACATTGGGTCTAAAGTCTTTGCATATAAAAAGCAAAAAAAAAACTGATGAAAACTGCTTGGCTGAGTTTTTCCTCCCACATTGGCAAGTTGGCGAGTGCAGGCGAGATTTGGCATCCTCTAGCAACTTTCGGTCACTAGGTGGGGACCCAGTGAGATTTCTGAAATGTAGGTGGTCATGACTGTTCTAAATAAGAAAGCTGCTGCTCGAGTAGAAAACCAGCTTGAGTGGCAGCAAAATCAACTAAAGAAGCTGCATGACCTCACATGGCAGCCTTGAAGATGACACTGGGCTCCGCATCACAGCCTCACAGCTCTTCAGGACCAATGCATCCCCAGCTGTCTGCCACATCCCCTAGGCCAAGACATCCCATCGCAAGCCTCTCCTATGGGATCCTGCGTGACGACACAGCAGGACCTCGCACCGCAGCCTCATTGCATCTCAGAACCGACGCATTGCCTTGGATACACACAACACCACACAACCAGGATTTAAGATACTTTGTTAAGCGGCCCTAATTGGGGCCCGTTATCCGGCTCCATGGCAGTCTGCCAGAACGTTTGACTTTGTTGCAGTCTGGTGTGACCAGATTTCCATTGTTGCCGCTTTGTGCTTTTTGGCCCTATTGTAACTTAAAACTTTACATTCTATATCTCCAATTTCGCTGATTGGATTTTTGTCTTGTTTTATTTATTAAATTAAGCTCTATGTTGCTAACCTGGTGGATGATCTTTTTGTGTGGTGCTATCAATGTTTTACACTTTAAAGGGTAGCACAAATACTTTACAGAGTGCCTTCAAGTTAAGTCTGACTGCTGTGTGGCAAACTACCAGAAGGTGAGCACAGGTACATTTGAGGTTTATTTGTGCCTTAGTCTGACTAGGACTGTGGTTGCTGATGACCAGGGCTCACACCCTAGTCAACTAGTAACCCAATGTCTAACAACAGCCAACACTGCAAGTCTATATGGATCCTCCCTGCCAGATCACTTCTCCTCCAATTCTTGTTGGACTAACCAATTAGCTACTTCTTGAACTCTATAGCCTTTTAATCATTTTTCTCTGTAGTTTTCTGGAATTCTAATTAGAGTTTCAGGGCTTCAGTTAGAATTGATGTACCAAAGGTGGAGATGCATGTGATCAGGGACAAGGGCAATGTTGGAAATTGGGCTACTGGTTCAGGGGGGGGAAACCCTACTCAAGCAGCAACCACAATCCCTGTCAGGGTGAAAGGTAAGCAAACCCCAAATTAAACTGTACTTAACCCTCTGGTAACATGGCACAAAAGCAGTCAGGCTTAATTTAGAGGCAATGTGTAAAGTATGTATGCATCACTTCAAACAGTAATGAAATGAAAACACAAAACAAGAAAAATCCCACACCAATCTATAAAAATAGAGTAAAATTGGATAAATAGGTTGATACCAAAAGTACAAAGTCAATCAGTAGAACAGGATATATGCAATTTAAAAAACTTAAGTGAAAATAGTGCCTAAAAGCGCAAAGTTTCAACTGTGGTTATCTGGTTGCGACACACCGGGACATAGTCACAAGTTCAGGCCGACCACAATGGCACGCAATTTGGATACAGGGACCAAGTGAGGCAAGCCAAACAAAATTACCCTAAACCCTGGTTTTTGAAGTGTTGTGTGAGCCTGAGTTGAGGCTGCGTCATGCAGCTGAGGTTCCGATGAGCAACGGGGCTGTGCTGTGGAGTCATGCGTTGTCTTCAAAAATGTCATTGAGGAGGGTCTTGTGATGAGAAGTCCCGTGTGGAAGATGCATTGCGCACCAGCATTTCCGAAGAACTGCGGGGGTGCAATGCAGATCCCTGCATCATCGTTGAGGATGCCATCAACGAGGGGCTTGTGATGAAAAGGCCTGCGTTGGGGATGCATTGCACAGCAGCAGTTCTGAGGAGACTGCTAGCCTGGGATGTGAGATCTGCATCAGGGATGCGTCACACTGAGGTGGTTCCAGCGCTTCCTGGTTAACCAATCAATCTCACTTCCTTGCCCTATCTCAATTGGAGTCCCTCAAGGATCAACACTATCCCCAGATCTGTTCAACCTATACGTCGAACCACTCACAGAAATTCTCCAAAAATCTCAAATATCCTATCACATGTATGCTGACGACACGCAAATTTACTTAAAGATCGGATCCATAAAAGAATTGGAATTAATGAATGAGACACTAAAATTGGCACTTCAATGGTTAACCGCAAACCACCTGAAGCTGAATGCACATAAAACAGAGTTCCTACTAATCTCTCCACCAAGGAGCAATACAGAAATAAAGGAATGGATGAAAGTCGTGACTGCGCTAAACTGCACCCCAACCCTTGTCAACTCAGCCAAATCTCTAGGAATCACCTTAGATGAGAATCTAGACATGAAAGCCCACATTAACTCAATGGCGAAAAGTGCCCGCTTTCACTTGAACTACCTAAGAAAATTGAAACCATTCATCACAGAGTCAGACCTCAAATTGGCAATCCAATCCTTAGTTATCTCGAGGATTGAATATGGTTGCACCACCTTGGCTGGATTACCAAAAATGTCCACAGCACCATTGAAAGCCTGCCTTAACGCTGCAGCAAGACTCATCACCGGAACTAGGAAATATGACCATATATCCCCGCACCTGAAAGCATTAAACTGGCTACCATATGAAGCAAGAATCCAAATGAAGATAGCATGTATCACACATAAAGCATTACACGACAACACCCCGAGATATCTAGCAAAGAAAATTCAGTTGTCCGGTGGCAACCGACCAACTAGGAGTGCTGAGGAGCTGCTACTACGGCCAGCCTTCTTCGAAAGAAAAAAACCTATGACAGAGCGTTCTCAGGAGCGGCCCCCAGAATATGGAACTCACTCCCTCCAAACATCAGGAAGATCCAGAATCTGGTAACATTCAAACGGGAAGTGAAGAGCCTGCTGATGAATAGATACATTACTTAGTGAAGAACACTGATCATGGATATGCTATACTACTGCCTTAGTACAGATCATGTACGCCATTAAAATGGGAGGCATAGGCAATACTATAATGGAATACGTATCCTATGATATGAGAACAACCTAAAGGCCAATAGTAATGGAGATTTTGATTGAACAGGAGAACAGCATCTTTCATGAACCTATACCGTGCTACCTCATATCTGTTATATATACATGTTTTGTTATTATTTAATCATAGCATATTTACTTACGCTAACGTTCACATGTGTTACGAATTTATATGTCATCTACCTCACTGCGGTTGCTTGTTAACTGCTTATACATATGTTAACCTTTTTTCCGTTTCCTATTTCATGTTAAGCGCTCTGATACCCACGGGTCTTGTTCGCGCTATACAAAACTTTATAATAAATAAATAAATAATAAATAAATAAATAATGAGCCTGTGAAGACATGTATCGCGCTGCTTTCTTTCTGCATTACAGGACAACAGCTGCTCTTGGAGTCACTTTAGTGGTCCTGGATTCAAGATGCAGGTCCAAGCTTTCACTCAGTCAGCAGAACGGCAGGGAAACAGAGTAGCAGTCCATCTTGCAAAGCAGCACAGCAGTCCTTCTGAGTCCTTCACTGTTCCAGGTGTACTAAAACTGGGTTTGTGAGCCAATTATTTATACATGACGCCCCCTTTCAAGTGGGAGAAGGTTCTGGAGGTTTCTACCCCATAGAGGTGTCAGAAATATCCTGCCTCCATGCCCTGTTCCCAGCTTGTCCAGGGTCACAAAAAAATAGTGTCAAATCCGTTGTGAGTGCGCTCAGGCAGAGCCTATG
Source organism: Lissotriton helveticus (assembly GCF_964261635.1). NCBI lineage: Eukaryota > Metazoa > Chordata > Amphibia > Caudata > Salamandridae > Lissotriton > Lissotriton helveticus. Next base: position 2,011,820,825 of record NC_136057.1, on the reverse strand, counting down.
TGATATGCAAGTGTGCCAGATGGTGCCAGATCCTCCACTCATCCAGTCAAAGATTGTCTGCTCTGCCAACAACTATTGCCCTTTTTTTCATTGTCTGGGAGCAAAACACAAAGACCAACTGCTAGTCATGTGACCCAATATGCAAGCTTCAGGAACAGAATGGTTAGGAAAAGAAAATGTCAACTTTCTAAAACTGGCAATTCCAGAATTGTGACTTAAAATACATTTTTAGCAATAAAGATGGTTTTAATACATACAAACATGCAAACGTGTATACACATATGCCACTCCTTTTTGTGCAAGTAGATATAAATATATAAACATTGAAACATGTGTACACATAAACCACTTCTCACATTTGTGATTTCAGGAGTAATTGCTAACCTTTTTCACTCTATTCCTTGAGCTGCAACCTTATATTCCAATGTTTTTGAAGAAAGGCAAAGATTCAGTCCAATACATTTTCAAACCTATTTCACAGTTGATTGGCTGCTTAAATTTCTTCATCTTTCTCAGCAGAACAACATGGATTTGTCTGTAGCTGCTTGGTCTATGATTGAACATATTGATTTAGTAAGTAACTTTGAGACATTGCAAACACAAATAATTTACCCTTAGCTATGATTCTACTTGTTCCCACAGGGGCTTTTGATAGAGTTAGTAGGCACAATTTGTAGGCTCTAATATTGAAATTCACACTTTCCCATGAGAACATCAGAAATATGTAAACTCTATAAGCTACAAGTGCAGAAGCTTGGGTTAATAGAACCCTGTTGAGAACCTTCTCTGTGTAGAGCAGATGAGAGTAGGTGTGTGCAAAGTATTCACTTGCAAAGTTGACAAAGTCAGAAACTTCACACTTGATGGCATCAGTTGAAGAGTACTGGCTTTGATTGAAGAAATGTGTCACACCTCAGATCAACAGCTATAGCAATTTACTGCTGTAGAATTGTGTGTGTATGGGACATCCTCCAGCAGGAACTCATATTGCTTGTGACTTTGATATCTCAAAACATTATTGGGACAGATGGTGCTAAGTACAGCGGTAGGGAAAAGGGCATCTTTCAGAAGATGGCATCATTCAGAAGATGGTGCAGATTGGGAAGTGAAACTCACATGAAGAACAGTGTGGGGCTTGATGAGGGACATGGTTAGGGGACGTGTTACTCACGGGAAGTGTATTAATTGTGGGAAGAGACTGCAGTGTTAGGGATGAGGGATCAGAGTGGAAGATAGCTGAGAGGACTACAGACCAGAATGCACTGGTATGCTCACTTAGTTGTGTTTTGCCCTAAACCCCCAGTTGAAGGCTATTGGTGAGTGCCATACCTGTTTATCTGAGTGCTGCCAAATGGAAGCCTCTGATTTAATATATCTTCACCATATATCAGTCCAACTTTTTATTTTGAACAGCACACTTAAACTTTACTTCACAAATGTGCTATTAGAAACACATTAGATGCTGAGGGAATTTATATAGCCTAGTCTTTTAAATCTTCCATTAAAAACTTCGAAATTATTTCTTTTAAAGGGATCATTGTGAGGAATCCTCCTTGCGCATGTTCTGTGTTACCCTCCTAAATTGACAGCATGTGCATTTAAAGTGCAGTCTTTCTTTGGCAGTCAAACATTTTTTACATGTAACCAACCTTTCCAAACCCTATGTAATTGCTTGCCAACCCCTTCTTGTTTTATCTAAGGATTTGAACTAACTATGCTTTTGAATATACCACACACAAAAACGTGGCTATATATTTCAGTCTATGGAAAAATAATAACAATCTCCGTATATGAATGTGCATCCCCATCTGGAAACTCATGGATGAAAATATCTATGATTTCTTCAGTCTTAAAATATTGATACATGTGTAACATTTTTGACACACTGCATCCTTTTCTCTACATCTTGTGTTCTCAGAACGTGCTTCCCTTACCCTGTAATTCATTCCCTTCTTTAGAATCACCTCTAACCTACTGTCAGTAACCGATTGTATAGTCTATGGAATCATTTAAGGCCTGTGCAACCCACAAGCTCCATCATCACTTTGTGAACAAGGAGTGATTCAGAATGAGCTGTATCCTGTAAGATGTAAAGATCAAGGTTCATTATATTGTCATTGGCCAAGCATTTATACTGCGATGTAACATCTGTTGAGTCAGAGGGAGATGAGTTGAGGTTTGCGTCAAGTTTTCCATTCTTTTGGCCTGATTTAGAGTTTGACGGATGGGCTAGTTAATCACAAGCATCGAGGATATCCCACCCTCCTTGTTACAAGTACAATATATGCCATGACAGTTATAAAAATACTGTCAGGTTATTTGTCATGACTGTGATGGCGTAACTAAATACCAAACTATAAATCAAACCTAGGTTTCTACTGCGTTTTTCTGAACAAAACGTCTATGGGTCTGCTCCTCAAATATTTCACCTTCTCACAAAAATGAGAGAAAGTACTTGTGTGCCTAGATAAGGGAGAAAAGCTGTAACCATATATGTATGAGTATCAGTGGGGGATGAAGGTATGCGTATCACAACACATCTTTCTATGGTAGCATAGAAATTCTTACATGCTACCACAGTGACTTTAACCCCTTCAGTGCCTTGGACGTAACACTTACATCCTTGGCTGTGGTGCTTCTGTGACAAGGACATAACCAGTACTTCCATGGCACACCAGTCAGATAACCCTCTGCTGTGAACAGAAGAGGGATTTCTTTTGAACTTTTTCAGCCTCTGGAGCTTCCCCAGCTGCCCGAGGCATTTTTTTTCCAGTGTATTGATAATCATGCGCATGGTGGGCCAATGTCATTACACTGAAAGTTAAAGTGAAATGAGCCGGTCGGTCCATTTCACTTTCACTGCCTACATGATTATGGGGCTATCCCAGCCCCCGAGCATGTAGGCAGAAAGGAGAGGTATTATGGGAAAGGGGAGTTTCTCCTCTTTCCAATGGTACCATTCTCTAGTGGATCCTTGCCTGGGGATCGCCGCGGGAGTGCGATCCCCAAGCAGGGATCCACCACTAGACACCAGGGAGGGGGGAGCAGACCCGTGTGCAAGGAGCTTTACTATCCCCATTATTATATGGCCATATTCTGTCTTTCTGCCCCCCCAGGGGCAGATGGGTGCAATAGCCCCCGATCTGCCCCTACAATGTGCATGCCAATGCCCCCACCCCAAAATACAAGCAAATGTATTCCCCCAGGGGGCATATGGGGGTTAACATAGGCAAGGCCATGCCCTTAGGGTCAATAACAAAAAACAGAAGTCTTTCTGCACCCCAGGGGAAAGATTGGGGCACTATCTCCCAATTTGCCACCCCCGGGGGACATAAAGCTCACTAGGCACCAGGGCTTTATTTTTCTAAGTATGTAGGGGGTGGGGCTGTCCAAAATGGACATATCAAGGACCCCACCCCCGCAAACAAAAAAAGGGACAGTCTTTTTGAATGCCCTGGGGGTCACATAGGGGGGTTATTACCCCCGATCTGCCCCGGGGACCGAAAGCCCATTAGACACCAGGAATTTGTATTTTAATAAGAGAGGTGGGGGCTGGCCTTGGTACTAGGTCCAGTAGTGAGGCTTTCAGAATCCTCAAAGCAACAGTGGAAGGTCTTACTGTGATTGCTATAGCAATGTTCCTGGGCTGGGTGTGGGTGATCCAATGGACTGCAAGGAGGCATAGGTAACTGTCTATGTTTGTCCTCTACTTTTGTTTTCTCAAAACAGCACTATGCACTTTATTGTACTGTTATGATGTTCCCTTAGGAATTTAAAACCGAACGCGGTTTCTCTATGTAGGCCGCCTACCATGGGTGTGTTTTAGAGTCTTTTTTAACTTATTTATTGTTTTATGAAGAAGCGCCAGTTTTAATTAAGCTAATTATCAAGTTTCTTGTTTTAGAAACATGTTGTTTTGTTCTATTTGGCCTTCATGTTTATGCTGTTTTAACTTTTGTGATTTTTTACAAATCGAAATAAAGTTTATGAAATCGCAAGACCATGTGCCCACCGCCCCCCCAAAAATTAGCCACAGTCTTTCTGCCCCGGGGGGGGGGGGGGGGGGGGAGGGGGGGGGGGACAGAAAGTCCACCAGGAACTAGGGATTTTTTTAAATGTAAATTTAGGGGTGGGGGCTGCCCATAATGGGCAAGAACTTGACCCAACCCCACCACGAAATTGGCACATTCTTTCTGGGGCAGAAGGCCCACTATGAACCAGGGATTACATTTACATGCCCTTAGGGTCAATAACAAAAAACAGAAGTCTTTCTGCACCCCAGGGGAAAGATTGGGGCACTATCTCCCAATTTGCCACCCCCGGGGGACATAAAGCTCACTAGGCACCAGGGCTTTATTTTTCTAAGTATGTAGGGGGTGGGGCTGTCCAAAATGGACATATCAAGGACCCCACCCCCGCAAACAAAAAAAGGGACAGTCTTTTTGAATGCCCTGGGGGTCACATAGGGGGGTTATTACCCCCGATCTGCCCCGGGGACCGAAAGCCCATTAGACACCAGGAATTTGTATTTTAATAAGAGAGGTGGGGGCTGGCCTTGGTACTAGGTCCAGTAGTGAGGCTTTCAGAATCCTCAAAGCAACAGTGGAAGGTCTTACTGTGATTGCTATAGCAATGTTCCTGGGCTGGGTGTGGGTGATCCAATGGACTGCAAGGAGGCATAGGTAACTGTCTATGTTTGTCCTCTACTTTTGTTTTCTCAAAACAGCACTATGCACTTTATTGTACTGTTATGATGTTCCCTTAGGAATTTAAAACCGAACGCGGTTTCTCTATGTAGGCCGCCTACCATGGGTGTGTTTTAGAGTCTTTTTTAACTTATTTATTGTTTTATGAAGAAGCGCCAGTTTTAATTAAGCTAATTATCAAGTTTCTTGTTTTAGAAACATGTTGTTTTGTTCTATTTGGCCTTCATGTTTATGCTGTTTTAACTTTTGTGATTTTTTACAAATCGAAATAAAGTTTATGAAATCGCAAGACCATGTGCCCACCGCCCCCCCAAAAATTAGCCACAGTCTTTCTGCCCCGGGGGGGGGGGGACAGAAAGTCCACCAGGAACTAGGGATTTTTTTAAATGTAAATTTAGGGGTGGGGGCTGCCCATAATGGGCAAGAACTTGACCCAACCCCACCACGAAATTGGCACATTCTTTCTGGGGCAGAAGGCCCACTATGAACCAGGGATTACATTTACATGATTATGTATGGGTGATGGCTGCCTAGAATGAGGCTAGAGTAGGGGTGGGGGCATTGGTATGCCATTCTGGGCAGCCCCACCCCTACTCTGGCTAGGTAAAATACTCACTCAAAAGCAAATGGACAGTCTTTATGAGCCGGATCTGCCCCCAACCTGGAAGGGCAGGAATCCCACTAGGAATCCAGAAACAATGTTTTTTAGTAGTTCAGGGGTGGAAGCTGCCCAGAATGGGGATGCCAATGCCCCTACACCCTCCCAAAAAATAGTCACAGTCTTTCTGCCCCCTCATTGGGGCAGAAGGGGGCAAAAGCCCCTGATCTGCATTGGGGGGCAGAATGTCCTCTAGGCACCATAGATATGTTTAAGGGCATGTCAGGGAGTGGTCCTTTAGGCATGGGTTGCTCCTCTTTTTTGTGCACACATTTTGGCTACTTATGCCCATCTTGGGGCAAATCAGCAATTTATTTAGGCTCATCTGCCCTCAAGGGAGGCAGAAAACCACTAGACACTAGCAAAAGTTTTGTGTGTGTGTGAAATGGAGTTTGGCTGATGGTCTGTGTGTGCTGGCATTTGTCTGGCTATATGTGAACCTGCATTTTGCTGGCAGTGTGTATGTGGACTAGTTCTTGTTTAGCGGCCTGCATGGATGGCATATGTCTCGCTGTGTATTTTGACTGTCGTTTGGCTGACGGTGTACATGAACTGTTGCTTGGCTGGCGATGTGCTTGGATGGCGCATGGCTGGTGTTGTGCATGGAGAGGTCTTGGCTGGTGGTGTGCATGGATGGTGCTTGGCCGGAGGTGTGGCTTGCATGGATCCTCCAGCATTGTATTACCAAGAATCCCCAGCAAACCTCAAATGTAGCTCAAACTGAAATTTTCCTCACATTTCTGTCTGGTATCACAAAGCCTGCACAGATCTCCTACCACCTAGTGTTCCCCTTGGTCTCCCAAGTAAAATGATACCTCACTTGTTTGGGTGGACCAAGGGCCTGTGACTGGGAAAGGCGAGAAACGTAGATATTTGAGGAAAATGTTAGTTTTACAATGTTTGAGGTTTGGAAGGGATTATGGGTAACAGAAACCAGTGAGAGCCACACAAGTCACCCTATACTGGGCTCTCCTGTGTGTCTAGCTTTTATACATGTAGAGGTTTAATAGGTTTTTCTCATTTCTGGCTGAGCTAGGACCCAAAATCCACAGCCAGGCACATTGCAAAAATAGGGTCAGTTTTCTGTGGAAAAATGTGATGTGTTCACATTGCGTTTTGGGCCATTTCCTGTCACGGACACTAAGCCTACCCACACAAGTGAGGTACCATTTTTAGGTCTCGCTAGCGAACGCAGCGCATGCACTGCATCCCCTAGCGAGACTCTATTGTTGCCGCTTTGGTGCTGGAAGGAAGACAGGAGGTGGCACGCGCGGACAGGAGATATCCACGCGTACGGACAGGAGATGTGCACTCCGTAGGCATGCATATCTCTTGTCCCAGGAGGCTGGCAGCGCGTGCATCGTGCACTTTCAGTTTCCCTCCCCCCGTCGGCTCCACGGAACCAGCTTGTTTTCTTTTTCTTGTTTAATCCTATTAAAGGCTTGTTTGTAGACATCTAAGTGCTAGTAGCGCAGGGTGTAGGGGGGACGATGCATATATATCTCAGCAGCAAGGAAGTGCATCATAGGAGCCCCGAACCAGAGCCATGAATGATAAAGATGACAATAGAGGTTTATTAACTGAAATACCCCCCAGGTTTGCAGGGACTGGGTTTCCCAGACCCCTCAGAACGTGTTTCAATCATGCCATCACTATGTGAAACAAACACGCGTTCGGGCTATTTAACCATGTATGGATCTTTTATTCATTCTTTTCTTTTCCCTTTATTGGAGAATATTATTCCCCTCTTAAGTACAATGTCACCGGTGACGCAGCCCAGTCCTAATCGCACCTGTGATGTCACTGGGTACCAAGTAGTGCCTGTATTTCTCTATCCTTTGGCCCAGGCAGATGCTAGTACAGACCCCCCACTCGCTGCTGCTTCAATGACCCTCCTCCCTCTCCCATTGTAAACAGATCTCACTGAGTACAGACACCCCGGGCCCACACGCTTCTGTGGCAGTGACTACCACTCCCCCTTCCCCTCCCTCCAGTCAGACACAGCTCAGTACGACCCTCCCCAGGTCACTCACCTGCACGGGCCGGCTGCAGCCAGAGCCCCCCAGCAGGAACAGCAGGAAGAGGGGGACAGTCATTGCGAGGGGAAGGGGCTGCGCTCGCGGCAGGGGGAGTCCTTCAAGTATCAAACTGAAATAAACTTTGAAGCTTTAAACTCAGCCCTGCAGGACTCAAGCTTATACACATGTGACATCATACCACTGGGGGCGCCGAAGAACGAATCAGAGCACAGAGACCCCCTCTCTCATCCAGCTGCTGGCTGGGCGAGAAAAAGTTGAACTACAGCTGGATGTGGGGAGCAGGGAGTGGGAGCACGAGCTCGACCCAGGTACAGGAGCGCTTTACATGAGCACAATTACCTTACACAAGGACCCATTCATTTTTAGGTACGGGGTGGTGAAGTTATTTCATTTGCTAAGACTCACAGGATCCGACGCCGAGGCTCGAACCTTCTTCTCCAGGTCCAAAGTCAGCTGCTGTAGCCCTAAAATTCTGGTCACCTTAGACTCTAGGTTGACCAGAATTCTAAATCCAAAAACAGGCACATTTCTCAAAAACAATCATTTGCAATGCAATAGGTCTCGCTTTTTAAATGACAATGCCTTTTATTTATGTGTTTTGAAAACTTGCAAGTGATGCGTAAACATGCCGTCTATACTTACAGCCATTGCCTACGAGAAGCGAAGCCGGCAATAACTTCGCCTCTTTTACTGCCAGCCTTGCTCCTCCTAAGCAAGGACTATCTGTACAAATTGCGTTTTTACGCACCGCTTGCAGGTTTTCAAAACACATAAATAAAAGGCATACTGGCAAATGCATCAACCAAAATTGCCCTTGGTAAAATAGCGAATCGGTAAAACAGGCCGTTACCGAACTCAAAACCTGATTTCCCAATGCATCAACCCCAATTCCGAATAAAATAAAGAATAGCAAATAAACCCATGCGCTAAATTACAGAATCGCAAAATAGCAATTTGTTAATACCGAGAAATGCATTTGCTCCGGGAAATAGCGAATCACAATTAAAAATCGCAAAGGAATGCATCAAAATTTGCTAATACCGAAAATCCCCAAAACGCTATTTAGCATGAGCAGAATAAGGGGAATCTCAACCAGGAGGTAAAGTTGGTGAAAGAAAAAAAAAAATTCCCAACAGGTGGATACAATCAGAAACCTTCAAATATGCCACTGGAGACCCTGTATGTTATCCAAAATGGCTGCCCTCTATGTGCTTGCTAGGAGGATGAGAATCAATGCAGCTGCACAGCGCAGGAGAACGATCCAGGAAAGGGTATTGAATCAAATTGAATTGAAATTAAATTTGTAGAGCGCAACTAAACCCAAAGGCATCCAGGCACTAAAGGTGGTACAACTGTTTGGTTAGAGGAGAACTGGGGACGGGTTACTGGTAAGATTCTTGAAAGAGCCAGGTCTTGAGTGCTTTACGAAAAAGTGCATGAGAGGCAAGACCCTTAAGGTCCTCAGGAAGGGTGTTCCAAAGTCTGGGGGCGAGAGTTCGGAAAGCCCTTCCGCCCCATCTGACCCTGGATACTCGAGGGACAGCGAGCAGATTTTTATTGGAGGAGCAAAGTGCTCTACCAGGGACATAAGGGGACACAAGTGACCGAATGTCTTCGGGCCCAGTGCCATTCAGGGCACGGTGCGTAAGGCAGAGGGCCTTAAAGTTGATCCTAGCCTGCATGGGGAGCCAATGTAGCTTCTTTCTGATGGCCGAGCCCGAAGAGTGCTTCGGGGCATCCATGACAAACCAGGCCGCTGCATTTTGCACAATCTGGAGGCGTTGGACCAAGCCGTTGTTAATGCCTAGATAAAGTGCACTGCAGTAGTCCAGCCTGGAGGCTATAAGAGCCACCGCGACCTGTTTGCTAGCTTCTAGGGAGAGGTAGTGGGTGATTTTTCTTAAGATCCTAAGGGCACCACAGCAGGTGGAGACTGTCCTGCTCACCTGTTTCTCAAGGGAAACCGTGGTGTCCTGGATAACACCCAGATTACGGGCAGAGGAGGAAGGCGTGGGGCAAACGCTGAGGACAGGGGGCCACCAGTCCATCGACCAGGTCTCATGTTTGGCTCCAAAGATAAGGACCTCGGTTTTCTCCCCATTCAATTTGAGGAAGTTCTTGACCATCCAATCAGCAACCGCCTCCATACAGTTTTTAAAGTTAAGGGCTGTAATATCCACAGATTGTGTAATGGAGACCATGATCTGTGTATCGTCGGCGTAGGAAAGAACTTCTAGGCCAAAGGATCTAACAAGCCTGGCGAGTGGGGCCACATAAATGTTAAAAAGCGTAGGGCTCAGGGAGGAGCCCTGGGTGACCCCACACTTCACAGGCTTGATTGGCGAGATGAAGTCGCCAAGCTTTGCTGTTTGCTTCCGTTGGTCAAGGAAGGATGTAAGAAGGCTGAGTGCGGGACCGTCAACTCACAGCCTACTAAAACGGCCAGCTACAATAGATGGAGAGAGGGCATCAAAAGCCGCCGTTAAATCTAGCAGCACCAGTAAAGTTGTTTGGCCACTATCAACCTTGGCCCGAATGCTGTCGACAACCACAGTGAGTGCCGACTCGGTGCTGTGTGCCCTTTGGAAGCCATGCTGAGAGGGGTCCAAGGAGCTGGAACTGTCGAGGAAGGCACTGAAGGCACTCAACTTTAGGTTGCGCATCACATTGCTGGGCCAGAATGATGACAAAATCTATGACAAGTACATACTGAAACTTGCCATGATCATGCGCCTAATTGCTGACCTGGAGCCAATACTGCAGCACCAGACCCATAGGACCAATGCCATCCCTGTGCATGTCCAGGCCCTATGCAGCCTGCACCTACTGGTGTCTGGAAGTTTCCAGGGGGTTGTAGCAGTTGCTGGAGGCGTATCGCAAAGCGCACTTTCACGCTTCTTCAACAAATTCCTAGATGCCATGCTGACAATGATACATACCCACATCACCTTCACCACAACCCCACAGCAGTTGAACCGGACCAAACATGACTTTTACCAGGTAGCATATTTTCCTCATGTCATAGAATGCGTTGACCGCACGCATGTCCCCATCTGTCCCCCCTCAGCCAGCGAATACATATTCCGTAACCGGAAGTCCTATCACTCTATAAACGTGCAGGTCGTGTGCAATGCCACGCACATCCATCATTACGGACATTGTAGTGCAATTTCCTGGGAGCACACATGACGCCTACATATTCAGACACTGTGGCATCGACAGGCATCTTCTCAACGGTGAATTTGGAGAGGGACACCAACTAGGTACATACTTATACCTAATTTTCTAACGCCATCATCACATATGTAATTGTGTTCATATCGCTAACCCTTTGCTCCCCACCCTGCAGGTGACAGCGCATACGCCTTGCGTGAATATCTCCTCACTCCCTACCTCAACTCAGCAACACCTCAGGAGCAGCGCTACAACTCAGCACATATCAGTACCAGGAATGTGGTAGAGCGAACCTTTGGTATCCTTAAGAGTTGCTTCAGGATCCTACACAAGACGGGAGGTGCATCGCAGTATAACCCTGTAACCTGCTGCAGGATAATAGCAGTGTGTGCCATGCTGCACAACATTGCCACAAGAAGGGGGATACCAATTGAGGTGAACAGAGATGACAACTTTCATGATGAACAACCCCCCAACAACACCCACAGGCATACGTGCCAAACACAGCTGAAGGTCAAAGGAGGCGGACATACATCACACAACATCACTTCAGAGACAGGTAAGAATGAGCCATCACTACATTTTCTGTTGTGTAAATGTTTAATACACATGAACACTTGTCAAGTGAAGTCAAAAAGAGACATTCAAAGTTCTGAAAGAACTCAGACAGGTCAAAGAGCAGAAGCTCTCTTTTGGCATAAATGACTGCGACAAGTTCCAAACTTTCTTCACCACTAAAGTGGAGGACCTCCTGTCCACAATTGAGAACACCCCTAGGCTTCCATGTCCATTAAATCCACTACCAATCTATCCTTCCGTGGTGCAAGCCTTAACCTCATTTCCCCCGCTCTCGCACGAAGCCCTGACCCCACTTCTAGGGCGCGTGAAGTCTGGCTCTCCAGCAGACCCCTGTCCACCTGGGACCTATAGGATGGCCCTCCCTGGGATTGAAGACGAGATTTTATCACTCTTAAATTCTTCCCTCAAAGCGGGAGTGGTCTCGAGAGACTTCAAGGAGGCGCGTGTGATCCCCCTCTTGAAAAAACCCGGGGCCGATATTAAAAACCTGAAGAACTTTAGGCCAATATCCCAGCTCCCCTTCCTTTCCAAGGTACTTGAACAGCATGTACTAGCCTCACTTGCACACCATCTAGAGGCCAACCGCCTCCTACAATTTAATCAGGCAGGTTTTCGGGCGCACCACAGTACAGAACTAGTGATGCTGGCAGTACTAGATGGACTGAGATTACGGGCCGATGCTAAGGATCCCTGCGCCCTGATCCTTTTAGACTTGTCCGCGGCGTTTGACACCGTAAACCATAAACTGCTCCTGTCGCGGCTGTCTAATTTCGGGGGTGCAGGGCACAGCCTTGACATGGCTTACATCATTTCTGAAAGATCGCTCTCAGAGAGTGCAGCTGGGTGATGCGGTGTCTAGGCCGGGCACTCTTCCATGTGGAGTCCCACAGGGATCAGCATTGTCCCCCCTCATGTTCAATGCTTACCTTCAACCCCTGATAGCCGCACTCAACCAGCTTGAGTGCCAAATATACAACTATGCAGATGACACCCAGATCATCATACAAATCGACAACTCCACATCCGCCCACTATAGAGCGCAGAACATCCTTAAACTCATAATTAACTGGATGTCGGCCAACAGCCTCAAAATCAATCCAGACAAGACTGAGATACTGGCCATCACCACCGTTGCCAGCCCTTGGAATAGCCTTTTTTGGCCACCAGAGTTGGGCAAATACCCCGAGCCTGCCCCGGCAGTTAAAAGCCTGGGCATCAAGATCGATAACAAACTAAGTATGGCCCTACAGGTTTCTACAACAGTAGGGGTCTGCTCAAGCATTCTAAGGCAGCTGCAGAAACTGGCCCCTCTCCTCTCTTTCGAGACCCTTAAACGAGTGGTAGGTGCACTGATTTTATCCAGATTGGATTACGGAAACTCGCTCTACCTCGGACTCCCAGACTACCAATTGTCTAGACTCCAGATCATCATGAACGACGCGGCCCGCCTAGTGTTCAAGGTTCCGCGCCGTACTCATGCCTCCCCCCTCCTGCGCCAACTTCACTGGCTTCCCATCAGGCAAAGGATCAAATTCGAAGGCCTCTGCATTGCTCATAAAGCCGTGTATGGCAAGGCTCCGGAATACATCAAAAAGGGCTTAACCAACTATGCCCCCATGAGAGCACTTCGCTCTTCGGAAGCTAGGATGTTGGTCTGCCCCCGCTCTTGTCTGGTATCCCTTGGAGGCAGAACTTTCTCTAGCATCATCCCACAGATCTGGAACAAACTCCCTGACAACCTCCGAAAGGAACAGTCCCTGATTCCCTTTAGGAAATTACTCAAAACCATTCTCTTCAAGGAAGCCTGGGTCACACAGTAACGTAATGTCTCCCTACCAGTAATCTAGAGCAGGTTCTTTTCTCTCAGCGCTTAGAGACCGTTGGTGATAATGCGCTATACAAATGCAAATTACAAATTACAAATTACAAATATGATTAGCACGTCAACATGATGCTGACTCAACACATAGTGAGAGATACATATCCGTTGGCATCGCAGGATTATCTTGACGATATGTAGGTGGCCCATGGTTACATCACCATGGCCAAATAGCCGGTAGTACATGTTTACTTGCGCCTTCACATACCCCCAGCCTCCTGTCTCGTGACTCCTCTACATCACCACAATGTGTGTCGGTGGCTGTAGAGCTGCACGAACTGCGCCTCCTATCACTAGTCTCCGGCACAGAGACGCTGCTGAAGCTCGATACCGCCTCACTCCCCTCCTCCACTTCCAAGTTGCTGCCACTGAATGTGCCAGAGTGCAGATGTTCTACTGCAGTGGTCACCTGGCCTAAGGCCTTGGCCACATCACCGCAGTAATGACCCAGGTCTATCTGCAGTGACACTGATCTGCGTGCCAATACAGCTGTGCTGTTGCTGAGCTTTGTGATGGCCCGAGTTGAGGCATTTGACCGGAGCAAGTTCTGACGATGCCTCCTGCACTCGCTGTGTTGCCCTGCTAGGATGGCTCGGGTTAGCTCCTGTAAGCACTGCTTTATGTCTCGATTCCCCTCTGCTACGACTGTGGTCAGTTTACGCACAGCATCTGTCATTGTGCACATGTTGCTTGCCAGTTTGGAGATGTTCATGTTCATTGTTCCCATGTGTCTCCCCTGCAGGCGCTGAACATGCAGCATCTGGGACTCTACTCCACCATAGCCGTGTGTACGCTGTTCGGATCCCTCAGCAAGTCTTCCCAGGGGCCTGCGCCGCTGTCTGACTCGGCCACATGCTGGTGTTGGAGTTGGGGGAGTGACACGGGAATGGTGGGGAACACTTGTGGGTGGTGGGCTCTGCTCCGTCTCCATTACCTGCAGGGAGGGGACATAAGCCCTGCTTCTCTGTAGTGCTGTCGGTGGTGATGGTGATGGTGTTGATGTCGGTGGTGGTGGTGGTGGTGTGGATTGACGTCTCTGCGGAGTCTCTCCATCGGTCCCTGCCGGTGTTGCAGAAATTATGAGGCGTCCGCTGTAATTTTTATTACTAAATGTATCTGTTATTCATATTGCATACTTTGTACTTAATAAATGACACATTTAGACACACTGTTAGACCTGTGCTGCTGGTCTCATTTCTTGCACATTGGGGATCATACATGCACACTTGGATGACATGACTACAAGTCTTTCCTGTACACTGTGATTGGCCTGGGGGGATGGGCATGGGTATGCAACACGCAGCGTATCAGCACAAGCATGCATCTTACCTTGTTCTATGCTCGCTGAGCCGGAAGTGTCCATTTGGGTGACTCCCATGACTGCCTCGGGCTCAATGGTCCCCTCGACGAGGTCATGCAGGGCTGTGTTGGGAGTTACTCTGGATGTCCCCCCTCCTGTGGCAGCTGCATCCTTCACCCTTTCAGCGATTTTCTCCTTCGCCCTTTTTCTGAGGTCATACCACCTCTTCTTAAGATCGTCTATGCTGCGGTGCATGACTCCGACCGCATTCACCCTTCCTTGATGAGCAGCCACATCTTGCGCTTCTCCGCTGTGACAGCTTTCCAAACAGCTTGTCATGCTTGATGCTCACCCCCTCAATCAAAAGTTCCAGTTCCTTGTCAGAGAACTTTCTCTTCCTCTTTCTGGGCGTGTCTGAGGCTTGGTTGAATCCTTGTCCATCCTGGATTGCTGTGGTGTTGCTGGTTTGTGAGAGTTGGGTATCTCTGCTCAGCTCATGTGCTATGCCTCCTCCTCTGAGCTCCTCGGGCACTGAATGAAGCATGGGCTGGATGACTTCCTGGTTGTGATGTCATCAACCTGCTTCCAAAGCGACCAGTTTTTTACGATTTCGCTAATACCGATTCGGTATTTGCTAATTCGGTATTTGCTAATCTTTATTTTGAGCTCTCGCTTTCGTGCTTTCGGTATTTTTTAACAATTTTTACCGAATCGTAAAAAAATACCGAATCTGTTGATGCATCGTGAAAAACAAATCCTTATTTGTGATTCCTTATTTATTGCTAATAAGGACTTGTTTTTCCCAATTTTAATGCATGGGCCCAATAGTCATTTACAATGCCAATAGCTCAAACTCTTGCAAATGCGAGACCTATTGCATTGCAAATGCTTGTTATCAGAAGACATGGGGAAATTCTGGGTGGGTGGAAGTTTGTGGCTTCCTGCAGATTCCAGAACTTTCCATCACAGATATGTGACGAAAATTGTTTTTTTTTACAAGGTTTGAGGTTTTCAGGAGATTATGTGTAACAGAACCTAGTGAAAGCCACATAAGTCACCACGTCCTGGATTCCCCTGGGTGTCTAGTTTTAAAAAATGTGCAGGTTTAATACGTTTCCATCGGTGCCAGCTGAGCTAGGGTCCAAAATCCACAGCTAAGCACACTGCAAAAAAGGGTCATTTTCCCGTGGAATAATGTGATGTGTCTAAGTTGCATTTTTGGGCTGCTTCCTGTCATGGGAGCTAGGCCTACACACAACACATGAGGTACCATTTTTATCGGGAGCCTTGAGGAATGCTGGGTGGGTGGAACTTTGTGGCTCCCCACAGATTCCTGAACTTTCCAACACACAAATGTGAGCAAAATTTGTTTTGTTTTACAAGGTTGAGGTTTGCAAGGGATTCTGAGTAACATTATCTGATGAGAGTCACACAAGTCACCCCATCCTGCATTTGCCTGGGTGTCTAATTTTCTTTAATGTGCAGGTTTGCTAGTTTTCTTCAGGTGGCATTTGAACTAGAGTTCAAATTCCACAGCTATATGCATTGCAAACAAGGAGGGAGGCAAAAGGGAATGTATGCGCCGTGAAACGGACGGAAAGCCGTTTTAAAAGAAGAAACAAGAAACTGGCATTGCACAGAGGGGGGCGGGGAAGAGCATTCCTTTGAAGTCTGAAGCTGTGCGACAAATGGTGGTTTGTGAGGTGTGGGGGGGAGCGGAAGGGATTCCTTGGGAGCAAATGGGTGCGAGGCTACGTGAGTGAGGCCTAGTGCGCGCTGGCGAAGCGTCACACTTCAATTGATCACATCCATTGGGAGGAATCCGCTTGTTCAAGAGAGTTTATTTCCCCTGCTATAGGTTCGAGGTATTAGTCCCTGCGGGATATAATAGCTCGACCTAAAAAAGTGTCAGTTTTCAGAGGAAAAATGTGATAGGCCCATATTGCATTTTGACCCGTTTCCTGTCGCGGGCACTAGGCCTACCCACACAAGTGAGGTACCATTTTTTATTGGGAGCCTTAGGGAAACACAGAATGTTAGAACAAGTGTTATTGCCAATTAACTTGTTATGCATTTCTGCCTTCCAAATGTAAGACAGTATGTAAAAAATCAGACATTTAGAAAATTGCTCTCTAATTCTCAAGTATGGGTACCCATTAATTCAGAGATGTGCAAATATCCACTGTTTCTAAACTCCATGTCTTTTTTCCATTTCAGAAATACATAGGTTCCCTTGATACCTATTTTTCGGTTTTTATATTTTACTAAATTAATTGTTTTATATCCGGTACATACTGAAAAATCATTGCAAGGTGCAGCTCAGTTATTGGCTCTGGGTACCTCAGGTTCTTGGGGAACCTAGTAGCCCTATATATCATCACAACCAGGAGGGTCCCACAAATGTAAAGGTATATTCATTTAAAAAATCTGCCATTGTTAGAAGAAGTTACAGGTGAAAATAGAGGCACATATGGCAGTCTTTTTTCAACTCAATTTCAATATTCTATCATTTCAACTATTACTTTCTATAGGAAAACCTCGAAGGATCTACACAAATGACCCCTTGCTTAATTCAGAATTGTGTCTAACAAAATGTATAGCTTTTCAGGATCCATTATTGGTTTCACACCCATTTCTTCCACTAACTGGAAAGTCCCAGTAAAATGCCAAAAATGTGCAGAAAATGTTTGTTTCAGGCAAAAGTCTGCCTGATCCTGAAAGCTAGAAAGATGGCGATGTCAGCACCATAACCCCTTTAATGGACAATGCAGAAACATGTTCCTAGGAAGCTGAACCTCTAAACTCACATCTCTTTCTAAACACTATCTCAGACCTCCTTCAAATTAGTCTATGCTAGGTAAAAACAACCTTGTCTGACTCAGCAGTGGATCCCTGCCCGATATTCATCTTGAATCCTGTCATAGGAGGACTTATACAATTTAGGCAAGTAATATAAGGGACATGTATTCTTCTACTTCAATAGCAGGGCTTGACACTTCAGAAATGAAATATATCCCCCTGTTACTCAACTCCCCATTGTAGCGAAAGTTAAGAGAAATCCCTAGCAGACAGGCTGGATAATTGTCAGGAGGATTTGAACCTACTTGACAATAGACAAGATTGAATGGAGAGAAAGAAACGTTAGCTGATAATTTAAATACTTATACATTTACTGCAATTGTTATGAGTTTAAAAGTGTACACTGCTTATCTTTGGGAATGATAAAGGTTACCAGAGAATTTCTTTATTACTGCCTCAACATGTTGTACAAGTTTGATCTGTTCCTGTCTTTTCAAATCTCTACTGTGAAGAAATTTAAATTCAATAACTTGCTGACATAGGATCTGATGCTAAGTGCCCAACTAAATTGTAACAAAAACAAGTGGTGAAATGATTATTGCACCCAATATTAACAAAGTGCAATGTACAACTGTACCTGCAGTTACATTTCAGCAGGACAAAAGGCTAAGGTCAGGTGTTTACCAGGACATGCAGAGTTTGGACTGTAAGCAACAACATCTGCATGTTACTTGCCAAAAGTAATCATAGGTGATAATCAGAGTCGGACTGGCTTATAGGGCGATCAGGCAGTGCCCAGGAGCCTGGGGATGCCGGGCAGAGTGTGGACCAATTTTTGGGCTTGTTTGTGGGCCAGTTTTATGCTCTGGTGGGCTGTTGTTTCTGTTGATTGACCTGATATTACCAAAATATTACCTAAAGCTAGCAGACATGCATGCCGTCTCGCATACCTTAGAAAACACTTGTAGAACGTGTCTTTTCTGCATAGTTCCTTTCTAATTAAGTTTCTTCTGCAAATACTTATTTACTCTCCAGAGAATTAGAGGCTTCCTTATCTCCAAGGAATCACTACCAGTTCCTCCCAAATTGCTGGTTGGTTCCATTCTTCCTCAGGACAACTTATCAGTGACAGAGAGCTTTTAAAGCTGTCCACACCCAACATGGTTTCCTGAAATGGTATTTTAATTTATGTACAGGCTACATAGGTATTGCACAGTTATTAGAGCCATGACTACCTGCAGTTTCCATTACTGTAATCTGTACCCCATATCAAGAGTAGATTATCTGCCATTGGCACCAACATGCAGAAATAAGAAGCACTGGGAACAGCTACAATCATTGTGTGCCTTCACTGCTTAATTTGTAAAAGTATCAGTTCTGGCAAACAAAGTTTTGATTATAAGCCTGCAGCCAGTGCTATTGAGGGTCCTGATTATTAATGTAAGACTGTGTAGCCTTGAATCACACAATCAATGAATCAAACAGCATTTGTAAAGAGCAAAACAGTCACTCTAAAGGGTAATCTGGGCACTGTGTCTCTGTCGAAGAGCCAGGTCTTGAGTCTCTTTCTGAAGTCTGCCTTCAAGGGGGCTGTATGGAGCTGTACAGAGCTGAAAGGGAAGTTGTTCCAGATCTTGGCATCAATGTAGGAGAAGGAGCGCCCAATGCTGCAGCTGCATTAGATGCAGGGTGTGTGAGTGAGGACGAGTGAAGAGGAGTGCAGGTGTCTAGATGGTTGGTGGAAGTTCAGTCAATGGTTGATGTAGGCAGATCCTTGGTCATGGAGTGCTTGGTAGGTAAGCGTGAGGATCTTGAATGCCATTTCTTCTGGATGGGGAGCCAGTGGAGGTCTCTCAGCTTGGGGGTGCAACAGGTTTATTTAGGGAGGTCCAGTTTTAGTCTGGTTGCAGCGTTCTGTATGTTCTAAAGTCATCTGAAGAGCTTGGTGGAGATGCCGGCTTAGAGGGCATTGCCGTAGTCAAGGCAGCTGGTGATGACGGCCTGATTGACGTTATTTTAGATGTTGGATTGGATACATCCGAAGATTCTGCAGAGCATGTGAAGTGTGTGGAAGCAGGAGGAGGCTACTGCATTGACTTGTCATGTCATGGTCAGTTGGCTGTCGAGGATGATGCTGAGGTTGCATGCATAGTCGATCTTGTGGGTAGAAGTAAGAGTTCTGCAGGCAACCAGCTGTGTCCCATGCGCAATTGTTATTCCCGAAGATCAGTACTTCAGTTTTATCGGAGTTCAGTTGGAGGGAGTTGTCTCTCGTCCATTTGGCTCTGTTGGTCATGGCATTGTGGAAGTTGGTTTTGGCTTTGGAGGTGCCCTCAGTGACGAGAGGATCAGTTGAGTGTCATCTGCGTAGGAGATTATGTTAATTTAGTGGGATCTGATTACGTCTGTGAGGAGGGTCATGTCGATGTTGAACAGAATGGGGCTGAGGGATGATTCTTGTAGTACACCGCATATGATGTCTTTGGGTGCAGAGATGAAGGGAGCCTTCAGATGCTATCCACTTGATGGAGTCTTGATGTATGCCTATGTTGTGGTCTGTTGATTAGGGTTTTGTGGGAGACAGTGTTGAACACCGCAGAGAGGTCAAGGAGGATCAGGGCCACCGTTTCTTCATGGTCAAGAAGTGTTCTGATGTGCTTTGTGGTGGAAAGCAGGGCAGTCTCAGTGCTGTGGTGGCCATGGAATCCTGATTTTGAGGCGTCCAGTAGGAGGTTTTGTTCCAGGAATTTGATGAGCTGCTGGCTGCTGGCTTTCTCAAGTATTTTGGCGATAGGTCGATCATTTTTTAGATCGCTGGGGTCGGCGGAGGCTTTCTTTATTCTTTAAATCCATCTCATGCCTCCTTAATCCATCTCCAGTCACTACCAATCTCTTTATTTTACTTTTGCAGGTTCTTTTCTAACCCTGATTTCTCCCTTTGTCACTGCTTTTTCATTTTTCTCTTCCTTCTTCTTTCTCCCTTTTGTACTTTTCTATCTCTTGATCTGCTTCAAAGTTTATTGAGGAAATAATATGCTGGTCCTGAAAAATGAATGCTGTCAGTGAGTTTTGCAACCACAAGCTCACATTAAGCACTTCCTTTATTAATAAGACTATTGAGTCCATTACAAAACTATTGTCACTGACATATACCTTCATATTTCTGGGTATATACCCAGCACAGTCATGCACAGCTCAAATAAGCTCAGACACCTACTCACCTTCCATACACGACTCCCCCTTGTGCAAATATATCTTACTTTGAACAGAGCACAACATCACCTCTTTACCATCTCACTCTTTAATTTAGATGTAAGGACACTTCATATTCGCAGACCTGAACTATTAATTTGATTAAATTGCTAACCAAATAACCTTTGAAACATACATACTGTGTAATTTAGACCGTGGTATTAGCATGCCAGCCCAACAGGTCAGGGGATGTTTTGGCGTCTGTTTCAGTGTTGGATAACCACCTGCCATATTTAAAGGTCCATTCCAGGCAGATGAAGACTTCAATGGAACTGCACAACACTGAATTATGCTCAGCTGGTGCTATGTCTGTTGCCCCCACTCAGCAAAGTGTTTTGTTTTCAAGAAACAAACTCCCAAAGTAGGAATTTGTTTCTTGAAAACAAAGAAAAAAATCAATTGCCTTCATGCACAATGAGTTTTCTCCCTGTAAAAACGGGGTGACTTAGTAATGTTCAAGAATCTTAGGGGGATATTCTCAGGAACGTGTGATAACATGCGATAGTTTCCCGATAACGTGTCAAATGTCGGCAAAAAAATAACTGGGACGGCGATAAAAATCTAAACCCGAAAGTGAAAAAAGTGGCAATGGGCCCAACTGTGATAAAAAATTCAGCAATAAGCAGTACCAGGCCTGCAAGTCCCACAAGTCAGGTGGGAAAAATCAATATAAAGCGGCAACAAAAAACACAAACAAAACACAAACAACTGCGAAGCACCATGGAGGTAGCCGGAGTGAGTACAGAGGACAACCAGAACCTCACAAGCCCCACGGAGGACCAGCCTGGGACTTCGGGGTCAGGGAAGGGCAAGGAGAAGAAGAAGAGGAACACGGGTTCTGCGCTGCCTCGTGGCAGTCTGGGTGGGAGGGTCCGGGGTGGTGGCCTGGGGGTGGAGGATGTGGGTGTGGTGGCCCTCTTGGGTCTCCGAGCTCCATGATCAGTAGCTCCATGACATGTGTTGGTCTTCAGATGTGGCTCTGGGCTGGGCTCCCTTTCATACTGCAGGTTGTCGTTCTGCTTAACACAAGTAAAAGGCAGGTGTTAAATCCCTGCTGCTAATGTGCCTTATTGCCTGTTTTCAGATCGCATCCCAGATCTGGCTGGTCGTTGAGAATATCGCGAAGTGGTGTTTTTGTGCTGGCACGTCTGCTCTGCATATCATTAGCGTTAGTTGTGGTTCTCATGCGTGGCGATGTTTTTTTGCGGCAGCTATCGCCGGAAAACTGGCGACATCGGCAGTTTGCATCGGCTTGCGAATAGGGCGATAAATCTATTGCCACTTTTGCAGCGCTAAAGTGCCAATAAAACGGAGATAAGTCCTTGAGAATATGCCACTTAAAATTATTTTTGAAAAATGTTTTCCAACTGGATTCATCTAACTCCATGTCTGATTACTGTTTTCCTATAATTATGCATATTGGTTACTTCCCCTTCTTTTCTACATCACAGTATTGTTGCTTTTCTCTCAAATCTCCATTTGGTCTTCTATATTACCCTTTATTGATTCAGCATTACTCTCGGGTGACCATGGCATGTTTCCTGTAAAACATTGCATCTTTCGCTTAAATCATTGATTTGTTTTTACTCCTGTATCAACGTTTTACTTACTTAGTGAAGGATTATACCGCTGATACAATCCATTTTAGAATGTTGGCTCCTGGTGCTACTCAAACTTGTAAAATGTCGCTTTTGTATTTTCACCGTAATGGATATGTATAATTATTGTATTCATCTCAAGAATGTGTAAATAGTACGAAACCAATCGTGAATCTCCGTGCTACAATAGGTCGCAAATAAATACATAAAACATTGATTCAAATATTGATGCATGAATTCAATTTTAAAATATCAGTATTAAAGCAGACACTTCAGTTGTATTTTCTTAAGTAGAAATTTTCAAAAATGTTAACACAATATTTTGTGCGTCAGTTGGGACCTTAATGATGAAAGATTGATAACACCGTCGACAATTAATGATTGCAAACTGAAAGGGATACAATGTGCAAAAACATACAAACGTAGTGAGACGTAGGGCATTTTTATGCAGCTTAGTTTGAATTTTTGGTCCTGAAATTATTCTAGAAATCTCTCTTCCTGTGGCGGCGATGTAATCGAGGCAGGGCCCATAAATATAGTAGTATTTAACGTATTTTGAACAATACACAAATTTAAGAATGAGTCATCGCTGTGAAATGAATATATTTGTGTAAAGCTTTATCTTTATAGACGCAAGTATAGAAGATATGATGGTTTCACAGTATGTTATTAGAGGTTGACAGGAAGTTTATTTCGCCAATTTCCATCTTCCCAGCATAGGGACATAGAGGGTCAACACCACAGTGAAAAGTGATGAGTAACATGAACTGGGTGATAACAAGGGACATATGCACAACAACATGTCAGAGCGAGGACCCACCCCAAATTTTGCAACGCCGTGCTCCAGCATTTTCAACATGCATGGATGTTCTGGGGATTATTTATGAGCCCTTGCGTCACTTTTACGCCGTGTAAAAAATTAGCCATGTTGCACTATATTTACAAAGTGATATATCTAGGTAGATTGTCCCTTTGTGAACCTTGCCCTACATTATACCTGCGCCAGGTATAACGTATGCATGGGGGGCGTTCCGATTCAAGAAAGGGTCGTAAAAGAGACGCAGTGAAATCTATAAAATTTCATTGTGCCACTTCTAGTTCATAAATGCGTCAATATCTTACGCCTGCCTCAGGTGCCTCTGGTAAGACTGCCAGAGGCACATTCCACATGGGATTTGCCCATGTGTAATGACCCTTTGCTGGAGTTGCATCACTTTTGTGACACACTCCAGCAATACATCAATTTTGCGCCTACAGATACGTCAGAAATACTGACGTATCTGTAACTCCTTGCAACATGATGCGTCATATTGTAAATATGAAAAACAAAACACACAAGATGATGGACGGAATGTTGCACAATGGCAAAATATGCATCCCCAGTCACAGATCTGGGTTTAATCTATCGTTATTTTGCTCACCAAGCCACTAGAGTTCAGACATGGCCATATGCAGATCAGTCTTGACCCTGTGCCTCATGGGAACAGTCCAGCCCGAACTGCCAAGCCATGTCTTCCCTGGACCGGAATCAAGCATCCTAGGACCGGTTTCTGGCTATCAGCCTTCTTCAGCCAGGATAGCTTGACTCCAGTGGCCTAGTGAGCATGGGACCCATGTCTGGGCATACCCTTCCCACATAGGGTGAACAGCAAAACACACAAGATGATGGACGGAATGGTGCACAATGGCAAAACATGCATCCCCCAGTCACAGATCTGGGTTTAATCCATCGTTATTTTGCTCACCAAGCCACCCCAGTTCAGACATGGCCATATGCAAATGAGTCTTGACCCTGTGCCTCATTGGAACAGTCCAGCCCGAACTGCCAAGCCATGTCTTCCCTGGACCGCAATCAAGCATCCTAGGACCGATTTCTGGCTATCAGCCTTCTTCAGCCAGGATAGCTTGACTCCAGTGGCCTAGTGAGCAAGGGACCCACGTCTGGGCATACCCTTCCCACATAGGGTGAACAGCAAAACACACAAGATGATGGACGGAATGTTGCACAATGGCAAAACATGCACCCCCAGTCACAGATCTGGTTTTAATCCATCGTTATTTTGCTCACCAAGCCACCCCAGTTCAGACATGGCCATATGCAAATCAGTCTTGACCCTGTGCCTCATGGGAACAGTCCGGCCCGAACTGCCAAGCCATGTCTTCCCTGGACCGCAATCAAGCATCCTAAGACCGGTTTCTGGCTATCAGCCGTCTTCAGCCAGGATAGCTTGACTCCAGTGGCCTAGTGAGCAAGGAACCCACGTCCGGGCATACCCTTCCCACATAGGGTGAACAGCAAAACACACAAGATGATGGACGGAATGTTGCACAATGGCAAAACATGCACCCCCAGTCACAGATCTGGGTTTAATCTATCGTTATTTTGCTCACCAAGCCACTAGAGTTCAGACATGGCCATATGCAGATCAGTCTTGACCCTGTGCCTCATGTTAACAGTCCAGCCCCAACTGCCAAGCCATGTCTTCCCTGGACCAGAATCAAGCATCCTAGGACCGGTTTCTGGCTATCAGCCGTCTTCAGCCAGGATAGCTTGACTCCAGTGGCCTAGTGAGCAAGGGACCCACGTCTGGGCATACCCTTCCCACATAGGGTGAACAGCAAAGCACACAAGATGATGAGCGGAATGTTGCACAATGGCAAAACATGCACCCCCAGTCACGGATCGGGGTTTAATCCATTGTTATTTTGCTCACCAAGCCATCCCCAGTTCAGACATGGCCATATTTATTTATTTATTTTATTTTGAAAGTTTTATATAGCGCGAACCAGATCTTTGCAGATATCAGAGCGCTTTACAGAGCATACATAACAGGCCATTAGATATGGTGTACTTGTGGGTAATAAGTGGGGAGGGGTAAGCATAGGAGGGAGCATAGTAAAACAGTTACATCAATAATGCAAGTGGTACAAATAGGTGAAGGCATATACCGCCAGGCAAGTCAACAGCACAAGTAATACAAACAATCAAAGTGATCGAACAGATAATAATGATCGGTGCAGCGAATTTAGAAACCGCCGTCAATAGCTCAGGTGTATTTGGCCATGAGTATAGCTTTTACTTCTTTCTTAAAGAGTGTGATGGATGATATGAGCCTGGTTTCAGGAGGGAGTGAGTTCCAGATCCTGGGTGCCATTCCTGGGAAGGAGCGTTTATAAGTTTTTTCCTTCCGGAATCTTCGAGGTTTTAGCAGAAGATTGTTTGTGCTTCTAGTGTTTCTAGAGCCGCCAGAGATTGTCAGCTTCTGGGTGAGGTATCCGGGTGAACTCAGGTGAACAGCCTTGTGTGTCATGCAGGCGATTTTCAAATGTATTCTGGCTTCAAAAGGCAGCCAGTTTAGGGATTTCAAGTCAGGGGAGATATGCGAGTGTTTTTTTGACCCAGTGATGAGTCTCGCTGCAGCGTTTAGAGAAGCTCTTAGGGGTGCAGTAGTGGTTAGAGGGAGACCGCAGAGAGCGGTGGTGCCGTATTCTATTCGAGGAATGACTAGTGCTTGTACTGCAGTTTGGAAGTCTTTGGCTGGGAGGAAGGGTTTAAGTCTCCTCAGGGTATTGATTTGGTAGTTCGCTCCCTTAGTTGCCTTGCTGATATGTTGCTGCATGTTGAGATTGGTGTCGAGTGTTATGCCTAAAGATTTTTCTGAGTCCACGATGGTGGGTTGAACATTGAGTGCAGTTAGGTGTTTAAGCCACAGTTGAGTGGTAGAGATCTTCGCGGGAGGTGAGATCAGAAGGAATTCTGTTTTCAGGGCATTGAGTTTAGATGATTATCGGCAAGCCAGGATTGGGTGCTTCTGATCGTTGAGTTCAGGAGTAGAATGTCTTTTGGGGGATTGTAATTTGAGATATAGTTTGGTGTCATCGGCGTACATGTGAAAGAGTACATTGGATGCTTGTAACAAGGTGGTGAGAGGTTCCATAACTAGGTTGAACAAAGTTGGGGATAGGGATGATCCTTGGGGGACGCCTAACGATACCGGTATTGGCGAGGACATCAGGTTGTTGCTCTTGAATTTCTGCGACCTGTTGTGAAGGAAGGAAGTGAACCACTTGAGAACAGTCCCAGATAGACCCATTCTTGTGTTTAAAAGTACGAGTAAATTCTCATGTTTGACAGTGTCGAATGCTGAAGATAGATCAAGCAGGATGAGGAGGCAGGTATCATTTTGATCTAGGATTTGAAGGGCGTCGTCTATTATGTGGGTCATAGCAGTTTCTGTACTGTGTCCTGCTCGGAAGCCTGATTGATGAGGGTTGAGGAGATCAAACTGATCAATGTGTTTAGTCAATTGTAGTTGTGCGCATTTTTACAGGAGTTTGGCGAGAGTGGGTATATTGGTAATGGGACGGTAATTGTTTAGATCAGATGGGTCGGCTGTAGGTTTCTTTAGTAGAGGTGTGACTTGACCAACTTTGAGGGAGTCAGGGATGGTTCCTTGTTGAAGTGAGCTGTTGATAATTTGAGTCCAGAGTGGAAGGAGCAAAGGGGTGAAGTCTTTTACAGCGTTAGCAGGGAGGGGGTCCGTGAGGTGATTGGAAGGTTTCACGGTGCTGAGCAGTTTGCCAATTTCCTCTTCAGAGTAGTTGTCAAAGGATGACCATGTAGCATTGATTTTTGGATCATTGGGTGCTATGCAGTGGGGTTTGGAGTAAAGGCTTGCGTCAATGAGGAGATCACTCTT
The DNA here is from genome assembly GCF_964261635.1 of Lissotriton helveticus. Taxonomy (NCBI): domain Eukaryota; kingdom Metazoa; phylum Chordata; class Amphibia; order Caudata; family Salamandridae; genus Lissotriton; species Lissotriton helveticus. The sequence continues at coordinate 2,011,794,141 of NC_136057.1, read as the reverse complement.
TATGTTGTCAGTTTTTGGATAAAGAAAGCAGCGAATTCTTCACAGGAGGGTGCTTCACGCCTAGTGCTGAGTGGTTGAGGTTGTTCCTTGGATTGAGTTCTGATTAGCTCAAACAGTTTTCTCGGGCGGTTTTTTGCTCGGTCAAGCTGGAGGCTGAAGAAGTCTGATTTTGAACGCTTTATTTTCCTGAAGTAGGCGTTTCTCTTTTCTTTCAGGGTTTTTAGGTGCAGTGCAGAGGGAGCTGATCTCCAGGTGCGCTCTGCCATTCGCATGGCACGTCTATCCTCATTGAGACTCCCGTCGTACCATGGATTGGAGATTTTTAGCTGCAAGGGTGCAGCCTCATTAAATATTGAAGTCATGGTGTTGAGATAGTGGTCAGACAAGGATTGGACGTCCGTGGCGCCGGTAGGAGGGCGTAGGAGGTCGCAGCTGCTAGGGGGTAGGGAGTTTGGGTTGAGTTTTTTCAGGTCTCTTTTCCAGACTTTAGGCTTGGAGGGGTGCACCGTGTTGAGTTTGACCTTTTCATTGATGAAGAAAGTGAAAATATGATGATCTGACCAGTCACAGGGTTGGATAGACTCAAGTTGGATAGTGTCCTCATTGGAGATGATAAGTTCAAGGATAGGGCCTTTCTCGTGGGTCGGGCTGTTGCATAATTGTTTGAGGTCAAGAGCGTTGAGGAAATTTTTAAGACTATTTACCACCGCATCATTGTGGTTGTTCCAGTGGAGGTTGAAGTCCCCAAGGTATATTTGGGTGAGCTGTCGTCCGGAATTGGTTAAGATCATATCCATGATTTGTTGGGCGAAGGTGAGGTTGTCCCTGGGTGGGTGGTAAATGCCGTGAAGAGAGCATATCGGTTTGCCCTCACTGATAATATCGAGGCAGATGTATTCGCAGGAGGTTGGGGAGGGTAGGGAAGGTGCGGTGATTTTCAGAACAGAAAGGTTGTTCCTGTAAATGCATGCGATTCCACCACCTATCTTGCCAGACCTGTCAAGTCTGATGATGTGGTAGTTGGGGGGAACCAAAATGTCCATTATAGGTGTAGAGGATTCGGATAGCCAGGTTTCAGTTAGAATGATTAGGTCAAGGTCCAATGTTAGGATGAGATCAGCGATGGCGGAGGAGTGTCTAGAGGCCGATCTGCAGTTGAGGAGAGGGCATTTGAGACGGGGTGTGTCAAGGGAAGTAGAGGGTACTAGTGAGAGGGGGACTTTTCTAAGGTTATTAGGGACGGAAATTCTGTTGTTTACTTTGGGGGGTCTACGGGGATTAGAATGTATCGTGGAAATGGAGAGGTGTGTGGCGGTTGTGTTGTTTAGGGGAGCTGGGTCGTAGGAGCGGAGGAGGGTGAGTGTGTCGAGGTCGGAAAGAGGGTTGCGTGAGCGACGGGGGCGGTTGTTGCGATTGTGGATAGGGATCGCTGTCCAGTGTGGGGGGTGTAGAGTGGGAGAGTTATCCGGAAGGGTGGGAGGCAAGTTGGGAGGGGGGGTGGTGGTGATGAGTGAGGGGTGTCTGGGGAGTGTGCAGAGTAGTTCTTTGATGGTGTGCATGTCTTCCTTGATGGTGTGAATGTCTTCTTTGAGCTGGAGGAGGGTGGACATAATCTTGTCCAGCGTGGGATAGGCCTTGGTGTTGGGGATGGGCATCAAGGGTGCGTGACTGAACTGGGAATGATCGTGCGGGAGGGGGGGTGGGTTGGTGTTTGAGCAGGGCTCCGTGGTGTCGGTGTACGGGTTGGTGTTAGAGAGGGTGGAGGGTTTTGGAGGGATGGGTGTGGATGAAGTAGGGAGTAGGTTGGTGGTGCAGACGAAGGCATTGGTGACAGGCGGAGAGAGCTGGGTGGAGGTTGAGTGTAAGTTAGTGGTGATGGGGGAGCAGATAGGGTAGTGGGGGCTGAGAGTGGGAGGGGAAATGGGATTGGTGATGGTTCTGTTGTGGGGAGGGGGAGTTAAGTTAATAGATGTAGTGAGCTCTGCGTGGTTAGTTAGAGGGTGGTAGTGAGGACTGAGAATGGGGGGATAAAGGGTGGGATTTGTCGTTATGCGTGTCGTTCTGATGCTGAACTAGGTTAGAGGGGTTGTGGGTGGTGGCTGTGATGTCAGGGGGGGAGGAGTGGGAGTGGTATGAGTAGGGGTCCCAGGGTTGGAGGTGGGGGGACGGCTGGTGTATGAGGGGGAGAGATTTGTGTCTGTGGTTGAGGAGTGTGGGGTGGTTACAGCAGGTGGGTGAGTGACTAGTGTGATGGGGAAGAGGTGTGGAGCGTGTCGTTCTGGTGCTGAGCTAGGTTAGAGGGGTTGTGGGTAGGGGCTGTGAAGTCAGGGGTGATATTACTGGAGGGGATGTAAGTGGAAGTCCGAGGATTGGAGAGGTGCTCTTTGAAAGTGGGGAACCGGTTGTCTAGTAGTTCCAGGTTCCTGTCTGTAGATTGAATTAGGACAATCCCGTTATTGTAGATAGTAATGGTGGTTCTGCCTAGGAAGAGTTGGGATGGTGTGATGGAGAGAGTTAGGCCATGAGCGGATTTCCCGGTGGTGGAGACAGTGAGTAAGGTGAGGAACGTTTTTCTCCATTGAGCTCTGCGAGTGGTGTGGAAGATGATATCGATGTTCAGAGATCCATTGACCGGTGAGAAGTAAGTGTCAACAAAGGGGGTTTCAGGGTGGGACCTCAGGAAGTTGTGTTTAAAGCGTTTAGCGGCTTTTTTGGTGAGTGTAGATGGGTAGTTGATTTTGTATGTGTGCCTGCCGATGGGCTTCATGTTGGGATGGCGGTATAGTTGGGTATGGGAGGGTGAACGATAGTGATACACATGTGCAAAAAACAATGCAAACAGTAAGTTACATGGGATACAAGTGACATTAGTGAGTAACAAAATAACCAGAATATAGAGGTAGCAATCTGTGCACTCCAACAATAAACAGTGAAATGGGTGCAGCTTACACAATGTACAGAAATATACAAAAATATATGAGGTAGCAAACAGTACAGCTTACACAATGTACAAAAATATACAAAAATATATGAGGTATCAATCGGTGCATTCCAGGAATAAAAGTGAAATAGGTGCAGCTTACAAAAACGTACAGTAAACAAGTGAAAAAATAATACTGATGATATACTAAAACAAAATGCCGGTGCAACCAAAAAGCTGCATGAAGCAAAATGATACTAGTGAGCAGCCAGAAATATCTGAGGTAACGATCGGTACATTACCAGTGAAGAAAAGTGAGATGTGTGCAGGTTACAAATAATGTACAAAATACAAGTAGAGGTATAGTACTGCAATAAAAGGCAGACACTTAATCACCCGAGGGTTTAAATACATAGCTATGTAAAGTGTGCTATCTAAAAAGGCCAGGTCTTAGGCTATGGTCAGATAGTGAGAATGACTAGTCCGTGCTGGCCGCCAAGAGAGAGAGAGACCAGTCTAAAATGGCAGCAAAATAGGGAAGATAGAGACGGTAGTCCTCTGTTTGTTGTTGTTGCTTTGAGAACAGGGAAGTGCAGTTTCAGTTTCTATTTGAGCAAGCCCAGTTCTTAGCTTGCTGGGAGGAAGTCTTATCTCTGTTATGGAGGTCTTGTGTGGGGGAGTTAAGTTGAGGAGCCTCGTGAGCAACGGAGGTAAAGTAGGGGATTTATTACTACAGTTTTATGACCCCAGCCATTTTGAACAAAGGAAGTTTTTCAAAAAATTTGTACAAGCGAGAGGGGTACATAAATACCTTTTTTGTGAATTCTGCTCAGCCAGTACATTGATAGCAAAGTTATTTATCGATGTTCTAGCCAGCGTGTATACAGCTGCAGTGTGCATCTACTTCTGGCAGGTTGCTGGATAAAGATCGTGCACGGCCAGAGCAGCAGGGCTGCAGCCCCTACCGCCTCGATAGGCGTTGTTGTGTGTTTCCTGATTGCCTGTTCCCCCTTTCCTGCAGTTCCCCTGTGTTTTCTCGTCCTCCTCAAGACTCACTCAGGCATCCCCCCTGTGCCGCGCCATCACGTTCAGCTCCCGGCGCGGAAAGGGCAAGCTCCTGACGTCGGTTGACTCCATGGATCCCGCCCGCCTTAGGGCTCCACTCCGGCACCGGAAGCTCCCTGGGCAGCGGCGCCAAACCTCCGAACGCCTCCAGCTCTCGGCGCAGATAGGACACGCTCCTGTCGTCCATCGACCTCCCTCCGGCTCCCGCCCGCCTCAGGGCACCGCTCCGACAGCTCCCGTGGCGGCGCCACACCTCCGATCGCCTCCAGCTCCCGGTGCCGATGGGGGCAGCTTCCAGACTACCGTTGTCCTTCCAGACCCCGCAGATATCTCCCCGATGCCGCAGCAGTAGTCCAGGCCGGCAATCCGACCCCTGCAGCCGGCACCGGTGGCGGCGCCCACAGGAGTACCGGACGCCTCTGATGGCCAGAGCAGCTCGGTCTCAGCCTCCGACGAGGCGATCAGGTGCCCCACGAAGGCTCCAGTCATCACCCCAGCAGGCTCCGTCCCAGGCTCCGCCGATGGCCAGGGGCAGCCAGGTGTCCGGGGAAGGGGGTCGACTCGGTCCTCTCCACGATCACAGCTCCGTGAAGATGAGGGAATACTCAGAGAACTCCAGCCATCGCCAATCCAGGTAAGGGCACCGCAAATAATCCAGTTACTTGATGCAAAATGTTGCTGTTACTTGTTAATTAAGGTCCAGTAGCGTTCCTCGACATGCTGGGTGCTAACAGGGATTAAATCCAAGAACTAGAATCCCAAGCACTCTGAGCTCTAACGCAGAGCTCCTACCAGGCGGCCATCTTGAATTGCCTTATATGCAAATCAGTCTTGACCCTGTGCCTCATGGGAACAGTCCAGCCCGAACTGCCAAGCCATGTCTTCCCTGGACCGGAATCAAGCATCCTAGGACCGGTTTCTGGCTATCAGCCGTCTTCAGCCAGGATAGCTTGACTCCAGTGGCCTAGTGAGCAAGGGACCCACGTCTGGGCATACCCTTCCCACATAGGGTGAACAGCAAAACAAACACGAGATGATGGACGGAATGTTGCACAATGGAAAAACATATACCCCCAGTCACAGATCTGGGTTTAATCCATCGTTATTTTGCTCACCAAGCCACCCCATTTCAGACATGGCCATATGCAAATCAGTCTTGACACTGTGCCTCATGGGAACAGTCCAGCCCGAACTGCCAAGCCATGTCTTCCCTGGACCGGAATCAAGCATCCTAGGACTGGTTTCTGGCTATCAGCCGTCTTCAGCCAGGAGAGCTTGACTGCAGTGGCCTAGTGAGCAAGGGACCCACGCCTGGGCATACCCTTCCCACATAGGGTAAACAGCAAAACACACAAGATTATGGACGGAATGTTGCACAATGGCAAAACATGCACCCCCAGTCACAGATATGGGTTTAATCCATCGTTATTTTGCTCACCAAGCCACCCCAGTTCAGACATGGCCATATGCAAATCAGTCTTGACCCTGTGCCTCATGGGAACAGTCCAGCCCAAACTGCCAAGCCATGTCTTCCCTGGACCGGAATCAAGCATCCTAGGACCGGTTTCTGGCTATCAGCCGTCTTCAGCCAGGATAGCTTGACTGATTTGCATATTGCCATGTCTGACCTGGGGTTGCTTGGTGGGCAAAATAACGATGGATTAAACCCAGATCTGTGACTGGGGGTGAATGTTTTGCTATTGTGCAACATTCCTTCCATCATCTTGTATGTTATATTGTAAATATGACGCATCATTGGTGTCGCAAGGAGGGTGCAGTGAAATGTGATGCATTGCTGTTTTCTCGCAGCGATGTGTCAATTTTCATAAATGAGGCCCTCTGTATTTTCTACAATACGGAGCACCCCTGTCTTTTCCCTAGCACTGGCGCTAAAATTAGCTGCCTAGCGCTAGAACAGGCACACTTGCACCATAGTGCAAGAGTGCCTGTGTTGCAGGGGATGATTGTTTACTTGCAGGAAGGTGTCCCTTACTGCACATAAAAAATTCATAATGGCTATTTGTTACTTCTAAGTGTGCTGCATTCTGCAGAACACATAGAAGTAGCAAATTGTCTTTATTTAATGATTGATCATGAGAGGACCTTCCTGCATATAAACAATCATTACGCAATACTAAGGCATAGGTCATACAGTGAAACATAAACTGACTAGCATAAACCATACTATGCAAACAACCTCCTAATCCTAAAAACACAGTTAGAGGTATCACAAGCATAAAGGCATTGCACATTACGCATAAATCACACTAGGCAATTATCATCATAAACACAGTAGGCAACCACCTTGTGCAAGAATCACAGTAGGTACGTAGCCCAGGCCAACTGGCCTTCCATGGGTCTCAAATGTCCTATGTCCAAATAGTCAGGGTGTGCTGCCTAGGCAGCTAAAGCAAAGATGCGCAAGAGAACAAGCCTAAGCGTGGCAGCTGCCCACTACTTGCTGGGTAGCTGTAAAATTAGCAGGGGCACTAGCATGCCCTATGAGCCCCTCTCTGGGACTCTGAAACTGGTTTGCGCAATGTAGCAGCTGCCCTCTGCCAAGTAGGGCAGCTTGGGAAAAATATAATTGGCCCAGTGCCTGGTGAGCCCCCCCCCGGACTGTCAAGTAAATGGCCCCAATAGAGCCACGCAAGGCTCTAAGAAGAAACAAATGTGCCCCAAAGTATGCAAGTCCCTCTTTGGGACTTCCAAATATCAGCTGGCCCCATGGTGCACTTCACGGTGCAGCGAACTGACTGCCGGGAGGAATAGCTGACATCACAAAGGGGCTGGGGAGCCTATCCTTCCCGGGGCTCCCCTTTTAAGAATAATGCCCCAACAATGCCAGATCGGAGCCCCACTCTCTGGGACTCCTGTGCTTTCTCCGGTCTCCTGGGCGGCGTCTTGCTCCTGGGTTGCGGGCTGCGCGGGGCAGGTAGGTGGCGGGTTAGGCACCGGCAACGTGCCTCGAGCCCCCTCCACTTCGATCTCCAGACTCCTGCAGGCTCCACTCACCGGGGCTTCGCTTGGGGGGCTCCACTCCTCCTGGCCGTCTCCCGGTCAGTGCCCGTCACACATCAGCTTCCCAGGACACCTTCGGCCTCCTCTCCTGGCGGCGGATGGCTGAGACGGAGGCTGCAACTCTCTGACTTTGCAGGGGCAGCGCGGCTCTCTCCTGACTCACGAGAGCCCCGATCAAGCTTCTTCCACTTCCGGGTCACCATCTCCTCGCGTCCTTCATGAAGCGTGTCGACGGGGTCTCGCTCCCTAGGCGACGCCTTCGTGGCACCAATCCCTGCGGGGCACCGTCCTGACGTCACGGGGAATTCCTCCCAGCGCCTCCATTGCTCCCGGGCTGATCGGCGGTGATCTTAATGTGGGGTAGGCTCCCGTTATAACTGCACACAAAGTCCCTGGCAGGGTGGGCACCCGTTAGGGGTATTATAAAACGCAGAAAGCTGCTGGCGGGGTGGGCACCCGCTAGGGGTATTAAAATGGCAGATATGCGGGGTGGGCACCCGCGAAGTACTCTACTATGGGGTAGGCTCCCGTTTTCTCAACAAGGCGGCAGGCAAGGCTGGGTGGGCTCCCACGCCGCAAATAAGTAGAGTTGCGGGGGAATCTCCACACCGGGAATTCCCTTACAAAAACGATTGCAGCTCCCTGCTGCAGTTGAGAATAGGGGTACAAAAGGGGGTGGTGATGGACAGAGCATCTGAATCAATCAAACACGCACACCCAGTCAAAAGATCTGGGTTTAATCCATCACCGTTCTTTAGCCCACTCTGCCACCCCAGTTCAGACACGGCTATATGTAAATCAGTCTGACCCTGTGCCTCATGGGAACAGTCCAGCCCGAACTGCCAAGCCATGTCTTCCCTGGACCGGAAACAAGCTTCCGAGGACCGGTTTCTGGCATTCCAGCCGTCTTCAGCCCGGCTTGCTTGAATCCAGTGGCAAAGTGAGCAAGGGACTCACGTCTGAGCATACCCTACCACACTTATGGCGGCCAAAAGCGGTACAAAAGGGGGTGGTGATAGACGGAGCATCTGAATCAATCAAACACTCACACCCTGTCAAAAGATCTGAGTTTAATCCATCACCGTTCTTTAGCCCACTCTGCCACCCCAGTTCAGACACGGCTATATGCAAATCAGTCTCACCCTGTGCCTCATGGGAACAGTCCAGCCCGAACTGGCAAGCCATGTCTTCCCTGGACCGGAAACAAGCTTCCGAGGACCGGTTTCTGGCATTCCAGCCGTCTTCAGCCCGGCTTGCTTGAATCCAGTGGCAAAGTGAGCAAGGGACTCACGTCTGAGCATACCCTGCCACACTTATGGCGGCCAAAAGCGGTACAAAAGGGGGTGGTGATGGACGGAGCATCTGAATCAATCAAACACTCACACCCAGTCAAAAGATGTGGGTTTAATCCATCACCGTTCTTTAGCCCACTCTGCCAGCCCAGTTCAGACACGGCTATATGCAAATCAGTCTGACCCTGTGCCTCATGGGAACAGTCCAGCCCGAACTGCCAAGCCATGTCTTCCCTGGACCGGAAACAAGCTTCCGAGGACTGGTTTCTGGCATTCCAGCCGTCTTCAGCCCGGCTTTCTTGAATCCAGTGGCAAAGTGGGCAAGGGACTCACGTCTGAGCATACCCTGCAACACTTATGGCGGCCAAAAGCGGTACAAAAGGGGGTGGTGATGGACGGAGCATCTGAATCAATCAAACACTCATACCCAGTCAAAGGATCTGGGTTTAATCCATCACCGTTCTTTAGCCCACTCTGCCACCCCAGTTCAGACACGGCTATATGCAAATCAGTCTGACCCTGTGCCTCATGGGAACAGTCCAGCCCGAACTGCCAAGCCATGTCTTCCCTGGACCGGAAACAAGCTTCCGAGGACCGGTTTCTGGCATTCCAGCCGTCTTCAGCCCGGCTTGCTTGAATCCAGTGGCAAAGTGAGCAAGGGACTCACGTCTGAGCATACCCTGCCACACTTATGGCGGCCAAAAGCGGTACAAAAGGAGGTGGTGATGGACGGAGCATCTGAATCAATCAAACACTCACACCCAGTCAAAAGATGTGGGTTTAATCCATCACCGTTCTTTAGCCCACTCTGCCAACCCAGTTCAGACACGGCTATATGCAAATCAGTCTGACCCTGTGCCTCATGGGAACAGTCCAGCCTGAACTGCCAAGCCATGTCTTCCCTGGACCGGAAACAAGCTTCCGAGTACCGGTTCTTGGCATTCCAGCCGTCTTCAGCCCGGCTTGCTTCTATCCAGTGGCAAAGTGAGCAAGGGACTCACGTCTGAGCATACCCTGCCACACTTATGGCGGCCAAAAGCGGTACAAAAGGGGGTGGTGATGGACGGAGCATCTGAATCAATCAAACACTCACACCCAGTCAAAAGATCTGGGTTTAATCCATCACCGTTCTTTAGCCCACTCTGCCACCCCACTTCAGACACGGCTATATGCAAATCAGTCCGACCCTGTGCCTCATGGGAACAGTCCAGCCCGAACTGCCAAGCCATTTCTTCCCTGGACCGGAAACAAGCTTCCGAGGACCAGTTTCTGGCATTCCAGCCGTCTTCAGCCCGGCTTGCTTGAATCCAGTGGCAAAGTGAGCAAGGGACTCACGTCTGAGCATACCCTGCCACACTTATGGCGGCCAAAAGCGGTACAAAAGGGGGTGGTCATGGATGGAGCATCTGAATCAATCAAACATTCTCACCCAGTCAAAAGATCTGGGTTTAATCCACCACCGTTCTTTAGCCCACTCTGCCACCCCAGTTCAGATGCTCCGTCCATCACCACCCCCTTTTGTACCGGTTTGGCCACCATAAGTGTGGCAGGGTATGCTCAGACGTGAGTCCCTTGCTCACTTTGCCACTGGATTCAAGCAAGCCGGGCTGAAGACGGCTGGAATGCCAGAACCGGTCCTCGGAAGCTTGTTTCCGGTCCAGGGAAGGCATGGCTTGGCAGTTCGGGCTGGACTGTTCCCATGAGGCACAGGGTCAGACTGATTTGCATATAGCCATGTCTGAACTGGGGTGGCAGAGTGGGCTAAAGAACGGTGATGGATCAAACCCAGATCTTTTGACTGGGTGTGAGATTGTGGAAAGGTCAGCCCATATCGCACCTGATGCCCAGGCTGCTGGTGCAGGGCGACTCTTAGTTCCCATCTTGAATAATTACCAAATAAAGAGACGGGCGCTGAAGGCAGGAAGACAAGAACAGGGTTTTTATTTCTCATGAGGAGAGCATGTCATTTCGGACACTCTCATGGTGTCTTCAGGAGGTGCTCTAACAAGTTTCTCTGAGGCTTCGTCTTTTATACACAGGTTTGTGGCACACAGGCATCCTTTATTACAATCAAGACATTGTGAAGTACGAAGATATTCCAACAAGTGGCTACAGTAGGGGCCCTTATACTCCATACAATAGGAGGGGGCTGTCACGCAGCTGAGTGTTCTGCTGATTCCTTTGGAATGTGTGCTCCTGATCGAATCTCGGGGGGTGGGGAGGTCATGATCAATAGTGGCTCTTTTTAAGAGAGGCGAGTGCATACAGTAGTGGGCAATAAACTGTATCCTCAGGCTAAGGGGTGACCAGCGGTCCATGTAGACAATTAGGTTCGGAGGAAGAGGTCATCAAAGGAGGGGTATTCATGGAGGGAAAGGAGGTGTTGGTCAGGCGCGGGGTGCGATTCTCAGAGACAGAGTCATGCGGGAGGGCTCATGACTTGTGCATGTGAGAGCGGGGGCAGTCAGGGTGCATGGGGGAAGCTTGCAGGGTCAGGGAAGGGCGCTGGTGATCGATCGCAAACAGAGAGACCACGGTACCTAAAATGGCTGTTGTATATATGTGTGCATGGGTCTATGCTGGCGGGGTAACACAGTCAGTGTTTTGCAAGGTCCATTCTGCTTACGACAAGAGGTACAGTGAACACAAATGAACGCCGCTTATGTACACATACATTGCCATTTTCAACAGTCGCCGCTTTTTTACATAAGCAAGTTCAATTTCTACCTAGTCGATGCTATAGGCAGAATGCAATACATGTTAATTTACATTTGTTGTGTTCTTCATACAAGCCTAGAGATCGGCATAATATTTAGTCGGTGTAGAATCAAGTTCAGACTTTTTCTCCGGTGTCATTAATCAAGAGTAATCTGATACCTTCGGGCCTTATCAGTGCTTTGGAAAGCTAGATACATGGGTGACCGATGAAACATTTGTGAAAGCAAAAAATTGTGGGAGGAATGCAATTTTGATGTAAACAACTAGTCAAGGGGTGGGTAGAAAGTTCTGGAAAAATGGGGAGGGTCTTTGTCGCAATGTCTTTTAACAGAGTCCGTCTTCTTTTGTTGGCGCTGCTGAGCACCGGCGGTGGAGCTATAGGTCCAGCTCGGAATCATCCTTACACGTTGCAGGGTGCGATCAGTCCTCTGCTGTTAGATCACAGTCCTGTTTCCTGACTTATTTTCTTAGGGGTGCCTTATGCTGGGCACCTGCGTGTCTTTCTTCTTTCGTGGCAAAACCTAATTCTATAGTCAAAGTTTGTGCGAAAAGGGTGAGTTTGTTGAATAATCGAGGGAAGAGAGGGCGGAGTGGGATCAGATCTTTGAGCACATCAAGGGACCAAAAGGAGCAAAGGATAACGAGCAGGAAGGCCCATCGGTCGGGCTCAAAAAGGACGGGGACTTCAGGCACGAGTGGGGCAGCAAATCGAGGGCTTCAAGGCAGCCCTTTATTCCTTAATCTGCCGAGTTTGAGAGTGATGCCTCGTCCCGCGTCTCGTTGCTCGGTGGCTCCACCTTTGGTCGCGGTCACACGTGCTTCATGATCTGTGGCCAGGCCGTGCGTCACGTCCAGCTCCTCTCCTCCGGTGATTGTATCTTTGAATGAGTACAGAAAAACAAGTTTTAGAAAAACTGGTAGGAGAAGACATTTATACATTTCAATTCCGTCCCCAATCCTATGTAGGTGGGGAAAAAGTTCATCGGTCATAGTCAGAAGTCGTCACGTATGGAGTCTGTAGGAGTGCATTGCCATGGAATTCATAACCCTGTTCGGCGCTCATTCGTGACGTACGTGGAGAGAAATTTGGACCTTTATACACAGTGTATTATAAAAAACTCAAAATTGAGTCCTTATGTAGAGACTCGCCCTTCCCTTTAACCCAAGTATCGACAATCTTACATTTCCCTTCGGGGTCGGCTAACTCTTGTAAGCAGGGGCGTTATCGTCATGAAGAAGGGGGAGGGGGCAGATGTAAAACATGCTTTTCTTGGGGAGTGGCCGTTAGTCAAGGTCATCAATTTCGCTTTCGAGGGTAGATGACATGAAACCGGGGTTAATCGGGGGAAACGGGGACGCTTTGGACAAGGAGCTGGGGTCGATCGGGAGAAGTGGGGTACTCTGGGCATCCGCACTTAAGTGTAGAGGAGCGAAGTAATCTGTGAATCGGGAATTGCATTTTTAGCGAACCGAGAAACAGAAGGCCATTGACGTTATAGTCCCCCCATAAAAGGCCAGATTAGGGGACGTTAGTCGTCTGACCCGTCCTTTCTTTCATGACCAACTCGGGTCCTATAGTTTTGCAGAAAGGAGAGGTAGTAATATGGCAAGTCACAGTCGTTTTAGTTCCTGTCAATTTTTCCAAACACCTTTGTGTTCGAGGAGACCCAATTAGGTGTTGTGCCGGGGGCACAACGTTACCATACAAGGAAAGAGGGAACAGGGGGGGGGACTTTAGAGAGTGAGAGAGAGAGAGAGAAAGAGAGAGAGAGAGAGATATAGAGAGAGAGAGAGAGAGAGAGAGAGAGAGAGAGAGAGAGAGAGAGAGAGATTGCACTCTAAATGGTCCATTCTGTACACGCATGACATGGAGCGAGAGAGAGAGAGAGAGAGAGAGAGAGAGAGAGAGAGACGTGTACAATAATGGGCCATTCAGCGCACACACAACACAGAACAACAGGGATTAAGTACTACGGAAACACAGGCAAAGGGATGACGTAGATCCATGCATCACGTATACACAAACTTAGACGGGGAAGACAGTACATGTATTATGTACAAAAATCCAAGACAAAACATAGAACAGTTACTGGCCGAAATTATCTTTTCCTGTATGCTGCGCATCCTTAGCATCCTAAGCTCTTTTTACCTTTTTCTTCTCTTTTAAACGTCAGCTGCCTTTACTTGTGGCTTTGATTGTACACACTTACGCCTTTGGCAATTGGTCATGAACTAACCTGATCAGGCTAATGCTCACGGTGGTATTTTTGAGTCATTTTAGTAAATGTGTTTCTAGGCTGAGACAACAGTTGGTGTCGATTGGAGAATAATGGGGCAGCTTTGAGTTACATGTCTATGAGGATGCGAAAACGGAGGTAGTAGGTTTTTAAATATTGGCAATATTCCTAGTCCTCCCGGTGGAGGATACTTGTGTAAACCTTACCTCGGAATATTCCTTAAACTTTCCTTATTTAGATAAACGTAGGAATATATTCATTATTGTATGTCATTTTTGGTTGCATTATTTGGGGTACCAAGCGACGTCATATTTCGTAGTTCCCGCTTCAGGCTGTCCTCCCAGGCGCTAAGTTCAGGGAGAAAAATAGTCATGGTTTGCTTGTTGCGGTTAGGTACCATAATCAAACCCTTTTTCCCGTCTCTTCGTCCGCTAGATCACTGTTTTCATACATTAATCGATATTTCGATGTGACCTGCAGAGAGAGGGAAAAAGAAGGGTGGGGGGAACAGGGGCTACATTGATAGACACATTAGCGTGCATAAACCCAGAAAGGCTTTTACTTACTGCATACTCGGCCTATCTCCACGGGATACAGTCCCTGCCAATTGGGCGTTCAAGCCCAGGTGGACCGTTAGTGTGACTCTTCTTATACAGGTAGCATGTAAAGTATAGGCTAAATACCGGGATCTTTAGCGGTTGCTTTGGCTGTACAAAAATGTGCAAGGTACATACAACAAAAACCTGGACTATTCATATTTGCACTATTTCTGTGTACTATACGTTTTAACTCTTTAACTAATCGAGCTGAGCCATTTCACTTGTATTTTAGTTTTATCGGAAATAGTGGTCATTCATTTGAAACTTATCAACTTACGCGTGACGACTACGTTTGCTTTTTCCAAAAATCTTTAATAAGAATGTCGGTGTACAAATACGGGCCTACAACCCCGTGGGCCGGCCACGGAGCAGGCTGGAACTGTAGATGTGGGGATACTTTATTAGCGGAAAACTTAATGGAGTCGGTGGTCGTTAATTTCATAAAAAGTGCGCCAAGTGCAATAAAAATCATATCGAATCTTTTAGTGTGAGCAAGTATCATAAGCATTGAAATTCGAACTTTCAATAATCATGATGCGCCAAAACTTAACAACAATTCATTGTCCGAATGTTCAATCGGTACCCATCTCATGTCAATTCATTGTCCTTCATTGTCCGAACACATAATCAGTACCCATCTCATATCAATTCATTGTCCGAGCTGACAGTATACATCCTATATCAATCCATTGTCCGAACATATAATCAGTACACATCCTATATCCATCTATATGTTTTAAAAACTTCATACATATCCCATGACACCAAGGCTGAGCAATCGGGGTACAATAAGGAGTTGAGAGTTTCATTTGCGTCGGCGCCATTTTGGGTGCAGTCAGGCAGATCCAGGCATAGTCTAAATCTCCACTAACTCGTGGTTGGCCCAGAGCTTCCTTTTGGCAGTCCAAAAAGTTCTGTTAAAGGGCAAAAGAAAGGATCGGTGGTCTGAACCATCAGTCAAAGGGGAAGGGAGGCAACAATTTTCCTACCGGGTCATACTGGGGTTTTCACCGGAACTGTTCCAAAACTGCAGTCTGCAGGATCCTAGTCATTCAAACCGAGGCTGGCGACAGCATGGGAGCGCCGACGTCCTGCGGCTATATTTCCATCGTTCCGTGGGCAATCATGGCAGTCATTCCCCATCGGGGGTATCTGCGGGAGTCGGGGACTCCCGCGGCTCCTCTAGAATCTTCAAGGTCGAGGAGAACTTCTCTGATGGTGGAATCAGCAAGCAACCGGGCCATTCCTTCATGCTGGGCCCGCTCTTGCAAGTTTGACCGCCATTTTGAGAGTTCGGCAGCTACCGGCAATCGCGGGGTCAAATGAGCGGACGGGCTCCAACCTGCCGGGCGAGGCGTTGCAGCATTGCCACAGTGGACGAACCCTTTTGCTGGGTGCGAGGAGCATTGGGGGTGCAGCTGGGGAGCCTCCACCTGGGGAGGTGGGAGAGGCTCGTTTGCGCCGCCTCTCCCTCCCGGTGCACCCCACGGCGTCTCGCTTGACATTTGTTATGGCCGGACCAGGCGATGAGGACGAGGGGGGGGGGGTCGGAGGCATGTGCAAGACATCCCCCCCAGTGTTGTCGCAGCCATTATAGAAGAAGTGGCGCCTAGCACGTTTCAGGCCGGGCCTCCGGTTGATGGCGGCCGGACGCTCTTCGCTCTGGCCCCAGGAACGGGTCCCTTGGTTCATCCGGGGGACAGGCTTTGGCGCGTGGTGCCGCCTTCGGGCTATTTGCGCAGTGGCCTCTCCACCCCCAGGCCTCTTAGGGAAGCTGGTCCAGACTGTCTGAGAGAGGGGGGGTCGAGGACATGGACATCCCCCCCCCTGCAACTCTTCAGCGTTGTCGTAGCCGCCACCGCGGCCGGATCCCGTCGGCCTCGGCCTCTCCTCAGGCCCACCCCATGTGATGATCTCCGGCCGACGGTTGGCAGCAGGACCCGCCCTACATGTGTTGAAGATCTCGTCTTCCGGCTGGGCGTGGCCGCAAACCTGTTGTACTTTGGGGGTTTCCAGAATGGGGGCGGATGTCTGCTGACTTGTGTCTTTCCCAGGTTGCCGTTATTGGGGCGTGGCAGGTGGTGGGACAGACATGTTTGGAGCAGCGAGGGGCGATGAAGCCTCGTTGCCTCGTGGCTGTCGCAATGTCAAGCTTGGCTTCTCTTATCGTTTTCAGGTTTCTTATTACGGGCTTATTTCTAACGTTTCTTGTTTCTAGGACAATCATATGTTTTATCATTAAGTATTGTTATCGTTGCCTTATTCGTTATTTAATAAAAAAAAATCATCAGTGGCCTACTGATTTCGTTTTCCTATTCTTTTCTTTCTAGTTTGTTTCGTGCTAAAGTTTCTGTTAACAGGATACAGTGATCACTTCGTTATTATTGCATATGTCCTTTTTCACTAGGGGTGCTCTCTGGTCGGGCCAGATGACCTACCTCTAGTAAATGGTCCGGGTGGAACTGGTTTATCAATCAGTGGGGAGTAGATAGGCATGACAGATTACAACGGGGGACAAAGGTCCGCATTACCCACCCTTCACTACTTGCAAAGACTAGACAGAATATTTCTTTTCTATGTTATTTGCAAACAGAGAATACCTCCAAAGAGAACCAATTCTGAACAATCAATGTTCGGATAAACAATCAATCAATGAGGAATGAAATAGGCACGACGGATTACAATGGGGGCAAAAGCCTGCGTTACCTACCCTTCACTATCTGCAAAGGGAGAGAGAATATTCCTATTCTTCCCCGTTTGTAGGCAGAGAAGATCCTTGAGAGAACCAACTTCGAGCAATTCAATGCTCGATCAAACAATCAATCAATGGGGAGAAAAAAAATAGGTATGACGGATTACAATGGGGACAAAAGTCTGCATTACCTATCTTTCACTATCTGCAAAGGGAGACAGAATATTCCTATTCGTCCCCGTTTGTAGACAGGGAATATCTCAAAAAGCAATAATCGATAAAAACCGATTAACAAACAATCAATGGGGAGAAAAGATAGGCATGACGGATTACAATGGGGACAAAAGTCTGCATTACCTATCCTTCACTATCTGCAAAGGGAGACAGACGTTCCTATCTGTCGCTGTTTGCAGACAGAGAATGTCTCCAAGAGAACCAATACTTCAAGTAGCACCCAAGGCTAAATGAACCAATCAATGAACAATATCAGTATCTAAATACCGTTTCCAATATCAACAATCAATCAATCAATTAGATGGATAAAGCCATCCTACCAATCAGACGTAAAGACGTCCTACTTAACCTTACCCGGACCGGACCGTGTGGACAGTTCTTCGCCTTCCTTTTTCCAACGCCCGATCGTTCTCTTTTCTCCATGTTTTTACCGCAGCAGTCCTGTGGGATTCCAGTCAGGACAATAGGTCACTTGAGAGAGGTCCGTTCGGAATCGGTGAAGTTCATTCAATCGGCAGCCGGACGAGGGCCCTCTCAAGGCAGGTATACTCCAATCATTTAGATGTTCACCCCATCGTCTGGACCTCTCTTACCGGACCTTATGTCGCTGATGGACCCCGCGTTGGGACGCCAATTGTGGAAAGGTCAGCCCATATCGCACCTGATGCCCAGGCTGCTGGTGCAGGGCGACTCTTAGTTCCCATCTTGAATAATTACCAAATAAAGAGACGGGCGCTGAAGGCAGGAAGACAAGAACAGAGTTTTTATTTCTCATGAGGAGAGCATGTCATTTCGGACACTCTCATGGTGTCTTCAGGAGGTGCTCTAACAAGTTTCTCTGAGGCTTCGTCTTTTATACACAGGTTTGTGGCACACAGGCATCCTTTATTACAATCAAGACATTGTGAAGTACGAAGATATTCCAACACGTGGCTACAGTAGGGGCCCTTATCCTCCATACAATAGGAGGGGGCTGTTCTGCTGATTCCTTTGGAATGTGTGCTCCTGATCGAATCTCGGGGGGTGGGGAGGTCATGATCAATAGTGGCTCTTTTTAAGAGAGGCGAGTGCATACAGTAGTGGGCAATAAACTGTATCCTCAGGCTAAGGGGTGACCAGCGGTCCATGTAGACAATTAGGTTTGGAGGAAGAGGTCATCAAAGGAGGGGTATTCATGGAGGGAAAGGAGGTGTTGGTCAGGCGCGGGGTGCGATTCTCAGAGACAGAGTCATGCGGGAGGGGAGGGCTCATGACTTGTGCATGTGAGAGCGGGGGCAGTCAGGGTGCATGGGGGAAGCTTGCAGGGTCAGGGAAGGGCGCTGGTGATTGATCGCAAACAGAGAGACCACGGTACCTAAAATGGCTGTTGTATATATGTGTGCATGGGTCTATGCTGGCGGGGTAACACAGTCAGTGTTTTGCAAGGTCCATTCTGCTTACGACAAGAGGTACAGTGAACACAAATGAACGCCGCTTATGTACACATACATTGCCATTTTCAACAAGTGTTTGATTGTTTCAGATGCTCCGTCCATCACCACCCCCTTTTGTACCGCTTTGGCCGCCATAAGTGTGGCAGGGTATGCTCAGACGTGAGTCCCTTGCTCACTTTGCCACTGGATTCAAGCAAGCCGGGCTGAAGACGGCTGGAATGCCAGAAACCGGTCCTCGGAAGCTTGTTTCCGGTCCAGGGAAGGCATGGCTTGGCAGTTCGGGCTGGACTGTTCCCATGAGGCACAGGGTCAGACTGATTTGCATATAGCCATGTCTGAACTGGGGTGGCAGAGTGGGCTAAAGAACGGTGATGGATCAAACGCAGATCTTTTGACTGGGTGTGAGTGTTTGATTGGTTCAGATGCTCCGTCCATCACCACCCCCTTTTGACCTGCTATGGCCGCCATAAGTGTGGCAGGGTATGCTAAGACGTGAGTCCCTTGCTCACTTTGCCACTGGATTCAAGCAAGCCGGGCTGGAGACGGCTGGAATGCCAGAAACCGGTCCTCGGAAGCTTGTTTCCGGTCCAGGGAAGGCATGGCTTGGCAGTTCGGACTGGACTGTTCCCATGAGGCACAGGGTCAGACTGATTTACATATAGCCATGTCTGAACTGGGGTGGCAGAGTGGGCTAAAGAACGGTGATGGATCAAACCCAGATCTTTTGACTGGGTGTGAGTGTTTGATTGGTTCAGATGCTCCGTCCATCACCACCCCCTTTTGTACCGCTTCGGCCGCCATAAGTGTGGCAGGGTATGCTCAGTTGTGAGTCCCTTGCTCACTTTGCCACTGGATCCAAGCAAGCAGGGCTGAAGACGGCTGGAATGCCAGAAACCGGTCCTTGCAAGCTTTTTTTCGGTCCAGGGAAGGCATGGCTTGGCAGTTCGGACTGGACTGTTCCCATGAGGCACAGGGTCAGACTGATTTGCATATAGCCATGTCTGAACTTGGGTGGCAGAGTGGGCTAAAGAACGGTGATGGATCAAACCCAGATCTTTTGACTGGGTGTGAGTGTTTGATTGGTTCAGATGCTCCGTCCATCATCACCCCCTTTTGTACCGCTTTGGCCGCCATAAGTGTGGCAGGGTATGCTCAGTTGTGAGTCCCTTGCTCACTTTGCCACTGGATCCAAGCAAGCAGGGCTGAAGACGGCTGGAATGCCAGAAACCGGTCCTTGCAAGCTTTTTTTCGGTCCAGGGAAGGCATGGCTTGGCAGTTCGGACTGGACTGTTCCCATGAGGCACAGGGTCAGACTGATTTGCATATAGCCATGTCTGAACTCGGGTGGCAGAGTGGGCTAAAGAACGGTGATGGATCAAACCCAGATCTTTTGACTGGGTGTGAGTGTTTGATTGGTTCAGATGCTCCGTCCATCATCACCCCCTTTTGTACCGCTTTGGCCGCCATAAGTGTGGCAGGGTATGCTCAGACGTGAGTCCCTTGCTCACTTTGCCACTGGATTCAAGCAAGCCGGGCTGAAGACGGTTGGAGTGCCAGAAACCGGTCCTCGGAAGCTTGTTTCCGGTCCAGGGAAGGCATGGCTTGGCAGTTCGGGCTGGACTGTTCCCATGAGGCACAGGGTCAGACTGATTTGCATATAGCCATGTCTGAACTGGGGTGGCAGAGTGGGCTAAAGAACGGTGATGGATCAAACCCAGATCTTTTGACTGGGTGTGAGTGTTTGATTGGTTCAGATGCTCCGTCCATCACCACCCCCTTTTGTACCGCTTTGGCCGCCATAAGTGTGGCAGTCATCAGACGTGAGTCCCTTGCTCACTTTGCCACTGGATTCAAGCAAGCCGGGCTGAAGATGGCTGGAATGCCAGAAACCGGTCCTCTGAAGCTTGTTTCCGGTCCAGGGAAGGCATGGCTTGGCAGTGCAGGCTGGACTGTTCTCATGAGGCACAGGGTCAGACTGATTTGCATATAGCCATGTCTGAACTGGGGTGGCAGAGTGGGCTAAAGAACGGTGATGGATCAAACCCAGATCTTTTGACTGGGTGTGAGTGTTTGATTGGTTCAGATGCTCCGTCCATCACCACCCCCTTTTGTTCCGCTTTGGCCACCATAAGTGTGGCAGGGTATGCTCAGATGTGAGTCCCTTGCTCACTTTGCCACTGGATTCAAGCAAGCCGGGCTGAAGACGGCTGGAATGCCAGAAACTGGTCCTCGGAAGCTTGTTTCCGGTCCAGGGAAGGCATGGCTTAGCAGTTGGGGCTGGACTGTTCCCATGAAGCACAGGGTCAGACTGATTTGCATACAGCCATGTCTGAACTGGGGTGGCAGAGTGGGCTAAAGAACGGTGATGGATCAAACCCAGATATTTTGACTGGGTGTGAGTGTTTGATTGGTTCAGATGCTCCGCCCATCACCACCCCCTTTTGTACCGCAGTTGAGAATAGGAGCGTTGCTCCTACCAGCACCAGAATAAAGTGCTCCTCAGGAAAGGAAGATCTAGCGTTTCTGCAGAGTGAAAAATAAAGTGTTCTCAGGCACTGCAGCCCAAAATACAGAGGAAAGTCTTGCAGAGTGCAGGGGGGGGCAAAGGCTTGGCCCAGAGGCCTCACAGGGACCTCCAGCAGGGAGGCAGTCCTGAGTGGCTGTCCTCCTGGTGCCCAGCAGCAGCAGCAGACCGCCCTCAAGTTAGGATCAGAGAGAACAAGATACATGGCGTCACAGCCCCTTTTTATTCACACATTTCCTGTGTTACTAACTGTAGGGCAAGAGGAGAACCAGTTACAACTGGTTCTGGAGCACTTTGTTTTGCTCAGCCCCTCTCCCTATTCACAGGACAGGCTAGGGACATCAGACACACCACAGGGGGCAGAGTCAGCATTGTGGAGGGAAGGCACAGCCCTATTCAGGTCCCAGGTGCAACTCCTCCCTCCCATCTACATGCAGATCTCCCCATTCACTACTAGGCAGACCCATCCTGACTCCTGGAGCCAAGCACACCAGCCAGCCCCTGTCACTCACAAGCCAGACCGTCAATTCACATTCACTGCACACAGAAATGCCAACTTCTAAAAGTGGCACTTCTCCACTAGTCACAATAAATCTGCACACACTGTCGTGCAGCATTTAATCTCACGAGTTCGCACATACCAAACTCGCCCCTGCACTCCTCTCACATCAGGAACTACCGTGGGCACACATATCCCCCATGAATTCCTATGGGAGGGCAGCCCAATCTCACCACACGCACTCAGACTGCTCACGCACTTTACACTGGGACACAGTGTTAAAGTGCGCAGAAGCCCAAAGCAAAAAGTTTAGGGGTGAACCTGCCGAAAGGGCCAAGTCCAACAGGGAGCATATTTACAAAGTGGCGTTAAGCCATAAAAAATGGCATGACGCCACTTTGTAAATATGGTACAGGGCATAACTCAACCGGAGTATCAAAAAAAGTGATGCTCCAGTGACGCTAGGGGCTCGTACTTATGCCCCTTCGTTTTGTGATTTGCCTGGTTAACATTGGGATCCTACAAGCTTATTCTGGGGAGAAGTTACTTCTAGTTTCATGCAACATCATGTTTTGCTTCCATTTATTGATGATGCATCTATCATGGTTTCCAGTTCCTTAGAGGTCCACCACATACCTGGCACTAGGGCCATGTCTAGTCAAATAGAATATTGCCCATAGTAATTCACATTAGGGGGAGGAAGTTATGGAATGTTATTTTCTGCTCTTGAGACACTTGCAACATGATTGATAGTCCTTACCTTGCTCTGGTAATTAATGAATTGGTTGACATGTTGTTTTTAGAACAGGAATGGATGACGTCTCTCAGGGTCTGTACTCAATTTTTGGCAAGTTCTTCGGAGCCTGTAGGACTTAAAATAATTAGGCAATCCTTTTTTACTAGTGCAGCCGTATTTATTTGTGCAATGCTTTGCAGATTTATACAGACAGAGTTGGTAGGCTGTCTCCCTAGTGGAGTGCAGGTCAAAAGGTTTGTATGTAAGGACTATTAATCAGCTGCCACCAACCATTTGTCATGTTATGACCTGGTCATCAGAACTGTAATGAACGGGGGGTCTGGCTAACGCCCGACGATGATGGCGGCTTGCCCGTAGCTCTCCTGGGTCGGCGGAGATAGAAATGACCCAAACGTGGCAATTTTCTACCGCACAGATTTCAAAATGGAGGAACATACATCGGAAGCCTTCAGCTGCATAAATATTTACTTTTTGTCTTGTCAGCTGCACCGGATGCATCTCTATTTCATCTGTGAGTTGTGGTGTGGCTCTCTTTAGATCGTGCCTGCCATTTTGCGAGTTGCCGCTACCGGAGCTGCTGCCACATCATGCTGCTCTTACTGCCAAATTCCTTTGTTTAATGCCAGTTGAATAGCGCTTGTCCCTACTACTCCTACTCCTTCAATGGATTATTTTAGTAAGTGACCTTGCTATTCACATAAATAGGATGCAGCAGTTCTGGAATTAAACGGCCGCCATTTCACAGCACCTCGCAGGCAAATTTGTTTTGGCGCACTGACTGCATTATTACATGTGACTTATTTTACTCAGGTTGACGAATGTTTTTGCTACACTTGTACTTTTTTTTCTCTGCTACAATAATAATGACCTTCTTTTTTGCTCCACATATTCCACTCTGAGGTGACATAACTCATACTAATTGAGCGGGACACTTATTGCAGATTTGGTACTTTGTGACACCAAGGGAAATACTCTCCACATCATTTAAAAATGGCAGACAAATTCACTTCACTGATGTGCTGAGCTGTGGCTTCTTTGAGCTTGTGACCAATACTCTTATGATGTATCCTCCCTGACAGAGTTCTTACTCCAATGCGCTGCTTTCATTGTTATATTCCTTTAGTAGCGGCCTTCAGACAGTCCTAAATGAGTGCCTTATTTATTCTGTCAGCATGTCATTTTACCTATTGACTTTGACTATCCTAACCGCTATGACATAGCCTACGCATTCAATAGCGGCCATTTTGTACTACTCTGCAAGTAAACTTGACTCAGCAAACCGACTGACTAAATTACTATCTACACCTTGTTTTATGCACTGAGTCATTAATGGTGGCATCAACTATTTTATCTAGATACACCAGAAGCTTCCACATCCTCTTGAGTCACTAATTCTTCATATTGCATTAAGGAGCTAATTACTGAATTATGTCAAGTTGAGATCTCGTTATCACTGGTGATCCAGTTAAATTTCATCCTTACATATGGGAAGACTACCTAAAGGCTTTGCCCAACCCAAATCTCCGCCTCGTAAATTCTTAATCAACACCAGCTTACGCTACAGTTGCCTTAACATGGATGACCCCACCAGCACCTCATCTAAGGGTTTGTCGACATCTACCACCACCTTCACCTCCGGTGTTACAAAAGCTCAGTCTAAAAGGTTGAAGAAGAACCCTCCTTCTCCTCCTAAACAACCTACTTCAGTCACAATGGATCTACTATTAGAAGAAATTAGGGCCTTACGTCCATTCGTTGAAGAAACGAATTCTAAGTTACAGCATCTCTCTAACAGATGGTCCAATGTAGAAGAAAGTGTTACTACACTAGAACAAAATGTAGACTTCTTAACTTCCTCTGCCTCCAAGGTTGACTCTTTATGCTCACAGGTGTCAATGTTTCACATGCAAATCGAAAACTTGGAAAATGGTATTATGAGAAATAATCTTCGCATTTATGGTTTTCCTGAAGGAACAGAAGGTTCGGATCCAATTGCCTTTTTTAAATCCTTTCTCCCAAAGTTACTTAAGCTACCGGAAGGCACTCATCTCAATATCTAGAGAGCTCATAGATTGGGTCCGGCATTACCTCTTATGTCCTCCTCTACAGCAAGAAAACCAAGGGGAGTGATTTTATACCTGTTAGACTACACTGACTTGCTGAGAATCTTATCCGTGGCAAAGGTGTTGAATCGCATTACTTGGTCAGGCAACTCCTTATTCTTCTGTCAAGATTATGCCAAATCAACTGCGGATCGACTCAAGGAGTTCCTGGCATTAAGACCTCAACTTCGCCCAATTGGTGCATGATACAGCTTATTTCATCCCTGCCTATTTAAAGTGACCATCAACAACAACACTAATACCTATGAAGATCCTATAAAACTGAAAAGCTTCTTATACTTTTATCACGCTGACTCAATGGACACTACTTCTTCATCAAGCTCAAAATAGACATCTCTGACTCCTGATATGCTTCTACTCTTCTTATGAACTTTAATTCTGTTATTGGTTATACTTAAGAGTTGATAATTAGTATACAAAGTATATTTTTGAGAATGTTGTCTCAATTATATAATTAACATCCTTTCTCTCCTTACAGGTTATTTTTGCGTGCCATTGTTCCCCCTACATTCCAGCGTTCGTTGGTTCTGTTTTCCTCTCCTCATTCCCGTTTGAGTCTTGGACACGTCATTGTTCTGTATGGCCTTACACCCCTCCACCCTTCATATGTCTCGGATTACATGTAAGTCTTTCATCCCACCTGTTTTCCTTGTCTTTTGTACTTTGTTCTATCTCTTCTACTTCCTTCTTTCCTGAAATATCTTCCCTCAATCTCTTTTACTCTTATTATCTTTTACTATCCTACAATTCTCTTTCACATCTCAAATGCTGTGTATTCACTATACTTCTCTCTTTTCTTCTCCATTCCAATTGATTCAGTCAGTCAGTCAAAATACGCTTTATTCGATGTTTGTTAAAATCATAAAAGGCAATACATACAGCACAATATAAAAATCACATTGCAATTTACATACAAAATTCAATTCATAGTCAATTTATGTTAAATAATTAGTTTACTTAACACACTCAAGACCAATATTTAAAGTAAGACATTCTCTGGGGCTTGTTTCTTTCTTAATCTAAATGCGGCCGTTAGGTAAGATGCCACGCAAAAGATGATATGCGTGTTACCCAGCATTTGAAGAAAAATTAATGCTGGCCTAACCTGAACAAAGCCTGCTTCCTTCTGAATAGGTATTAGGTATTTCTCCCTGGCGGCAGCATTAAACCCACAAAAAAACATAAAATGAAGCGTGTCTTGAGTAGAAAAATTGTCGCATTTGCAGGGTAAAGCATCCTCGAGTTTTTGCCCAAGTGGGAAAACAACCAAGTGTATATGGGATCAAGTTCATCCTAAATTTAATAAGCAAGGCTCTGTGAAGGGGATTAGTGACAATTTTTAAATAGGGTTCCAGAGAGGGAGTGGTACCCGGAATCAGGTAAGCTCTTACTGACGGTTTCATTACTTCCCTCTCTTCTCTCTCTAACCGTACCCTATCAAGGAAGTGATGTTTGATCCACCCAATGTCCTGTTTTCTAATGCTTGAAGCGTCTGAATAGATCTCCGGTCTCCCAAGCGCTGCAAATGAGGTTTTAAGATATCTCAACCATGGCATTCTCAAGGCGCGGTCCCTTGATACCACGTCCAGCAGAATGTCATGGTTCAACGTCAACTCAGAGTTCAGCCATGTTTTAATCCAAAAGTGTAATGGTGCCAACTTCAATCTGTCAGTAATATATGGTAAACCCAATTTCTCATGGATGCATAATATGGGAGTGGAATTTGGGACAGATAGAAATTGACGAATAAGCCCATTTTCGAATGCGCTCATGGTTGACGTAACCCCATAGAGCAGACCCATAAGTGGCAATGTGAACGCACTTGCTGTTATAAACTTTAACCAGGGCTTCCATTGGTTTGAACCCCAGTCTTTTCGAAAAGCCCATCAAAGCAGCTGTTGAGCGAGCCAGAGAGGCACTTTTTGCCTTTATCTGGGGGGCCCAAGAGCCCCTCTCATGAAAAAGGACCCCCAGGTAAGGGAAGACAGGGACCCTGGAAACCACATGCCCCCCACAGGTGAAAGTTAACCGTATGGTCTTTCTACTCTGGCGACCTATGATCATGGTGTGTGATTTTGTTGCATTAACTTTCAGGTCAAGGCTCTCCATGAACGAACCAAAACGGTCCAATAGGGTTTGTAGACTTTTGCCAGTGCGCGCAATTAGTACCGCGTCGTCCGCGTATAAGAGGGCAGGTACCTAGGCTCCTTCTACACGCGGGACATCTGCCACCCCTAATTGATTCATTTTACATACAGTTAGTTAATTATCTGCTATAGTTTAATTTGTTCACAGTTTTGTTTTAGTCGTAACTTAATAAATACTTGCAGTCTTCGTTCATGCCTTTAAAATGTGTTTCATGGAATGTAAGAGGTTTAAATTCACCCATTAAATGACAGAGAGTTTTAACTCATTTAACTAAATTGGGAACAGATGTTACATGCTTACAAGAAGCTCATTTGATGGCTGAAGAATCTGCTAAACTAAAGAGAGGATGGGTGGGGGAGGTCCTCTTCTCCCCGGGTGATGGTAAACTTACTGGAGTTCTTATTCTATTTCGTAAGTCCCTTCAAGTTAAAATATTATCGCAATGTGCAGATACAGCGGGCAGATGGATATTTGTTAAATGTATGGTGGATAATGCTCCAATCTCTTTATTGAATATACAGCTGGTGATTCCTCTTTTTGGACTTCTTTGGCCCAACAAATCACACAATGTTTTGATGATAATGTTATTCTTGCTGGAGACTGCAATGACATTCTTGACCCTTTTTTAGATCGGAATTCATCAATTCCCTTTGTTCCTCATAAATCTCATAGATTTTTTACACAAACAATTAAACAAAACAAGCTTCTAGATGCTTGGAGACTTTGCAATCCCATGTTGATGGAATACTCATACTACTCGCCGACGCATTCCTCCCAATCACGGTTAGATTATTTTTTTATATCTCGTAATATTTCTCAATCACTAGTGTCGGCAGACATTGGATCTATTTTAATATCTGACCATGCTCCCGTCACTATTAACCTTAATGTATTACAGAAACCGAACTTGTCTCGTAAATGGCGCTTTAAGAACGCCCTACTACTCGTTCTTGTTTTCACATCATCCTTGGTTTCCTTTTTTAACGAATATTTCCTATTTAACCAATCAGATACTATGCCTTTCCATGTGATTTGGGACACATTTAATGCATCAGCTAGAGATTTTATTATCAGATTTGTCTCTAGAAAATGAAAAAAGGCATAGCAAATCACTAATGACCTTTTAGCTAATATAAAGTGATTGGAGCTCACTTATTATTCTTCCAGATCAAAAGCATGTTTGTCTGAACTTATAAAAGCTAAATTTCAATTCAATCAAGATACAACTTATAATGCTTTCAATTATTTATTGAAGTCTAGTGCAAAACTCTATGGTGGCCAGAACAAGGCTGGAAAATATTGGCTTATTATTTAAAAGTTAAACATAACAAACTCAATATAGAATCTATTTTTGATGGAAGTCACACATTGCAATTAAAAAATGCAGATATCCTCAATGAATTTCTCCAGTTTTATAAGACACTGTATACATCTGAAACTCTCTCTTCTGACCAATCCATTTCTCCATTTTTGTCCAACATCCAATACAACCCTGACACTCTTCCTGATTTATCACTGTTATCCCTGGTGCTCTTGGCACCAGGGAATGACACATCTCTTCGGGTGATGTATCTCAATAAGCGTTCCATGGTAAAGCACCAGTTGGACTTATTCATCCTATTGACTACTGATAAACCTGATGTGCTACTAGTCACCGAAACCTGGCTCACCTCAGACTCCCTCCCGGACATTCTAGCGGCTCTCCCCCCAGATTACTACATCCTCAACGCTAATCGTTCATCCAGTCGCCTGGGAGGTGGGGTAGCAGCTATCATACTGAAACAATTTAAATTCATCGCCATTGCCTCCCTGGCTTTGCCGGAGGTGGACAACTTAGTCATCAACCTTGAAACAGAGGCAGGGGCCCTCACGTCCGTACTCAATCCATGCCCTCGTTTCCTATCTCCCTGAGTGAACAGTTGGAAAACTTGATGATGCATCACACCAGAATTGCTCTCTTCGGGGACTTTAACTACTGGTTTAACGATGTCCGAGCTGGACCGCACGCCACGGAATTATTTGAAATCTTAACCAGCCTTAACCTGGCTCAACAAATTATTATACCTACTCATATCAAGGGTCACACTCTTGACCACATCTGGACAACACGATTTAGCAATTTCTAGCCCAGTTATCTCCCCCTGCATCTGTTCGGACCACCATCTGATCGATGCCACCATCACAGTCAGAGGCAGGGTCAAGGCCCCTACCCTGGCAGGTGGGCTGTCTCGTAATTGGAGCTCTTATGACTGCCAAGGCTCCCTAGATTCGTTAGCCAATACTCGACCCACCATCTCTCCTGACTCTAGTGTCGACTTGATGGAAGGAGAAATCGCCAACTGGCTGCAGACAGCTAGTGACCGGTTTGCCCCACTCACCAAATTTGCGCGCACCAGGCATGGTAACTCACATAGATGGTTCTCAAGTGACCTTAAATCACAGAAATTGAAGCTCCGCCAGCTAGAACGGAATTGGAGACCTGACTACTCCAATTCCGATAGACTGCTCTTTGTAGCGGCCCGTAAAGATTATAAAAGCGCGATCTCCACGGCCAAATCCAGACACGTCTCAGACAGAATCCTCTCAGCCCACAATAAATCAAAAGACATTTTTAAAATCATGAACGATCTCACTACTGATGACAGAACTCTCCCTGTCCAGGCTCCCACACAAGAGACTTGTAACGCACTGAACACCTTTTTTATCGAAAAAATTGTGGTTATTAAGAACACTATCCCCTCTTCCACTCGCATCAGATCACCGGACTCCTCTCCCCCTAACCCTTTGTCTCTGACTCATTTTCCCGCCCTCAACCCCAACACTCTTTCAGAGCTCTCTATTCGTACCAAATCAGGGTCTCCTAACGACTGCTGTCCCCCCTCGGTTCTTAGGGATGTCTGCCTCTCCTTACCAGACAGCATCATCCCCCTTCTGAATGCATCCCTCAGCACTGGCATGGTCCCTAGCTCTTTCAAGGAGGCCATACTAGTACCCCTATTAAAAAAGCCTGGAGCAGACCCTGCCACTCTCTCCAACTACCGTCCTATCTCCCTCCTGTCCTACTTGTGCAAGCTCCTCGAGGCCCACGTAACCACCTGCCTCTCAAAATTCATCGAGAGCTCCGTCTATCTCGAACCCAATCAAGCTGGTTTTAGGCCGGCTCACTCCACCGAGGCCGTCATTCTGGCAGTACTGGACACCCTGAGGGGGAACGCAGACAAAGGAGCCCCGCAGGCATTGGTGCTCCTGGATCTGTCGGCCGCGTTCGACACGGTGGACCATAACATCCTTCTCCACCGTGTCGGACAGGCTGGCATCCAGGGCCCTGCCTTTGAGTGGATTAACTCCTTCCTCTCGGGCAGAGCGCAAACGGTTCACCTGGGCCCCTTTACTGTGACTAGGGCACCTACGGTATGCGGAGTCCCTCAGGATCTTCCCTCTCAACCCTACTATTCAATTTTTACCTTCAACAACAGATCCACTCTTTAAAGAGGTGGAGGATCACCATCTTCAATTATGCTGATGATCTGCAGATCATCTTCCCTCTTGATTCCCCGACGCTGCAACTAGTTTTCAAGCAGTGCTGCTCCACATACAGCAGTGGATGAATCTTAACCAATTAAAGCTTAATCCAGGGAAAATAGAGCTCATCCTGCCAGATAACAGCTTGGCATACTGGGGCCCTCAGTTCTGGACTAGCGAGCTGGGCCCGTCCCCCGCACCGTCTGGCTCGGTAAAGAGCCTTGGGGTGATTATCGACTCAGACCTCTCCCTCAAAACTCAGGGGGGGGCAGTAATCTCGTCCAGTATGTTTCAGCTACGAAAAATCTCACCTACTTTCGCACGCGGCTTTGGTACAAGTTGTGATCTCCTTGGTACTATCCTGCCTCGACTTCTCTAATTCCTCTATCTAGGCCTACCACAGTCATTGCTTTGCCGCCTTCAAATTGTGCAAAACCAGGCAGCAAGTCTAATCCACAAAACGCCGAAATGGCAATCAGCAAGACCTCTGCTGCGTAAATTGCACTGGCTACCAATTGAACAAAGGGCAGCCTTCAAGACCGGCTGTCTAATTTTTAAAGCCCTTCATTGCAACAGCCCAGACTTTATGAAAGCCCTCATCGTGAAGCACCACCCTGCTCGTAATCTCCGGTCAGCCCACCTTCATCTGCTGGCCGCCCCCATTGTCAAACTCAAAAAATTAGGTGGCCGCAGATTCGCCCACCTGGCACCTAAGCTGTGGAACCCCCTCCCTCTATCTGTCAAGACCAGCGGCTCCCTACTGAACTTTAGAAAGTCCCTAAAAACCTGGTTTTTCTCCCAAACCGGTTAGCATGCTCCGCCGCAACCTCTGCACTCTCTTAGCACCAGGAAACCTATGGTGTCAGTGCGCTTTATAAATTCAGCATAAGATAAGATAAGATAAGAATCTGACATTACGCAGAAAGAGCTTCTTGCTGCCTTAAAAACACTGAAAAAAGACAAGGGTCCTGGCCTGGACGGTTTTACTGTGGAATTCTTTACTCACTTTGACAATTTACTACTTCACAAATTACATACTCTTATAAATGCGTTTTTTCGAATCTGGTGAATCCTCAGGCTCTTTATCGGACGCCCTCATTTGTCTTATACCTAAAGATGGTAAGGACCGCTAAACATTGCAAAAATTACCAACCCATTTCTCTGGTTAACATTGATTATAAAATCTTCTCAAAAGCCCTGGCATCTCGTTTGGACTCTCAATTGCCTGACTTGCTAGGAGCAGAACAATTTGGTTTTGTGAAGGGGCGGCTTATCACCGATAATACTCGCTTATTTTTTTATGTCCTATCCAAAGCCTCACACATTCCTCACTCCTTGGCGGCAATAGCATTAGATGCAGATAAAGCATTCAACAGAGTGGAATGGCCTTACCTTTTTCGTACACTTAAGGGGTTTGGCTTTGGCCCAAAAATTATCTCTCTAACATCCATTTTGTATTCAAATCCAAGAGCGGCTGTATGTGCGAATGGTGGTATATCTTCTTACTTTAAACTTGGTAGAGGTGTCCGACAGGGATGCCCACTCTCGCCGTTTCTTTTTATTCTTGCTTTAGAACCATTTTTATTAAAAATTCGTCAAAATATTAATATTTGTGGTTTTACTTTTAAAGAAAACAATATTAAAATGGCAGCACATGCTGATGATGTCCTTCTATTCATCTCACAACCTCAATCTTCTCTTCCAGCCTTTTTAGAGGAAGTTGATCCCTTCGCATATGTCTCTGGTTATAAATTGAACCAAGATAAATGCGAAATTGTACCTCTAACAAAATATACTTTTAAGGCTGATTGTGCATGGAGTCCCCAATATATTAAGTATTTAGGTCTCCATTTCACTTCCTCCATTTCAGGAACAATATCACGTTGCATGGACAACTATGTACAAAGACTATCCTCTTTAACAATGAGATGGCACCCCCTTTACTTGTACTGGTGGGGTCGCCTGGATACTATAATGATGATGCTTTCTCCTATAGTTTTATATACAATTTCTAACTTTCTGCTGTCTATACCCTTAAAATATTTTACAAAATTTAATTCCATCTTATCCCTCTTTCTATGGAGTAACAAGAAATCGCGTATGTCTATATCAAAATTGATTCGCCCAAAATCAGAAGGAGGGACAAATTTCCCTGACTTCCCCATTTACAATAATTCTTTCCTATTACATCAATCTTCGAGGTGGCTCTCTGAATCTTCTGCAAATTGCCCCATTTGGGTTACGCTTGAACAATCCTTCATTCTCCCATTTTCATTTCAAGAATATTTATCTTTTACATGTAAACCACAATCAATTTCCATTCCTATACTTAAACATACTTCTAAGATTATACCAAATGTCTCCTCTTCAAATCCTAGTGATTGGGTCTCAGTTTTAAACTCTACTAAATGGCACAATGCTTCTATTTTGCTAAATAATAAGCCTATCTTCTGGAAATCGTGGCGACAACGAGGCCTGATTTGGGTACGTCAATTATATGACCAAGATGAGATTATGTCTTTCGAGCATGCCAGCAGCTCGTTTGACTTACCTCCAGACTTTTGCTCTAAATATCGCCTCTTAATGCAAGCTATTCAAACTACTCGTACAAATTGCACAAATTCTCAACACCCTATTCCTCCTGAATTCGTCCCTGCAGATAAGTTACAAACTCTCTTACTTAACAACTCTAAGGCTTCTGCCATATATAAACGTCTACATAGCTCATCTATTCCCAGGGATAAAACAAAGGTAGAGATATATTGGAGAATGATTTAGAGATTTCTTGCTCTGTGGAGTTATGGGACAAAATCTTGCTCAAACTTAGGAGGTCCTCCAGGGCTGTGAACACCACTCAGACACTCTTTTTTGTATATAATAGACTCCTGCTTTCACCACTTACTCTCAGTGCAAGACCTACTATACTCCCAGTCACATGCTGGACTTGTTCTTCATCACATGCTGATTTATTTCACCTGCTTTTCACATGCAAATTTGTTCATAGTTTTTGGAATAAGATATGGCATCGAATTAATTTGATCTTTGAGGGAGAGGTGTGGCCCAGGGCCAGGGCGACTGACGCTGGAATCTGGGGATCAGGGTTCGATCCCCGGGTCCGGCGGCAGGTTAGCCCAGCACCATGCAACTCTGGGCAATAGCTTGCTTAATCTTCCCAACGGCCCCTAAAGGGTGATTGTGCGCTATACAAATGTGGATTATTATTATTATTATTATTATTATCTTTGGCTCCAGTCATCCTTTCTCTATTCCACATATTTTCTTAGGTAGTTTATCCCCCGTTTGGGAACATTGTGATTCTAATGTAAAGATAATAGATTTGTTATTAGCAGTTGCCTTTCAACAAATCACCAAAAATTGGAAGGACTTTACCAAGTTGTCGTATCAAGCATGGTGGTACACTGTCTGTTATAAATATAGACAAGACACAACATTTGTATACCCGTTGCATTTAGCATCAAAACGTTTAGATGTATGGGCGCCTGTTACGTTGTTCATAGATATAAGTGCTCAGCGTTCTCTGTCTATCACTCCTCTCCAACAAGAAGTGACTAAACCTCCATGACTTCCTTTATGTTGATATTGTACAGTTTAATAATAACCCAGCATGTAATGTGTAGGTTAGAAAAGAATGTTAGTTTCGTTTCCTTACCGATTAATTCTTTTAATGTTACTGTTATTGTATTTTCTGCATTAATATTTTCCTTTATCTCAATAAACTTACTCTGAACTTAAAAAAAAGAACTGTAATCCCCTATCCTAAATAAAAATCTTTTTGGGTGTAACCCGTCATGGATCTATCATGGAGGCTGAGTTGTGTACTAATATAAGCACACTAATTGTCAACACCTTCCTGGCCTTTGACTTTTCAGGGACTAGCGAGGTTACACAGCAAAGCCTTTTTCACAGAGGATTGTGTGAGGTAGAAAGACTTAATTCAAAGAGCAGTGCATTGTGGGCGGGCATGATGATATCAGCAGTTTTAGCGTGCTCTAAAAACTTCACACCTTCCATTCAAGATAAAGAGAAGCTAGCATCAGGAAAACATTTAAAACAGACTGAAAAAGAATTGTCACAGTTTTCACTGCACAGAGTTACTTGTTGAACAGGCTTGGTAATGGAAGGTGAACACAAAAGAGCCTTCATGCTTTATTCAACTGGATGTGATTTCAGACCAGACACAAACACTGAGCTTGACAATTGCTTCCCCAGGGAGGCAGGAAATGGTGGGAAAATAGGATATAGATGCTTTTTTGCCACTAGATTCTGTGGAGTGTCTGGCAACCCTAGGAGTCATGCCCATATTGGGGAACACAATTAGTGGTGCCCTCACTCTTAAGTACCTAAGCATTACTTGTAGAGACTACGTGCATTCAGCTAGAAAGCAGGAATCAGTCATGAAAGATTTTTGCAGATTTATACAAACCAAGATGGTGGGGTGTCTCCCTATTGGGCTGTTGGCCAAAAGCTTTGAACCTAATGACAATGAATCAGCATCCACCAACCAATCACCATGTCATGACCTTTTGGCAAAATTAGGATAATGAAAGACTGGGCAAAACAACATATAGTTCTAACTATGTACCTTGCAATTTGCAGGTAGCTCTTTGATAACAGTTAATAGCTCAATGTTCTATATTAGGATTTTGACTTATGAACGACAAGTAACGAAAGGAACTCTCCTACAGAAGCAGTAACCCACTAAACTATTTACATTATATGCATTTTGTTATCTGCATGGTGCACGTTAACCCTCTGGGCTACTTTAGGATGAGTCAAAACTTCCAGTAGACAAACCTCCGGCCTCTTTCCAGGAAGACGATTAATCACCAGAGTTATCTTGACATTTTCATTGATGCTTGAAAATTGCTGGAGGCCAGGAACATGGCAACAAGTGCTTTTAAAATGATAATATACTCGCAAAAATTACGCCCCCACCCCAAGTCATCACCCAGTACTGTGGCACCGATCGCACCGCCCTAGAGCTAGCACTGGGCATGATTTTGAGGATGATAACCATTCAAGATGTTTTTTGGTGTTCAAGTTGGCTTTCTATATGAAGCTTTCTATATTAAGCCTCGTGCAAATGTCCAAAACTGGTGAGGTCATATACTTTTAGTAACAGCATCCTAAACGTACATATCTCAATGCTTTTCAAGTGAGGGAGTTGTGCTAGTTCAGTCATTGATTCTCCTTTCTCCAGTGATTTTCCCTCCATAATAACAGGGATCTTCATAAGTTGTAGGAATTTCAATAAGGATGCCCCCAATAAAATGGTAGCGTGTTTTCTGTCGATGACAGGCATTGATGGATAGCCAAAACAAGAATTCAATTCTGAGTCCATGAAACTGGGCCCTAACCTTATGAAATGGCATTGAAATCATGAGAAGGTGTGCAGGAAATTGTTATTTTTTTTAATAGCACAGATATAGAAGATGCATGGATCACAAAGTAGATATTAGAGTTTCGAGGCTCGCAAAGACTCCTTAAAAATCTTCTCCAGAATGTATTTAATTGTTCTTCTGTACTTTCATGCTCACGTTCCTGGGAATTCTTGTAGGTGTAGAAGTCTCTTATGTTCCCACTCCTGTGTCTAAGACCCCAGTCCTAAAGAGCACCGCCTGTTACTGTCACCTTCGATCACAAAATATAGTATAGGACTGTAAGAATTCACTGGCATTGTAAGAGCGACACCAGCACAGGCACAATAAAGGGTGCACAGGCGAAGTTAAGGGTGCATTCTGAACCTTTGAGAATGCAATGTGGCTGCTACTCATTACTCCTCCCTGACAGTCAACATTCACCACCTTCTCCAAGAGGTTAGATCACTGCAGGAGCTATCTCTAGCTCCTCTGTGTCATGTGCACCTCTGGAGGATCTTGGCAGGTGTCCACTGAATGATGGCAGCTCTCAGGCGGATTACGTCTAGGAACACATGGCACAGCTTGTTATAGGTTTGGATGTATGAGTTTACTTGGTTTGAAGCAGTGCTGGAGCCACCTGGAATGCTAATGCAGAACCTAAAATGTGAGCAGACAGGAAGAGGCACCGCCTCTGCTCAGCCAGTAAAGTTCTTGCCTGCACATTATCCAGCAGCATGCAAGCGCTCCAAAAATAGATTTTGTCCTATTTAGCTCATTTCAAATATATATTTTAAGGAAGCTACCTGGAGGAGGCCTGGTCGTCTTGTGACCTCTCTGGGAGTCAGCCTGTCACGGTAAATGTTTTTAAATCAATATAATATATGATTCTTGAGGCAACCTCATTTACACTCGAAGCAAACTTACAATCTTACAATTGTAACCCCCACAAAAAGTCAATTTAACACCTATACAGTTAAGGACCCTGTGGAAGAGCACAAAGCACAAGGGCCATCATAATCATCAAGAGAATTGTTCACAGTGAATTATATTGCTTCAAGTTCAGTATCAATCCATTCATTCACACACAGATTTTTTCCAAATTGTAGATCGTATTCACAAATGTAATCATGCCCCTATCAAATTTAGACATTCAGCTGCACTACTGAGTCAGTAAGACCTGTCATACGGTCTCAGAACGTATTAAAAATGTCTGCCATTAGTCACACCAGTGTGTTGCCATTATATTCACATTCATTAACTGTACCTAAATCAATTGTTCAAACATTACCTGCATGTAGCTAGGACGCTGAAAGTTATTTGACATTTGGCATCTCTGTCAACATGAAATAACTAATATTTTTTCCTGTGCAATGTGTTGGTAATTGCTCACAGCGTACTTGATTATAGTGTTTTTTTTATTGAAACACCTTCATAAGATGTCTGTTTGAATGAATGTATTTAAAACCTATTGTATTAAATTGGGTTTCTGGTTGGGAGGGTGGAACCATACTCAAGCAGGAACCACAATCCTTGCCAGTCACAAGAAAACCCTAAATTAACCCGTGCTCAACCGTCGGGCAGTTTGGCACAGAGCAATTAGGCTTAACTCAGATGCAATGTGTAAAGCATTTATGCACCACTTCAAATAGTAACACAGTGAAAACACACCCCAAAAGGATTTGAACGATTTATAAAAATAGAGTAGGTTTTAGAAAATACAATGGAATCAAAAAGGCAAACATAAAATCCATAGAACCAGAGACATTCAACTTTAAAGGCACCAAATTGTGGATATTTGGTCGTGCTGGACCAGGACAAAGTCACAAGCTCAAGCCGACTGCGATGGACCATGGGCCAGCTACAGGGGCCCAGTTGGGCAGCTGAGCAGAGTACCTTAAATACTGGTTTGTGGAGCATTGTTAGGGTCCACGTCGAAGAAATGCTGTTCAGCTGAAGCGATGCATCAGTTCCTTGATGGGGCAAGGCTGCAATGCAAGGGCCTGTGTCATTATCGATGATCACATAATCGAGGGCTAGCGATGTGAAGTCTGATTTCGAGGATACATCTCGCAGTCAGGTGATGCGTTGCTTCCGAGGAGCTGCAAGGATGCAAAGAGGAATCCGGCGGCATTGGTGGCACTGCCATCATTGAGAGAGTTGCAATTCAAGGGCCTGCACCAGGAAAGCTTCAAATAGGTAGCTGTTCCGATGCAGAGTTCTTTGTGTCAGGTGAACCCTCGTAGCAGAGGTGACGTGCTGGTCTTGCTTACGTTTGCGCCACACAGCAGAGGAGATGCAATGGATCTGTGGGTTCCACAGATGGGCTGGCAGAGAACCATCAAGCCCACTTACAAGGGTCCAAAGCTGGGGTGGCACAACTTGGCAGGATAAGACTCACAGATGGCAGTGACCTGGTGCTGGGTTCAAGGTTGTTGGAACCTTCTATTCCTGAAGTTCTAGTCAGAAGGCCAATCTACTAGCCCTTGGAGTCACTTTGGGTTCCTTGGTTAAACAGATTCAGATCCAGTCCTTCTCACCCAGGCAAGAGTGCAGTAGGAAGCAGGTCACAACAGCAGGACAGCTAGTTCCTTCAGAGCAGTTGTCCAGCAGAGTAGCAATCAGAAGCACAGCAGTCCTTCCTGGCAGATTATCCACAGGTGCAGAAGTTTACTAAGAGGTGGCGTCTGAGGTCTAATATTTATACATGGTTCCCTTCCTTTGGAAGGTGGGAGAAACTTCTAAAGATTTCCCTTTGATGTCCCCAGGCACCTTGTCTTCTCTGTCCTGACTTCAGACTAACTATAGGGAGTATGCAGCCCTTTGTGCGGAGGCACGACAAAGCCTATTTAAGTATATGTAAGGCTGTGCCCAGCACCACCCTCCCATCCTGCCAGTGATGGCCCATCTAGGCACACCTAAGCTCTCTATTGTGTGTGGTTGTATAAGAGGAATACACAAATGCCAACTGTCAGCTGGACGCAGTCGTTGGAACCAGAGAGAGGCTACAGGCACTAAATGGCTTAGGAAGGAAATTGCCAACTTTCTAAAAGAGGCATTTTCTAAATTGCAATTTAATTTCTTACTTTACCATAGGAGATCATTTTTCATTATAATTTCAAAGACACTAAACATGAACTGGTCACTTGCTCTAATTTGAAAATGATCACTGTAATAAGGTAACTCCAATGTTATCCTAAGGGAGAGCTAGGCCGTGCAGTAGTGAAACACAAATGTAAGAGTTTTTCATTACCAGCACATGTAAAACTTAAAAGTACATATCCAACTTTGTGTATCCACTGCACCAAACAAAGGAAGGTTTGCTGCTGGCGAAAGGTTTATTTTTCCAGGTCGAAATGGCAGTTTAAAACTGCACACACAGGCTGCAATGGCAGACCTGAGACATGTTTAAAACGTTTTTTTAAGTGGGTGGCACAATCAGTGCTGCAGGCCCACTAGTAGCATTTAGAACTGAAGTGCCCAGGTCCGAGGCACCAAGTGACGTCCCCTCCGTCACGAGGAGGAGGACCTTGAGGTGCTTTGCCAGGCTGATGATGTTACGCCCACAGGAGCTGTGATTTCTCTGGCCCGTCAAAGTTCCGCTCAGGCAGCCAGGAACCTGCAAATTTAGCGCATGTCTAGCTCCTGGCAGCCTGACCTGAAAATAAAGGGTGTCTGTCAGGCCGACCTTTGCTCAGCCTGACAGACATTCTTTATAGTGGCCAAAAATGAGGGGGCAAGGCCACTCAGCACATTAGGACAGGCACATTAGGACAGGGGCACAGTAAAGTAAAAGTAGTTTTCGTTTGGTATGAAGATGTTGATGCATTTACTCTCTTCTGCTGCTACTATCATTTGCAACCGTGGCAACTGTATTAGTTCTTCTAAGTTTGGCCACAGAATGCAGTATATGTATTTTAAGGAAAAAGTGGCGAGGCGCTGTGGTTGATGGTATTAAACAAAATGCCAATACAACAAAATTACTATTCTTAATGGTGGTTATACTAAGAAAAGCTTTGAGTCATTTCTGTTGCTTAACTTCAGCTACTTTGAGGCTGATGTTGGCAGGTCCAATACCCGTGGATATACTTATGTTGTTTATTTCTTATAATTTTTTGGGTGAGGAACATATTGCTATTCATCTGGAATTGTGGAAATCTTACTGTGTGTGTAGTTGCATTTATTATAACTTGGTGAGTGAATGTAATGACAACTTTGGCGGGTTCTGTCTCCAGCAAAGTTTCTGTTTAAGCATTTCTGCCAGCAACACATTGAAGTGATTTTTGGCAGATCCTGCTTGCAGTACGGCTGACTTGCAGACTCTGCCCTCAGCCAAAAGTATATTGTCAGGTTTAGTTTCTAGCAAGTTTCCCTGAATGTTGGTGGACTTTGCCAGCTGCTGTTTTTCAAATATTGTATTGTCTGTATTTTTCTTGCACCATATGTGTTGGTTAATTGAGGGACGGTAGGTAGTTTCACCTCTCATTACTTTAGTTAGTTTGGAATGGTTCTACCCCCACTCCCATGTCCGGACACAGCTCGATAGGACCTGACACAACATCAACAGGGTGAGTAACGACCAGGGACTGGAGGGACGGTGGGAGATGGGCACAATGGCACACAGGCACAACAATGCTTATCACACTGCACACCCACAATGACCCTGGATCATGTCCCTGATCCCCGTGGCACACTGCAGCACACATACAAACACCAAGTAGGCCCCCTTCCACCATGTGCCCCAAAGGGTCCCACTCCACACATCAACAATCCCACAACCAACACATGCACACGTGTAAAGCCCAGCAAAGATGCACATTTGTGAGCCACACTGACAAAGCAAGTGACACTACATGACGATCAGTATGGCTGCAGTACAATCGTCATGACATTGTGCATGCCAGGACACTGTGGTGGTGAGGTACTGAAATTCTGAACCCGTTTCGTAAAAGTCGTCGTATCATGACGATTTTGGTAACATTAGACCGAAAATGGCAAGTGTAAGGTATACGAGCATTTTCGTCATATTCGAGTGACGAGATCACCATGAAATCAGGGATTCCGTTCTGAACCCTCGGGTTCCATTTTGTATACGGCAGCCATTTTGTGGTTGCCCTCACATAGGCCGATGACAGTGGCCAAACGAGTCTCCAAGCACACGTACACTTTAGCTGACTTCTGAATGACCTGAGCGGGCGACCCTCTTGCCTGAAGCCAAAACTTGTTAAGCCAGTTCCTTTCCCAGTAGCTGATCAAGATTACTGAACAAGACACAAGACACCATCAAACCTTTTATTGCGCATCACTATGTCTTATCTTGCTCACACCTGTCTCTGCTCTTTTCTTTATGGGCCGTTTACGATGGGGATGTTCCAGTTTTTATGGTGGGTTCGATCGACCGATCTGATGAAGAATGTTAGGTTTGAACAATAGTTCATTGTGGGCTGGACAAACTGAAAAATGGACTTGTCATCATGATCCTGCTTTTTCTTTCCGTGAAAACATGTGAATGGTCAATTGTAAATAAGGAATGTTTGCCTGAAGCATAATATTTGGTATAAAAAGGGATGACTAGCTTTGTAAAGTTGAGCAGTCTCCTGAGAACATACACCGTGTTGTACTTCTAGGATATCTGTTACTGGCTGCAGCTAATAAAATTGATCTTTGACGTCACCAAGAAGTATCCCGTGTCTCTGTACTCTAAGACAGGTGGACCCAGGGACTAGGGCGTTATCCCTGGCGCCGCTGGGTCTTAAATAACCCGGTTCTTCATTTGGCGCCCAACGTTGGGCGATTTCAGCGGTACCGGTCCAAGCCAGAGGTTCGTGAGGAGCTTCGTGTAGAAATACTGGAGGAAGGCCAACCACTTCATCGACCCCTGTATGTCGTGGTGGTCGGAAGTCTTTGCTGCGAGGTTCCCCGCTTTCCGACGGCTACGAAGGACTGCTGCCCTGACTATCGCCCTGTCTTGGAGCCTTTGATGATTTGTAAAGCGAGACGATAGACGGGTCTTCTGGTGCCGACATCGATACCTCAGTTAAGTATCAGTGGAGCGTCTCCCAGTCCTTAGTTTTTGGGTATCCCCTTGGGATCTTTGATTTGGAACTTGCAGGTACCAAAGCCGAGGGACTCGTGTATTCACGAGACTATCGTATTCGATATTCCCTTGAAGTTTGAAGCTAGACTAGTGAGCGAAGATGCCTGGCCTTAGCAGACTTGGACATTTGTTTTGTTGTGGTTATAATAGGGATTCCCGATTGGAGGACTCGTGTCCGGTTCCTCCGATTGGAACTCCAACCTATGAACTGTATGTGAAGCATGGCGTAGGCCCCATCGCATATAACGAAGTATGGATTCGTTACACAAAAAAGGACGGTGTCCTACAATGGCCCCAATATGGTAGTTTTGACACGGAAATTTTAGATAACCTAGAGGTTAGACTCTTTAAGAAGAAAGCCCGGCCGGCGATGTTTGACTCTTTCCGCCTATGGCGAAAGGAAGCCAAACAGAAAGAAATTAAATTAGCAAAGAGAAATAAAAGAGAAAAGGGTATCTCGATAATGCAAGCTGCTATGCAGTATAAAGATAATGAAGAAGAACAAGCGAGTGAGCAATTGCACAGGCAACGTAAAATGGCGATCGATAAATGCTATATATAGTGTAAATAACAAGGACCCCCTGTGAGAGAAATCAATTCATATTCCAGGGAACAACACAGTGTAAAAAACTTTTTGGCATAATATCAACACAATGGGAAGGAGAAACTGCACAAAGGAACTAGAACTCAATAAATGTAAAAAGCCAAGTATCATTTAATAAATGTGGCAAAATTCGTATTAAAAACAATTAGTGAAAAACATAAATACAGCTCAATAACACAAAAAACAGGCTAAATAATATTTATATAGTACATACAAAATGCATCTATTAAAAAGACTGTTGTGACGGTGGCAATCTATATTATTCGACGCGCGTTTCGGCGTTGTGAAAAACGCCTTCTTCAGGAGCCACAAGTAAAATCTGAAAAACATTTTTAGTTCACAATTAATTAAAACTACAAATATTAAAGATTAAATCAAAGAAAACATTCCAAAAATACATTATAAAAAACACTAAAATATTAGGACTAAAAATAACAACAAATAATAACAGAAAGCAGAACCTTAGTGACAGTGACTCCCTACGTGTGAAGCTGGTGGAATTCAGCTACACAAGTTACAAACTAATAATCATAATACTTGTGCAGTAGTATTGTATGGAGAACAAGTTTACTCATGGAAAATGCCAAAAGAATGGACCCAAGGAAACTGTAAAGGGTAGAGGACCAAAGTAATAGATGGCCTCTAACCCCAGTATATAGTCAAATACCAAGTTGGATAAGGAGGTATTATTTATCACTGAGAATGATGGAGTAGAAGTCATGTATCACAAGCTAAAACTTAACGGCAATCAAGAATTTTTAGATAGAAAATTCATGCATCTATTATCAGATTGTGAAACCACAAGACGGGAAACCCTTTCCCACACAGCTGTACATTTTGTTAGGAATTTTATGAAATACGCCCTTCTGACTGATTAAATTATTATGCGTAAAAACGTATAACTATGATGTCAATTGTAGTTGGAGAGGTTTATACAGAATAGGGTTGGTGAACCTACTTTAAAGATGCGTCAAGTCATGTATTTAGGTATACTCGATAAAGGCTAATATTTAACAGAGACAAAGTTTGTCCATATTAGTTACAGATATATCGTATACACTATTCTGATTTACGATTCAAGTAAAAAGATCCTAAATAAAATGAACACCATATTGTAGGATACATCTTTTGTTTAAATTATGCTTACCAAGATATGCAATAGCCAGATTATTGCAATCAAAGAAGCCTTGTTAGGGTGAGCGCTAATAAGTCCTGATACCCCACCAACTTGATTCCTGACTGCTTATCTTAAAGGCTGGGACACAAAACAGGAACGGATAATTTTATTACAACATTGGTAGAAACAAAGGAGCTGGTCATTAAACATAATACCTTGCTGCAATTTGAACATTATTGTTAAATAGAGAAAACAACGCACAGGGCTATTTAGTAGTTCAGAATGGTAACCTGATGCGTGTTCTACATAGGGAACGATAACGTGCCATATTGGAAGATGACCTACCGGTTACTAAATCGAAGAATCGGTGAAAGCATGTCTGTATTCTTCGAACCCACAGAGAAAAATATCAGGGGTATGCAGTCGACAATACGTTCACTTCGAAACCGATTCTATGAAGTGTCCTTTAAAATGCTGGAATTAAAGCGGTAAGAAAAAAGCAATCAAGGCCCAAGCTTAAAGGGAACATGAGGCATAAATAGTACTCGACTTAAAAAATGGTTGCATTTCGAACTAGAATAGAAACGTTCGACATGGCATAGCTCGTAGTTATTCTTACCCGAAGCAAGAACGCATTAATGCTGCCGGATTCTTATGGTTTAAATGGAAAGCGACTGGAATTTGCCGGCGCGATAAAGCTGTGGGAGGATATATCACCACGCTGGGTTCGCACTTCTGAAAATGATAAAATTGGAAAAAGCGAACTCTATTAATTTGAACGTCGCTCATCAGACGTTTAATTATATGAAGGTTGAAGCGAGAGGTAACGCCTCGAGCTGGACCATGGTCTTACCGAGAGTAGAAAGTATCTTTGCCGTGTAGATCAACCTGCGGGAGCCGCATACAGGATCGCCGCTGGCGTCCCTCATCCGTTGAGAAGGTGAAATGACCCAAATTGATGACGTGTGTCTCGTTATATAGGGACCAATCGTTTTGCTTGATACGTAACTAAGATGAATAAAGGTACGCCCAATAGTGGAAACTCCCTGTAACGTGGAGATACAAAGACCGGGTGGGAGGTTGAATCTTATGGTAGGACCGCCTATTGGGTGACGTATGTGTAATGACGGCACACCCCTTGAGGGAAAG
Source organism: Lissotriton helveticus (assembly GCF_964261635.1). Classification (NCBI taxonomy): domain Eukaryota; kingdom Metazoa; phylum Chordata; class Amphibia; order Caudata; family Salamandridae; genus Lissotriton; species Lissotriton helveticus. The sequence continues at coordinate 2,011,750,012 of NC_136057.1, read as the reverse complement.
GGGACTCCCTACAAATTTGAGAGCAAACGGTCGAGCAAAGAATAAACTCAAAGTATTGGAATATACTTTAGAGTGTTGGCATATACTTTAATGTTATTAATCTCTCTTATAGCATTCAATACGGGAGGTGTGGTGACCAATCGGCCAACTACAAACGAGCATGATCTATGTAGCGTGGAAAATAGATAACCGGCGATAGACATTCAAAGCTCAAAAAAGGTTACGTGTACGGGATAAAAACACACTCATAATCAATCGTATGTATGTCCAGTATTTCATGAACCTCAGTCCAAATTAGTTCGATGAGCCTAATAGAGTCTCGGTTCTTTACCCCTTTTCTTTTATTACTACCCCCCTTATTTTTTATTTTTTGTTACACATCAATTGCCACCACTAGATTATAACATCTACTAAATGAAAAAATCCCTTGTAACATCATTATTGGTTCGGTGATATATTTTTTTGTAGAGTTTTATTAGATTTTAGCACCTAATAAAATTCCTAGATGTATGTTGCATCTATTCTCAACATACTGAATATCTTCATTGACACACTCATATTATTTCTAGGTGCAGTTCTCGTAAAACATCTTTCGCCCCCCCCTTTTCATTTGTAGTATGTTAAGTTCACCTTTCTGCACCGGGCGTAGTTATATTCCGCAATGGGCGTGTTTTTATCCCGTACACGTAACCTTTTTTGAGCTTTGAATGTCTATCGCCGGTTATCTATTTTCCACGCTACATAGATCATGCTCGTTTGTAGTTGGCCGATTGGTCACCACACCTCCCGTATTGAATGCTATAAGAGAGATTAATAACATTGAAGTATATGCCAACACTCTAAAGTATATTCCAATACTTTGAGTTTATTCTTTGCTCGACCGTTTGCTCTCAAATTTGTAGGGAGTCCCCTTTCCCTCAAGGGGTGTGCCGTCATTACACATACGTCACCCAATAGGCGGTCCTACCATAAGATTCAACCTCCCACCCGGTCTTTGTATCTCCACGTTACAGGGAGTTTCCCCTATTGGGCGTACCTTTATTCATCTTAGTTACGTATCAAGCAAAACGATTGGTCCCTATATAACGAGACACACGTCATCAATTTGGGTCATTTCACCTTCTCAACGGCTGCGGGACGCCTGCGGCTATCCTGTATGCGGCTCCCGCAGGTTGATCTACACGGCAAAGATACTTTCTACTCTCGGTAAGACCATGGTCCAGCTCGAGGCGTTACCTCTCGCTTCAACCTTCATATAATTAAACGTCTGATGAGCGACGTTCAAATTAATAGAGTTCGCTTTTTCCAATTTTATTATTTTCAGAAGTGCGAACCCAGCGTGGTGATATATCCTCCCACAGCTTTATCGCGCTGGCAAATTCCAGTCGCTTTCCATTTAAACCATAAGAATCCGGCAGCATTAATGCGTTCTTGCTTCGGGTAAGAATAACTACGAGCTATGCCATGTCGAACGTTTCTATTCTAGTTCGAAATGCAACCATTTTTTAAGTCGAGTACTATTTATGCCTCATGTTCCCTTTAAGCTCGGGCCTTGATTGCTTTTTTCTTACCGCTTTAATTCCAGCATTTTAAAGGACACTTCATAGAATCGGTTTCGAAGTGAACGTATTGTCGACTGCATACCCCTGATATTTTTCTCTGTGGGTTCGAAGAATACAGACATGCTTTCACCGATTCTTCGATTTAGTAACCGGTAGGTCATCTTCCAATATGGCACGTTATCGTTCCCTATGTAGAACACGCATCAGGTTACCATTCTGAACTACTAAATAGCCCCGTGCGTTGTTTTCTCTATTTAACAATAATGTTCAAATTGCAGCAAGGTATTATGTTTAATGACCAGCTCCTTTGTTTCTACCAATGTTGTAATAAAATTATCCGTTCCTGTTTTGTGTCCCGGCCTTTAAGATAAGCAGTCAGGAATCAAGTTGGTGGGGTATCAGAACTTATTAGCGCTCACCCCAACAAGGCTTCTTTGATTGCAATAATCTGGCTATCGCATATGTAAATGTAAATGTAAATGTAGGTGTACTTATATAGCGCAAACCTGTCACCCAAAGGGCATCCTGGCGCTTGCTTAGGGAACCCGTCCTGGTATTCCCCTGTGAGAAACCCCGGCAGGGTGTCCACAAGGTGAAAGCCAGGCATCCCGCCGCGAGGGGCCGTAGTGGAGATTAAGCAAGCTATTGCCCAGAGTTGCAGAGGGTGACCCCATGATTCGAGTAGGCACCAGAGCGAGAATTGTCGAGTCCGTGGAATTTTGAGCCCGAGACCCGCCGAGGCGGGGAATCGAACCCTGGTCCGCGGTCGATCTCAGCTTCCGGGTCTGCCGCCTCTAACCACTGAGCCACGCTTCTCCACTAAAACATATCTTGGTAAGCATAATTTAAACAAAAGATGTATCCTACAATATGGTGTTCATTTTATTTAGGATCTTTTTACTTGAATCGTAAATCAGAATAGTGTATACGATATATCTGTAACTAATATGGACAAACTTTGTCTCTGTTAAATATTAGCCTTTATCGAGTATACCTAAATACATGACTTGACGCATCTTTAAAGTAGGTTCACCAACCCTATTCTGTATAAACCTCTCCAACTACAATTGACATCATAGTTATACGTTTTTACGCATAATAATTTAATCAGTCAGAAGTGCGTATTTCATAAAATTCCTAACAAAATGTACAGCTGTGTGGGAAAGGGTTTCCCGTCTTGTGGTTTCACAATCTGATAATAGATGCATGAATTTTCTATCTAAAAATTCTTGATTGCCGTTAAGTTTTAGCTTGTGATACATGACTTCTACTCCATCATTCTCAGTGATAAATAATACCTCCTTATCCAACTTGGTATTTGACTATATACTGGGGTTAGAGGCCATCTATTACTTTGGTCCTCTACCCTTTACAGTTTCCTTGGGTCCATTCTTTTGGCATTTTCCATGAGTAAACTTGTTCTCCGTACAATACTACTGCTCAAGTATTATGATTATTAGTTTGTAACTTGTGTAGCTGAATTCCACCAGCTTCACACGTAGGGAGTCACTGTCACTAAGGTTCTGCTTTCTGTTATTATTTGTTGTTATGTTTAGTCCTAATATTTTAGTGTTATTTATAATGTATTTTTGGAATGTTTTCTTTGATTTAATCTTTAATATTTGTAGTTTTAATTAATTGTGAACTAAAAATGTTTTTCAGATTTTACTTGTGGCTCCTGAAGAAGGCGTTTTTCACAACGCCGAAACGCGCGTCGAACAATATAGATTGCCACCGTCACAACAGTCTTTTTAATAGATGCATTTTGTATGTACTATATAAATATTATTTAGCCTGTTTTTTGTATTATTGAGCTGTATTTATGTTTTTCACTAATTGTTTTTAATACGAATTTTGCCACATTCATTAAATGATACTTGGCTTTTTACATTTATTGAGTTCTAGTTCCTTTGTGCAGTTTCTCCTTCCCATTGTGTTGATATTATGCCAAAAAGTTTTTTACACTGTGGATCGATAAATGCTATCCAGTTTTGCCACCTTTTCAGCAAGATGCAGCAAAGGAACTTGAGAAAGATCCTTTAATGCCACATTTGTTGAGCTCGCCACCCCCTTATGCGCAGAGTGCTACAGCACCTCCGCAACCTTTAGCGGCGCAACCTCTGGTTGCTTTGCCTCTTGCTATTGCACAGCGGCCAGCTCCTCTTCAGCTGGCTCCTACTCCTCTGGTGCAGCCTTCTCAAGGGCTGCCGACTTTGCTATCTGTTCCGTCTTTAATCCCTACGACTTTTCCACCTGTTTTTGCTGCCTCCCCTGCTACTGCTCCTACATTAGCTTCCTCTCAATCCGCTTTATCTCCTGTTCTGTCAACTTCTCCTTCTGTACGACAGAGAATGACGGATACTGTTACTAGTCTTTTGTCTCCTTTCTTTGGGCCATTAAACACAACACCCGTTTCAGAGCATAAACAGTTACATAGCCAATTGCCTGATTCTAGAGAGAAGGGAGTATTGGATCATTTGGCGCATAAATGGGTTACCGACCCTGCAAGATATGAGTTAGAGTCTGTTATGGATGTCTTCCGCCAATGGGAAGCACCGAAGCAGAGATATGTTTTTGATAAAATGTGTGTTTTTCTTTGTGAAGAATTGGAGGATAATGATTTGGAACCCAATCCACCTGAGTTGTGTCGTGTACGGTTCGGGTTTGCGAAAGGCACGATTGTGGGTTCCGATGTTGAGAGAGCAGTTGCGACATTGTTGTCATTTAGGAGTGAGGCTATCTCTCGGTCATTGTTTGAACCTGATCCCTCTGTTAGGAGAAAAGCGCGACAATATCCAATGAGAGAGGTTCCTCCGGTATGGAAGGAAGAAGTACCTGCTGGTGCAAATAATAACCCCCCAGCTGTGCCAGCACATTTTCAACGTGTTTGGGTACATGTTCCATGGAAACGAGCTGAAGTTTTGGCTCTTAAACAGACCTTCCCTGACCCCCGTAAAAATCCTGAAGGGTATTATAATGGAATTATCACAGACTGCAGACTCATGTGTTATGAATTTAGCTGATATAGACATGTTGTTTGGAAGCGTGGTCCCACAGCCTTTATGGGGATTGATTCGTCACACGGATCATGCGCAAGAGTTAGGTGATACCTGGGTTAATATTAGTGCTGCAGATGGGCGACAAGTTGGTGGTGCTAAACCTGAGCCTTTAGTTGCAGAACTTCCTGGTAAGATCGTTACTTACATGAAGACTTTAATGCCTGCTATGCGAGTAAACTGGGACAAATTGTCTGCGTGTAAGCAGAAGAAAGATGAAACTGTGTCCGATTTCTTCACTAGGTTTGAAGAAACGTTTATCGACCACAGTGGTCAAGACATGAGTACTGAAGGTGGTCAACAGTTGTTTGTTGATAAGTTCGTGCATAATTTGCTCCCCGAGTTATGTACTAAGTTGAAGGATTCCGAGAGTTCATGGGCTGTTTCCTCATCAGCACAGATATTGGCTACTGCACAATACTACGAAAATAGGGATAAGGATGAGAAGGATAGGGCAGACAAAAAGACTAAGGAGCTAAAGACGAAGGTTCTTTTACAGCAAGCGTATCCGCCCGTAGTAACCAGCGTGATTATCAGCAACCTCAGCAGTTTCAGCGAAACTCGCAAAGGTTCGAGCCTTCTCAACAACGTTTCCCTGTAGGCCCTAATCAATGTGCATATTGCAAAGAAGAGGGCCATTTTAAAAGTAGCTGCACTGTTTTGCTACAGCGTATGAATGGTGTTTCTAGCACAAGAGGTCGGGGTGTTCCACAAGCTCTTAGAGGTAGAGGACGTGGAGGTTTCCCCCAGAACGCACGTCCCTTTCCTCCACAAAATTCAATGAATAGTTTTGATCAGCAGAATAACGCGTCTGGTAGGACGACTCAGTATTATGCTAATGACTACTACGCAGAAGGTGAAAATATGGAAGGTGAGGATTGCTAGGACAGCCATAGACAAAGAGAGGGAGTTGTTTCAGTTCCAGTAGATCAGAGTGGACCTTATGTTGAGGTGATTACATCAGGTGTGTCAGAGCCTTTTCTGTTGGATACTGGTGCTACAAAGAGTTCTATTATGCACTCTAAACTCCCTGGCGCACCTTTGTCTGGCGAGACGACTGTTTCAGTAGGTTTTTCTGGCGCCCCGGTTATGAACCCGATCTCTAGTCCTATGTCTCTTTCTGTTGGACCTTGTGAATTCGAAGCACCCCTTATTCTGACGACAGGTTGTGGTGAGAACTTATTGGGATTGGATCTGTTGAAAAGATTGTACGCGACATTGTATTGTTCTCCCTCGGGAGTACAACTTACACTGGGTAAGAAAGTGGTCTCCTCGATGTATTTGTCAAAGGATAAACTTCCGACAGAATTGTCGTCTCTTCCTGATATTCTTTGGGCTACTGGTCCTAATGACGTGGGTCTTTTGGAGATACCGCCATATGTTGTGACATTGAAAGCGAATGTTAAAATGCCACGTATTCCCCAATACAAGATCTCGAGTGAAGGTGAAAGGGCGTTGCTAGCGATCATTCATGACCTGATTGAGAAAGATGTAATTGAAGAAACAAGAGGTAATGTTTGCAATAGCCCTGTGTTGCCTGTCTTAAAACGCACTGACTCTTCCCAGCCACCTGTTTACTGGTTTGTGATCGATCTTCGTGAGGTGAATAAGATTGTAGTTCCGCAATTTCCTGTCGTTCCAGATATCACTGCCTTACTGACCATGATTCCAGCTTCAGCCATGTGGTTTTCGGTGATTGATTTGAAGAATGCCTTCTTCAGCATCCCGATTGCCGAGGAGAGCAGAGATATTTTCGGCTTCTCTTTAGGAGGTCGAAGTTTCCGGTTTAAGAGAGCTCCTCAAGGCTATTGTGAGAGTCCATCAATATATAGTCAGGCTTTGAAAACGCAGCTTGATACGATTGTTTTACCTGATGGTGCTGCTCTTATTCAGTACGTCGACGATTTGTTAGTAGCTGCAGATACTGAGGAGATTTGTAAAGAAGCCACCTTGTCGTTGTTGCGTCATTTGTCTGATTTACATCATAAGGTGTCTCTTTCAAAGTTACAGTATTGTCGACAAGAAGTGACCTACTTAGGTACGGAGTGCCCCAGGGGTCTAGTTTGTGTCCCTTACTCTTTAATATCTATATTAGACCCCTGGCCACCATTGTGGAGGATGCTGGTCTTTCTCTATTTTCATAAGCTGACGACACACAAATCATCTTTTCTCTTTCCGCCACCGAAGATGATAACATCTCAGCCCTCAATTGCGCGATGCATTGTGTTCGGCTCCTGTGTTGGGTACCCCCGACTACAGTAAGCCCTTTACACTGTATGTCCATGAGAGAGAAGGATGTGCATTGTCAGTGTTGACACAATCTTTTGGGGACAAGCAGCGTCCATGTGCGTATTTCTCATCAACTTTGGATCCGGTAGCTAGAGCGCTGCCGAGTTGTTTGAGAGCTACAGCGGCAGCAGCTGTTTCTATTCGACAGTCTGCTGGTTTGGTGATGTATAATACGTTGATTGTAATGGTTCCACATGCAGTGGATACTTTGCTAAACAGAACCAAGACACAGCACTTAACTAGTGCTCGATTGTCAGGTTATGAGCTGACACTTTTAGCGAGTCATGTACACATAAAAAGATGCAACACGCTGAATCCAGCTACGTTGTTGCCGATTGTAGCAAAGACAGATGTTTCTGAACAACATGATTGTTTTCTCAGGACAAAAGAGGAAACGAAAGGGAGAATAGATCTTAGGGACACTCCTCTTGTGAAGTGTGATGGTACCTTATGGGTGGATGGTTCATGCTTCAAGCTTCCAAATGGTGATACGACTGCGGCATATGCTGTTACGACTTTGCATACGATTGTTGAAGCTGCACGTATCCCACATAATTCAGCTCAAGCAGCAGAGTTGATTGCACTTACGAGAGCGTGTGTATTATCAAAAGGAAAGAAAGTGACCATATATACTGACAGCCAGTATACATTTGGTGTGGCTCACAGTTTTGGAAGATTGTGGAAGGAACATGGGTTCCTCAAGTCTCATGGAACTAAGATACAGCATGGTCAGTTGGTGAATGAGCTTCTTAAGTCACTTACCTTGCCATTGCAAGTTGCGATTGTGAAATGCAGTGCACATAAGAAGGTTACTGACGACGTTGGTCGCGGTAATGCGTTTGCTGATGAAGTTGCGAAAGAAACGGCAAGAGATGTGATGAGTCGAATGTATGTTGCGGGCCCTGCAAGATGGATTGGTGATGTTGGAATGTGTGAAGATACGATAGAGAGTGTGAAGTCTATTCAAGCTGAAGCTACAGAAAAAGAATTGAGGGTGTGGAGAGAGAGTACGGGTAAATTAGACGCGAATGGTTGTTGGGTTGAGTTGTCAGAACATCAGCGATGGTTGTTACCAGATGCGTACGTGCTTGCAGTGGTTACAATGGTGCATGGAATGGCCCATATCAGTGTGAAAGGGATCTGTAAGTTGTTGGCTCCAGTATGGCAAAATGCTGGAATTCCTAAGTGTGCAGAGAATGTGGTCAAGAATTGTGTGATTTGTTTGAAATACAATCCTGGTAAGGGAACTCCAACTCCAGCTGGTCATTTTGCTCCTCCAATGTATCCGTTTGAGGTTTTGCAGCTAGATTTCATTCACATGGAGAGATGCAACAACCTGAAGTACGTACTAGTGGTTGTTTGTGCCTTCTCAAGATGGGTAGAAGCATATCCCCTAAAAGATAATACTGCCTTGTCCACAGCTAAAGCCCTTGTCAAAGAATTCTTCCCTAGGTTTGGTTTGCCGAGAATGGTCTGGAGTGATAATGGGAGTGAATTTGTGGGTCAATTGATGAAGAGAGTGTGTGAAGGGTTAGGAATCTGCCAAAAGTTTCACGCTGCAAATCACCCCCAATCAGCTGGTCTAGAGGAGTGCTATAATGGCACCCTCAAATTGAAACTTGCCAAGATACAAGCGAGCTCTGGTCTTAAATGTCTGATGCTCTGCCATTAGCACTTTTATCAACTAGGATGACTGTGCATTCACGAGTGGGACTTAGTCCATACGAAATCATTTTTGGTCGCCCGGCAAACATATGGGGAGTGCCGAGGCCGACGAAATTCAGTGAGATTGAACACCCTATAGTGCTTGATTACTTGTATGACTTGACGGCTAAATTGCGTGTCTTACACCAACAGGTTCATGATACACTGCCTCAGGCCTCTGAAGATCCAGGGCATGCAATCGATCCTGGATCGTGGATACTAATCAAGAATTTCCAGCGGACAAAGAACGATCAGCCCCGCTGGATCGGCCCCTACCTGGTGCTTTTGTCCTCGAGAACTGCAGTGCGGGTGCAAGGAAAAAAAAACTGGATCCACGGCGTACACTGCAAGAGGGTTACTTTACCTCTACCGTACGACCAGTGGGTCCAGGAGGGCATTCCTGATTCTGAGACTGAAACTGTGCCTCGTTTTCTGCCTTTTAGCAATGCACGTTTAATGGGGACAAGTTCTGAGCGTGAAAGCGACGATCTTCTGCAAGAAGCTGTGCCACCGTCAGTTCGACTGGACACTACCGAGCCTGAACTCTTATTCTGCGATCACGCAGTGCCCGGCAAAGGCCGTTATAATCTGCGACCAAGAGTCATGGGACCAATAAAATAAAAATCCTTTTTCTTTACTATTTTTGAAAATTCAGCTCTCCCATCTGAGAAACTGTTTTGACCGATTTTTGTTTTTCGAACCGCCATCCGGGTTCAGCTGTAGACTCGCGGCGTCAAGTCTTTGGAGTGCAAGCCGAAGACACAAGGTTGACGGTTCTGGTTGGTCCTAGGGCGTTCCCTGGACTGACAGACGCATTCCTTAGCACGGAACACCCTACCTCCGCGAGCAGCAAGATTAGAGGATGGAGTTTTTTGAGATGGAGAGACCTGTTGAAGAAATGAATTTTAGAGCCAAAATGTGTCGAATTATGAGCAGAAAATGTTTTTTAATATTGTGTGTTTTTATGTTGCTTAGCTTAATGATGTTTTTAATGGGATATGTTATATTCTCTTTTCAAGTGACGTTTGCACCCACTACACAGCCCATACTTTCTTCCACTGTTTCTTCGCATTCTTTTCATCCTCTGCCTGAACATGAGTCCATTAGGAGATTGGAATTCGTTAATAGCTCTTTCATTCAGCTTCTGCACCAACACCAGTTAGTAGTGAACACGACTAACTGTTGGGTGTGTGGCCTTATACCTCATACTACTGAAAAAGGTATTCCTTATCTGGTCCTTCCATTCAGTAACAATGGTTCTGTGTGGGCATACAGAACGATGTTTATCTATGCTCGTGAAGTCCACCCCCTACGTTCTGTGAAGGATAATCCAAAGAATAGTGCTCTAGTTAAGGCAATAGTCGATATGATTAAGGGAGCTAGTTCCTATGAGACTATTCCGAAAGATGAGACACTAGCATATATTGGATGGAACGTGACTGGATATGGAGCGAGTCTGAGCGAGAACCAGCGAGCAAAAAGATCCTCTACGATTTGGATTGTACCCCATCAGGGTCATCTATGTCTGCAAGGTAATGGCAAGAATCCAAGAGCTCAGTTAGGGAAGAGCATCTGCACTGAGACGTATGTTTTTGCGTCCCAGACTACCCCATCGTTCCTAGCAGCTAAGGGTACCTATTTCATCTGTTATGATAGAGCATACACATGGTTGCCCCCTGATTTCTCGGGCACATGTTTTGTCTCGTTCCTGTTGCCTCCCACCTACACAGCTGTGGCAGATTACCCCAAGACAAGGGTAGTTAGAGGTGTCTTCACTAAGGAAGATACTGCAGGACAAGAATTAGGAGATTTCTTGAAGGGTTTTCTGCCGTTTTGGGGACCTATGGTTAACAGCAGGAACATACGGCAATTGACGAGGGTAGTTGAGTCCACCGTAGTTGAAACTGCCGGTGCCCTTAGTAACTTGACTGCTGAGCTCCAGTCGGATCGTCTTATGACACTCCAGAACAGAGTTGCGTTAGACGTCATACTTGCAGATCGAGGTGGGGTATGTAAAGTGATCCAATCACGTTGCTGTGTTTTCATTCCAGATAATGCTCCGACAGTGTACCAGGCCATTTCCAAACTACATAAATTCTCCGAATCTATACATGTGGATAAAGGAGATTGGTCGTTGATGGGATGGTTCTGGGAACTGATATCCACGTGGGATGGACGATTCTGATGGTCATTGGGATTATCTTAGCCATTCTTTTCCTGTTCTGTCTGTGCGTACAGTGTGCTCCTGCTATATGTGGCCTCTGTGCTACATCGTGTGTAAGGAGACCTGTATCGAGGGACGTGCTAAGTAATAGGATGATGCTACAGCAACATCTGGATGACCTGATGAGTATAGACCTGGACTCAGACTGACATGGGTTTAGGTTATTGCCTATGTAAGGGCAAAAGAAGGGTCTGAGGTACTGAAATTCTGAACCCGTTTCATAAAAGTCGTCGTATCATGACGATTTTGGTAACATTAGACCGAAAATGGCAAGTGTAAGGTATACGAGCATTTTCGTCATATTCGAGTGACGAGATCACCATGAAATCAGGGATTCCGTTCTGAACCCTCGGGTTCCATTTTGTATACGGCAGCCATTTTGTGGTTGCCCTCACATAGGCCGATGACAGTGGCCAAACGAGTCTCCAAGCACACGTACACTTTAGCTGACTTCTGAATGACCTGAGAGAGCGACCCTCTTGCCTGAAGCCAAAACTTGTTAAGCCAGTTCCTTTCCCAGTAGCTGATCAAGATTACTGAACAAGACACAAGACACCATCAAACCTTTTATTGCGCATCACTATGTCTTATCTTGCTCACACCTGTCTCTGCTCCTTTCTTTATGGGCCGTTTACGATGGGGATGTGCCCGTTTTTATGGTGGGTTCGATCGATGAAGAATGTTAGGTTTGACCAATAGTTGATTGTGGGCTGGACAAACTGAAAAATGGACGTGTCATCATGATCCTGCTTTTTCTTTTCGTGAAAACATGTGAATGGTCAATTGTAAATAAGGAATGTGTGCCTGAAGCATAATATTTGGTATAAAAAGGGATGACTAGCTTTGTAAAGTTGAGCAGTCTCCTGAGAACATACACCGTGTTGTACTTCTAGGATATCTGTTACTGGCTGCAGCTAATAAAATCAATCTTTGACGTCACCAAGAAGTATCCCGTGTCTCTGTACTCTAAGACAGGTAGACCCGGAGACTAGTGCGTTATCCCTGGCGCCGCTGGGTCTTAAATAACCCGGTTCTTCATTGGTTGAGTGTGGACCTCATCCGGAAAGGAGCAGGTCACACTCTGACACATCCACGTGCAAAAACAACCCCTGACGTAAACAATACATCTGCAGACAAACAATGCACAAGAGTACAATAACCATCCAAGAGCACAAATTACCCAAGTCGCATACATCTCAGCACCGTAAAAGCAAGGCACCCCGCCTCAAAGGGATAAGAGGCAGCAAAATCACAGCTGCAGGGGCGACTCTCCCACAATGCACCACACACATAACAATAACAGCACATCCACATTGATGAAAATGTGGTACAAAGTGCAACACTTACACTGCAGAACAGAGGACACAACTGGGTATGCTTCTGCGTACAAACTTGCCAATCACATCTGACATATAGCAGGAAACTGTGAGATGAAAATGTACGTGTACAAACTTACATCTGTCAAGTAGTCCAAATGTCCACTGTCCCGCATCAAATAGTCAGCTCCTCCCAAACAGTCACAATGCACATTGTCATACAGTCTGCATGTAAAAGGGAACCATGCGCCAAAATACATGTCAATACAATGTCAAAATGCATCTCTCCTTCACATTGCAGAGGGACAAACCACACCTCCAGCAGAGCAGACCAGACAATTCATCACTGCTGCTGAAGAGGACCTCCACACCTTCGACACCGACGCCCTACAACAGCTCAAGGACATCTTAGGCAACCCACCTCCAGGAGCAAGGCATCCTGGCTACATCGAAGAGACCCCACCCCCTGCACAGACCACACAGCAGGAAGCACCTATCAGCATGGCTGGCTCCCAGCACCTCACCGAACCACACATCTCATTCCAAGTCCAGGTGTTAGACTGTCAGAAGGAGGTGGCTGAACAGGTGTGGATGGGCTTGGACCTCATGGAAGCCGAACTAGATCATATACGTGGGTATTTAAGTCCCATCAGGGGCCATTTACACTCCCCAACGGAGACCCACACTGCCACAGAGACACATGCATTTGCACATTTCGAGGAATGAACCACGCCCAGAGCCCCGGGATAATCATTCACACCCCCACGCTGGACCTGCGTACGCCGGCCCAGTCCACTCCTCTTACGTAATGAGTTGGGGACAACAAAGCTACATGTCCAAGGTCCTAACTGCTACCGCGAGTGTAAGCCAGCCCTCACTGATTGGTTGGTGCTGGCAACAACTTGAACAGTGATCACTATTAAAGCGGAAACAGTAAAGACCAGCATTACAGAAACAACTGTGAAGCATCAAGGTGGTAACCGGGGCAAGTACTGAGGTCACCCAATATGCAATCAGAAGTGTCAGTGAGTTGCAGTACACTGAGGTTGGGGCACCAGAGCTGAGCGTGCTCATATGAATACATTTTCTAGGATTGAGTCCCTCTGCATATTCCTGCTGCAGCTGCAGTGGGTTGTGTGACACCTGCATCATCGTCCTCAGCATCGTCCCAGGTCTTCCACACTGCCAGAGGCGACATTGTTGCGTGAGCTGTCCAGAGCACAACACTAAATCAGAAATGGTCCATGAGTTGTGGTGCACTGAGTTAGTGGCACCTGAAGAGCTGAGCAGGGTATGAAGCAGATGTTGGCATCCACGACAGGTGTGAGCAACTCTGATAGTCTGGCAGTAAGACTCTTTTGACTCTGGCAGTTGTTGGTTGGTGGTGGTCCTGGTGGTGGTGGCATGTGCATCCTGCGGTGATGTGACATCCGGGCAGGTCAGGTTTTATGTGTGAGCCCTGTTGGACCGCAGTTGAGGCCGGAGGCAACGGACAGAGCAGGGCCATAGACACATGACGTTGATTACCCCAAGGCCATCAGCCCAGAGGCCATCCAATATTCTAACAGACTTGGTTCATGACTTGAGCTGTACAGAGTAAGTGGCCCTGGATGCCTTGTGGCCGGCACAGGCACACCGCCACGGGACAGTGACTTGGGATGCACTGAGGTAGGGCCACGCGAGCTGAGCAGGTCCTCGTTGATGTCGAAGGGGAATGTCTTGGAGGATTGTGGGGGACAGTGGAAGGTGTCCATACAAAGCATGATGCAGAGGGCAGAAGCCGGCAGAAACAGGCAAATGGAGGAGTGAAATGCTACAGCCTCACTTTTTACCACAAAGTCAGAATGCACAACATGATGATGAAGACAATCCCCGGGCCATAGACTCAGACGCCACCGAAGTTCAACCAGAGAGTGTCCATGAATGTTGGGGCACATAGTTAGTGGCACCTGAGCTAAATGGGGATGCAGTCTGCAATGGTGGAGAAGTGTGGCTCACTGGTTAGAGGAGGCAGACCTGGAAGCAGAAGTTCAGCCTGGGACCAGGGTTCAATTCCCGGCTCGGCGGGGTCTTGAGTCCTAAAATGTCCATGGACTCGACAATTCTCGCTCCGGTGCCTACTCGATTCACGGGTTCATACTCTGCGACTCTGGGCAATAGCTTGCTTAATCTCCACAACGGCCCCTCGCGGCGGGATGCCTGGCTTTCACCTTGCGGATACCCTGCCGGGGTTATCTCACAGGGGAATACCAGGACGGGTTCCCTAAGCAAGCGCTTAGAAACCGCTCGGTGATTTGCGCTATATAAATTCCTGTACATTTACATTTACAATGAGGCCAGTACAATGATATAAACTCTGCCATGAATAAATCAAGACTCAGTTCCAAATGTGTGACCTACTCAACTGCAGTGTAGGCCGGAGGCAGCGGTCAGCAGGGGCCCACAGCCCCGTGTCGTTGGTCTGCGATGCACAGAGTGACACCAGGGCAGTTGTTGGTAGTGTTCGATCACCTCCGTAACGATGATCCTTTTTTCCCCCGGACTGACACGCGTCGTCCTTTTCACACCTCTCCTTGCCTGCAATGATAGGAACTCTGCCATTGAGAAATCAAGACTCAGTTCCAAATGTGTGAATTACTGGACCGCAATGTGGGCCAAAGGCAGTAGTCAGCAAGGGACCACAGACATGGGTGGTTGAAATGATATACACAGAGTTAGTGGCACCACATTGAAGGAAGTACAGTGATATCAAATGTCCCATGAACATATGAACTCAGCCATCAGGATAGCGGTGGAGTACGTCAACGAGAAAGGAGTACTGCGGGCCTGTGTCGCGGAGCCCGTGATGGTCTGGGGAGGCTGCCAAAGTCGCAGACCTCAGGCTTGGAGCTTGCACTGGCACATGGTGGGCCCTCTTAGACACACGCGGGTGTCGGCAGGTGAGCAGTGAGACCTGGGTGCGCAGGGGAAGGCAAAATGGGTTCAGGGACCAGCGGCCCGGGGTGCAGCAGGCGCACAGGATCGCAGGCAACACCAGTCAGGGTGTCGGCGGTGGCCACGTGGCGGGGTGAGAGTCGCCGCCCTGGCAGACATGTTTGGCATTCCGGAAGAGAACCACGCTCAGAGCTACATGCTTTTTATTCACACCCCTACGCTGGCCTGGCATACGCCAGGCCAGCCCTCTCCGCTCACGCTTACAGGTGAAGACGTAATAAGCTACATTTTCATGATCTTCCCCACTGGCTGGGGTGACATGGTTGTGTCCACTGTCCACTACACTCCAAACACCAGCAGTGTATATCAAACATGGATATGTCTGTGGTCTGCATACTGCAGTCTGTCCAGCACATCCATGCCACATTTCTCATTGTGTACATTCTCATTCATGGGTCACTTGCCTCCTTCGCACATGCCTGGTTTCCACCTCTCCCCACATTCTGCTATTGTGTGGCTGAGGTGCCATGCCATTGATGGCTCATGTACATGGCTAGCCCAGGTTACCAGTGTAAGTTGTGCTGTCGTGTCTGCTGGGTGGGCATGTTATATGTGAGTTTGTAACGTCACGTGTGCATTACCAGAGTTGTGAGCTGCATGGTTGTGGAGTTGAGTGTGTGGTGTGTTCATTTGGTACTTACCAACGAGCAGAGAATTTCCGTAGGTGCCATCCTGAAAGTGTCGGTTGATGATGGACTGTCGGAAGATGTAGAAATCTTGCACAGTGCCTGGGTATCTGGCGACACATTGGTGAAGAGTCCCCGGTGGTCCACTATTGCCTGCACATTGATGGACTGCGTGTGCTTTGTGTTGCGGTAATTGTGTGCAGTGTCGGCAGGGGGCACAATTAGGACATGTGTGTAGTCAATTGCCCCCAACACGTGCGGAAAGCCAGCTACAGCACAGAAGCCTTGCTTGGTCTCTAGCTGTTCCTGCGCAGTGTGGGGGAAGTGAAGGTGCTGGGGTACCAAGCTGATGATGGCACCCAAGACAGGAGTGAGAAACTTTGATAGGGCTGGCTCTGAGTTTCCTCTGACTCTGACAATTGTTGGTCAGAAGGTACCAGAGGCCAACAGATGTAGCACAGCCAGCAGCTTTGTCTTAGGTGGGATGCTGGTTGTCCGCTGTGTTGGTATCGTCAGCCTGTGGGCAATGATGTCCAAGATGCGGAAGATGGTTGTCCTTTTGAGCCTGTAGTGGGCAATGACATCCTCTGGTGTTAAGTCTGTGAGGCTGGTGCATTTCCTGAACGTCCGCTGTCTTGGTTTGCGCTCCGTAGTCTGGGGCAGTAGGGTCCGGGGGTGGAGGGCATGAGGGTGGTGGTGGTGGGTGTAGTTGCCCTCTTGGGGCTCTGGGCTGCATGATCAGTAGCTCCATGGCATCTGTTGTTTTTCAGCTGTGGCTCTGGCCTGGGCTCCCTTTTCTGGTGCAGGCTGTCGTCTGACTTTACACCAGATAAGAGCAGGTGTTAATTTCCTGCTGCTAACGCGCCTCTTCACCTGTTTTGGGATCTTATCGCTGATCTGGCTGGTCATTGAGAATGTTGTGTAGTGGTGTTGTTGCAGATTTTAGCACAGGAGCACCTACTCTGCATCTCATTAGCTGTAGTTGCCGGTGTCATCTGTGGCGGTGTTTTTTGCATCTGCTATCGCAGGTAAACTGGTTGTATTGGATGTTAGAACCAGCTTGTGAATAGGGTGATACATTTAGTGCGACTTTGGCTGCAATATTTTGATGCTAACTCGGCGATAAGTCCTTGAGAATATGCCCCTATATTAGAGAAGCTGTTCTTTTACTCAGAACGTCAAACCTTTTTGTCAAGGATGCTACATATGCCAGTCAAGGACACTCGCCTAACGTTGCCGATGGGCAAACTCGTTAAGAAAAGATTAGTTGTGTAATGAAGGCTCCGGTGAACTGTAGTTGATTGGATGAAGACATTTATGACAGAGATAAGAAAGAGACGATCTCGGGGCAAACGAGAGTGGCATCAAGGGGAGATGCTAAGAAGCAGTATCAGTATCGGTGTCCTGGCCTTGATGAGAAAAATTAATTGAAAAAGGGTGGTCATGATGATAAAACATTAAAAAGCAAAGTGCTTAAATGACAAACCACAAGACCGAGCAACACCATGTGTGCTGACATACAGCACATTTGTACATTTAACAGCTTTTGAGTTGTAGCATCCAACTGTAGAGATAATTCACCAGGGTTACTTAGCAGGTGCCCGGATGTCGTAAGTGGAAGTGAAATATGAGCCAGTTATATGACTTACTGTGGAAAATGCTTATTATATCATGAATTGGTTGTAGAGGATGCCGCCTCATGCACATATAACTTACTTTAGCACTTAGGTCAGAATGATTAGCCTCGATTTACACAGTCTTTCAGTGGGCCGGTGAAAACTTGTGTAAAATAGCTATCTATCTAACCGACTGCCACAGATGGGAACATTCAACAGGCCGTTACACTTAAAACAACACTAGGGTCCGGAGCAGTAACGGTGCCAACGGCCACTTTGCTCACAAAAAGAGGGAGCGGATGTAGCTGGCATTCGACAACATCTATTAAAGTGCTAAAACATAACTGTAAGTTCACAAGAGTGAATATTTGCTGCATTTCAACAAGAGCTACGCAGAAGGCAGGGGCCTACTGCTGTAGCGGTCTATAAGTAACATAGCTATTTCTTCCAGGAATTACTTAAAGGTATGATATATTAAACATGCACTGACAGGGAGCATATGGAAAGAAGGCATCTTCTCAAATATTTTCTTTACTCAAAATTGAAGCGCATCGTGTAGGCATAACCAGCTGACTGATTTTTTCATGACCGAAAATGAAACAATATAATAGGGCCTGACTGCTCTCTGGTAGTGACCATAGTCCGATTATATGTACCCATAGCAATTCAAAGCCATGTACCTCTATGAGCAAATGATGTATGACATGTACAAGACATATGAAGAACATGGGAGCATATCATCAACGAGGCGATAAAAAATTATTGCCGCTTTTGCATCCATTTTCGGACGAAAAGCGGCGATAATTTTATCGCCTAATCAGCAAGGTCACGCTATCGCGTGAAACCTTGCATTAGCGCCTATGTTCTGAACGCCCAGCTTTGTATCTCTAATGAGATGCAAAGTGGGCGTTCCTGCCCTGACATAACTGGAGAAATGTCGCTAAGCGACATTTCTGCAATTATCAATGGGCACGCTTACGTTCAGAGCGACAAGCAAAGTAGCGATAGCCTCTGTTATCGCTACTTTTCTTACGCCTTCTTCAAGACTGACTTAGCCATGATATCCTATGTAAGGTGGATATCATGGCTAAGTCTGCTTTGCCCTATCATCAAGCTATCGCCAAACTTTGTGATATTATCGCTGGATTTCCAGCGATAATCTCACATTTGGCAGTTAGCTCTTGGAATTTTATCGCTTTTAAGATAAGCGTTGCTAACAGCACGCTATCTCAGAGATAAAATTCCACGTTACCCGGCGATAATTACCCTAGCGCTAAGTGCGCTTAGCGATAATTATCGCCGGTCCTTGATGATATGCCCCATAGTCAGTATAATTGTGATGAGGAATTCACCAAAAATTTAGCATATGTGTCAAATATCACAAATAATGTGGTTTGAAGTAGCTAAACTACATGGGGATATTTGAGGACAATTCTTTCCTGTGGATTGAGGACATTTTTTAGAATAAGCAGACTTTGGATTAAAAATAGGACCAGAACTAGCAACATGCACTAGCAAAGAAAATAAATCTCAGCATTGACACCTTTTGGGCTTGCCAATGCTCTTTTTGGCTTAGGTGAGTGCTGTAGATGCTCAAAAAGATTACTAAAAGCATTGAAAGATGTCCATTGAATGACATCTTAAAATAAAAGTTTAGATTTAATGTTGCCCAATAGTGGACTACAGCAATCGTGGCAATTGGTTGCTTGAAGGAGGAGCTCAAGCTCAAACAGTAGCGGAAGGAGCTCTAGCGTTGTGTGCATCTCGCGGTGAACAGCATGTGGCCGCTGAGCCTCGAAATGCTGAACAATCGAGTGCCAGCGAGGAGAGAGATGTGGGCAGAGCTCACCCCTGTGCAGCACAGTACAACGCGGTAGAGAGTTAGAGCTTGAGCACGGCATGGAGAATTCGCTAAATACCTGTGCGCCACTGAGGAGAGAGCTGCAGGCAATATTTCCCATGCAGTAGCCATTGAGGAAGCTGCTGGGGCAAGGGGGCAGCTCAGACGCCAGGCTCTAGAGCAGAGTTCTTCAATCTGTGGGGCGCACCCCCCTGGGGGGCGCAACACCATCTCAGGAGGGGTGCACACTCCACTCTAATCTTACCTTTGTTCCCATAGTTGTAAGTCTTCTTGGAGAACTCCGGTATGGTTGGAGGCGGGAGGGAGGGGGAATCGATGGGGCACGACGTGCTCATGCTTTTGTCTTTTGTTAACTGTCCCAGGATGGGGTTAATTCATAGAGCTGAAATGCTTCAGCTGCTAAAACTGAAAGCAAGTAACAGACATTAATTTCAGCTGCAGAGAAAGGCAAGGAGTCTTTTATGCCCTCTGCTATGAAACCAAACGCAAACGAACAGACAGTCCTGTCCCTTTCCGATTGATTTCATAGCAGAGGAGACTCCTTGCCTCCCACTGCAGCTGAAATGACTGTCTGTTGGTTTGCTTTCAGTTTAAGCAGAGTAGACATCCTACCTCCCACTGCAGCTGACACATTTCAGCTCTATCAATTAACCCCTTCCTGGGAGGGTTAGCTATTCCCACAAAGGAGACAACGTTTCTTTAAAAATTACACAGGCAGGCGCGCAAAATGCCAGCCAGCCAAATGTTGTTTTAACAGCCTGCATATTGCTTGCTTGTCTTGACACTAAATATGGTTATAAATAAAGCATGTATTAATTTGTAATCTGACTTTTTTGTCTTTGTGCCCTTTTATTATCAGTCATGGATCATTCAGGCAGCCCTAGAAAACAATTAAAAGTTCTTTCTATTTATATTTGCTGTTCAAAGTATGCACAGACAAGTGCTGAAAAAACAGCTTTATGTGACTGCTTATATTTGTACAGCCTGTGACATCAAAATAATGAGCTGGCAACCCTAATCACAAGACTGGGAGTTTGTTGCAGGATCAGTACATTATTTATTTCCTCCACCCTGATCCGTAGTTCCTGCCATAATAGCAATAGTTTAACACATTTGAAACCCTACGCCACCACCAATAACATGCTGAGTTACTGCAAGTCTATCTGGGATTGCACCTTGCATTCAGACAACTCGCTCCTCATTCTCCCCCTCCCCGCTCACTTTCACCCTCACCCTGCATTTACAATGATCACAATGCACTCACACTTATCCTGATGCACTCACACTACTCCCCCACTTACCCTGCACTCACAGTGATCACTCTCCGCTCACAATGCACTTGTGCTGTTCACCCTGTACCTCACCCTGCAGTCACAGGAGCCCACTACTCAGCCTGCA
Source organism: Lissotriton helveticus (assembly GCF_964261635.1). Lineage (NCBI taxonomy): Eukaryota > Metazoa > Chordata > Amphibia > Caudata > Salamandridae > Lissotriton > Lissotriton helveticus. The sequence goes on along the minus strand of NC_136057.1, from coordinate 2,011,729,366 downwards.
CTTATGTGACAATTCACTGACCTGTCCCCCTCACTGCTCAATCTGCAACCTCACTCAAATAAGCCCACCACTAACCATATATTAATTAGCTGCACTCTGTACTTACACCAACACCCAAAGTCATATTGTTACCTCACTCACCCTGCAGTCACTCCTCTTACCCTACTCTCACACTGTGGCATGGCTCACTGTGCACTCACATGGGAACTCCTGCCACCCACACAGTGCAAAGGTTTAATGTGCCAGCTACAAAGAACATGCACCAAGCAGATCACAGAACTGAGTGTGAGTAAACATTGAGTAGCGCTATAAAAAAATGAAAAGTTTGCCAGAAAGGTGCTATACAGAGATGAGGTGCATCGTTGGTAAGTGGTAGTGAGGGAATTTATGGAGAAGGAGGAAATGAGGGAGGGGCACCAAAAAAAGTGGTTCACTGTGTGCGACAGGTGCTAGGGCCAGCCCTGTCTGGGAGTGTTAGCCCCCACCCGAAGTTCGGGTCTAGTTGCGCCCCTGCACACAAGTATGTGCATGTTGTGCCCCATCACAGTGTTTGTCCTAAATTACGCATTTACATGCACTGCAATCCATTATTCCAGGGGGGCCCTTGATAGAGACAGCTCTGTTTTTGCCCTGATGGCCTGGAATAATTCCTAAACAGATTCTTGTAAAAAATGTTTTGTTTACTTTCTTTTTAATGTAATTGATGTGAGGGAGTCTATTACTATATGCAGAGAAATGTGTTTGTTTCATGCAACAACCCTAAAAAAGTTTATTTTAGATCCAAGCTGGTCCTCACATATGAGAAATTGGAGGATTTCACAGATATTATTCGCTATAAAATTAGTGGGCTGCCGCTTTGTTACAACAGTGATAACACATCACAATCTCAGAATATTAAATGTAAAAGCTTTTAGAATTTCAACTTTAGTACCTATGCTCCGTTAGTAGCCTGGCTAAAGAGGGTATAGCAGAGCTGAAAGTAAATTATTAACACTCAAAGCTGTACTGAACAAGGGCTCCCAAAATATTTTTGGCCCAGGGTACCGAAAATCCCTAACTACCACAAAGTCTGTCAGACAACATTGCTCTGAAGTACAATAGACAACATAATTAATTTATTATTAGTTCTATTTGTTTTTTAAACATAAGCCCGATGTATCCTAAACCCTCACTGCTTCAGGCAAGCAGCTTATTGTACCACTAAGGAATTCTCAATTAGGTTTTTGTTCAGTGCCCTCCCTGTGGACTTTTAACTTTGTCTTCGGATCCATAACTGGTTGGTGGGCAATTATCCCATTATAATAATTTCTAGAGAAGATGTGTTTCTCGTGTACCAGCTCTGTGCTAGGGAATTCTCAAAAAATCTGACAACACTGTCTCCCTTTGAGTCTCTGTTTTGGCTGAAAATGTCTACAAAATATTCAGCTTTGAGAGAAACTGCTATCAAAACTCTCTTGCCTTTCAGCTCGTTCTATTTATGTGAGATTGGGTTCTCAGCACTTGCAGTATTAAAGACTAAGTACTGCTCAAAACTGGATGTAAAGCATAACCTGAGGATGGCAGTAGCATAAATACATCCACAGATTGACTGTTTCTGTGGCGAAAAACAGGCACACCTGTCACATGTATGTTAGTGGTGTTATTATCAATCTATGTCATGTGTAAAACAAAGCATCCTAGTAAAAACAATTTTGCGCACATTTTATCTTGGAAAATTATGTTTTGAGCTGTGTAATAAGCCTCTGTCATTTCACCACACCCACTCGCAAACCTGCAGTTTACTAAACAGTCTCATTGTGTTGAACGTTATTTGGTGGCTAAGGGCCGGTATATGCGCGTGGCGGTCGATTATGTAGTGTACCAGATTCCAGAAATATCTGTCAGGTGGTGGGGGGTCCAACATCTAAAAAAAATCAGCTGGGGGGCTCAACCTACAAAAGTTTGAAGACCTCTGCTCAAGAGCATTGTTGAGGGAAAGACATGGCAGTCTGACATTGTGTGTATACCGTAGTCTGATGCCCGACTGATGCCCGACAAATGAGGTGTAGGATAGAAGAGCCTTTGAAGGTGCTGGCAGCATCGAGGAGAGATATTATGGTAAGCAAACTAGCATTAGGCCACATGTCTTCTCACAAAGTGAGGAGGCCACTGGCGGTAGGCTGGTGTGGCTTGTGCTCGCGGAGAAATCCGGACATATGCCATCACCTGTATTGGTGTTGTTTTCTCCCTTTCTGTTTTTGATTGTATCTGTTTATTTTCTCCTTGCTCCCTCATGACTGGACTACTGTTGGTCACGTGGTGCCCTAGGCTGTGGTCTTAGGTGGTCCCAAGGGCATTGATTTTCTGCTGTTTAACTGGAGCAGTAACAATTAACATTTTGATAACAGCAGTCCTGCATTAGCAGGCTGCATTTATTTACTAGTAAATTTCTGTAATATTTGTCTTTGGACAACCGCACTTACGGGTATATTTACAAGAATTGCTGCTCAGCAAATTTTACGTTGTTTAACAGCAATAATTTTACTGCTGGCTATCAGTGAAATGAAATGCCATGAAACGTCACTACACGGGGATAGTATCATCTAGCTGGGCCTAGCTGCAGCTAACACTAGCATCAAGGCTATTAAAAAATTGACGTTAGCTAGAGAAAAGTGATGAAAGACCAATTAGAGGCAATAAAAATGCACGTTAGCCAGACCAACGTCACTTTTCAGCCTCTAGAGGCAAAAATTGCCTATAAATCCACCTCTAATGAAAAATATAAAATAAAAATGGAGCACCCAGGGACAAGTACAGTACAGGTCAGCAACCCCCCCAAACCCCTCAGTAGCCAGGATGCCCAGTCAGTTTCCCAAGGGAAGAGGAAATGCAGAATTAGGGCCTCATATATGAAAAGTTGTGCATCGCTGGGGAAAAACAGTGATGTTAGACTTTTCATAGCACCATCCTTATGACACCATGGAGGACGATGCCTGGAAGCACGGACAGTCCCTGGGACCCAGAGACCCGGAGTGGGAGGTGCTGGTACTGTGGAGTTGCTGCGGCCTGACGATGGAGACGGTCTGCGTTGGGTGTGAGCCTGTGGGCCGTGGCAGTAGACATTGAAGCATCGCCAATCGCACTTACCTGGTGGTGCAGTCTGGCAGGTAGCATGAGAAATGTTGCTGACCTGTGTGAGAAGACCGGCTGGTGCCCCTTGGACCTTTGATCGGTAATATGCTCCTGCGCACCAATGTGAGAAGGTCTGCATTACAGATCACTTGCCACCACTACACTAGGGTGCACGGAGGAGAATGCCAATGGGGACCTGCACCTCTCAGCATCACAAGCTGGATGATGTTGCACTGGCCAGACACTGTGAAAGATGAGGCCACTGAGCTGCACCAAACTTGTTTGGTGGGAGCGCCACAACTTCACACCAAAGGGGGCCCTGTTACATCACCTGCATCGGGAGGTTACCCAGCAGACTTGACGGCAACTGCTGTACCTAGAATTGAGAAATCCAGCCTGACTGAAGCTCCTGCTGGCTGAGCCACAGATTCTGAGAGAGCACTGCAGATTGATCACCGGTGTCCATGTCCACGTGAGGAGAAGGTGGGATGGGGAGCAGAGGAGGCCCTGGGTCTGCAGTGGACCAACTTCACCATGGGTACCGCACAAGACTGGTGGGGGGACTCCTATAACTGGCTCTCGGCCGTTGGTGGTGGTGGGTGCCAGGGGTACTGGGGTTGTTCAGGCACGGGCCCTAGGTCATGCTGCCTGATCTGTCCTCACTCACTGGGGAACACGGAATCTGGTTGCCACTGTTAGCTCAAAGAAGGTGACCGGGTGTTGCTGCCTTTCCTAGCCCCCTGGTATTGAGATCTTAGGTGTACAGGGGATTTCCAACGGTGCCGCCCAAAGGAAGATTCCTGGCTAGCATACCCCTGACTGGAAGAGAGTGGCCGGCTGGCATGCACTGCATGCACCGCATGTCATACATAGTGCCTGGGCATCTAGCGCAACAATGTACCGCCTGCAGATGGTGGGTGTTCAAATTTGGCTGCTCCTCCGTGTCAGTAAACCAAGCGGCTGGAATTCGCCATCTGGTGGGACAGGTGGCAGAGGACACTCTGGACTCCAAATAAGACTATTTACTCACAGTGGGTACCTCCCTCGAACAAACATGCACTTCCTTTGAGGGCCACATAGACAAAATCACAGTCGACCTCACCCTGGAGCACCCAGATCATCACAAGCTGACTTACAAGGTACACAGCCTTGAGCAGGAACTGGCCAAAGTCCCCCTGATAACCCTGAGCACAGTGTTGGTGGTGCAGCAGCTAATGGCACGTGTGAAATCACTGGAAAGAACAGAGGAGGATGCAGAGGACCGCTCTCATAACAACGTGAGGGTGTTGGGTCTACCCAGGGGAGCAGAAGGGGCGGATGCAGTGGCATGTACTGAGACATGGTTGCGTGATCTACTGCCAGCAGGTGCACTCTTCCCCTTATTTGTTGTGGAGCGGGCCCATCGAGTGCCGGTGAGCCATCCGCTGCCGGGGATAGGTACTAGACCCTTTTTCTTCTGCTTCCTACAGGGATCATGACACTGTCCTGAGGAGGTATGCAAGCTGGGGTAGGTGAAAGTGGATAAAGCCACGGTTAATTTCTTCCCTGACAACGCCACAAGGGTGCAGAAGTAGAGGTGCTCATCTCTAGTGGTTCAGCTATGGCACCAAGAGTTGGGCATCAAATACTTGCTCTTCTACCCGTGAAGGCTGCAAGCGATCTCAGATGTTGATACGTGAATCATTGGCGCAGCTTGACCGGTCTGGACCTGGCTTGAACCTGCTGGTCGCCAGGTGCTGCAGACAGGGAGCGAAGGCACTGTGCAACAAGCTGTTATTCATAAAGCCAGTCATACTGGAAGGTGGAGGAGAAGCGGACGTCCCCCAAGCACAACTACAAGCCACCTCCAATCTGCAACAAGTTATTCAAGAGAAGCAGAAGGCACTGCATGCAGCTGCTACGATGCGCAATCACACTCCGAGGCAGGATCCCAACACTACCCCTAAATGTTCTGCCAGCAACGTGGGCTCCACAGCAATGTGGTCATCCTGAGTGGAGTCCATGTAGCCCCGGATGTGAGTGAATCCTCAGACGGCAGATAACCTAATTTAATGTTGACCGGTTGTGCATCTCTCCTTCTTCCGCAGTTGCAGACAGCTCCCGGGTGTCTCTGGCTTTCTGCGATTCATGGTCTCAAGCTTCCTGTTGCTGGAGTTCCAGTCTACAGAGGTCAGCACTTATAGGGGATCAAGTCCAGTCATCACCCAAAGGGAACGGAACAGTTGTTCAGGTAAGTGATGCATGTCAAGGGGGTGGTGGTGCTCTCCTTGGTGCTCCGAGCTGCAATGGTAGGATGTCCTTGGCATCATTGACCTTGCCAAGGATGAATTGTGGTAGTTTTTCTATTATCCAAGGATCCTATCTATGAGGTCCTTGCGGCACTCGTGCAACACTGTAATGTCACATGTTTGACGTTCTTCTTGCACAATATGCCTCAGCATGTTTACAAGGCTACGTAAAGCTACTTTAAGTGACTTTTCATGGCCTTGTAAATATGTGCCCCTTTCAGCATTAAACAGTGTGTAAGTGGCATTCGGTGGCTGTTGCTGTGGGCATTCCCTCACCAAACCAATGGACTCTGAAGCATTCCCAGGTTTACGAGAAACCGTAAACCTTTGTAATGTGTCAGAAATCTACAGCTCACAGAGAAAGAGGAAATACCCTGGATTGAAAGGTTTTTTGCAGGTAGGTGTCCCTTCCTGCACAACATCAATCAGATCCACAACACAGTCACCCTTGCACTATGGCGCAAGGGTGCCTGCATTTGGCGCATGTATGGGAAAAAGACACGGGGGCTTATTCAGGAGTCCCTTGCAACAGTTTAATGCCACTTCTGCATAATTTTCTTGATGTACTTGCAGCATGAATTTTCCACCACCTTGTGCCATATTTACAAAGTGACACATCTAGGCTTATGCATGACCTTGTAAAGCCCTGCGCCTCATTATAGCTGCATCAGGTGTGATGTATGCAGGGTGGGCGTTCCCAAGCAACAAAGCCTCATAGGTGTTGCGCAATGAAATCTATCAGATTTCACTGCGACAATTCTAGGACACCACTGCGCCAAACCGTTATGCCTGCCTCATGGCAGGTGTAAGGGTGATGCAGTTCCATAGGGATAGGCTTTCCCCATGCATTGCTGGCGTTGTGTCCTGCTTTGTCCAGACACAAGGGAGCACCCAGTATAAGTCAAAACAATACCCTTTCAGGCATAAAGTGGTGCATAATTTATGCAAATCAGAAGGCTTGGTAGGTATTTTACCAATTTAAAGATGTAGTACTGTGCCTGGAGTGGTACTACCCTGAGTTCTCTTCTTCTTTTTTTTTTTTTTTTTCTTTTTTTTATTTATCCTCATTTGCCGTCTTGCCGCCCATATCCTTAATCCTTTCCAACCTCTGGGCTGTTGTTGTCTCTTAGGCTGGTCTAGAGTAATGGGGCGTAGACAACACATATTTTTGAGTCTGATCCCCTCTCGAGACTCCTCCTTGACCACCTGACCCAAGATGTGTGTCTTCCACCATCTCTATTCCTCGTTATCGAATCCAAATTCCAGCGAGGCAGGCTCGGGCTTAATCATTGGATTTTTAACATAACTATAACTTTAACCAAAATTTTGCAGGAAGGGTATCCAAAAACCTCTATTTCTTTTAGAACAATCTAACATATCTAACTTTGCTATGTATCTCATAGCTAATACCCAGTCCAATAAGGTAGGACTGAGTGGTGAAACCCATAGTTTACATATCTCACGACGTGCTAATAACATAGCATAAAAAATAAGTCTAACATTGTTACCCAAAACTCTGTTTTGTAAATCGTATCTCCCAGAAATAATTAATTCAGGGCTTACCTCAATGGGTTGGCTCAATGATTTGGAGAGGGAGTTACTCACGTCAATCCAAAATTGTTTGATATTCGGGCATGATACGAACATGTGTAAGTCATCGACATTTGGGGCTTTACATTTTGGACATTCCACCAATCCTCCTTCTTTAAATTTAGAAAGCCTGTACGGGGACCAGTATGCCCTGTGGATAGTAAATAAAACATTTCGCCTTAGATTGGCAGGTTTAACAATTCTATATAGCATGCTCATAGTTACTTGCCATTGGTCTTCTGTAGCAATCCTTGGCAAGCTATTCTTCCACAGGGTCTCAGGTAGATCAAATATCCCATCCTCCATTTCCAATATTCGCCAATACCAGCAAGCAACTTCCTTCTTAAAAGCCGTTAACTCCAGTTTTAATTCAAAATCGTTTTCCTGTCCAATCCCTGATCCTGCATGGTTTGCCCAACTTTGAATCTGCAAGTACTTGTATTTTGAGAAAACTGGGCCCCAGTTTTGTTGACATAAACTCCAGGGAATCAATTTTCCGTCCTGGAATAAATCTCTCCATCTTTGTAGGGCTGGCTCCTTTGTCAAATTTAAAGCTAACGCATCTCTTGTCCAGGTCGGAGCTCCCGGCGATTCCCATATCGGAGCCATATAACTGAGATAAGGGATCTTAGTTGTTTTTCTTATTTTATACCAAGTCTCGGCCAAATCTTTCAGAGTCTTGAGTTTCACTTTTTTGAAAAACTTAGGGTCTCCAAACTTATATAAATAACCAAACTCATGATAACCTGATATCTTCAGCATTATTTTAAAAAGTTCGCCGATCTGAGAATGAACAAGAGAACCCAACAACATCCTGCAATTTTTCAAACAAAAAGCCCATGCATATATTTGTAAATCAGGAGCCGCCAATCCTCCTTTATTTATACTTCTTCGTATTTTCCTCCATGAAATTCGAGAGGTTTTTGATGCCCAAATAAATGAAGTTATCATACTTTGTATTTTTACCAACCATTCCTTTTTAAAACACAGCGGAATAGCTTCAAACAAAAAAGTAATTTTTGGTATAATCACCATCTTTACAAGATTAGATCTCCCATATATTGACAAAGGTATGTTCATCCAGCCCTTTAGCATATCACCAACCTCTTTTTTTACTCTGTCCAGATTAGTTTTAGCCAAGTCCTCAGTCTTCTGTGTGATCCTAACTCCAAGATATCTCATTTCTGCTGTAGTTTTTACTCCTCTTGTGTTAAGATTCCAGGTCATTATTTCGGTCTTTTCTTGGTTTAGCTGGTAACCAGAAATCCTACCAAAATCCTTTATTATCTTTACTAGATTTTCCAACGAGCTAACTAAACTAGTAGAATAAACAATAATGTCGTCCGCATATAAACCTAATTTCCTTGACCAGTTCATCACAGCAAAAGGGGGTATCGCTTCTGAAGCCCTGATTTTACAGGCTAAGGGTTCTATATATATATTGAAAAGTAAAGGTGATAAGGGGCATCCTTGCCGGGTGCCCCGCATTACCCTAATAGCGGATGTAAGAGTGCCATTTATAAGTACACGTGAAGTCGGAGCATAATATAGTGAAAAAATAGATTGTGTAAATCTATCTCCTAAATTAAGATGTTGCAAAAGAGTTTTTAAATAAACAAAATTAACACAATCAAAAGCCTTGGCAGCATCTAATGCTATCACTGCCAAGGGATAATCATACTTGGAAGCTAAATCTATCATGCCTATCAGAGAGTGGGTAAGGTCTTTTAAATACCTCTTTTTAACAAAACCTCTTTGATCTTCATGTATCAATTTATGGATGATTTTACTAAGCCTGTCAGCCAAAATTTTTGTGAAAAATTTATAGTCGCAATTTAAAAGCGAAATCGGCCTGTACGCATCCATATTTTTTGGAGATTTCCCTAGTTTGAGTATTAAAACAATGTTTGCCTCATTCCAAGAGCTTGGGATTTTCTCTTCCCCCCTAAATATTTTATTATATAAGTGACAAAGAGTGGGGACCAACGTATTATCAAAAGCTTTGTAGACTTCTGCGGGTAGACCATCCGGTCCAGGGGCTTTTCCCCTTTTGCTGTCCTTGATAACTTTCATCAGCTCCTCTTGAGTAATTTCCTTATTAAGCCCTAACATGTCCCCATCTGAAAGTGGTTTTATTAAAGATAACCAGGTCTCCATCTCAACCCTATCCGGACAAAGATCTTCTGCATAAACATTCGTGAAATATTCCTGAAATGCTTTAACAATCAATTTATTTTCTGTTATAGTGTGATCTATGCCTGGTTTCTTGATCTCTTTAATATGATTCCGTACAACATCTTTCTTGGCTTTCCAAGCTAATAACTTGCCACATCCCTCTCCATATGAAAAATGTGCCAGCTGACTGGCTTCCCATCTCTCTTTAACTCTCTGTGCAAGTAACGCAGTAAGCTGAACCTTTAAGTCCAAAAACTTTCTCTCCCAAGGGCCATCTAAGGTAGTCGCATCCTGGGAAGTCCGATTCATTTCGCACTCTCGAATCTCTTTTTCTAACTTTGAAACCTGACTATAATACAGTCTTCGCCTTTTCGCACCCTGAGCTCCCATTCTACCTCTCATAAACGCCTTACACGTTTCCCACACTATATCATCCTTAGCTGAGCCTACATTTACTTCTAAAAAAACTTGTATCTCTTCTTTGAGAATCTCTAAGATTTCTGGGTCACCTAAAATTGTCCGATCTAATCTCCAAACTGAGGTAACTTCTTCTCCTTCCAAACTCAAATTTAAACTCACCCCAGAGTGGTCTGATAGATGCGCCCCTACATGATCTACCCCTGTAACTCTCCCTTTCAATCTATTATCAACCAAAAAAAAATCTATCCGTGATTTGTGTTTATACTTTTTGTTATGAAAAGTAAATCCTAACAGTTGTGGAAATTTACATCTCCAAATATCACAAAGTCCAAGTTGCCCCATCATTAACTTAACTTTGGCAGTCATTTTAGTGTTCATTATTGCTCTATTGTTCTATTGTTACCCGCTCTATCCATCTTCCCATCCAATACTGTGTTAAAATCCCCTGCCATAATTATCTTACCTCTCTTCTTCTTTTTTGCATAATTTATGCCCCACCCTATGCTTGAAAGGGTATTATATATGTTTGTCTGTTTTCAAAAGATGCATCACTCAACAGAAACAGCTGACTGAAAATCAAAAATGAGATTTAGGTTTAGTGACACATTCAAAAGTGTAACTTATCAGTCTCCACCCTACCTGGAATTCCTGTCAAGTCTCTAGGATAAAGGATCTGCAAAACCTTCTCATCCCATGGAAAAAGTTGTAAGTGGGGCTGGGAGAACCACCACCAGTCGTCTGGGCACCCAGGTGACAAATGGATGCCAAGGAATGCACTTTCCCCCACAGGTCGTTCCACCTCTTCCTAATTTCCTCCTGTGTGCACAGGTTGTTTGCTACAGTATTCAATCTATCAACTATTCTGTCCCACATTTGCTCCTACAATTATGGCTCTACTTTAATACTTTCATCCACCATGACTGACAATGTTCCCTCTATAAAACGTGGATTTCTCCTCCCTGCCATTATCAATCAAACAAAAATTAAATAAATATTATAACCCACAATGATCGATGAAAGAAGAAATAAGAGACAAGAAACAGAGAAAGCAAACAAAACCTGACTTAACTGTCAAAAGTTTCCTTGAAAATGTTATGCTGCAGTGGAATGGCAAAGGATCATGGTCTAAAATGGAGTGTTTTTATAGTGTGGTATACAGGTGAACAAAATTAGCCAAAACACATCCATCAGGTGTGTAATGCTAGCATCCATTCTACAGCCACAGGAATAGCCCAATATTGAATGTGCACCACCACAGAATAACTCCTTCGGCAATCCACCTCTAGAACACCACCAGCATAACTGTATAATCAAAATAGGGTTGTCGCAATCCCGCCATACTGATGGTGACAGAGCGATGTTAGCCAGCAGAGAAGACCGCTGCGTCAACAGTGGTGAACCGTTTATGTGACAGAAAACACTCTGTTGACGAGGACGGCAAATCAGTCAGCACACATCTAAATACGGCAGATGTGATTCCTTCAGCTTGCTGGAGTACTTGTAATCTCCACCACAGAGGGATGACAGGAGTGCCACCAAGATCTAAATCAGGCCCTATGTTATTGATGGCTAATGGTCAAGAACCGGGTGAGGATGCCCCCTATCTGTTTCTTTATTAATATTAGCCCAAAAGAATGGAAATCGGGGAGGGTACTGAAGGAATCTGCTTTAGCCTTGAAATCACTGTCCCTAGACCAGGATAGGTGTTGTGTAGTATGCACTCTATGGTTTAGGAGAGTTTCTGGCAAACAATAAGTCTCACTGGGTTGGGGTTCTAGGTGGAAGCATTCTGGAATATAGGGAAGAACTGACTGGGGTTGTACTGAAGGACTAATCTTGATGGAGGCTCTTCAATAAATATTAATTTACAATGAACTCTTGAGTGAGGACTCAAAACTGGTGATGAGGACAGGATCAAAGCTATCAATAATGAAGATGACTTTATACAGTACTGGCAACCCCATGTAGTCGTCTTTGCTGTAGACAATAGTTGCTGAACCAACAACAAGCTGCTGTCTGTAGAAAATAGAGACTGCGTTGAGTAAAATACTCTGCAACTGTGGTGCAGAGCCCTTAGTCTCTGAACACAGTGTGTGGCAGATTGGGGTCATAAGTGGAAGTGGAGTCTAAGAACCGTTGTACCATATTTGGCCATTGTCAGTTAGGCTCAGACAGGTGGTGGTTAAGCAGCCAATGGACGTGTGATCACAGAACAATCAATCAGCAATTGGATAGCTGCACTGTCATGCACAGTGCAAAATTAGCATTGCTGTGGCAAGGAGAATCACCTTTGTGCATTGTGAAGTACAGTGTGGGGTCCACTCACATGTTGTATACTGGTGCAGCAGTCTATTTGAGGGCCGGAGTGTTTTTTGAAGCACATCAGGGAGGGCCACCAGCATGTAATATGCCAGCGCAGCACTCTATTTGATGGGAAATAAGCAGAAGCTATTGAATGGTCTAAGGATGAGTATACAAGGGGCTATGTGAGCGTTGGAGGAAAATTACAGGAAGAAAACAAGCATAGTGGCAGAAAGACATATGTTCTTTTTCTTCCATGCCCCGATGCCAGGAGAGACCATAAATCAGTATGTGGCAAGAACACTAGCTTTTTCATGTAAATTGAGAGATTTGCATGAAGAGATAGTAAGAGACCAAATGATAATTAGAACATGTAACATGAAGATACAGGAAAAGTTATTGGGCATGAAGGAATCTTCTCTAGAAAAAAAACTATTAATATAGCAAAACATTAAATACATTTTGTTATGTTGAAGAGTTAAATGACAAGCAAGGAATATTAAAATGAAGAATGGGAAAAGTGTGTGTGCTCTCAAACAAGAATATAAGGATAAGAGACGAGATTTTTAAAGGCTTGCAAGCAAAGAAAAAGACAATGAGGCATTTTATCAACAACGAGCGATATTTATCGCTAAATGGGCTTAGCGATATTTTTTTTATCGCCACGCATCACCGCATTTTATCGCAGAGATAATGTGCTATTAGCAACGTTTATCTCTAAAGCAATCAAATATCCGGCGATAGTGGCGAAATTTGTGAATATCGCTCGGAATCCAGCGATATTCAGGCATTATCGCTAATGGGGTCTTAACCTGAATATCCACCTCCCATTGGGTATACAGGTTAAGAAGTGGTCAGAGCTGGCGTTAGGTTTTGTCAATATTCCCACTTAGCGTGAATTTTTTCATCGCTACGCCTGCGTTGATAATAGGCGATAGCGATGTTAGTGACTGCTTTCAGTCGCTAACAGGTTGGGAAAGCCCACTTTGCATGTCATTAGCGATAAATATCGCTGACATTCAAAGCGGGCCCCAAATCGGTCGCTATCGCCTACAAGCTGTCGCTAACTGCTGTTAGCGACAGCTTGCTAATAGGGCAATAAAGTTATCGCCGAAAGCGGCCGCAAAAGCGGCGATAATCTCATATCGCCCGCCTTGATAATGTGCCCCAATGTTTTAAATGCAGCTGTATAAGACACTTGGCAACGTCCAATGGCTGTCCAGCTGTTAAAGCTAGGTGCTACAAATGTAAAAAGTTGGGACATTCTTCCAAAGTGTTCAAGGCATGTGTAGCATATTTTAGTAATAAGTCAAAAGTAAATTGAGTTAAGGATGACCTAAGGAGCAGGATACAATAAACTAATGAAATTCTCTGTGCACCTTGATCAACAGAATCACTTGGGAAGATTTAGGCAACCATAAATTAATTTCCACAGATGTGGAACCAAAGGATGTTGTGGGGTCAAACTGCCAGTCATGGGTTATTCTGATGCAGATCTGATGTATGACAACAGATGAACCTCTGGAAGGGTGTATGTGGTGGAGAAGGGCAATTATCCTCCTGATTCTTCAAAGGGTGATCAAAGTATGGAGAGTAGTCAAAAAAGACCCTTAGGCAATAAGTAAAAGAAAGGTGGAAGTAGGAATAAAAGGCGCATTACTAAACGAAATGCAAGGAAAATCCGATTTGAGATTGCACCAGCTGTGGAGAATCTTGAGCTAGCTTCTTTACTATCTCCTGTGCCTGCACTGCGCTGGTGACATTTTTCAATTGTGGCTTAGTCAAAATCCATCTACTAAGCTGAGGTGGACATAGCTGGTGTCTATCGACATCCAGAAAAGTTCAACGTGGTAGCCCACCATTGGGTTGGCACCTGACAATATTGTGGGTTTTACCTAAAATTCTCAGCCTTGTGCTGGGGATAGCCTGAATAATTTAAATCCTGTTGATGGTTTAGTTAGTTAAGAAGTGGTTCACAAAGCATGGCAGAACATAAGATTATTGAAAGCAAAGACACTTCTCCCCTAAAGGTTGCTGTGCAGAACAATGGTAATATGGTCCATAGTACTGCAGGCATTGTCCGACAAGGTGAACCAGGAACGATTCTAGGCTTTTAGGTCTATTAAATTATGGGGAAATGTTTTTTGTCCCATAAGTGTATCAGCCAGTTTCTGGACAGATTTCATGCATCTCAAATAGAGATAATCTGTGTTTAGATCTTAAAACGAATACGTTTGACTTTGTTTGATCATTTGATCCTAAAATGTATCCTTTTAAGAGCGGTTCCATTTTGCATTCTCTTTCGAAAATTGAGGAACTGAAATTAGTGAAAGCACAATAATTATTGTAAATCTAATAATGCAGCACTGTGATTACTTCCTTAGTAGCGGTATTAATGTAATCCCTGTTGTCCGTCGGAGGAACCACTCGGACACCACCTCTTACCCAGCCGCGGGTGTGGCCGCCATCTTGCCTGTGGGGTATCCAAGACCGAAAACTACCACTTGTTTTTTGTTTATTTGTATGGCTGTAATACGAGCTTGCATTACTAGAGAATGGATAAATCCTGATCCCCCGTCCTTTTTTAGTTGGCGGGAAAGGCTATTGTCAATGTACAATATAGAAATGGCCATTTATAGAACTAAGGGGGTGAAGAGGACAGATTTGGGGACAACAATTTGGGCACCAATCACAGATTGGATATAACAATATTGTTTTTTGTTTATTTGGAATGCTGTAACCTAGCCGAATGAGCTTGGCTGTCTATATTTCTGAAATGTGATTTTTGTTTTTTGTCTTTTATCTGTTTTTCCTTGCAGAAAAAATAAAAATCTATAAATAAAAATAAAAAAAGGACACACATTCAGTGGATGATGTCATCAGTGATGTCACTGACCATGTGATGAGTGATTTAATATGTGACGTCATCAGCAGTGCATTGGGGCGCGCAAGTTATAGTTAGCTGAACTAACTATAACAGGGGAATTTCAATGGTTTTGTATGAGAGAAATATCCAGCTAACTATAACATGGGTGAAACCTATGTTTTTTCAGTGAATTTCTAAGGTTTTTCAAATGCTAATTCCTAACTATAACATGCCTGAAACCTATGTTTTTTTCAGTGAATATATATATGCACTGGAAAACTAAACACCCACTTCCTTTACAAAGAAAGGAAAGGTTGCATCTCTGCAACCTCTCTAATTTTTCACCTTAGTCATCTTCCACTCAATGAACACAGCAACCACAAATACACACAGCTACTTGCTACCATTCTTGCCTAAGCTTCTCAATTATTCTTCTTTAATTCAAATTCAAAGTGCAGGCCCTTTATTCAGCCTTCTTGGTAACTACTACCCGTGAATAGCAGTGGGTAATTTGCACACTTCTGTCCTTTCTTGCGTCTTTTCTACCACACACTGTGACAGGTTTACAAGCCCCTTGCGCCACTTTTGCATAATTTTTCCCACAACCTTGTAAATCTGCCCAACTATGTGTACTTTATGCACTTACTTTCTTCCTTAGTTGTTGTACTAGTTTCTCTTGCTCCCAATGCGGAATCCAACACCCTATCTGTGTAATGACCTGGAAATCCAAAGATCCACTTCACTGACAATGCAGTGGGTAGTTTGCGTCTCTCCAACCTTTCTTATTTTTCACGTTTTTCATCTTCCACTCAATCTACACATCATCCACATATACTCATATCTAATTGCTGCATTCCTTAGCTGTGATTATCAACTATTCTTCTATTTTATATTCATATTCAAAGTCCAAGCCCTTTATCGAGCCATTTTGTTGTAACTACTGTTCCAGGAATTCTGCTCATACACAGAACTGTGCATAAAGACTTATGACCTCAGTGAATTACGGTGTTCCAAAACCCACCTTACTACAAAAAACCCGTACCAAACTAGCAATCAGTGACTTTGGTTGGTTCTTCGCCCTAGAGCAAACACACCAATGACTAGTCAACCCAGAACATGCCACTTAGATTACATGAAGTAAAGTGGATAACAAAAACACTCTTTCAATATAGTCTTACACCAGTCCAAAACAAGATGTAAGTAAAGACACGTGCAACTTTGAAATGTTTGTTTCTAACGCATAATCTCATGCACAGTACCTTAGAAAATACAACCAAACATATTATCAGAAACAAGGTTGTCAGCATTGTTACTATTCTATGAAATACAAACGGAAAAAGCATCCTATAATGCTAAAGGTAAACAAATTTAAAATATACCTATATTTCACCCTCCCTACCTAGCAGATTAGTTTATAACTACAGAAAGTCTCATAGGATTACATGGGCAGACCTATACCTCTGGTACTCAGCAGTAGTGGATCACATTCAGTGCTCCACAAACTGTCAAGATACGAATGTTCTCCAACTCTGTGTAATTTTGCCTCCACAATAGATTATGAAACGCGCAAGTATCTGAGGTGGCCACAGCTCCATATGTATTATGGCTCAAACATGCGAGGATCATTCTGAATAACAGACACAGTATTCAAGATAACCTTGATGTTCCATGCTCTCACTATACACACAAAACTAGCGAGGCAGTTTACAAATCTAGCAAACCAAATTATTCTCATATAGAGCAAAATAGTCAGCCTTCACTAAACAATATCACAAGTACGTGTCGTGTGCAAAGCAGAGCAGGAAAGCAAAAATAGCGTATGAGCTTATAATAAACCCATGCTAACTTAACAGGGTGTGAGTGCAACGTTCAGCCACACGGCACCTTTTCTTGATCAAAGCGCGTGATATAAACGTGGGCGAATTAGAAACGCAGAGTCCAAGCCTAAAAAGCAGAGTCAAGTTCACATTTCCAAACAAAAGTTATTCGCTCTTTGATAGAAAGCAGTAAATAAATAATAAAGAATAAATAGAAAAATCAAAGAGTCTTAATCCAACAGCGTGTAAGCACAGTATATAGCAACACCCTCCAACAGGAAGTCATTGTTCTCATCTGAAAACATTTCAGCCATCCAATTCAATAGTGGGAATGATCATACATGTTCCTCAATGACCGGAGCCTCTATCACCATCGGAGGAAAATTCGGGTCATCTTCAATGTAACTGCGTGCCAAGAACTCAAGCGCCGCTGCAAAAACATTCCAACGTCCCATTATTCCAAGTGTCGCTGCTAGGCCATAATCCCGCCGCCAGAACAGAGCAAGTCATGAACCAGTAAGGGGCTCATCAGCTGGTCATAATCCGTGTTGGGAGACACCGTACTGCAGAGACACAAATCCAGGGCCCAGTCGAAATCACAGCTCAGGCAATGGAAGACAGGTTGAACGCATGTGAAAAAGGAGAATCGAAACGATAATCCATAAGCTGCACTCAACGTTGCAAGAGGTAGCGCTCCATAGTAACTAATCATTCAGTTGCGAAGCAGCAACAGCCAGGACATATTATTGTCTGCTGCAGGATGTGCATCCATATTTATGTAAACAAATTAATAAAAGCACATTGGCAACTAATGCGAGTATTAAGCGCAAACCACCAAAGATGCTGGAAAAAATTGAATGAAAAAATCCCAAAAAGACACCAAATATACTTTCTACAGAAGTCACAAGGCCACTGCTTCTAACTTAAAAAAATTAAGGTAACCCCCTAGTCAAGGACACATTAAAAATACTCTAAATTAACTTCCCAAAATTCAAGAGCACATCTGTATTTAATTTGCTACATGAAAGACAAGGACAAATGTTTCTGCACCAGATATAAGAGCGACCTCTTTTTGAGACAATAGCTCTCTTATACAACACATTTGGTTGACTCTGCTTTCAAGGTCGAAATTGACAGCCAGATGGAAACATCCAGCTTCGCATGCAGAGGAGTGAACACAACTTTTTTTTAATCAAACCACACGCTCAGTTAATGTAATCATGTAAACGATGCCTGCTAACATTGCACAACAATCTCCATTATTTCAAAGTAAATAACTCCCATTTCCAGTAAACCGAACGTTGTTATGATAGCAGGTGTCGGACTACCTTTCAAAACTCAGTCTAAATTAGGCGCATCTTGTATATAAGAGCCATGCAATTGTATGTGTCTACAAATTAAGTGGTGGTCTGGTACTATTGTGCAATCCTCGCCATTCACATAGACTTGTTTTCGCTCCCTCAGGCACCTATATGTAAATGGTAATAACCAAGCTTCATGCAGATAAGCGCTCCCTAAAGATCCATATCTGCCTATAGCATAGTATTTCATGCGAACCTCAAACTTAACCAGGGTAAAAAATGATGTTATGATACTCTGGATAAGCCACACACCTGAATTGGATCTCCAATGAGTCAGCACTTTTAACCGTTCCCATACTGCGCCCTGTGCTCTGATTTGACAGTGAGAGAGTGATCGCACCATAGTTTGTACTGCTAATCATTCTCAGCATAGGCTACGAATACCCTTTGACATTACACGTCGCATCAAAGCTTCCGTGTGACGTCATGTACGTCGCCCCGTAAAAAAAGACGCAAATGTTTTTAATTGTTTAAAAACATATATTCATTTATTTAATGAACATACTAACAGAAGACTTAATCTAGGATAATTA
The DNA here is from genome assembly GCF_964261635.1 of Lissotriton helveticus. NCBI lineage: Eukaryota > Metazoa > Chordata > Amphibia > Caudata > Salamandridae > Lissotriton > Lissotriton helveticus. Next base: position 2,011,710,904 of record NC_136057.1, on the reverse strand, counting down.
TGGAATAATTTTTTGTTAAGTTTTAAAAATCCTTTATCACTTCTATATTGTATGAGTGCAGCTCGTGCCCCTCCTCCTGGTACCCTAGACTCCACCACACCCAGACCCAGTTCATAAGCACGCGTGATCGTCACCACAAAACCATTAGCACGCATATTGCTTTTCCACACATGCTTTTACAACTAGTATGCATTTACCACACATGACAAAAATGCATAATCTTAATAATGTTTTTTTGTTGACCAACACGTGTTGTAATGCCTGTGGCTTATGTCCTTCAAATTAGTTTCTAGCTATACGTGTGACCAAGTCTGATAAGATCAGAGAGCAAGGACAAACACCGTGGTATCTGTGGCACGAAATCTCATCGATCACAGAGAAAATATGCGCAGGGTAAAATCAAAGTAACAGGTATAATAAAAATAACGGAGAAAAACTACTAAAATGGCAGTTGGGCGGAGTATGTAATCAACGTTTGGCGCCCCGACACTACATTTCAAATAAATATACATACAATATGTTTATTAATATATTACAAAAGTATAGTGCCGGATGACACACATGACCCGGGAAAAGAAAGCGGCAAATTTAATACCTAAAATAAGGAGAGGTTTGCTTGCTGATGCAGAAAAAAAAACGGAAAGTTTTACATACTGTCATAGAAATATAGCTCTAAAAATTGCCCCCGTAATTTGCCATCCCGGGACCTAATAAACATTACGGACTTCTAGTTTTTTTTTACCTTTTCCACTGCGTACAAGTACTGCACGAGTACCCCACCATTTTTTATTTTCGTTAAAATAAAAATTGAGCCTAAAGATCCATGTACCATCCCCCTGACCAAGACTATAGGGTCAGAATGGTTCTACCCTGCCCCCTTTCCTTATTACTTTTTTTTTACTGTTTTCTTGTGACTAGGCTCTTGCGACAAACAAGATGGCTGCCAACATTTCTTGTTTTGGAGTATTAACAACCAATCAGCATGCAGCTCTTGCTCGTAATTGTACGTATTTCCATAGGCGTACGCCGCGATTTTCCTTTAAAAAAATAAAAATAAAAAATAGAGACTAAACATCCATGTATGACCCCCTGAGCAAGCCTAGAGGGTCAGAATGTTTGTAGCCTACCCCCTTCCCTTATTTCTCAACTTTGCTTTACTGTTTTCTTATGACTCGGTTCTAGCGAGGCGCAAGATGGCCGCGAACACTTCCTGGTTTCGAGTGTTGACAGACAGTTCCTAGCCAATCAGCATGCAGCTCGCGCTCGTAATTGAACAGATTTCCGTACGCGTGTTGAACTCCGTCTCTAGATATTGCTATGATTTTACTTGCAATTTTCTCAGAAACTACTGGACGGATTTACACCATTTAACAAAAGGCACAATCTGCGAACAGAACTCTACCTCTCTGCCAAATTTCGTGTAATTCCATTCAGCCGTTCGGGCTGTAGCCCAGGCTAAAGGTCCCTATGGAAAATTGCATGGGGAAAACACGTTTTGGGACACCCCTTTTTTCTCGGCCCCCACTTTACGAATCACTCCCAAACTTTCAGGGAAGGAGAGGAACCAAGCAGGCCATTTTCTTGGAGAAGATTTTTCACGAAGATTCGTCCACCGGCGCCAAAGTTATTCCAAATCGAATGTTGTGGATTTTCTAAGGAAGCTAGGTCCTAACTATAACTACCTACTGGCGACCGCCAGTAGGTAAGATATATATATATATATATAAATATATATATATATATATATATATATATATATATATTCACTGAAAAAAACATAGGTTTCACACCAGTTATAGTTAGGTGGAAATTTTACTCGCATAAAACCATTGAAATTCCCACGATATAGTTAGTTGGACTCACTATAACTTGCGCGTGCAATGCACTGCTGATGACGTCACATACATCACTCATGACATGGTCAGTGACATCACTCATGACATCACTGATGACATCTCAAATGACATCACTGATGACAACATCCTTGTGACAAAGTGGTAGACCTCCTATCAGCATAAAATAACCTTTGACACACACATTCAAAAATAGAAACTAACATTTTCTTAAAAAAGGAGAAACCAATACCAATTACAACAACTTATTAGGTAATTCCAACATCTACATACACATCCACTCATTCACCAACAGTTCTATATAGTCACTCATGCATGTACTTACTCATCATATGTACTCATACACCTATACATCCTGTTACACACTAATACTCATCCATATAGTTACTCACACACAAATTCACACATGCAAATAAACTATCAAAAAAACATTTACTTGATTATACTGCTATATACACACCACTACACATACTTCTACAGAAACGGAAACATATTTACTCTCTTAAACAATCAATTATAAAAACACATACTCACTAACCCACCCATACACACAATCATCCACCCATACAGTCTTGCACACATGCTGTCTTCAAAATACATACAAATAGTGAGTCACTCATTCATGCATCTGTGCTCTAAGTAATATCCCCCACCAAACCATACAGACACTGATACTGATACTCCAAAAAACCACTAATAACCCATATACACACTCATGTAGCTACTCACCAACCCATGCAGCCACTTATACACAAAGTGAGACACAGATACAGATATTTAAATATTTAAACATTACTCGCTAATATATGTATTCACTAAGATACATTTAATAAATCAGTTAACCAATCAATTTTACACAAAAAAACCATCCATTTAGACATTTATTTACCCATTTATTCTTCCATCAACCTTTAGATACATATATAAAAAATATTTATTTTTCAGAAAGATACACATTCACTGGATGATGTCATCAGTGATGTCATTTGAGATGTCATCAGTGATGTCATGAGTGATGTCACTGACCATGTCATGAGTGATGTAATATGTGACATCATCAGAAGTGCATTGCACGCGCAAGTTATAGTGAGTTCAACTAACTATAACGTGGGAATTTCGATGGTTTTATGCGAGTAAAATTTCCACCTAACTATAACTGGTGTGAAACCTATGGTTTTTTCAGTGAATTTAATAGGTTTTTTAAATGCTACTATTTCCTAACTATAACTGGTGTGAAACCTATGGTTTTTTCAGTGAATATATATATATATATATATATATATATATATATATATATATATATTTATATGGCAAAATGAAACCCCTCATTTTGTTCCTTTTCAAATTAAATGTATTAAGTGTTACCACTTTATTCCAATCAAGATGACTTCAGGTGTGCCATACTTTTGTCATAAGTAAGACTGTTAGCGTTCTAGTTGTTCTTTAGAACACTCTGGGACGTTCTGTCATTGGGCTATAGTTGGGCTACATCTGGCTGATATTTGGGCTACATTTGGGCTCTTTTGTCTCTGGTGGCCATCTTGGGAGACTGCATATCAGAACTTTTTTAATGAAATATAAGAGGATTTGAGAAGTCACTCAAAATGTGCCCTAATTTTTCTTTCTTCAGCACTAATCATAATTTCTATGGCAAAATGAACCCCCCTCATTTTGTTCCTTTGCAAATTAAATGTTTTAAGTGTTAACACTTTATTCCAATCAAGATGACTTCAGGTGTGCCATACTTTTGTCATAAGTAAGACTGTTAGCGCTCTAGTTGTTCTTTAGAACACTCTGGGACATTCTGTCATTGGGCTATAGTTGGGCTACATCTGGCTGATATTTGGGCTACATTTGGGTTTTTTTTTGTCTCTGGTGGCCATCTTTGGGCTACATTGGGCTACATTGGGCTACATTTGGGCTCTAACATATATATAGCCCAATGTAGCCCAATATATATTTTTTCAAAGTTAATTTTCGTAAAAACCACTGGAGCATATATCTTGAGACATAGCAAAGGCACATCGGGGTACCAGTCCCTACAATTTTGCCAAGTTTGGTGGAAATCCATTCAGCCGTTCGGGCTAAAAGTGAGTCCAACCGGCCTATGGAAATTAACATGGGGAAAACACGTTTTGGAACCCCCCTCTTATCTTGGCCCCCGCTTGACGGATCCCCCCGAAACTTTCAGGGAAGGAGCGGAGCGCAGCGAGGCAAAGTTAAGGAACATTACAGGCAGATCCCTCATTCGGCGCCAAAGTTATACCCAATAGAATGTTGTAGATTTCCTATGGAAAATGATCCTAACTATAACTACCTACTGGCGACCGCCAGTCGGTAATATATATATATATATATATATATATATATGTTTCAGCAAGAGCGCAAGCGCTTTGATGAGGGCTCACCACAGCGGCCCGAGCCTCCGGCCTCTGTGTGGCACCCAGTGCAGAGCCTCGATTCCCTCCTAAGTAGAAGAGATAAGTCCGACGCGTTTCGGGGCCTGAACACGCCCCTTAATCATGGACTGATGAAAGAAAATGCCAAGTTCACCTTACAATGTTCAAACACATATTTATTTGATCATGGGCGTCGTCCGCCCTAAGTGGGAGGAGTTAGCAGCGCCAGGACTTCTGGGATTTGTAGTCCTGTAAGGTGAGTAATGCGTTGTGCCCTTAAGTAGGTTTGGCATTCCTTCGTGTTTAGCTGTCCTTTAAAACCTTGAGTAGGTGGCGAAGGAAATCTCCAGCTCTGCTATCAATTCAGGGGTCGTTGTGCTGACAGGCGACTGTCGTTTCCTCGCCTCAGCCTCCAGTGGCAGAGAACCCTTGATCCGCCCTCGGAGTGGAGCTCCTCATCCCGGCCATGGCGGGCCGTTAGTAAATGTTTCAGCAAGAGCGCAAGCGCTTTGATGAGGGCTCACCACAGCGGCCCGAGCCTCCGGCCTCTGTGTGGCACCCAGTGCAGAGCCTCGATTCCCTCCTAAGTAGAAGAGATAAGTCCGACGCGTTTCGGGGCCTGAACACGCCCCTTAATCATGGACTGATGAAAGAAAATGCCAAGTTCACCTTACAATGTTCAAACACATATTTATTTGATCATGGGCGTCGTCCGCCCTAAGTGGGAGGAGTTAGCAGCGCCAGGACTTCTGGGATTTGTAGTCCTGTAAGGTGAGTAATGCGTTGTGCCCTTAAGTAGGTTTGGCATTCCTTCGTGTTTAGCTGTCCTTTAAAACCTTGAGTAGGTGGCGAAGGAAATCTCCAGCTCTGCTATCAATTCAGGGGTCGTTGTGCTGACAGGCGACTGTCGTTTCCTCGCCTCAGCCTCCAGTGGCAGAGAACCCTTGATCCGCCCTCGGAGTGGAGCTCCTCATCCCGGCCATGGCGGGCCGTTAGTAAATGTTTCAGCAAGAGCGCAAGCGCTTTGATGAGGGCTCACCACAGCGGCCCGAGCCTCCGGCCTCTGTGTGGCACCCAGTGCAGAGCCTCGATTCCCTCCTAAGTAGAAGAGATAAGTCCGACGCGTTTCGGGGCCTGAACACGCCCCTTAATCATGGACTGATGAAAGAAAATGCCAAGTTCACCTTACAATGTTCAAACACATATTTATTTGATCATGGGCGTCGTCCGCCCTAAGTGGGAGGAGTTAGCAGCGCCAGGACTTCTGGGATTTGTAGTCCTGTAAGGTGAGTAATGCGTTGTGCCCTTAAGTAGGTTTGGCATTCCTTCGTGTTTAGCTGTCCTTTAAAACCTTGAGTAGGTGGCGAAGGAAATCTCCAGCTCTGCTATCAATTCAGGGGTCGTTGTGCTGACAGGCGACTGTCGTTTCCTCGCCTCAGCCTCCAGTGGCAGAGAACCCTTGATCCACCCTCGGAGTGGAGCTCCTCATCCCGGCCATGGCGGGCCGTTAGTAAATGTTTCAGCAAGAGCGCAAGCGCTTTGATGAGGGCTCACCACAGCGGCCCGAGCCTCCGGCCTCTGTGTGGCACCCAGTGCAGAGCCTCGATTCCCTCCTAAGTAGAAGAGATAAGTCCGACGCGTTTCGGGGCCTGAACACGCCCCTTAATCATGGACTGATGAAAGAAAATGCCAAGTTCACCTTACAATGTTCAAACACATATTTATTTGATCATGGGCGTCGTCCGCCCTAAGTGGGAGGAGTTAGCAGCGCCAGGACTTCTGGGATTTGTAGTCCTGTAAGGTGAGTAATGCGTTGTGCCCTTAAGTAGGTTTGGCATTCCTTCGTGTTTAGCTGTCCTTTAAAACCTTGAGTAGGTGGCGAAGGAAATCTCCAGCTCTGCTATCAATTCAGGGGTCGTTGTGCTGACAGGCGACTGTCGTTTCCTCGCCTCAGCCTCCAGTGGCAGAGAACCCTTGATCCGCCCTCGGAGTGGAGCTCCTCATCCCGGCCATGGCGGGCCGTTAGTAAATGTTTCAGCAAGAGCGCAAGCGCTTTGATGAGGGCTCACCACAGCGGCCCGAGCCTCCGGCCTCTGTGTGGCACCCAGTGCAGAGCCTCGATTCCCTCCTAAGTAGAAGAGATAAGTCCGACGCGTTTCGGGGCCTGAACACGCCCCTTAATCATGGACTGATGAAAGAAAATGCCAAGTTCACCTTACAATGTTCAAACACATATTTATTTGATCATGGGCGTCGTCCGCCCTAAGTGGGAGGAGTTAGCAGCGCCAGGACTTCTGGGATTTGTAGTCCTGTAAGGTGAGTAATGCGTTGTGCCCTTAAGTAGGTTTGGCATTCCTTCGTGTTTAGCTGTCCTTTAAAACCTTGAGTAGGTGGCGAAGGAAATCTCCAGCTCTGCTATCAATTCAGGGGTCGTTGTGCTGACAGGCGACTGTCGTTTCCTCGCCTCAGCCTCCAGTGGCAGAGAACCCTTGATCCGCCCTCGGAGTGGAGCTCCTCATCCCGGCCATGGCGGGCCGTTAGTAAATGTTTCAGCAAGAGCGCAAGCGCTTTGATGAGGGCTCACCACAGCGGCCCGAGCCTCCGGCCTCTGTGTGGCACCCAGTGCAGAGCCTCGATTCCCTCCTAAGTAGAAGAGATAAGTCCGACGCGTTTCGGGGCCTGAACACGCCCCTTAATCATGGACTGATGAAAGAAAATGCCAAGTTCACCTTACAATGTTCAAACACATATTTATTTGATCATGGGCGTCGTCCGCCCTAAGTGGGAGGAGTTAGCAGCGCCAGGACTTCTGGGATTTGTAGTCCTGTAAGGTGAGTAATGCGTTGTGCCCTTAAGTAGGTTTGGCATTCCTTCGTGTTTAGCTGTCCTTTAAAACCTTGAGTAGGTGGCGAAGGAAATCTCCAGCTCTGCTATCAATTCAGGGGTCGTTGTGCTGACAGGCGACTGTCGTTTCCTCGCCTCAGCCTCCAGTGGCAGAGAACCCTTGATCCACCCTCGGAGTGGAGCTCCTCATCCCGGCCATGGCGGGCCGTTAGTAAATGTTTCAGCAAGAGCGCAAGCGCTTTGATGAGGGCTCACCACAGCGGCCCGAGCCTCCGGCCTCTGTGTGGCACCCAGTGCAGAGCCTCGATTCCCTCCTAAGTAGAAGAGATAAGTCCGACGCGTTTCGGGGCCTGAACACGCCCCTTAATCATGGACTGATGAAAGAAAATGCCAAGTTCACCTTACAATGTTCAAACACATATTTATTTGATCATGGGCGTCGTCCGCCCTAAGTGGGAGGAGTTAGCAGCGCCAGGACTTCTGGGATTTGTAGTCCTGTAAGGTGAGTAATGCGTTGTGCCCTTAAGTAGGTTTGGCATTCCTTCGTGTTTAGCTGTCCTTTAAAACCTTGAGTAGGTGGCGAAGGAAATCTCCAGCTCTGCTATCAATTCAGGGGTCGTTGTGCTGACAGGCGACTGCCGTTTCCTCGCCTCAGCCTCCAGTGGCAGAGAACCCTTGATCCGCCCTCGGAGTGGAGCTCCTCATCCCGGCCATGGCGGGCCGTTAGTAAATGTTTCAGCAAGAGCGCAAGCGCTTTGATGAGGGCTCACCACAGCGGCCCGAGCCTCCGGCCTCTGTGTGGCACCCAGTGCAGAGCCTCGATTCCCTCCTAAGTAGAAGAGATAAGTCCGACGCGTTTCGGGGCCTGAACACGCCCCTTAATCATGGACTGATGAAAGAAAATGCCAAGTTCACCTTACAATGTTCAAACACATATTTATTTGATCATGGGCGTCGTCCGCCCTAAGTGGGAGGAGTTAGCAGCGCCAGGACTTCTGGGATTTGTAGTCCTGTAAGGTGAGTAATGCGTTGTGCCCTTAAGTAGGTTTGGCATTCCTTCGTGTTTAGCTGTCCTTTAAAACCTTGAGTAGGTGGCGAAGGAAATCTCCAGCTCTGCTATCAATTCAGGGGTCGTTGTGCTGACAGGCGACTGTCGTTTCCTCGCCTCAGCCTCCAGTGGCAGAGAACCCTTGATCCGCCCTCGGAGTGGAGCTCCTCATCCCGGCCATGGCGGGCCGTTAGTAAATGTTTCAGCAAGAGCGCAAGCGCTTTGATGAGGGCTCACCACAGCGGCCCGAGCCTCCGGCCTCTGTGTGGCACCCAGTGCAGAGCCTCGATTCCCTCCTAAGTAGAAGAGATAAGTCCGACGCGTTTCGGGGCCTGAACACGCCCCTTAATCATGGACTGATGAAAGAAAATGCCAAGTTCACCTTACAATGTTCAAACACATATTTATTTGATCATGGGCGTCGTCCGCCCTAAGTGGGAGGAGTTAGCAGCGCCAGGACTTCTGGGATTTGTAGTCCTGTAAGGTGAGTAATGCGTTGTGCCCTTAAGTAGGTTTGGCATTCCTTCGTGTTTAGCTGTCCTTTAAAACCTTGAGTAGGTGGCGAAGGAAATCTCCAGCTCTGCTATCAATTCAGGGGTCGTTGTGCTGACAGGCGACTGTCGTTTCCTCGCCTCAGCCTCCAGTGGCAGAGAACCCTTGATCCGCCCTCGGAGTGGAGCTCCTCATCCCGGCCATGGCGGGCCGTTAGTAAATGTTTCAGCAAGAGCGCAAGCGCTTTGATGAGGGCTCACCACAGCGGCCCGAGCCTCCGGCCTCTGTGTGGCACCCAGTGCAGAGCCTCGATTCCCTCCTAAGTAGAAGAGATAAGTCCGACGCGTTTCGGGGCCTGAACACGCCCCTTAATCATGGACTGATGAAAGAAAATGCCAAGTTCACCTTACAATGTTCAAACACATATTTATTTGATCATGGGCGTCGTCCGCCCTAAGTGGGAGGAGTTAGCAGCGCCAGGACTTCTGGGATTTGTAGTCCTGTAAGGTGAGTAATGCGTTGTGCCCTTAAGTAGGTTTGGCATTCCTTCGTGTTTAGCTGTCCTTTAAAACCTTGAGTAGGTGGCGAAGGAAATCTCCAGCTCTGCTATCAATTCAGGGGTCGTTGTGCTGACAGGCGACTGTCGTTTCCTCGCCTCAGCCTCCAGTGGCAGAGAACCCTTGATCCGCCCTCGGAGTGGAGCTCCTCATCCCGGCCATGGCGGGCCGTTAGTAAATGTTTCAGCAAGAGCGCAAGCGCTTTGATGAGGGCTCACCACAGCGGCCCGAGCCTCCGGCCTCTGTGTGGCACCCAGTGCAGAGCCTCGATTCCCTCCTAAGTAGAAGAGATAAGTCCGACGCGTTTCGGGGCCTGAACACGCCCCTTAATCATGGACTGATGAAAGAAAATGCCAAGTTCACCTTACAATGTTCAAACACATATTTATTTGATCATGGGCGTCGTCCGCCCTAAGTGGGAGGAGTTAGCAGCGCCAGGACTTCTGGGATTTGTAGTCCTGTAAGGTGAGTAATGCGTTGTGCCCTTAAGTAGGTTTGGCATTCCTTCGTGTTTAGCTGTCCTTTAAAACCTTGAGTAGGTGGCGAAGGAAATCTCCAGCTCTGCTATCAATTCAGGGGTCGTTGTGCTGACAGGCGACTGTCGTTTCCTCGCCTCAGCCTCCAGTGGCAGAGAACCCTTGATCCGCCCTCGGAGTGGAGCTCCTCATCCCGGCCATGGCGGGCCGTTAGTAAATGTTTCAGCAAGAGCGCAAGCGCTTTGATGAGGGCTCACCACAGCGGCCCGAGCCTCCGGCCTCTGTGTGGCACCCAGTGCAGAGCCTCGATTCCCTCCTAAGTAGAAGAGATAAGTCCGACGCGTTTCGGGGCCTGAACACGCCCCTTAATCATGGACTGATGAAAGAAAATGCCAAGTTCACCTTACAATGTTCAAACACATATTTATTTGATCATGGGCGTCGTCCGCCCTAAGTGGGAGGAGTTAGCAGCGCCAGGACTTCTGGGATTTGTAGTCCTGTAAGGTGAGTAATGCGTTGTGCCCTTAAGTAGGTTTGGCATTCCTTCGTGTTTAGCTGTCCTTTAAAACCTTGAGTAGGTGGCGAAGGAAATCTCCAGCTCTGCTATCAATTCAGGGGTCGTTGTGCTGACAGGCGACTGTCGTTTCCTCGCCTCAGCCTCCAGTGGCAGAGAACCCTTGATCCGCCCTCGGAGTGGAGCTCCTCATCCCGGCCATGGCGGGCCGTTAGTAAATGTTTCAGCAAGAGCGCAAGCGCTTTGATGAGGGCTCACCACAGCGGCCCGAGCCTCCGGCCTCTGTGTGGCACCCAGTGCAGAGCCTCGATTCCCTCCTAAGTAGAAGAGATAAGTCCGACGCGTTTCGGGGCCTGAACACGCCCCTTAATCATGGACTGATGAAAGAAAATGCCAAGTTCACCTTACAATGTTCAAACACATATTTATTTGATCATGGGCGTCGTCCGCCCTAAGTGGGAGGAGTTAGCAGCGCCAGGACTTCTGGGATTTGTAGTCCTGTAAGGTGAGTAATGCGTTGTGCCCTTAAGTAGGTTTGGCATTCCTTCGTGTTTAGCTGTCCTTTAAAACCTTGAGTAGGTGGCGAAGGAAATCTCCAGCTCTGCTATCAATTCAGGGGTCGTTGTGCTGACAGGCGACTGTCGTTTCCTCGCCTCAGCCTCCAGTGGCAGAGAACCCTTGATCCGCCCTCGGAGTGGAGCTCCTCATCCCGGCCATGGCGGGCCGTTAGTAAATGTTTCAGCAAGAGCGCAAGCGCTTTGATGAGGGCTCACCACAGCGGCCCGAGCCTCCGGCCTCTATGTGGCACCCAGTGCAGAGCCTCGATTCCCTCCTAAGTAGAAGAGATAAGTCCAACGCGTTTCGGGGCCTGAACACGCCCCTTAATCATGGACTGATGAAAGAAAATGCCAAGTTCACCTTACAATGTTCAAACACATATTTATTTGATCATGGGCGTCGTCCGCCCTAAGTGGGAGGAGTTAGCAGCGCCAGGACTTCTGGGATTTGTAGTCCTGTAAGGTGAGTAATGCGTTGTGCCCTTAAGTAGGTTTGGCATTCCTTCGTGTTTAGCTGTCCTTTAAAACCTTGAGTAGGTGGCGAAGGAAATCTCCAGCTCTGCTATCAATTCAGGGGTCGTTGTGCTGACAGGCGACTGTCGTTTCCTCGCCTCAGCCTCCAGTGGCAGAGAACCCTTGATCCGCCCTCGGAGTGGAGCTCCTCATCCCGGCCATGGCGGGCCGTTAGTAAATGTTTCAGCAAGAGCGCAAGCGCTTTGATGAGGGCTCACCACAGCGGCCCGAGCCTCCGGCCTCTGTGTGGCACCCAGTGCAGAGCCTCGATTCCCTCCTAAGTAGAAGAGATAAGTCCGACGCGTTTCGGGGCCTGAACACGCCCCTTAATCATGGACTGATGAAAGAAAATGCCAAGTTCACCTTACAATGTTCAAACACATATTTATTTGAACATGGGCGTCGTCCGCCCTAAGTGGGAGGAGTTAGCAGCGCCAGGACTTCTGGGATTTGTAGTCCTGTAAGGTGAGTAATGCGTTGTGCCCTTAAGTAGGTTTGGCATTCCTTCGTGTTTAGCTGTCCTTTAAAACCTTGAGTAGGTGGCGAAGGAAATCTCCAGCTCTGCTATCAATTCAGGGGTCGTTGTGCTGACAGGCGACTGTCGTTTCCTCGCCTCAGCCTCCAGTGGCAGAGAACCCTTGATCCGCCCTCGGAGTGGAGCTCCTAACTCCTCCCACTTAGGGCGGACGACGCCCATGATCAAATAAATATGTGTTTGAACATTGTAAGGTGAACTTGGCATTTTCTTTCATCAGTCCATGATTAAGGGGCGTGTTCAGGCCCCGAAACGCGTCAGACTTATCTCTTCTACTTAGGAGGGAATCGAGGCTCTGCACTGGGTGCCACACAGAGGCCGGAGGCTCGGGCCGCTGTGGTGAGCCCTCATCAAAGCGCTTGCGCTCTTGCTGAAACATTTACTAACGGCCCGCCATGGCCGGGATGAGGAGCTCCACTCCGAGGGCGGATCAAGGGTTCTCTGCCACTGGAGGCTGAGGCGAGGAAACGACAGTCGCCTGTCAGCACAACGACCCCTGAATTGATAGCAGAGCTGGAGATTTCCTTCGCCACCTACTCAAGGTTTTAAAGGACAGCTAAACACGAAGGAATGCCAAACCTACTTAAGGGCACAACGCATTACTCACCTTACAGGACTACAAATCCCAGAAGTCCTGGCGCTGCTAACTCCTCCCACTTAGGGCGGACGACGCCCATGATCAAATAAATATGTGTTTGAACATTGTAAGGTGAACTTGGCATTTTCTTTCATCAGTCCATGATTAAGGGGCGTGTTCAGGCCCCGAAACGCGTTGGACTTATCTCTTCTACTTAGGAGGGAATCGAGGCTCTGCACTGGGTGCCACACAGAGGCCGGAGGCTCGGGCCGCTGTGGTGAGCCCTCATCAAAGCGCTTGCGCTCTTGCTGAAACATTTACTAACGGCCCGCCATGGCCGGGATGAGGAGCTCCACTCCGAGGGCGGATCAAGGGTTCTCTGCCACTGGAGGCTGAGGCGAGGAAACGACAGTCGCCTGTCAGCACAACGACCCCTGAATTGATAGCAGAGCTGGAGATTTCCTTCGCCACCTACTCAAGGTTTTAAAGGACAGCTAAACACGAAGGAATGCCAAACCTACTTAAGGGCACAACGCATTACTCACCTTACAGGACTACAAATCCCAGAAGTCCTGGCGCTGCTAACTCCTCCCACTTAGGGCGGACGACGCCCATGATCAAATAAATATGTGTTTGAACATTGTAAGGTGAACTTGGCATTTTCTTTCATCAGTCCATGATTAAGGGGCGTGTTCAGGCCCCGAAACGCGTCGGACTTATCTCTTCTACTTAGGAGGGAATCGAGGCTCTGCACTGGGTGCCACACAGAGGCCGGAGGCTCGGGCCGCTGTGGTGAGCCCTCATCAAAGCGCTTGCGCTCTTGCTGAAACATTTACTAACGGCCCGCCATGGCCGGGATGAGGAGCTCCACTCCGAGGGCGGATCAAGGGTTCTCTGCCACTGGAGGCTGAGGCGAGGAAACGACAGTCGCCTGTCAGCACAACGACCCCTGAATTGATAGCAGAGCTGGAGATTTCCTTCGCCACCTACTCAAGGTTTTAAAGGACAGCTAAACACGAAGGAATGCCAAACCTACTTAAGGGCACAACGCATTACTCACCTTACAGGACTACAAATCCCAGAAGTCCTGGCGCTGCTAACTCCTCCCACTTAGGGCGGACGACGCCCATGATCAAATAAATATGTGTTTGAACATTGTAAGGTGAACTTGGCATTTTCTTTCATCAGTCCATGATTAAGGGGCGTGTTCAGGCCCCGAAACGCGTCGGACTTATCTCTTCTACTTAGGAGGGAATCGAGGCTCTGCACTGGGTGCCACACAGAGGCCGGAGGCTCGGGCCGCTGTGGTGAGCCCTCATCAAAGCGCTTGCGCTCTTGCTGAAACATTTACTAACGGCCCGCCATGGCCGGGATGAGGAGCTCCACTCCGAGGGCGGATCAAGGGTTCTCTGCCACTGGAGGCTGAGGCGAGGAAACGACAGTCGCCTGTCAGCACAACGACCCCTGAATTGATAGCAGAGCTGGAGATTTCCTTCGCCACCTACTCAAGGTTTTAAAGGACAGCTAAACACGAAGGAATGCCAAACCTACTTAAGGGCACAACGCATTACTCACCTTACAGGACTACAAATCCCAGAAGTCCTGGCGCTGCTAACTCCTCCCACTTAGGGCAGACGACGCCCATGATCAAATAAATATGTGTTTGAACATTGTAAGGTGAACTTGGCATTTTCTTTCATCAGTCCATGATTAAGGGGCGTGTTCAGGCCCCGAAACGCGTCGGACTTATCTCTTCTACTTAGGAGGGAATCGAGGCTCTGCACTGGGTGCCACACAGAGGCCGGAGGCTCGGGCCGCTGTGGTGAGCCCTCATCAAAGCGCTTGCGCTCTTGCTGAAACATTTACTAACGGCCCGCCATGGCCGGGATGAGGAGCTCCACTCCCAGGGCGGATCAAGGGTTCTCTGCCACTGGAGGCTGAGGCGAGGAAACGACAGTCGCCTGTCAGCACAACGACCCCTGAATTGATAGCAGAGCTGGAGATTTCCTTCGCCACCTACTCAAGGTTTTAAAGGACAGCTAAACACGAAGGAATGCCAAACCTACTTAAGGGCACAACGCATTACTCACCTTACAGGACTACAAATCCCAGAAGTCCTGGCGCTGCTAACTCCTCCCACTTAGGGCGGACGACGCCCATGATCAAATAAATATGTGTTTGAACATTGTAAGGTGAACTTGGCATTTTCTTTCATCAGTCCATGATTAAGGGGCGTGTTCAGGCCCCGAAACGCGTCGGACTTATCTCTTCTACTTAGGAGGGAATCGAGGCTCTGCACTGGGTGCCACACAGAGGCCGGAGGCTCGGGCCGCTGTGGTGAGCCCTCATCAAAGCGCTTGCGCTCTTGCTGAAACATTTACTAACGGCCCGCCATGGCCGGGATGAGGAGCTCCACTCCGAGGGCGGATCAAGGGTTCTCTGCCACTGGAGGCTGAGGCGAGGAAACGACAGTCGCCTGTCAGCACAACGACCCCTGAATTGATAGCAGAGCTGGAGATTTCCTTCGCCACCTACTCAAGGTTTTAAAGGACAGCTAAACACGAAGGAATGCCAAACCTACTTAAGGGCACAACGCATTACTCACCTTACAGGACTACAAATCCCAGAAGTCCTGGCGCTGCTAACTCCTCCCACTTAGGGCGGACGACGCCCATGATCAAATAAATATGTGTTTGAACATTGTAAGGTGAACTTGGCATTTTCTTTCATCAGTCCATGATTAAGGGGCGTGTTCAGGCCCCGAAACGCGTCGGACTTATCTCTTCTACTTAGGAGGGAATCGAGGCTCTGCACTGGGTGCCACACAGAGGCCGGAGGCTCGGGCCGCTGTGGTGAGCCCTCATCAAAGCGCTTGCGCTCTTGCTGAAACATTTACTAACGGCCCGCCATGGCCGGGATGAGGAGCTCCACTCCGAGGGCGGATCAAGGGTTCTCTGCCACTGGAGGCTGAGGCGAGGAAACAACAGTCGCCTGTCAGCACAACGACCCCTGAATTGATAGCAGAGCTGGAGATTTCCTTCGCCACCTACTCAAGGTTTTAAAGGACAGCTAAACACGAAGGAATGCCAAACCTACTTAAGGGCACAACGCATTACTCACCTTACAGGACTACAAATCCCAGAAGTCCTGGCGCTGCTAACTCCTCCCACTTAGGGCGGACGACGCCCATGATCAAATAAATATGTGTTTGAACATTGTAAGGTGAACTTGGCATTTTCTTTCATCAGTCCATGATTAAGGGGCGTGTTCAGGCCCCGAAACGCGTCGGACTTATCTCTTCTACTTAGGAGGGAATCGAGGCTCTGCACTGGGTGCCACACAGAGGCCGGAGGCTCGGGCCGCTGTGGTGAGCCCTCATCAAAGCGCTTGCGCTCTTGCTGAAACATTTACTAACGGCCCGCAATGGCCGGGATGAGGAGCTCCACTCCGAGGGCGGATCAAGGGTTCTCTGCCACTGGAGGCTGAGGCGAGGAAACGACAGTCGCCTGTCAGCACAACGACCCCTGAATTGATAGCAGAGCTGGAGATTTCCTTCGCCACCTACTCAAGGTTTTAAAGGACAGCTAAACACGAAGGAATGCCAAACCTACTTAAGGGCACAACGCATTACTCACCTTACAGGACTACAAATCCCAGAAGTCCTGGCGCTGCTAACTCCTCCCACTTAGGGCGGACGACGCCCATGATCAAATAAATATGTGTTTGAACATTGTAAGGTGAACTTGGCATTTTCTTTCATCAGTCCATGATTAAGGGGCGTGTTCAGGCCCCGAAACGCGTCGGACTTATCTCTTCTACTTAGGAGGGAATCGAGGCTCTGCACTGGGTGCCACACAGAGGCCGGAGGCTCGGGCCGCTGTGGTGAGCCCTCATCAAAGCGCTTGCGCTCTTGCTGAAACATTTACTAACGGCCCGCCATGGCCGGGATGAGGAGCTCCACTCCGAGGGCGGATCAAGGGTTCTCTGCCACTGGAGGCTGAGGCGAGGAAACGACAGTCGCCTGTCAGCACAACGACCCCTGAATTGATAGCAGAGCTGGAGATTTCCTTCGCCACCTACTCAAGGTTTTAAAGGACAGCTAAACACGAAGGAATGCCAAACCTACTTAAGGGCACAACGCATTACTCACCTTACAGGACTTCAAATCCCAGAAGTCCTGGCGCTGCTAACTCCTCCCACTTAGGGCGGACGACGCCCATGATCAAATAAATATGTGTTTGAACATTGTAAGGTGAACTTGGCATTTTCTTTCATCAGTCCATGATTAAGGGGCGTGTTCAGGCCCCGAAACGCGTTGGACTTATCTCTTCTACTTAGGAGGGAATCGAGGCTCTGCACTGGGTGCCACACAGAGGCCGGAGGCTCGGGCCGCTGTGGTGAGCCCTCATCAAAGCGCTTGCGCTCTTGCTGAAACATTTACTAACGGCCCGCCATGGCCGGGATGAGGAGCTCCACTCCGAGGGCGGATCAAGGGTTCTCTGCCACTGGAGGCTGAGGCGAGGAAACGACAGTCGCCTGTCAGCACAACGACCCCTGAATTGATAGCAGAGCTGGAGATTTCCTTCGCCACCTACTCAAGGTTTTAAAGGACAGCTAAACACGAAGGAATGCCAAACCTACTTAAGGGCACAACGCATTACTCACCTTACAGGACTACAAATCCCAGAAGTCCTGGCGCTGCTAACTCCTCCCACTTAGGGCGGACGACGCCCATGATCAAATAAATATGTGTTTGAACATTGTAAGGTGAACTTGGCATTTTCTTTCATCAGTCCATGATTAAGGGGCGTGTTCAGGCCCCGAAACGCGTCGGACTTATCTCTTCTACTTAGGAGGGAATCGAGGCTCTGCACTGGGTGCCACACAGAGGCCGGAGGCTCGGGCCGCTGTGGTGAGCCCTCATCAAAGCGCTTGCGCTCTTGCTGAAACATTTACTAACGGCCCGCCATGGCCGGGATGAGGAGCTCCACTCCGAGGGCGGATCAAGGGTTCTCTGCCACTGGAGGCTGAGGCGAGGAAACGACAGTCGCCTGTCAGCACAACGACCCCTGAATTGATAGCAGAGCTGGAGATTTCCTTCGCCACCTACTCAAGGTTTTAAAGGACAGCTAAACACGAAGGAATGCCAAACCTACTTAAGGGCACAACGCATTACTCACCTTACAGGACTACAAATCCCAGAAGTCCTGGCGCTGCTAACTCCTCCCACTTAGGGCGGACGACGCCCATGATCAAATAAATATGTGTTTGAACATTGTAAGGTGAACTTGGCATTTTCTTTCATCAGTCCATGATTAAGGGGCGTGTTCAGGCCCCGAAACGCGTCGGACTTATCTCTTCTACTTAGGAGGGAATCGAGGCTCTGCACTGGGTGCCACACAGAGGCCGGAGGCTCGGGCCGCTGTGGTGAGCCCTCATCAAAGCGCTTGCGCTCTTGCTGAAACATTTACTAACGGCCCGCCATGGCCGGGATGAGGAGCTCCACTCCGAGGGCGGATCAAGGGTTCTCTGCCACTGGAGGCTGAGGCGAGGAAACGACAGTCGCCTGTCAGCACAACGACCCCTGAATTGATAGCAGAGCTGGAGATTTCCTTCGCCACCTACTCAAGGTTTTAAAGGACAGCTAAACACGAAGGAATGCCAAACCTACTTAAGGGCACAACGCATTACTCACCTTACAGGACTACAAATCCCAGAAGTCCTGGCGCTGCTAACTCCTCCCACTTAGGGCGGACGACGCCCATGATCAAATAAATATGTGTTTGAACATTGTAAGGTGAACTTGGCATTTTCTTTCATCAGTCCATGATTAAGGGGCGTGTTCAGGCCCCGAAACGCGTCGGACTTATCTCTTCTACTTAGGAGGGAATCGAGGCTCTGCACTGGGTGCCACACAGAGGCCGGAGGCTCGGGCCGCTGTGGTGAGCCCTCATCAAAGCGCTTGCGCTCTTGCTGAAACATTTACTAACGGCCCGCCATGGCCGGGATGAGGAGCTCCACTCCGAGGGCGGATCAAGGGTTCTCTGCCACTGGAGGCTGAGGCGAGGAAACGACAGTCGCCTGTCAGCACAACGACCCCTGAATTGATAGCAGAGCTGGAGATTTCCTTCGCCACCTACTCAAGGTTTTAAAGGACAGCTAAACACGAAGGAATGCCAAACCTACTTAAGGGCACAACGCATTACTCACCTTACAGGACTACAAATCCCAGAAGTCCTGGCGCTGCTAACTCCTCCCACTTAGGGCGGACGACGCCCATGATCAAATAAATATGTGTTTGAACATTGTAAGGTGAACTTGGCATTTTCTTTCATCAGTCCATGATTAAGGGGCGTGTTCAGGCCCCGAAACGCGTCGGACTTATCTCTTCTACTTAGGAGGGAATCGAGGCTCTGCACTGGGTGCCACACAGAGGCCGGAGGCTCGGGCCGCTGTGGTGAGCCCTCATCAAAGCGCTTGCGCTCTTGCTGAAACATTTACTAACGGCCCGCCATGGCCGGGATGAGGAGCTCCACTCCCAGGGCGGATCAAGGGTTCTCTGCCACTGGAGGCTGAGGCGAGGAAACGACAGTCGCCTGTCAGCACAACGACCCCTGAATTGATAGCAGAGCTGGAGATTTCCTTCGCCACCTACTCAAGGTTTTAAAGGACAGCTAAACACGAAGGAATGCCAAACCTACTTAAGGGCACAACGCATTACTCACCTTACAGGACTACAAATCCCAGAAGTCCTGGCGCTGCTAACTCCTCCCACTTAGGGCGGACGACGCCCATGATCAAATAAATATGTGTTTGAACATTGTAAGGTGAACTTGGCATTTTCTTTCATCAGTCCATGATTAAGGGGCGTGTTCAGGCCCCGAAACGCGTCGGACTTATCTCTTCTACTTAGGAGGGAATCGAGGCTCTGCACTGGGTGCCACACAGAGGCCGGAGGCTCGGGCCGCTGTGGTGAGCCCTCATCAAAGCGCTTGCGCTCTTGCTGAAACATTTACTAACGGCCCGCAATGGCCGGGATGAGGAGCTCCACTCCGAGGGCGGATCAAGGGTTCTCTGCCACTGGAGGCTGAGGCGAGGAAACGACAGTCGCCTGTCAGCACAACGACCCCTGAATTGATAGCAGAGCTGGAGATTTCCTTCGCCACCTACTCAAGGTTTTAAAGGACAGCTAAACACGAAGGAATGCCAAACCTACTTAAGGGCACAACGCATTACTCACCTTACAGGACTACAAATCCCAGAAGTCCTGGCGCTGCTAACTCCTCCCACTTAGGGCGGACGACGCCCATGATCAAATAAATATGTGTTTGAACATTGTAAGGTGAACTTGGCATTTTCTTTCATCAGTCCATGATTAAGGGGCGTGTTCAGGCCCCGAAACGCGTCGGACTTATCTCTTCTACTTAGGAGGGAATCGAGGCTCTGCACTGGGTGCCACACAGAGGCCGGAGGCTCGGGCCGCTGTGGTGAGCCCTCATCAAAGCGCTTGCGCTCTTGCTGAAACATTTACTAACGGCCCGCCATGGCCGGGATGAGGAGCTCCACTCCGAGGGCGGATCAAGGGTTCTCTGCCACTGGAGGCTGAGGCGAGGAAACGACAGTCGCCTGTCAGCACAACGACCCCTGAATTGATAGCAGAGCTGGAGATTTCCTTCGCCACCTACTCAAGGTTTTAAAGGACAGCTAAACACGAAGGAATGCCAAACCTACTTAAGGGCACAACGCATTACTCACCTTACAGGACTACAAATCCCAGAAGTCCTGGCGCTGCTAACTCCTCCCACTTAGGGCGGACGACGCCCATGATCAAATAAATATGTGTTTGAACATTGTAAGGTGAACTTGGCATTTTCTTTCATCAGTCCATGATTAAGGGGCGTGTTCAGGCCCCGAAACGCGTCGGACTTATCTCTTCTACTTAGGAGGGAATCGAGGCTCTGCACTGGGTGCCACACAGAGGCCGGAGGCTCGGGCCGCTGTGGTGAGCCCTCATCAAAGCGCTTGCGCTCTTGCTGAAACATTTACTAACGGCCCGCCATGGCCGGGATGAGGAGCTCCACTCCGAGGGCGGATCAAGGGTTCTCTGCCACTGGAGGCTGAGGCGAGGAAACGACAGTCGCCTGTCAGCACAACGACCCCTGAATTGATAGCAGAGCTGGAGATTTCCTTCGCCACCTACTCAAGGTTTTAAAGGACAGCTAAACACGAAGGAATGCCAAACCTACTTAAGGGCACAACGCATTACTCACCTTACAGGACTACAAATCCCAGAAGTCCTGGCGCTGCTAACTCCTCCCACTTAGGGCGGACGACGCCCATGATCAAATAAATATGTGTTTGAACATTGTAAGGTGAACTTGGCATTTTCTTTCATCAGTCCATGATTAAGGGGCGTGTTCAGGCCCCGAAACGCGTCGGACTTATCTCTTCTACTTAGGAGGGAATCGAGGCTCTGCACTGGGTGCCACACAGAGGCCGGAGGCTCGGGCCGCTGTGGTGAGCCCTCATCAAAGCGCTTGCGCTCTTGCTGAAACATTTACTAACGGCCCGCCATGGCCGGGATGAGGAGCTCCACTCCGAGGGCGGATCAAGGGTTCTCTGCCACTGGAGGCTGAGGCGAGGAAACGACAGTCGCCTGTCAGCACAACGACCCCTGAATTGATAGCAGAGCTGGAGATTTCCTTCGCCACCTACTCAAGGTTTTAAAGGACAGCTAAACACGAAGGAATGCCAAACCTACTTAAGGGCACAACGCATTACTCACCTTACAGGACTACAAATCCCAGAAGTCCTGGCGCTGCTAACTCCTCCCACTTAGGGCGGACGACGCCCATGATCAAATAAATATGTGTTTGAACATTGTAAGGTGAACTTGGCATTTTCTTTCATCAGTCCATGATTAAGGGGCGTGTTCAGGCCCCGAAACGCGTCGGACTTATCTCTTCTACTTAGGAGGGAATCGAGGCTCTGCACTGGGTGCCACACAGAGGCCGGAGGCTCGGGCCGCTGTGGTGAGCCCTCATCAAAGCGCTTGCGCTCTTGCTGAAACATTTACTAACGGCCCGCCATGGCCGGGATGAGGAGCTCCACTCCGAGGGCGGATCAAGGGTTCTCTGCCACTGGAGGCTGAGGCGAGGAAACGACAGTCGCCTGTCAGCACAACGACCCCTGAATTGATAGCAGAGCTGGAGATTTCCTTCGCCACCTACTCAAGGTTTTAAAGGACAGCTAAACACGAAGGAATGCCAAACCTACTTAAGGGCACAACGCATTACTCACCTTACAGGACTACAAATCCCAGAAGTCCTGGCGCTGCTAACTCCTCCCACTTAGGGCGGACGACGCCCATGATCAAATAAATATGTGTTTGAACATTGTAAGGTGAACTTGGCATTTTCTTTCATCAGTCCATGATTAAGGGGCGTGTTCAGGCCCCGAAACGCGTCGGACTTATCTCTTCTACTTAGGAGGGAATCGAGGCTCTGCACTGGGTGCCACACAGAGGCCGGAGGCTCGGGCCGCTGTGGTGAGCCCTCATCAAAGCGCTTGCGCTCTTGCTGAAACATTTACTAACGGCCCGCCATGGCCGGGATGAGGAGCTCCACTCCGAGGGCGGATCAAGGGTTCTCTGCCACTGGAGGCTGAGGCGAGGAAACGACAGTCGCCTGTCAGCACAACGACCCCTGAATTGATAGCAGAGCTGGAGATTTCCTTCGCCACCTACTCAAGGTTTTAAAGGACAGCTAAACACGAAGGAATGCCAAACCTACTTAAGGGCACAACGCATTACTCACCTTACAGGACTACAAATCCCAGAAGTCCTGGCGCTGCTAACTCCTCCCACTTAGGGCGGACGACGCCCATGATCAAATAAATATGTGTTTGAACATTGTAAGGTGAACTTGGCATTTTCTTTCATCAGTCCATGATTAAGGGGCGTGTTCAGGCCCCGAAACGCGTCGGACTTATCTCTTCTACTTAGGAGGGAATCGAGGCTCTGCACTGGGTGCCACACAGAGGCCGGAGGCTCGGGCCGCTGTGGTGAGCCCTCATCAAAGCGCTTGCGCTCTTGCTGAAACATTTACTAACGGCCCGCCATGGCCGGGATGAGGAGCTCCACTCCCAGGGCGGATCAAGGGTTCTCTGCCACTGGAGGCTGAGGCGAGGAAACGACAGTCGCCTGTCAGCACAACGACCCCTGAATTGATAGCAGAGCTGGAGATTTCCTTCGCCACCTACTCAAGGTTTTAAAGGACAGCTAAACACGAAGGAATGCCAAACCTACTTAAGGGCACAACGCATTACTCACCTTACAGGACTACAAATCCCAGAAGTCCTGGCGCTGCTAACTCCTCCCACTTAGGGCGGACGACGCCCATGATCAAATAAATATGTGTTTGAACATTGTAAGGTGAACTTGGCATTTTCTTTCATCAGTCCATGATTAAGGGGCGTGTTCAGGCCCCGAAACGCGTCGGACTTATCTCTTCTACTTAGGAGGGAATCGAGGCTCTGCACTGGGTGCCACACAGAGGCCGGAGGCTCGGGCCGCTGTGGTGAGCCCTCATCAAAGCGCTTGCGCTCTTGCTGAAACATTTACTAACGGCCCGCCATGGCCGGGATGAGGAGCTCCACTCCGAGGGCGGATCAAGGGTTCTCTGCCACTGGAGGCTGAGGCGAGGAAACGACAGTCGCCTGTCAGCACAACGACCCCTGAATTGATAGCAGAGCTGGAGATTTCCTTCGCCACCTACTCAAGGTTTTAAAGGACAGCTAAACACGAAGGAATGCCAAACCTACTTAAGGGCACAACGCATTACTCACCTTACAGGACTACAAATCCCAGAAGTCCTGGTGCTGCTAACTCCTCCCACTTAGGGCGGACGACGCCCATGATCAAATAAATATGTGTTTGAACATTGTAAGGTGAACTTGGCATTTTCTTTCATCAGTCCATGATTAAGGGGCGTGTTCAGGCCCCGAAACGCGTTGGACTTATCTCTTCTACTTAGGAGGGAATCGAGGCTCTGCACTGGGTGCCACACAGAGGCCGGAGGCTCGGGCCGCTGTGGTGAGCCCTCATCAAAGCGCTTGCGCTCTTGCTGAAACATTTACTAACGGCCCGCCATGGCCGGGATGAGGAGCTCCACTCCGAGGGCGGATCAAGGGTTCTCTGCCACTGGAGGCTGAGGCGAGGAAACGACAGTCGCCTGTCAGCACAACGACCCCTGAATTGATAGCAGAGCTGGAGATTTCCTTCGCCACCTACTCAAGGTTTTAAAGGACAGCTAAACACGAAGGAATGCCAAACCTACTTAAGGGCACAACGCATTACTCACCTTACAGGACTACAAATCCCAGAAGTCCTGGCGCTGCTAACTCCTCCCACTTAGGGCGGACGACGCCCATGATCAAATAAATATGTGTTTGAACATTGTAAGGTGAACTTGGCATTTTCTTTCATCAGTCCATGATTAAGGGGCGTGTTCAGGCCCCGAAACGCGTCGGACTTATCTCTTCTACTTAGGAGGGAATCGAGGCTCTGCACTGGGTGCCACACAGAGGCCGGAGGCTCGGGCCGCTGTGGTGAGCCCTCATCAAAGCGCTTGCGCTCTTGCTGAAACATTTACTAACGGCCCGCCATGGCCGGGATGAGGAGCTCCACTCCCAGGGCGGATCAAGGGTTCTCTGCCACTGGAGGCTGAGGCGAGGAAACGACAGTCGCCTGTCAGCACAACGACCCCTGAATTGATAGCAGAGCTGGAGATTTCCTTCGCCACCTACTCAAGGTTTTAAAGGACAGCTAAACACGAAGGAATGCCAAACCTACTTAAGGGCACAACGCATTACTCACCTTACAGGACTACAAATCCCAGAAGTCCTGGCGCTGCTAACTCCTCCCACTTAGGGCGGACGACGCCCATGATCAAATAAATATGTGTTTGAACATTGTAAGGTGAACTTGGCATTTTCTTTCATCAGTCCATGATTAAGGGGCGTGTTCAGGCCCCGAAACGCGTCGGACTTATCTCTTCTACTTAGGAGGGAATCGAGGCTCTGCACTGGGTGCCACACAGAGGCCGGAGGCTCGGGCCGCTGTGGTGAGCCCTCATCAAAGCGCTTGCGCTCTTGCTGAAACATTTACTAACGGCCCGCCATGGCCGGGATGAGGAGCTCCACTCCGAGGGCGGATCAAGGGTTCTCTGCCACTGGAGGCTGAGGCGAGGAAACGACAGTCGCCTGTCAGCACAACGACCCCTGAATTGATAGCAGAGCTGGAGATTTCCTTCGCCACCTACTCAAGGTTTTAAAGGCTAAACACGAAGGAATGCCAAACCTACTTAAGGGCACAACGCATTACTCACCTTACAGGACTACAAATCCCAGAAGTCCTGGCGCTGCTAACTCCTCCCACTTAGGGCGGACGACGCCCATGATCAAATAAATATGTGTTTGAACATTGTAAGGTGAACTTGGCATTTTCTTTCATCAGTCCATGATTAAGGGGCGTGTTCAGGCCCCGAAACGCGTCGGACTTATCTCTTCTACTTAGGAGGGAATCGTGGCTCTGCACTGGGTGCCACACAGAGGCCGGAGGCTCGGGCCGCTGTGGTGAGCCCTCATCAAAGCGCTTGCGCTCTTGCTGAAACATTTACTAACGGCCCGCCATGGCCGGGATGAGGAGCTCCACTCCGAGGGCGGATCAAGGGTTCTCTGCCACTGGAGGCTGAGGCGAGGAAACGACAGTCGCCTGTCAGCACAACGACCCCTGAATTGATAGCAGAGCTGGAGATTTCCTTCGCCACCTACTCAAGGTTTTAAAGGACAGCTAAACACGAAGGAATGCCAAACCTACTTAAGGGCACAACGCATTACTCACCTTACAGGACTACAAATCCCAGAAGTCCTGGCGCTGCTAACTCCTCCCACTTAGGGCGGACGACGCCCATGATCAAATAAATATGTGTTTGAACATTGTAAGGTGAACTTGGCATTTTCTTTCATCAGTCCATGATTAAGGGGCGTGTTCAGGCCCCGAAACGCGTCGGACTTATCTCTTCTACTTAGGAGGGAATCGAGGCTCTGCACTGGGTGCCACACAGAGGCCGGAGGCTCGGGCCGCTGTGGTGAGCCCTCATCAAAGCGCTTGCGCTCTTGCTGAAACATATATATATATATATATATATATATACAAACCACAATCCTGATACCACAAGCCCTCTTGTACAAACACCCTTTTGTACTAACGGGAAAATCAGGTACGGCCCACTTAGCAGTTCAAGTTGTGCAGTGCTTTATTTTTCTTCCAGCAACATATATATATATTCACTGAAAAAACTATAGGTTATAGACCATATATAGTTAGGAATTAGCATTTACAAAACCTTGAAAATTCACTGAAAAAACCATAGGTTATAGACCATATATAGTTAGGAATTAGCATTTAAAAAACCTTATTTTACTCACACAAAACCATTGAAATTCCATATATAGTTAGTTGTACTAACTATATATCGCGCACCCGCAATCCACTGCTGATGATGTCACATATTACATCATTCATGACATGGTCAGTGACATCACTGATGACATCACTGATGACATCTCAAATGACATCACTGATGACATCACTGATGACATCTCATTTGACATTACTGATCACATCACTGATGACATCATTCATGTGATAATACGATGAACCTCTTCAGACTCTAATATAACCTTAGATACACTCAGTGTAAACAGACACTCATAGACTGTCACTCATCTATGGAGTTACTCAGACACTTAGTCAGTCATGCAAAGAATCAATCACACCTCCATTTCCTCAACTATACAGTTATACACACCTTACTTATTCAAACATATACTAAAACATATTTACTGACTTATAAAATCCTGGATACAAGTTCACAATGATCCATACAGCCACTCACACATTCACTGGCTCTTATGCACAGTTATTTATATATGTCAACTCTCACATGTACTGTATTTTACATATGTACTTACTTTAACATGTAGCACTGAGATATCCATTCACTCACCAATACACTCATGCACACAGTCAACCGCCCATACAGCTGTTTCCACATGCACTTTTGAACCCATACATCTAGTCAATCAACTGCTCACACATCTATGCAAAGAGTCATACACCTCCCAGCCACCCACACACACACTCAGTCTCCCATACAAATGCTTGGGCAACCAATCAATAACCCATACAGTTAATCATATAGCTACTGATCAACACATGCAGCAGTTTACAGAACAACAGACATAATGATGCACAAATTAAGACAGTTTAGTCACTAACCCATGCACTCAGTGAGACACATTTAATCAGTCACTCATACAGTCAGTCATGCCCCTACTAAATCCTTCATCAAGACACTTATACATCCACTCATTCTTCAATATGTAAGACATATTTTAACTTTACAGAATTATACAGTCACTGAATGTAGTCATCAGTGATGTCATCAGTGATGTCATTTCAGATGTCATCAGTGATGTCATCAGTGGTGTCATTTGAGATGTCATCAGTGATGTCATCAGTGATGTCACTGACCATGTCATGAATGATGTAATATGTGACATCATCAGCAGTGGATTGCGGGTGCGCGATATATAGTTAGTACAACTAACTATATATGGAATTTCAATGGTTTTGTGTGAGTAAAATAAGGTTTTTTAAATGCTAATTCCTAACTATATATGGTCTATAACCTATGGTTTTTTCAGTGAATTTTCAAGGTTTTGTAAATGCTAATTCCTAACTATATATGGTCTATAACCTATGGTTTTTTCAGTGAATTTCATTGGTTTTTTAAAAGCTAATATCTGTAGCTGTAAAATGTATTCTTCTTTAAATCCAAAAACATATTTTATATGTTTATTAATAATTTTTTTTTTAATACTTTTTTTTTGTTCGCTCCCGGTTCGCGAACCGGGAAGCTTCCCGTTAGCTCACCTTGATGCCGCGACCCAGTCCGCGAACCGGTAAATGTTCCGTTAGCGCAACTGCCGCGTTAGAAATCAACATCGTGACGCGTCGCGGAAGCGCGACGTATAACGTTGTCGCGTAAGTGGAGAAGCGTGGCTCAGTGGTTAGAGGCGGCAGACCCGGAAGCTGAGATCGACCGTGGACCAGGGTTCGATTCCCCGCCTCGGCGGGTCTCGGGCTCAAAAATTCCACGGACTCAACAATTCTCGCTCCGGTGCCTACTCGAATCACGGGGTCACACTCTGCAACTCTGGGCAATAGCTTGCTTAATCTCCACTACGGCCCCTCGCGGCGGGATGCCTGGCTTTCACCTTGTGGACACCCTGCCGGGGTTTCTCACAGGGGAATACCAGGACGGGTTCCCTAAGCAAGCGCCAGGATGCCCTTTGGGTGACAGGTTTGCGCTATATAAGTACACCTACATTTACATTTACATTTACAATGCGTCTTATGACGCGCTGCGTTAGCGCACCCGGAAGTGCTCTGGTACGCGAACTGAGACGCGAAGCGCAGCTCCCCGGAAGCGATCCGCGGCGCGGCGCGAAAGCGTGACGTATCGCGTTGCCGCGTAATGCGTCTTATGACGCGTCGCGTTAGCGCACCCGGAAGCGCTCCGGAGCGCGAACCGAGGCGCGAAGCGCAGCGAACCGGAAGCGATCCGGGGCGCGTTCCGCAGCGCGTAACTTAAGCGTTAGAGGTCATGTGACTTGTTGATAAAACTTTTCATTGGTTCATTTCACTTTTGGTTTCATAATGATGTAAGGCTAGGTCAGGTGACCTAAAAATAACACTTTTCATTGGTTTAGAAATATTGTTTTTCCCAAATGATGAAAACCCCTCCTTCTTTCCTCACTCTGACTTTCATCTTTGTGAGAGGAAGACCATTTTTGAGACTTGAGCAATGGCTTCAATAGTTGCTTCAGCTGGTGCACCCCCACCACCACCTCCACCTCCTCATGGAAAGAGAGGACCACCTCCCCAGTTTATCAGCCAGACAGAGGAGGAAGAGGATGAACTAGAGGAAGAGGAGACCGAAGGACCACAGTTCTTACAGGAGGTGCCCCGGGTTTCATGTCGGAAAGCCAGCTTTATTTGGTAGTTTTTTTCACTCCCCCGAGGGCAAAAAAAAGTAAATGCTAGGTATGTCACCTGCCTGATTTGTAAAGACCGGTTATCTAGAGGCACTGATAAAAAATATAGCTACGGAAACCATACAATGCATCGTCACATGACCAGGTGGCATCCACTGAACTACAGCCAGGCGGAGATACGTGACATGCAAGATAACCCAACAACAACTCCTGTGGCCAGGTCAACATCACTAATATCATTGACAGCAGCAGAGGCACGGGAAACCGTGCCAAACATTCAGGAGAACTTTGCTCATATCAAACATACCTGTATGTATTGCGGTGCATTGCTGTCATGTGGTAACATGAGCATTAATTTAATAAACATAGCTATTAACAATCACAATTGCCCTAACCGCCCCAGACAGTAATTTTTTTTTTTGCTCCTGTTGAGCCCTTTTCAATGCCTGTTTTTTGTTGTTTCCCCTCCATCAAAAACAAAAAAAAACATAAAAATGTTAAAAAAATACAAAAAAAAGAAAAAATGTTCAGAAAAATAAATAAAAAATATAAAACAACAAAAACATTTAAAAAAAAGTTTTTTTCAGAACTACCTCCCCTTTCCCAAAAAAATTGCTAGAATGTTTAGCACTCTGGCAAGCTCTTTTTTTTTTAGTTCGCTTCCCCGTTCGCTTCCCGGTACGCGAACCGAGAGCGAACCAAAAAAAAAAAAAAAAGAAGAGTAAGTATACGGGAAGTAAACAGAGAGTAATGTTAAAAGAAAGACAGCTATAGGGAGTAATCCAGAGATACTGTTTAATAGATCTATTTACCAAAGAAAAGATGGAAGAGGGTATAATTGTGAAAAACAAAATAGATAAGGAAGTGAAAGAAAAAAAAGAGAGTAGAACAATAACAAAGAAGAGTTTCTTGGAGAATGTGAGTGAATGTTCAAAATAAGATTAAAACATGTGGAATAACAGAGAGAAAAAAATGAAAACAGAAAAGAAAAAATAACAGAAAAGATTAATTGAAACAGCAAACAAATGTAAATAACATAGAACCATATCATCAACATAGGCAATAAACGTTTTGCAGCTTTTATCAGAAGAAATGTGTCGCTAAAGCCGCTTTTGCGGCGGAAAACTGCCGCTAAAACCACTTTTGCAACAGTTTTCTTCCAATAAAAACAGCAATAATTTTATTGGCTGTGTTGATAATATGCCCATTAGTGTGCTTGAACTACAGAGAGAAAGCATTATGAACAAATAGTGAAAGAGTGATCAGTCAAAGACACTAAGAGTAATAGAGACAGAGTGAGTGAACAAGAGTGAGGAACTATGAGAAGAGAGGGACTGAGAAAAGGAGTGGAAGGAGTAGAGTAAGTAGGTAATAGAGAAAGGAATGAGGGAAGTAGCAAAGGCAGGAAACTGAGGGTTAAAGAAATGAAGCTGTCGAACTACTAGTAGGTGAATGTGATAGAAATGTAACGAAAAGAGTACAAAACATTTACCTTATAATTGTCGTTAACTTACTCACTTTTTGTTTTTATACTTTCAATCTGTGAAAGAGAGAACAAACATTTGAAAAATATTAAAACATGTATTTAAAAATTAGAAAAGACAAGGGAAAAGATTGAAGGAGAAACAGAGTTTCTTTTCCTCATTTCACAATCACATCACCTGTGTTGCCTTTGGTTAGGTATCTCATAGTGCAGATGGAGTCTAGCATATCAAAGAGTACATAGAAGTTGAGCAAAATATACAACAATTTTGACATTTACAGAAGACTTAGCTTCTTATCTTGTTGGAGATGAAGTCAGGCCTGTCTTGCAACATGGTGCATCTTTTGCATCACTGCTGCATCGGTTTCATGTGGCACGGGTTTTTTACAGCATGACACATCTGCCTAGATGCATCAATTTGTAATTTTGTCGCCTCATAGCAAATCTTTTGCACCGCCGCTGCATCACAAAAGTGACGCACAGTGGCGCAAAAGAGGCATACACCTATCATAAATCTGTCCCTAACATTTGAAATGATTGATTCAGGATGACGATAAGGTGTGGCCTATCCAGAGGTTTGTTTAAGGTGAGGCCTACTCGGGGTTTTAGATGAAATTTACGCTTGTTGAAGAGTACAGAGGAGATAATACATGTGAAGACCTACCAATGAAGTAAGTCATGTCCACTTCACTCTTCAACAAAGGCCAGACCTCTTCTGTGTCCATGGACAGACCTAAACTTCATCTGCACAATGTCATTCGTAAACTTAGGAAACACAGGTGATGTAATTGAAAAATGTGGAGTTTCTTTTCCTCATTTCACAATCACATCACCTGTGTTGCCTTTGCTTAGGTATCTCATAGTGCACATGTAGTGCAGCATGTTAAACAGTACCCAGAAGTGCAGCACTGCATGGAACAACTTTGACACTTACAAAAGCTTCAGCTTCTGCATGCCCCCTACACAGTGCTAATTATATACATTTTAAACTAATGGTATCTTGCTGGAGATGAACTGAAACCTATCTTGCAACATGGTGCATCTTTTACACAAAAGTGACACACAATGGAGCAAAAGAGGCGCACGGCCACCATAAATCTGACCCTAACATTTTAAATGATTGTTTTAAGATGCCAATAAGGTGTAACCTATCCACAGATTTGTTTCAGGTAAGTTCTACTCAGAGTTGCAGATGAAATTTAGGTTTGTTGAAGAATACAGAGGAGAAAATTAATGTGCAGGCCTACCAACCAAGTGTGTCATGTCCACTGCACTCTTGAACAAATGTCAGACCTCCTCTGTCTCCAGGAACAGGCCTAAACCTCATCTACACAATGTGATGTGTAATGTTAGGAAACACAGGTAATATAATTGAAAAACGTGCAATTTGTTTTGCTCATTCCACAATCATATCACCTGTGTTTCCTTTGCTTAGGTATCTCATTGTGGAAATGTAGTCTATCATATGAAAGACTACATAGAATATCCTTCTCCATGCCTCCTACACAGTTCTAAATGTACATCATAAATGCAAACAGTACAGAATTAATTATACATGTTAAATGGTTTATTTTTGCTGTTCTCAGAATGTATCAAATTTCTCTAAAAACAGTGACTTGAAGGTATTCATCATATAACAGCGGGGAAAAAAAAACACAATCAAAATGATTGTGTTTAAAAAACCCATACAACATAACAAATCAGAATTCAGAACTCCTTAAAGTTAACTTACTTTCCATGACGTCGAAGGATGTCCTATGAATAGCTTACACTCTGTTGTGCTGTTATTACTTTCAGACCGCCACTTTCTGAAAGAAAACCTCCATCGTTTTGAAAAACATGTTACATACAATAAATGACTTCTTGCTCTCTACCTCAAGTTTCCACAAGGCCAAATCATGTCAGAGCCATTTATAACTCTTAGAATTCTTGTAAGCCAATCCCGTCATGTTGTATTTCCGCAACTTTCACAATAAAAATGTTGAAGATCATTTTCACAATCCTGGACTAGTAATATCTTCCCCTTCTTGCTCAGTCATGTTCTACATTTCCTATGACACTGATACTGCTTACTATGAAGCAGACTTACACTATCTCTATGACTACTACAAGTATTTAATTCTCTACATCACTTTTAATCACAAAGCAATATAAAACAGTAGACAGCATTGCAGACTTACATTCCCTCTACTCCATGTTTTGATTGGCTGCTTCAATTAGCTTATAAAAAGAAACAGTTTTTTTGAACTCATTCAAAGTGCACTTATTTCTCCATGACGTCCAGTGTTATGGTAAGAAGTTATGTCTCTGTACTACACTTATCCTCAAGGCCAAATCGTGTAGGAGCCATTAGAACTTCTTGAAATTCCTCAGAGCACATCCCGAGATTCTTTCCCTAAAATTTTGGTTTTAAAAACACCAGGTAAGAGTTTTTAAGGTCATAAGGCAATTTTTTTTTGAAAATTAAAACAGAATCATTGCAGAATGACCAGCCATTTCTAGACTTTAAATAAGCTGTGTAATGTCCTGATGATATTGAAGGACTGTCATGATATATAATTGCTGCAGTTACAAAAGTCCTTCCTGATATTGACAACTGTGAAGCCACAACATTTTTAATTAAAGTTGTCAATTTTATTCCATCAGGCCTACATCGTTGGAACATTAAAATAACATACTGGCCATATGTTCGTATAAATAATGTGGACATCATTTCAGATTTACATTGGCTACACTCCATGTTGTGATCAGCTGCTTTTACTAGTTTATTAAAAGAGACTGATTTACTATCTGGCAAAGTTAAATATATAAATCTTTCTGAGTCTACACTAGTAGTACTTGATACCCTACAGTTCTCGCAGTCATGCTGCCATTGATAAGAAAGCCCAAACAGGTGATCTACATCTACACCTTCAGCATGCAATACATCAAGCATATACATTAAAAACTACTGACAATCTTGCTGAATATTTTGAGAGAATTGTGTTTGGCCTGAACATCTGTCTAACAGATTTCGAATTTCAGACACACTTTCTATTTTTGTTCTATCAGTGCTACATTTCTCTAACACAGAATTTAACAAACTGCAAAATCTTTGATCAGAATTGACCACAATCTCTTCTTTTACATTTTCTAGAGAAAACAAAACATTAACCACTACATCAGCATAGCAGTTGACACCAGAACTGTTTTCAAATTGAAAACCAACAACATCTTCAACAGAATCCTTTTTGTTTCTGCTTATAATTTCAGGTTCATCGACTTTTCGTCTTTTTGCTACAACCTCCCCGGTATTGGTCACATTTCTTCGTTTCCGGCCTACCACACGTTTCTCAAACAAAGGATATTGAGGCAAATGTGGCGCATACTCTCTTCTTAACCTATTGTATTCCTTAACACAATCTAGATCCGCACAAATGTTTGTGACATCACACTCAATCAAGTACAATCCCGATAAAGTTCTAACTCGTGACAATGCCACATATGCCATACCCTCCTTGAACACAGAACTGCCAATATTCACCAATGCACTGTCTACACTTAAACCTTGCGATTTATGGATTGTCACCGCATATGCCAAGCAAACAGGAAACTGCTTACGGCGAACATATAAGTGTTTCACAAGCAAAAATCTAGCAGAACAACGACCAATTAGCTGTACTTCCTCAGTGCCATCAAATTTAATTTTTAAAAATTCAATTCCATCTCTATTTCTGTATTTTACAAAATCAACAACATTACCCATTGATCCATTTACCAGACCTCTTTCAACATGTAAAGTCCTTCTTAAAATTATACGGCAGTTCAAGCACACATTCAGAGTCTTTTCAAAACCTGCAGTTTTAGATATAGTCTTCTCTAATGAATCCAATTTTGTTTTCAAATTCTCAGACAAAATAATTGTTGATCCCATATGCTCTACTCTGTCAATAGCTTCCAGTTTCACAATCTGTTGCTTTTCTAAATGCAACATTTTGTTGTTGAATTTGGCACATTCTGCAAGAGTTGGCATCAAACATATTCCAGATTTCTTCTCAGTAATTTTCTGAAAAATATTCTCAGGCACAACATCTTGTTCTGGATATAAATTTGACAGTAATCGTGCATGTAAAGCTTCTTTCCCATGCTCGGTCACTTTTCCAATTCTAACATCTTGTAGAATAGTCTTGTAAACTTCATCCTTCGCCTGACGCATATTTTCATGCAGTTCAGCATAATTGAAGTTTAACCATATATTGACGTTGCCAATGCTCCCTAGGCACTTCCTGGTATCTTCATGCGTGAGCATTTTGAACACAGGTTGCCCTTTCACTGGTGTCAGCTGCAGAAGATCTCCGAAAACAATGATGTGTTTGCCACCAAATAACACATCATACTCTGTTTTGAGAACTTCTTGCATTCTCAAATGCACAAAGGCAAGCATGACATTGGAAACCATGCTTACTTCGTCAATGATAAGAAGTTTCATTTTCCTCAAGATTCTTGAAACTTCACAACAAGCATCTCCAGATAGCTTGTGATATTGTAATTTGTTGTCATGCTCCACTGGCAGCATCAGTAAACGATGTAAAGTAATCCCTTTAATGTTATGTGCTGCCAGTCCAGTTGGAGCGGTGACAACACAAGACAGCGATGACTCTGTCCTTTCCTGCAAATAACATGAAATTGCTTTAATAAGGAAACTTTTTCCAGTTCCCGCTTCTCCACTCACGTACAGTCGGACAGGCTTCAACGACGTACATGAGCACTCTTTCTTGTCATGACTTAATCCATGATCAATTTGCATGGTAACTTCGTCATATATTTTCCTCTGCTCAACGTTGAGTTGTCTTTCCAACTCTTCTAAGTTAACCGCATCCTCCTGAGCATGTGCCATGGCTCTTTCCACTTCATTCATAGCAGTGGCAGCTTCATTTTCGATAACAGGTCCTCCTAGTGGATCCTGACTCAATGAAGCAGAACTCTGACTGTCCTGAGAACTGTCTCTGGCAATCTCGGCTGCAATCGTTGCTTCCTGCTCAATTTCCGCATTCAACATTTCTACATATTTGGGAAAAGCAGGACATTCTATGGTCTCCTTGGCAGCATTGAAAGAGTCTTCGTAACAGAGGAAATCTCCAAGCAGTTCCTCTTCTGCACGCCAAGGCTTGAAAAGTTGCAAAAGTGCTAAATAGAAAAACTCCTTTTTTTCAGGAGATTCGCCACTCAATTTTCGATGGTTTACCAAGTGGCATTTTCTTTGCTTGACCAGACATCCCTCACTTCCTATTACAGCATACACTCCTTTCTCAGTATCTTCTTTGATGTTCCTCTTGAATATGTAATTTTGAAGAACCTCATACAGACAAACATTCTCGAGGTGACTGCTTCGATTTGGATAATATGTATCCAACATGTTGGTCTTCAAAATGTCTTCGGTACTGTTTGGCTCCTTTTCCGCCAAATACTCAATTTCCCGCACAGGTTTCAGAACTCGATTACGCGTTGCAGCAAGACCAAGACTCGCCCAAACGATACTCCTGGACTTGGCATAGAGACTTGCTGAAGACAACCGGTCAGAACATTCGTAAGCTCCGATTTCTCGATGCGACAACATCTTCAGACTGAAACTGTACAACTTCTTGCTGAGGCTCTTTTCATGGGAAATGTCCTCCCACATATCCTTCAATTCTGTCTTCTCTTTTTTGGTGATGTAAGATGTCACATACCGAGCCACAGCCATACAGTTATCAGCCACAAACTGTATATCCATGTTAGCATTCCACATGGACAAAATCACCGGGTTGTAGTCGTTGATGTACTTAGACTCTTCGTTCCTCTTCAAATTGTATGTGTTTTTAGGTGATTTCTTCATCACATTATGTCGCAGCGAAGACATCAAACTGTTTACTCTTCCTTTAGAAATCACCGGTCGTGGAAAGCCGAAACGACATTTGGTGTAGAACTTGTCCTTGTTTCGGAATTTACGACGACAGTACTTTCCACATCGATGGCTTTGGAAACGTAGAACTTTTTCTCTTAGGCTTTTCTTCTCCTTTGCGTTTAGAACAGCACACGTAGAATACTGTTGTATGAAACTCATCACTGAGTCTTCTGGATCCGTTCCAAATTTAGGTGCATCCTTGATCCACAGCAACATATGTATATGAGGAGCACCTCTTGCTTGGTACTCCTTTCTCCAGAAGAAATCCAACACCTCTCCAAGAGGTGGATTCTTCTTATTCATGATGAAAGACATCATAGCTTCAAATCTATGATTGAAGTACCTGCATACATTGACTGGATCCAAAGAGCACAGTTCTCCGGGTGTCTTGAATTCGATGTTTTCGATGTTTCCGTTTGCCTCTCGTAGAAATTCAAGTAAGTCTTCCCAGCCATACTCCGCACAGCTCAGAGTGAGGAACCATGTGGGAGTTCCTAAGTTCCTCAGCATACATTTTAAATCACCATGACGACGGTACCAGTACTCATTAGTACCACGCTGACACGCCATGAGATTAATCAGGTGAGAATCCAAAATACTGTCCTGGACATTGACTTTATCCATAAAGTCACTTGCCGAGATGTTTTGCATGTGTATACCACTTTTCAAGATGTGGTTCACTGAATATGACAGTCCAGACAGATCGCTTTCAAACAGGAGATGAAACAAATAGGGAATGCATTGTTGAAACCTAGCATCTCCTGCATACAATCGCAAAGTCCGGTATTCAGAAGCAGGAATTTGATGAGGTCCCTCATCATATCTTCCTCCCTGACCTGTTGGAAAAAGCTGTGGGAAACACCGAGCTTCCAAACTTTCCTCCCAAACACTAATGGGACTCCCTTTGGCTTGTTTCATTTGAAACAACTCAATGGCATTCCCCATGACTTCCTTGGAATGCAAAGGATGAACACTATAATGTTCATATATTTCTTCACTAGTAGAGGGTTCTACTTTCTCAATTTGACCAGCACACAAATCGCTATCCTCTTCCTCACTTACTTCCTCTTCTGCAACATATACATTCTTATAGTATTTATTATTTTTTTCAAATACAATGTTGCCTTTTTAACTTTCCTAACATCCACTAAATCTTGCCATATTTTCTTATTCTTTGTCGGAACCCCATTAACTAAGATAACCAGAGGTTCCTCTTCCACTTTTTCTACTCCAATTGTGTTAATGTTTTTCTTCAAATCTAGTAGCAAATAAACAACTCTTCCCTTTAATCCTCTCTGTAAATCTGATGGAGGCAATTTCCCTGTCTTTGGCTCCATTCTTACAATAGCCTGAAAGGGATGGATACTTTGAATCAAAATAGATTCATAAGTATTTAAATCCTTCAATTCAGAAGGAATCTCAACCAATTCCAGATTATTATGAACTGCTCTAGCAGGCATCTGGTTTTGATTTAATTTGTTACAACAATAAGTACACACACGTTGATCCAATCCCAAATCAAAACAATTTTCTACCATCAAGTATGTTGTGAAATCCTTCCATTCACTATTATTTTCCCTTTCACTTTTTGCATATAAATCCACTAACTTAGTCTGATTCTTTTAATAAGTGCGTCGACAACACATACAAGTGAAATTTGGCCTCTCACTTGATTTCACCTGAAACGTCGCAATTTCCCTCTGGAAATTATCTGTACTGGAAACCTGTACACTATCTTCCACATTACCCGCTTCTTCTTGGTCAATTTCAACATTCTCCTCTTTACTTCCAAAGTAACAAAACCCAATTTCTTCACATATATTCTTCACATCTATTTCAGAACCATGCAAAAGAGCAGCGCATAATTGTTTAAGCATAATTGCTGGACTCTTAGCATAATACAACATTCTAACTAATTTCCTCACTTTATTATGATGCACTGCTAGCATCCTGAAATGATGAAAAACACTCTGGCATACTCTCCTGGAAAGACAAGCCAGTGAATGACCATGCAAACCTGTCACTTCTCTCACTCTGCAAGGATCTAATTCTTGCAACAACTTCATTTTCTGCTTCAAACTTTTCTTATTAAATGACCGTACAAAATCACAAAGCAAATTGATGGAATCCTGTCGCACACTGCAAATACTACTACACTTCCAGGTATACACAGGACCCTTAGGACGTCTTCCTAAAACCTCATTACCTAACACCTCTTCTGCCTCTGTTGTCACAAGTTTTTCTTTTTCAACTGGACAACCATCTTTCACTTCATAAGCTCGACCACTGGTGTCAACTGCATGCACCAAATCATTATCCTGGAAATAACTCTCCTCATTAAAAAATGCCTCACAGCTTGAACTATGCATCCATTCTCCAGAAAAAACTTCACAAAAATTACTACGATTAACTATTCTCTTCCATCTACTATTTCTTTTGAAATCATAAATTGCCTTGTTTAGGTTCCTAATTCTATTGATTATCAAAATAAATAACTTACGTTTAATTTCAAATGCCTGATCAATAACTTTCTCAACTATTTTTTTTCTCTTATAAAAAACCACTTTCTGTTGACCTTTCTTAATATTTTTTAACAAATTGCCAATTATCCTGTTGCGGAACATTCGTTTACGAATGTCCCTAAACTGTTGTTTCCTTCTACTATCATGCACAGAGTTATCTCTTGCTCTAGCAGTAACATTTTTCATTGGCCTTTCCTTTCCGTTTGAATTGCTTCTCTTTTTCTGGACTGAAACATTTTCTGTAGTAATATTTTTTTTACTACAGATATTTCTTATGAATGTTTTTGTACTCTTACCCGGTGCTTTCTTGGTGACTTGACAAATCTTTTTGTTAGAGGACTGCTGCTTTTTTTCATTGACCTGCTGTCTTTGACGTTTTGCAGCCTTTCTCAGTCTTTCTTTTGTTGGCATGCTGAAATCTTGAAATGATCTGCAGTTGAATCTGTGGTAAAATATAATAAAAAATGTTATTAACCACTATTACCAAACAGTAAATCAATAACAGTCATCAAAAACTTAACACACTACTTGACATTTTTACATAGAAGATTTTTTAGTGCTTGGCAAATATATAATACACAAATAGCAGAAAATAAATGGAATTTATATTCATTTTACCACTACTATTTTATATGTGATTCTGATCTAATTTTATGAGCATATTTTAATATTTTATTGAAGACACTAGACATAACCTGTTTTTAAAGGTGTTTTTAATTTTAAATCAAACGGTTTACATTTTTACTTTTTATTTATTATATATTTTTAAAATAAATGTTTATAGTTCCATAGGCTCAAGCACGTCAGCTTCCCATCCTATGTCATACAATTCTGACAAATCTGCATCCTCATCACGTTCTTCTTCATCCTCAGGATTTAAATCATCCAAGGGATCAACATCCACTGATGTTTCAATTATGAGTTCAATGATGAGGTCGAAATCAACTGATTGCTGATTGTCGCTCATGTTGATGTTGTCTTTATCTTTAAAGAAAGATAACAACAATGAGATGTTGCAGAGTAAGAGACAAATCTCAGAGATTATAATAGTAAAATTGTTTAACAAGAGTAACATTTTGCAGCTATTATTTAGCCATGTCCAGCGATGCTGAGGAGGTGAAGCCTATGTCCAATTTTTCAGTGAACAGGACTCATCTCTTCTTAACCTTGGATAAGCCTCACCGACTCTGTGTCCCCTGCACATACTTAAATGTAAAGGGGCAGATTTATGTTAACTGGCACATCCCCAGGGATGCACCAGTTAACGTGCACCGCTGCTCTGCCACCCATGGTGTGCCGCATTTACAATCAGATAGGACAAAGCTGCGTCAAAACCCTGCGCCTGCTTGAAGCAGGCATAGTTCTTGACGCAGCATTGTGGAGATGGGGCACCCCTGAGCATTGCTGGAGCTGCATCGCACTTGCGATACAACTCCAGTAATGCACCACCTTTACGGCACAGATGCGTCACGCATCTGTGCCGTTTTTGCCCCATGGTGCGCCGCATTGTAAATGCAGCACAACATGGGTGGCGGAGCAGCGGCGCAGGATGACTGGCACATCCCTGGTGATGCGCCAGTCATCATAAATCTATCCCTAAGCTTCTTATCTTGTTAGAGATGAACCGCCTTATGTATCATCAAACTATTTTGCATTTCCTAAATAGCGAATTTTAAGGAATAAATAGCGATTCTTTACCATTCCTAATTTGCGATGAGCAAATTGCTAATTGCAAATTACCCATTCATTTCCATGGGCCAGGAGGCCCATAGGAATGAAGGTGCAATTTGCGATTAGCAATTAGCTCATCGCAAATTAGGAATTTTTCCAAGGGTGCAGGGGTGTCTCAAGAACACCCTGCTGCACCCCTGAAAAAGAAATTTGGGGGCATATGGCGCACATACATGCCCTAAGGGCATGTATGGGCGTCATATGGCACCTTTTGTTTTTTGGAAAAAAAGCTTTTTGAAAAGAATTTGCAAATTACCACCAACTAGAAGTTGGTGGTAATTTG
Source organism: Lissotriton helveticus (assembly GCF_964261635.1). NCBI lineage: Eukaryota > Metazoa > Chordata > Amphibia > Caudata > Salamandridae > Lissotriton > Lissotriton helveticus. The sequence continues at coordinate 2,011,670,475 of NC_136057.1, read as the reverse complement.
CAAATCCTTAATGGCATTTTGTGCATATTTTTTGTTTGATACATTTCATTTAAGGAATCGCAAAATTTGCAAATGCTTCAGTGCAATCGCAAAATAAGGAATAACAAATTTTGCTATTCCTTATTTTGCATCAAACTTCTTTGATACATACCATTTGTCTAATTAGCATTCGCAAAGGCCGAAATTCGCAGAATTTCGGCCTTTGCGAATGCTAATTAGCTTGATACATATGGCCCCAAGTGAGGCCTGTCTTGCAACATGGTGCATCTTTTGCATCACTGCTGCATCGGTTTCATGTGGCACGGTTTTTTTACAGCATGACACATCTGCCTAAATGCATCAATTTGTAATTTTGTCGCCTCATAGCAAATCTTTTGCACCGCCGCTGCATCAGAAAAGTGACGCACAGTGGCGCAAAACAGGCATACACCTATCATAAATCTGTCCCTAGCATTTTAAATGATTAATTCAGGATGACGATAAGGTGTGGCCTATCCAGAGGTTTGTTTAAGGTGAGGCCTACTCAGGGTTGCAGATCAAAGTTACGTTTGTTGAAGAATACAGAGGAGATAATACATGTAATGGCCTACCAATGAAGTAAGTGATGTCCACCTCATTGCGCCAGTCATTATAAATCTATCCCTAAGCTTCTTATCTTGTTAGAGATGAACCGCCATATGTATCATCAAACTATTTTGCATTTCCTAAATAGCGAATTTTAAGGAATAAATAGCGATTCTTTACCATTCCTAATTTGCGATGAGCAAATTGCTAATTGCAAATTACCCATTCATTTCCATGGGCCAGGAGGCCCATAGCAATGAAGGTGCAATTTGCGATTAGCAATTAGCTCATCGCAAATTAGGAATTTTTCCAAGGTTGCAGGGGTGTCTCAAGAACACCCTGCTGCACCCCTGAAAAATAAATTTGGGGGCATATGGCGCACATAAATTTTAAAAACATTCCTTTACCTCAAAAACGATTTTCAAGTCATAATTTGAAAACACTGCCCACGGGGAAATGACTTAAAATGTCCTTAAGACACATGAAAGTGTTTTTTTAAAGCCTTTGCAACTTTTTTGGGTCACTTTTAACATGGCTATGTAACTCAAACAGTCAAAATCTAAATTTACCATGCACAGGTGGGAGCATATTTACAAGGAATTTGCTCCACGGGGAAAGGTCTTTTAATTTAATATGGGAAAAATAACATCAGAGACACTGAAATGCCTTATAAAGAAGCATACACCATTATGTCCTTGTCATATATTTTAAAACCATTCCTTTTCCCCAAAAACGATTTTCAAGTCATAATTTGAAAACACTCCACATGGGGAAATGACTTGAAATGTCCTTAAGACACATGAAAGTGTTTTTTTAAAGCCTTTGCAACTTTTTTGGGTCACTTTTAACATGGCTATGTAACTCAAACAGTCATAATCTAAATTTACCATGCACAGGTGGGAGCATATTTACAAGGAATTTGCTCCACGGGGAAAGGTCTTTTAATTTAATATGGGAAAAATAACATCAGAGACACTGAAATGCCTTATAAAGAAGCATACACCATTATGTCCTTGTCATATATTTTAAAACCATTCCTTTTCCCCAAAAACGATTTTCAAGTCATATTTTGAAAACACTCCACATGGGGAAATGACTTAAAATGTCCTTAAGACACATGAAAGCGTTTTTTGATTGCCTTTGCAGCATGTTTGGGTCACTTTTAACATGGCTATGTAACGCAAACATTCAAAATCTAAATTTGCCATGCACAGGTGGGAGCATATTTACAAGCAATTTGCTCCACAGGTAAAGGTCTTACATTAAAATGGGAAAAATAACATCAGAGACACTCAATTGCCTTATAAAGAAGCATACACCATTATGTCCTTGTCATAAATTTTAAAACCATTCCTTTTCCCCAAAAACGATTTTCAAATCATAATTTGAAAACACTCCACATGGGGAAATGACTTAAAATGTCCTTAAGACACATGAAAGTGTTTTTTGAAAGCCTTTGCAACTTTTTTGGGTCACTTTTAACATGGCTATGTAACTCAAACAGTCAAAATCTAAATTTACCATGCACAGGTGGGAGCATATTTACAAGCAATTTGCTCCACAGGGAAAGGTCTTACATTAAAATGGGAAAAATAACATCAGAGACACCCAATTGCCTTATAAAGAAGCATACACCATTATGTCCTTGTCATAAATTTTAAAACCATTCCTTTTCCTCAAAAACGATTTTCAAGTCATAATTTGAAAACACTCCACAGCTCCTATGCACAAAAAAACCCTGTCAGTACTAATACTTCACATTTTCTCCAATTACAATTTCTCAAAGAAACAAAATCTATTTGTAAAACACTTGAGACAAAGCAACATTTGAAAAACACAACTTTCTTCATAATTTTCTCCTTAAAGCACACTATTCTCTATCTAAAGTAAAGAAATCTTTTCTCACCTTAGCAAATACTTTATGAGTTTCAAAACAGTCTCAGAAACACACCAATTTGTCTTCAGCAGAGCAAAAGGTATGCACTCTAGAGTCTGCAGCTATCAAAAGCACAGAAATGCTGTAATTCTTCACACATATCTCTCATGTCACCCAATCAAAACTCTTCCCTCACTTTTTTCAAATCAAAACCCTTCCCCCCTCTGCCCTCTCTGCTTTTTTTGCATAGCAACCACCTCTTGGAAGACCTCTGGTGTTTGCAAGTTCACACAACAATGTTTCAATTGAACTCTCAACTCTCAGTGCACCTGCATATCCAGTGCATTCTTTCATTTAATGATTTTTTCTTGACCACTCAAAATACATCTTTCAAAGAACTCATCCATGCACCCTAACTTTCTGATTTCAGCAATCAAAATCCACCAATCACTGTTACTGCTTCATTAACACAGAAACTCCACAGTTTTTTTCATTTTAAACTCTTATTTTTTCAACTGCCATTTCATTGCCACACTTCATCTGACTGCAGGAGAACCTTCTCTCACCATGTTTTCTGTCTGGATTGTTGGACATAGTTACATCTATTGGGCTCAGAGGTATGCTGAGAACAGAAATTTACCTAACCTCAATTTACAAGATGTGGAAATTAAGTGGTTTGGCCACAGAGGATTAAAATGTCACCAATTGATACCATTGGTGAAAACCTTTATGCATTTGCCAAAACCTGACCTGTTAATTGTGCACTGTGGAGGTAATGATTTGGGCACTTTGACTGGGGTAGGTCTGGAAATGCTTTTAAAGGACACCTTTGAGCAATTAATGGCACTTTTTCCTCAGACTGCCTTGGTATATTCAAATATATGCCAAAGACAGAAATGGAGGTGGTCAAACCAATTTTGTCCACAAATTGAGAAGTCGAGGAAGCATGTAAACAAATCTGTTTCAGATTACATGAGAGACCATGGAATGGGCTCCATGTACAACAATAACTTGCGTTACTACATGCAAGATATCTACAGAGGAGATGGAGTTCACTTCTCAGATGAGGGCAACAGAGTTTTCATTTTGAATTTAAGACTGTGCATTGGTACCTACTTATAAGTACCTAAATGTACCATAAACCCAAAAGCTCTTCTCAGAGCTACCCTACATCTAATCACTCACAATTATTATTTTACTCAAACTTTTTTCACTCATTTTCAACAAAGTACGCTCCCCGGGGCGCTACCCGGTACGCGAACCGGAAGCTAACCGCGCGAAATTTTCAAAAAAAATGTTTTTTTCCGCACATATAAGCCTCCTCAGCCACCCTCAGAAAACCTAGGGGGTCAAGATAAGTCTACCGTGCCCCCTTCTACCCATTCTGAACATTATTTGCCCTCCATCTTGTATCTTAAGTCGACCGAAACACAAAATGGTGGACTCCCGTAACGCTTAAGGTTCGCGTACCGGGGCGCTCGCCAGTTCGCGTACCGGGGCGCTCCCCGGGAAGCGCACCATCAAAAAAGGTGGGAAAGTAATTTACAGAAAAACGACTAGAGACACTCTCACCAAATATAGATTAGCTCATACTACATACCAATCCCTACCATTTTCACAAATTTGGTTGGAATTCCATTTAGCCATTTAGCCTGTAGACCTCTCTAAATACCCTGAGGTAAATTACTTCACAAAACACATCTGAAGTGTTGGAATTGACAACCAATTAAAATGTTACTTTCATTTTCTACTTTTTTTACCTGACATTTGATTGGTTATGTACCTGAATATATATAAAAAAAGAGAGAGAAACACAGCCATTTTGACTACTACTTCCTGAAGTACATTGCAAGTGCATTTTCACTGACAACTTAAACTTGTTTTTAATAGGTAAGATGTTATTTTATAAATTTGAAAGGAGAACTATGTTATGCACTTTAAATTAATTTGGGAAAACATTTTCAGATAGTTATATACTGTCCCTCTGTAAGAGTTAGACATTGAGAAAGGCTTGTTTATTATAATTATGGATTGATTTAGGTTTCTGTGCTATAATTATGAATTTACTTAGACTTCTTCACAGGCACTTTTTAATAGTACTACTTCACGCCTGAAACCATACAGTGCCCATAGATTACTTCTCTGTTATAAACTCACAAGTACCTGTCTGAACTTAAAGCCAACAGTGCCCTATCTCTACTGATATATTTATTGTTTATGCAAATTACAGCAAGAAAATGGAAGGAGAGCAGATTATTTCCTTCAAAATTGTTCTGGAGAACAACACAGAAAAAGTTATTGAGGACAATGATGACTCAGATTTCATCGATGAATCACGGGACCATGAATTAGTTCAATGTGTAGATGCAGTAGATTTGCTGATTGAAAATGAGGACATTTCCGACAATTTGTTGTTAAATGTTCTGTTAAATTTGGAAAAAGAATCACAAAAATAAAATTATTTAATAATCAAAAATTGTTCGAGACTTTAATCATTTTTATATGTAATTCATAAACTAGTACCTAATTGATTATAATGTAAAGTCAGACTTATAGTATACTGTGCAACTTTTTTATGTTACATAGGGTGTATATTAATTTTTTGACTCTGCATTGGTACCTACATATTGCTACTTAAATAAAAAAAACAAAAAAAAAACAACAAAACGAACAATCAATAAACATACAATATTTTAAAAGTCTATCATTCTTTTTTCCTCATAGTACGCTCCCCAGTACGCTTCCCGGTTCGCGAACCGGGCGCTCCCCACGCAAAAAACAAAAAATTTTTTTTTTTTTCTTTTGCCCTGCGGGGCCCTTTTAAAGCCTCCACATCAAACCTAGGGGGTCAGGGAGGATCTACTATGCCCCCTTATGGTCATTTCCCCCTTTGTTTTGGCCTCCTCTTGTCTCTCGATCCTACCGAGAGACAAGATGGCGGCCGCTCTGGACTGTTTAGAATGTTGACAGACACCGGAGAGCCAATCAGCTTCGCTTCGCGAAGTTCCGTTACGCGTAAAGTACGCGAACCGGAGCGCTGCCCAGAGCGCGCTTACAGATATTATATTTTTTTAAACGTTAATTTCTCAAAATCCACTGGAGCACATATATTGAGACCTAGCAAAGGCACATCGGGCTAACAGTCCCTACAATTTTGCCAAGTTTCGTGCAAATCCATTCAGCCGTTCGAGCTAAAAGTGAGGCCAACCGCCCTATGGAAATTAACATTGGAAAAACACGTTTTGGGACCCCCCTTTTTTCTCGGCCCCCCCTTGACGAACCCCCCCCCAATTTTCAGGGGCTGCTCAGAAACAAAATGTTCCATTTTCCTGAAAATTTCCGCCAATTCCGTCCACAAACGCCAAAGTTATTAGACATAGAATTTTCAAAAATCCCATAGGGAAAAAATCCTAACTATATCTACCTACTGGCGACCGCCAGTAGGTAATATATATATATATATATATATATATATATATATATATATATATATATATATATAAATATATATATTACCTACTGGCGGTCGCCAGTAGGTAGTTATAGTTAGGATTGATTTCCATAGGGAAATCGCAACATTCTATTGGGAATAACTTTGGCGCCGGTTGAGGAATCTGCCTGAATTTTTCAACAACTTTGCCTCGCGGCGCTCCGCTCCTTCTCTGAAAGTTTGGGGGGATTCGTAAAGCGGGGGCTGAGATAAAAGGGGGTCCCAAAACGTGTTTTCCCCATGTTAATTTCCATAGGGCGGTCGGTCGCACTTTTAGCTCAAAGGGCTGAATGGATTTTTCACCAAACTTGGCAAAATTGTAGGGACTGGTAGCCCGATGTGCCTTTGCTATGTCTCAAGATATGTGCTCCAGTGGATTTTGAGTAATTTAGGTTCAAAAAAATATATATATCTATGGGCGCGCCCCGGTACGCGGACCGGGGAGCGCACCGGGCACGCTACGCGACTTGCGCACGGAAAGCGGATTGACTCTCGGGTGTCTGTAAACATTCGAAACAGTCCTGAGCGGCCGCCATCTTGTGTCTCGGTAGGATCGAGACACAAGTGGTGGTAAAAATAAAGGGGGAAATAACCAAAAGGGGGCAGGGTAGACCCCCCCTGACCTCCTAGGTTTGATGTGGGGGCCATAAAAGGGTCCCGCGGGTGAAAAAAAAAATTACTTTTTTTTCGAGTTTTCGCGGGGGGAGCGTACCGGAGAGCGTATCATGGGGAAAAATACTGAAAATAATAGTGTAAAATAATCATTTTGAGTGATTACAGGTAGGGTAGCTCTGAAAAGAGCTTTTGGGTTCTGTGGCTGTTTTAGGTACCTACAAGTACATCCCACACACACCCACACGCACACAACCCCACACCCACATACTCCCCACACACACTTCACACACGCACACCTCCACCTCCACCCACACCCAAACACCCCACAACCCCACACTGACACCTTACACATCCACACCCACACCCACACATCCCACACACCCACACTCACACACACCTCACCCCCCCCAACACACACACACACACAGATACCTCACAGACACACTCATACATCCCACACATACACACACATCCTACACACATACCCCCCACACCCACACACAACCCACACACAGCTCACACACCCACACCCCCACCTATACCCAAACACCCCACACACCCACAGCCACACACACACCTTACACACCCACATCCCCCCACACATGGGGAAAACTCAGTGAAACAGTAAAATTATAATTTAAAGTGCTTAGAGGTAGGGTAGGTTCGAATTGAATTGTTGTGTTGTGTGGGTGATTTAAGTACCAACATGTAGGTACCAATGTAGAGTTTTAAATTCAATGTACACCTTTTTTTATGTAGATATCTAGCATGTTGTTATAGAAGTTATTGTGGTATATGGAATGCATACCATAGTCTGTCAGGAAAGCAGAAACAGATCCTTTAAGTAGTCCCTGAGAAGACCTAGGGGATCATGGATAGTCTACTCTGCTCCCTTATGATGTTTTAAAATTGCACAGTATACTGTAAGTTTCACTTTATACTATAATATAAACATAATGATTTTGGTAGTACTTAATGAATTAGATATAAAAATGAATAATGTCTCAAAGAATTTTTAATTATTAAATAAAAATTTATTGGTTTGAATTTTCATAGTTCAATAAAACACCCAGCATTACATCATCTGGAATCTCCTCAAACATGCATGTTTCTATATCTTGTAAACATTCAACAAATTGTTGATCCAAAGACTGATCCATAAATTCTTCATCAAAAAAATCTTCATTTAGAATATCCTCAGATGTTATCTCGAAGGAAATATTGATATTTTCTTGCTCCCCTTCCATTTTTTTGCTGTAAATTGCATAAAAAATAACTATATCAGTAGAGTTAGGGCACTGTTGGGTTTAAGTTCAGACAGGTAGTTCAGATTTTTTAACAGTGAAGTTAACTTTGGGCAGTGTATGGTAACAGGCAGGAAGTAGAAATATAAAAAAGTGCCTGTGAAGAAGCGTAAGTAAATTCCTAATTATAGCAGAGAAGCCTAAGTTAATCCATAAATATAACAGAGGAGCCTATCTCTATCTATAACTATAGCAGAGGAACAGTAAATAATTATTAGAAAACGTTTTTACAAATTAACTTAAAGTGCCCCTTACAAATTATCAACTTACTTTACAGAGAGGTGAAGAAGAAAAAATGCGAAAATCCTTTCAAGATGTACCTCAGGTAGTTGTAGTCAAAATGGCCGTGTTTCCCTCTCATTTTTCATTTATATTCATGTACATAACCAATCAAATGTCATGAAAAAAAAGTAGAAAATGAAAGTAACATTTTAATTGGTTGTAAATTCTAACACTTCAGATGTGTTTTTGTCATGTAATTTACCTCAGGATATTTAGACAGTGCTACAGCTCAAATGGCTCGATGGAATTCCACCTAATTTGGGAAAATGGTAGGGACTGGTATGTAGTATGGCCTATTCTATATGTGGTGAAAGTGTCTCCAGTGGTTTTTATGTAAATTAACTTTTAAAATTTTTGGGGAGCGCTTCCCGGTGCGCGCCCCGGTACGCGTACCGGCAGCGCTACGGGAGTCCTCCATTTTGTTTTCGGTAGATTTAAGACAGAAAATGGAGGACAAACAACGTTGGGAATGGGTATACGGGGGCATCGTAGGCACTCCCTGACCCCCTAGGTTTTCTGAGGGGGTCTTAGGAGGCCCAAATAGGCGAAGAAAAAAAAATATTTTTCGCGGGGGGAGCGCCCGGTACGCGCACCGGGGAGCGTACCGGGGAGCGTACTTTAGTGAAAAACAGTGAAAAAAGTTAGAAAAAGATAATCATTTGGAGTGATCAGAGATAGGGTAGCCCTGAAAAGGGCTTTTGGGTTCTGTGGCTGATTTAGGTACCTACAAGTAGGTACCAATGCACAGTCTTAAATTCAGGAGGAATATTCTATTCCCCTCATCTGAGAAGTGCACACCATCTCCTCTGTAGATATCTTGCATGTTGTAACGCAAGTTGTTGTATATTGACCCATTCCATAGTCTCTCATGTAAGCAGAAACAGATTTATTCACATGTTTCCGTGCTTTCTCAAATTGTGGACAAAATTGGTTGGACCAGTTCCATTTCTGCCTTTGGCATATATTGGAAAATACCAAGGCAGTTTGAGGAAAAAGTGCCATCAATTGTTCAAAGGTGTCCTTTAAAAGCATTTCCAGACCTACCCCAGTCAAAGTGCCTAAGTCATTTCCACCACAGTGCAGAATTATGAGGTTAGGGTGTGGCAAATGCAAAAAGGTTTTCACCAATGGTATCGATTGGTGACATCTCAATCCTCTCTGGCCAATCCATTTAATGTTCACATTTGGTAAATCAAGGTTGTGAAACTTTCTGGTAGCTGCATACCTTTGAGCCCAGTGGATATAGGTATGTCCAATAATCCAGACAGAATACATGGTAGAGGAGGTTCTGGTGCAGTCAGATGAAGTGTAGGAATAAAATGGCAGTTGGAACAGTAGGAGTTTGCAAAAAAAAACCTGTGGAGTTTCAGTGCTCTTGAATCACAAGCAATGATTGGTAGATTGAGATAGTTGAAAACTGTATGTTAGGGTGCATGGTTGTGTTCTGTGTAAGAAGTAATTTGAATGGTTAAAAAAAGTCATTTAAAGAAACATTGCACCAGATAAGCTGGTGTATTCGCAGGTCAAACATCCTTGCTGAGGGGATTTGCAACATTGTAGAATAAACTTTTAAACCTTGGAGCTCAGTGAGGAGGGAGTTGCTATGGTAACAGGTAGAAAGGGCTGAGGGGGGGAAGGGTGTTGGTTTGAAAATACAGAGGGAAGAGTTTTGATTGGTTACCATGAGCAATATGTGGGTAGATTTAGAGATTTTCTGTGCCATTAATGGTTGCAGTGCCTGGAGAACATACCTTTTGCTCTGCTAAAGAAATATTGGTGTGTGTATCTGACACTGTTGTGAATCTCCTAGAGCATTTGTAAAGGTGAGTTATGATTCATTTAATATACATAGAGACTTGTATACTCTATGGAGAAGATTTGGAAGCAAATTGTGGTTTTTTAATGTTGCTTTGTGTCATGCTTTTTGATAATGCTTGGTAAAAAGTTTTTACTGCATAGAGGAATTGTATTTTGTAAAATTGTGAAGTTTTAGTAGTGACATGGAATGCTTGTACATAGGACCTGTGCTGTGTTTCTTAAATGTGTTGTCAAAAACGATTTTGGGGAAAATTAATGGCTTTTACATTTTTTTAAAGGAATACAGAATGTGTGCATGTTTAAAGAAATAAATTTGACTCTTTACAATGATGTTACCTGTGTTAACTCAGTGTAGGAAGCATATTGAGTTTGTTTGCATAGAGGAATTGTATTTTGTAAAATAGTGAGGTTTCAGTAATGACATAAAATGCTTGTACATAGGACCTGTGCTGTGTTTCCTAAATGTGATGTCAAACACGATTTTGGGGAAAATGAATGGCTTTTACATTTTTGAGTATAATGTGGCGCAGAGGTTTAAAAAGTGACGCATCTACCTACATGCGTCACTTTTTAAATACGGTGGAAAAGGGTACATGTTTGGGCTTTCCTGGGGAGCGTAGGTGGTGAGGCTTGTGTCTAAGAGTGCAGTGGACTAGGCTTCATGAAGCCTATCCCCGACTGCACTTTTACACACAGGCGTCAATTTGACTCTTTACTATGATGTTACCTGTGTTAACTCAGTGTAGGAAGCATATTGAGTTTGTTTGCATAGAGGAATTGTATTTTGAAAAATAGTGAGGTTTCAGTAATGACATGAAATACTTGTACATAGGACCTGTGCTGTGTTTCCTAAATGTGATGTCAAAAACGATTTTGGGGAAAATGAATGGCTTTTACATTTTTGAGTAAAATGTGGCGCAGAGGTTTAAAAAGTGACGCATCTACCTACATGCGTCATTTTTTAAATATGGCGCAAAAAGGTACATGTTTTATGCCGCCGATGCGTCACAAAAAGTGACGCATCAGCAGTGCAAAACTGACGCAGGGCCTCATAAATGAGTTTCTTTTTTTTTTTGGAACACTACTCCAGTTTAGTCCTGTCCACTGCACTCTTGGACACAAGCATCACCTTTTGTGCTCCCCTGGACAGTCTTCATCTCATCTGCACTCCTTCTTAGGTGTCAGAATCCTATCACATGGGGAAAGCTCCATGTGAAAGCGTTTGTCTCAGTCTTATCCCTGCTGTGAGGCAGATGCTTGTACATAGGACCTGTGCTGTGTTTCCTAAATGTGATGTCAAACACGATTTTGGGGAAAATGATTGGCTTTAACATTTTTGAGTATAATGTGGCGCAGAGGATTAAAAAGTGACGCATCTACCTACATGCGTCACTTTTTAAATATGGCGGAAAAAGGTACATGTTTGGGCTTTCCTGGGGAGCGTAGGTGGTGAGGCTTGTGTCTAAGAGTGCAGTGGGCTAGGCTTCATGAAGCCTATCCCCGACTGCACTCTTAGACACAGGCGTCAATTTGACTCTTTACTATGATGTTACCTGTGTTAACGCAGTGTATGAAGCATATTGAGTTTGTTTGCATAGAGGAATTGTATTTTGAAAAATAGTGAGGTTTCAGTAATGACATGGAATGCTTGTACATAGGACCTGTGCTGTGTTTCCTAAATGTGATGTCAAACACGATTTTGGGGAAAATGAATGGCTTTTACATTTTTGAGTGTAATGTGGTGCAGAGGTTTAAAAAGTGACGCATCTACCTACATGCGTCATTTTTTTAAAATGGCGCAAAAAGGTACATGTTTTATGCCGCCGATGCGTCACAAAAAGTGACGCATCAGCAGTGCAAAACTGACGCAGGGCCTCATAAATGAGTTTCTTTTTTTTTTGGAACACTACTCCAGTTTAGTCCTGTCCACTGCACTCTTGGACACAAGCATCACCTTTTGTGCTCCCCTGGACAGTCTTCATCTCATCTGCACTCCTTCTTAGGTGTCAGAATCCTATCACATGGGGAAAGCTCCATGTGAAAGCGTTTGTCTCAGTCTTATCCCTGCTGTGAGGCAGATGCTTGTACATAGGACCTGTGCTGTGTTTCCTAAATGTGATGTCAAACACGATTTTGGAGAAAATGAATGGATTTTACATTTTTGAGTATAATGGGGCGCAGAGGTTTAAAAAGTGACGCATCTACCTACATGCGTCACTTTTTAAATATGGCGGAAAAAGGTACATGTTTGGGCTCTCCTGGGGAGCGTAGGTGGTGAGGCTTGTGTTTAAGAGTGCAGTGGACTAGGCTTCATGAAGCCTATCCCCGACTGCACTCTTAGACACAGGCGTCAATTTGACTCTTTACTATGATGTTACCTGTGTTAACGCAGTGTATGAAGCATATTGAGTTTGTTTGCATAGAGGAATTGTATTTTGAAAAATAGTGATGTTTCAGTAATGACATGGAATGCTTGTACATAGGACCTGTGCTGTGTTTCCTAAATGTGATGTCAAAAACGATTTTGGGGAAAATGAATGGCTTTTACATTTTTGAGTATAATGTGGCGCAGAGGTTTAAAAAGTGACGCATCTACCTACATGCGTCATTTTTTAAATATGGCGCAAAAAGGTACATGTTTTATGCCGCCGATGCGTCACAAAAAGTGACGCATCAGCAGTGCAAAACTGACGCAGGGCTTCATAAATGAGATTCTTTTTTTTTTGCACACTACTCCAGTTTAGTCCTGTCCACTGCACTCTTGGACACAAGCCTCACCTTTTGTGCTCCCCTGGACAGTGTTTATCTCATCTGCACTGCTGCTTAGGTGTCAGAATCCTATCACATGTGGAAAGCTCCATGTGAAAGTGTTTGCCTCAGTCTTATCTCTGCTGTGAGGCAGGTGCAAGATTTTGATTTTGATGTAACAGTGTCCTAAAAGTGACGCAGTGAAATCTCATAGATTTCACTGCGTCATTATTACGAGGCTTTTTGCGGAGAAATGACCCCTCTGTGTACATTACACTTGACAGAGGTATAATGTGGTGCAGAGGTTTAAAAAATGACGCATCTACCTACATGCGTCACTTTTAAATAAGGTGCAACAAGGCACATGTTTTATGCCACCAATGCGTCAAAAAAAGTGACGCATCAGTAGTGCAAAACTGACGCAGTACTGTAGTGGGAGAGAGGCCTTTCCCGGGAAGCATTGGTGGTGAAGCCTGTGTATAAGAGTGCAGTGGACTAGACATTATGAAGTCTATCCCGTACTGGACTCTTAGACACAGGTCTCATCTTCTTTGTACCTGTGGACAGAGCTGTCTTCCACTATACTCTTCAATACAGGCCTTACCTTTTGTGCATCCCTGGAGAATCCTCACCTGATCTGTAACCCTGAATAGATTTTTTGCTTTTTGTCATTGCTTTGTTGTTTGGTAATAGTGGTCTATAATGTGCTATTATTTTTTTTAACACAGATTGAAATCAAGATTTCAAGAGTAAGCAAAGATGCCCTCAAGGGAAAGGAAAAGAAAACAACATAACCGCCAAAAAACAAAAACAGCAACGGAATTACAGCACTCTTCCACAACAAATACTTCAAAAAACAGGAACCAAGCTCCTGGTAAGACAACTTAGTCTTTTATACGGAACATATGTACTTAAAAAAAAAATGATGGACAGCATGTAGAAAAAGAGAATGAGAGAGTAAATTTGAAAAGGAAGGAGAGTACCTCAAAGAATCCTACAACTGGAGCAGGAGAGAATAATATGTATAGGAATAGAAGGCAGAATCAGTTTAGAGACATTCGTAAACGAATGTTTCGCAATAGGGTGGTTTTAAATTTGTTAAAAAAAATTAGGAAAGGTAAACAGAGAGCTGCTTTTTATAAGAAAAAGAAAAGTGTAGAGAAGATTGTTGATCAGGCTTTTGAAGTTAAGAAAAAATTATTTATTTTAATAATCAATAGAATTAGGACACTTAACAAGACAATTGATGTTTTCAAATCAAACTGTAGATGGAAAAGAGTAATTAATCGGACTAATTTTTGTAAAGTTTTTTCTGGAGAATGGATGCACAGTTCAAGTTTTGAGCCATTTTTTAATGAGGAGAGTTACTTCCAAGAGAATGATTTAGTGCATGCAGTTGACACCAGTGGTCGAGCGTATGAAGTGAAAGACGGTTGTCCGATTGAAAAGAGAAACTTGTGCCTAGAGAACCAGAAGAGGTGTTAACTGATGAAGTTTTAGGGAGACGTACTAAGGGTCCAGTGTACACTTGGAAGTGTAGTCGTATTTGTAGTGTGCGACAGGAATCAATTGATTTGTTTTGTAATTTCTTACGTACATATAGTAAGAAAAGTCTAAAGCAGAAAGTGAAGTTGTTGCAAGACTTTGATCCTTGCAGAGTGAGAGAAAACACAGGTTTGCAAGGCCATTCACTGGCTTGTCTTTCTAGAAAAGTCTGTCAGAGTGTTTTTCATCATTTTAGGATGTTAGCAGTGCATCATACCAAAATGAGGAAATTAGTGAGAATGTTGTATTATGCAAAAAGTCCAGCACTTAAGCTTAAACAATTAAACAGTGCTCTTTTGCATGGAACTGAATTAGATGTGAAGAAGATTTGTGAAGAAATTGAGATTTGTTATTTTGGTGAAAAAGAGGATAGTGTAGAAATTGACACAGCAATTCAAGGTAATGTGGAAGACAATGTACAGATTTCAAGTACAGAAAAGTTTGAGCAGGAAATTACCAGGTTTAAGGTGAAATCAAGTGAAAGGCCGAATTTTACTTGTGTGTGTTGTCGAATGTCGACAAAGTCATTATAAGCTTCAAACTAGATTAGTTGATTTATACGTAAAAAGTGAAAAGATGAATAATTATGAGTGGAAGGATTTTGCAACTTATTTGTGGGTGGAGAATTGTTTTGATTTGAGTTCTGATCAGCGTATTTGTAAATATTGTTATGATAAATTAAATCAAAACAGAATGCCTGCTAGAGCTGTTCATAATAATCTGGAGTTGGTAGACATTCCCCGTGAATTGATGGATTTAAATACATATGAGTCTATTTTGATTCAATGTGTCCACCCTTTTCAGGCAATTGTTCGCATGGAGCCTAAGATAGGGAAATTGCCTCCTACAGATTTGCAGAGAGGATTAAAGGGAGGAGTTGTTTATTTGCCTCTTGATTTCAAAAAAAATATTGATACAATTGGTATAGAAAAAGTAGAAGAGGAACCTTTAGTTATTCTAGTTAATGGGGTTCCGACAAAGAGTAAGAAAATCTGGCAAGATTTAGTGGATGTTAGGAAAGTCAAAAAGGCAACGTTGTATTTAGTCAAAAACAATGAGTATTATAAAGATGTATGTGTTGCAGCAGAGGAAACAGCTGCAGATGAAGACAGTGATTGTTCAGGCGGCCAAATTGAAAAAGTTGATGTGTCTAGAAGTGAAGAAATATATGAACATTATACTGTTCATCCTTTGCAATCCAAAGAAGTAATGGGGAATGCAATTGAATTGTTTCAAATGAAAGCAGCAAAAGGAAGTCCCATTAGTGTATGGGAAGAAAGTTTGGAAGCTTGTTGTTTTCCACAGCTATTTCCAACAGGTCGAGGTGGACGATATGACGATCGACCACTTCAAATTCCAGCATCTGAATACCGGACTTTAAGATTATATGCGGAAGATCCAAGGTTCCGTCAATGCATCCCATATTTGTTCCATCTACTGTATGAAAGTGACTTGTCTGGGCTTCCTTATGCAGTAAACCATATACTGAAAAGTGGAGCACATCTGCAAAATGTTTCGGCGAGGGACTTTATGGAGAAAGTGAATCTGCAAGATAATATTTTGGAATCTCATTTAATCAATCTCATGGCATGTCAGCGTGGTACAAACGAGTATTGGTACCGTCGTCATGGGGAATTGGAATGTATGCTAAGAAACTTAGGAACTCCTACATGGTTCCTCACTCTTAGCTGTGCCGAGTATGCATGGGACGACTTACTTCAATGTCTACGAGAGGCAAATGCAAATATACAAAATATAGAAATCAAAACACCTGGAGAACTGTGCTCTTTGGATCCAGTGAATGTATGCAGATATTTCAATCATAGATTTGAAGCTATGATGTCTTTTATTACCAACAAAAAAAATCCTCCCCTTGGAGAGGTTTTGGATTTCTTTTGGAGAAAGGAGTATCAAGCGAGAGGTGCTCCTCACATACATATGTTGTTGTGGATTAAAGATGCACCCAAATTTGGAACAGATTCGGATGAGACAGTGATGAGCTTCATTGAAGAGTATCCAACATGTGCTGTTCCGAAAACTACCGAAGAAAACAGTTTAAGGCAACAAGTTTTACGCTTTCAATCCCATCGTTGTGGAAAGTACTGTCGCCGAAAATTCAGAAACAAGGACAAGTTCTACACAAAATGTCGTTTCAGCTTTCCACGACCAGTGATTTCTAAAGGAAGAGTAAATAATTTGATGTCTTCTCTACGACATACTGTGACGAGGAAGTCACCAAAAAATATATACAATTTAAAAAGAAACGAAGAGTCCAAGTACATCAACGACTACAACCCAGTGATTTTGTCCATGTGGAATGCTAACATGGATATTCAATTCGTTGCTGACAACTCTATTGCTGTGGCTCCATATGTGACGTCTTACATCACAAAAAAAGAAAAGACAGAACTGAAGGAAATGTGGGAGGACATTTCACATGAAAAGAGTATAAGCAAGAAATTATACAGTTTCAGTTTGAAGATGTTGTCGCATCGAGAAATTGGAGCATATGAATGTTCTGATCGATTGTCATCAGCAAGTCTCTATGCCAAATCTAGAACCATCATTTGGGTGAGTCTAGGTCTTGCTGCAACACGAAACCGAGTTTTGAAATCTGTACAGGAGATAGAGTATTTGGCGGAGAAAGAACCAGAAAGTGCAGATATTTTGAAGACAAACATGTTGGATACATACTATCCAAATAGAAGTCCTTATCTTGAGAACGCTTGTCTCTATGAAGTTCTGCAAAGATATATTTATCAGAGCAACATCAGAGAAGATATCAATAGTGGAATATATGCTGTCATTGGATGTGAAGGATGTCTAGTGAAACAGAGAAAAGGTCATTTGATTAATCATCGAAAATTGAGTTGTGAAAATCCAGACAAAATAGAATTTTACTATTTGGCTCTTTTGCAACTCTTTAAGCCATGGCGTACAGAAGAGGAACTACTTGGAGATTTTCTGTGTTACGAAGATTCTTTTAATGCAATCAAGGATACCATAGAATGCTCTGTTTTTCCAAATTATCTGCAAATGTTGAACGAAGAAATAGAGCAAGAAGCCACAATTGCTGCAGAGAATGCTAGAGACAGTTCTCAAGACAGTCAGAGTTCTGCTTCATTGAGTCAGGATCCACTTGGAGGACCAATTATACAAAATGAAGCTGCCACTGCCATGGATGACGTGGAAAGAGCTATGGAACAAGCTCAAGATGATGTTTTCTGATTAAAGCAATTGCAACTTATCTGCAGAAAAGGACTGAATCACCGCTGTCTTGTGTTGTTACCGCTCCAACTGGGCTGGCTGCACATAACATTAAAGGGATTACTTTACATCGTTTACTGATGCTGCCAGTGGAGCATGATAACAAATTGCAATATCACAAGCTATCTGGAGATGCGTGTTCCGAAGTTTCGAGAGTCCTGAAGAAAATGAAACTTCTTATCATTGATGAAGTAAGCATGGTGTCAAATATAATGCTTGCTTTTGTGCATTTGAGAGTGCAAGAAATTCTTAGAACAGACTATGATGTCTTATTTGGAGGAAAACACATTATTGTTTTTGGAGATCTACTGCAGTTGACTCCAGTGAAAGGACAACCTGTGTTAAAAATGCTCACGCATGAAGATACCAGGAAGTGCCTAGGAAGCACTGGAAACGTTAACATATGGCTAAACTTCAAATATGCAGAACTACTCCAAAATATGCGGCAGGCAAAGGATGAAGATCATAAAAATATTCTACAAGATGTAAGAATCGGAAAAATAAGTCAGCATGGGAAAGAAGCTTTACATGGACGATTAATTTCTAATTTGTACCCAAATGAAAACATTCTTCCAGAGAATATTTTTAAGAAAATTAACGAGTAGAAATCTGGCATATGTTTTATGCCTACTCTGAAAGAATGTTCCATGTTCAACAACAAAATGTTGAAGTTAGAAAATGAAGAGATAGTGAAACTGGAAGCTATAGATAAAATAGAGCATATGGGAGCAACAATTATTTTGTCTGAAAATTTGAAATCAAAATTGGATTCATTAGAGAAGAGTATATCTAAAACTGCTGGTTTTGAAAAGACTCTGAATGTGTGTTTAAATTGTCGTATCATTTTGAGAAGGAATTTAAATGTTGAAAGAGGTCTGGTTAATGGAGCAATGGGTCATGTTGTTGGTTTTGTGAATTACAAAAATAGAGATGGAATTGAAATTTTTAAAATTAAATTTGATGGCATTGACGAAATAGAACAAATTTGTCGTTGTTCAGCTAGATTTTTGCTTGTGAAAGACTTATATGTTCGCCGAAAACAGTTTCCTGTTTGTTTGGCATATGCGGTGACAATTCATAAATCTCAAGGTTTAAGTGTAGATAGTGCTTTGGTGAACATTGGAAGTTCTGTGTTTAAAGAGGGTATGGCATATGTGGCATTATCACGAGTCAGAACTTTATCAGGATTGTACTTGATTGAGTGTGATGAAACAAATATTTCTGCTGATCTAGATTGTGTTAAAGAATACAATAGGTTAAGAAGAGAGTATGCTCCACATTTGCCTCAATATCCTCTGTTTGAAAAACGTGTGGTAGGCCGAAAAAGAAGAAATGAGATTAATTGCAGTGAGGTACTAGCAAAAAGGCAAAAAGTAGATAAAAGTGTAATTGTAAAGAGAAAGAAAAAGGATTCTGTTGAAGATGTTGTTGGATTTCAGTTTGAAAACAGTTCTGGTGTCAACTGCTATGCTAATGTAGTAGTTAATGTTGTTTTTTTTCTTCAAAATTTACAAAAACAGATTGTTTAAAATCGGGATCAAACATTGTGCTGTTTATTGAATTCCGTGTTTGAGAAATGTACCAGTGATAGAGCAAAAATAGAAAGTGTTTCAGAAATTCGAAATCTTCTAGACATATCTACTGGTCAAAATCAATTTTCACAGAATATTCAGCAGGATTGTCAGGAATTTTTAATGTATATGTTTGATGTATTGCAAGATGAAGGAGTAGATATAAAAAATATTTTTAACCTTTCTTATCAATGGCAACATGACTGTGATAACTGTACTTCATCAAGTACTACTAGAATAGACACTGAAAGATTTATATATTTGACTTTACCAGACTGCAAATCAGTGTCTTTCAATAATCTAGTTAAAGCAGCTGATCACAATATGGTGTGTACCCAATGTAAGTCTGCAATGCTGTCCACATTATTTCTACAAAGTTACGGTCACTATGTCATTTTAATGTTCCAACGATGTAGACCTGATGGAACGAAATTGATTTGACTTTTAAACAACGTTTGCCTTTTGACTTAAAAAATTCATATCTAGTGTTTTTAGAACCGAAATTTAAGTAAAGGTAATTGGCGTATGAAGACGGGAGCAGTTAATAAAGGTTAGTTTGCTATTTAAAATTATATTCAGAGTAAAAGTGATCAAGATAATATAAATAATTGATTTGTTATATAGATAATGTAAGTGGATCTTATATGAAGTGATATTAGTATTATTGGAAATGATGAACATGAGTAAGTCACAGATGGAATTAGGTAAATTTAAATATTATGAAAATGTTGTTTCAGCCTTTCTTTCAGAACGTCGGAAAAAAGGTAATTTCAGAGTTTGTTAGAGTTAATTTGAAAATATACTCATACATCTGACACTATTTGGCCAAAAGGAAAGGTACAGGAATGAGTAAAGAGTCATGACTGAAAAAAAGGAGTATATGAAAATAATGAAAATATTTCAGATGTTCTTGGAGCTTTTCTTCTAGAAAGTCGATGAAATGGATTTTTTAGTGAACAGCAGAGTACTTTGCAACGAGAAAAGGACCTCCATGATATACTATTTGGCCTCAAGGAAAAGTAAGTCAATCAAAGATTAGTGTACATTTGTCATTTGTCAGTATCTAAGTTTTTTTTTAAAACACAATCTTTTAGATTGTGTTTTTTTTCCCGCTGTCATATGATGAGTAATTTGAACTCACTGTTTTAAGTGAAATTCAATATATTCTGAGAACAGCAAAAATAAACTATGTAACATGTTGTACAAGTTAATCTATACTTTGGATTGTGTAAATTAAATTGTATTCCCATTCTCTGACACTCATTTTCCTTTTTCCTCTCTCTTTCAGCTCTCTTTACTCACTCTGACTGCCTTTCTCTCACTCTGTTTCACACCCATTTGTTTAATCAACTTCTTTCACAACCCCTCATTCTCATTTCAACTGTCTGCATCCACGCTCTCCCTTGCATAACTATTCAGCTTTCAGTTTGTCTGCTTTACTTTCCTTTTCCTTGTTTTCCTCCTTTGCTCTTTTAGTAATTCCTCTTTACTCACTCACCAGTATTGTCGCACTCTATCAATATAAATCATCCACTCTCCCTCGCTTATCTTTGTTTCCTCCTTTCTTTTGACCTCTTCTGTCTATTTTCTGTTCACTACCTCTATGTACCCAGTCCGTCATTCTCCTTGTGTTATGTTCACTTGCGTTTATCTACCTTCTATCATTTCTCTTACAACAACTTCACTGCTCCTCTCTCATCGTTCTTCAACCTATTTCTTTTAGTCCGGTTCCATTACTACCCCTCATTTCCCTTCTTTCAATGTCCTTCTCTTTACTTTCATCACCAAATTAGTTTCTCTCATTACCACTGTTTTAGTCGTTTTCTCCTCTGTTTTCTTTTTTTGTTCCCTTACTCATTTCCTTTGCTCACTCATTGTACTCCACCTCACTCGGTATTTCTCTTAGTGTGTCTCTTTACTAACTTCCACACTCCATTTCCCTCAATCATTGTATATTATTCTCTCTCTCTTCATCGCTTCACTCTATGACTGTTCTTCACTTACTCTCAGTTATCTTCTATTCCTCATTCTTCTAAATGCATTCTTAATTAGACTCTTTTCCATCTCTGTCATTATCTTTTTACTTACCACTGTTTCCTGACTTAGTTTTACTAACTCACATTGTTTTAGTATCTTTCTTAACTTCAGTTCATTTCTCTGTTCTTGTCTTCCTCTCTGTCAGTGAATCTATATGCCTTACTCGTAGTAATTTGCTCTGCTTCTATTTCTTTTTCTCTCTTTTTTTCATTCTACCTTACTTTATTTCCCTTTCTATGTCCTTCACTCTTACTTTATTTCTAAATACACTGTTATGATTTTTAACCTCTTCATTTGCATCTTTTAATTTAAAATACATATTTTACTAAATATAACTTATTTTTTCTTCTCTCTTTCACAGATACAAAGTGTAGTAAAAAAATGTAATTACAGTTACATTTATTATATGGTAAGTGTCACTACAAAAATTTAGTTTGTCATCACCCTTTGCTTTAAGCTCACTAATATTTTCTCAACCAACCTCACTCCTGTTTCTTTACTCTGCTTCCCTCACTTATTCTTATTCTCCTTGTTTACTCCCCTTTGCCTATTTCCCCTCTCATATTCAACTTCTTTCAGTCCCTATTCTTTATTTCACTTACCCTCTGTTCCCTTCCTTTGCTTCTTCACTCATTCTGTTTTTCTTAATTATTTACTTCACTCCTACATACACACCTTATCCCCCTCCCAACACATACACTCACCTTTGACATACACCCCACATACACACCCCAGACACAACTCATAGATACACACACCTCCCCCACATACACTACTCTCACACACACACACACATTCCATACACACACATACATCCCACACACATACCCCCCACACCCATACACCTCTCACACATATCTCACACACCCTCACCTCCACTCACACTGAAATACCCCACACACCCACACCCATAGACACACCTTACACACCCAGACCCCGACCTACACCCACTGACTCCCTATAAGTCACACATACTGCATTACTTACCTTTCTTTGCTGTGTCACTCAGACCCATTCTGACAGTCTTTCCTTTACTGTCTCTGTCCTTTCTTTTTATCACTCCCCATGTGTTATCCTAATTCAATTTTCACCCTCTTTCACCCCTCTTTACTTATACTCACTGCTCTTTCCTTACCCTCTCTCACCGTTCTTCATTTATCCTGGATCCGTCACTACTCTTTATTCCCCATTGTTTACTGTTCTTTATTTGTCTTTCAACACCCATTCACATTCTCTCACTATGTGTACTTTAGTCTTCTTCCTCTCGCTTCCCTTCTTTCGCTTCCTTATTCATTTTCCTTTTCTCACTTTCACCCTATTACACCTTTTCTGTTTTTTACTATGTGATAAACAATCCCTCTGTGTTTCTCCCTCTAGCTCTCTTTCTCTTAACATTACTCTCTTTGTGTTCTTCCCTCATGCTAACTCCTTCATACATTTTTTTTTTCTTTTTTTTTTGGGTACACACCCAGGGGCGTGTACCCTGAGGAAAAAAAATTGACAGAGATTCTTTAAAAATATAGGGTTATTTTTATAAAGTAAAGGTAGTTTTAAAAAGAACTGTTTTTTTCCTTCTTTTTGTTGTTTTATATTTTGTTATGTTTTTTTGAACATTTTGTACTTTTTTTGGCTTTTCTGAACACTTTTATATTTTTTTTGTATTTTTTATGGGGAGAAACAAAAAACAGGGAATTGAAAATGGCTCAACTGGAGCATAAAAAAAACAGGAAAAATTTGTTTTTTTTGTACACTTGTGGTTATCACCAGCAACCATAATAAGTTTGATGCTTTGCTCACCATAGCAAAGTGTCTTGTTACAAAATTTGCATAAAATTTTGTAATTGCCAAACTTAGGTTGGATAGTATCCAATGTGTCTCTTGCCCCCGAACCCGATGGAGTGGGTTGTTTTGATGTTGAGGGTCTAGACGTTGATGGGGGTAGTTTACTGTAGAGGTCCCTTAACTCTGCATTAGCATCATTATTTGGATGCCAACGCATCATGTGGCGAATCATGGTGTGATTCCCGAAGGAATACTTTTTGTTAAGGTTCCCCCTAGACAATTCAGCACCACAAATCAAGCAAGTTACCATTGCCGCGTTGACTTTCTTAAAACCCCTTGGAATTTTATAGAACTCCCCTACAAAGTGTTCTTTTGGTTTGTAGGGCTGTTTATCTTCAGGCAAGTACTGCCTTCTTTGTGCCTCCTCTTCCTCTTGACCACCAAGGTAATCTTCTCGTGGTCTTTTAGATGGTGGTGGTGGTGGTGGTGGTGGGGAAGATGCTACAGCTGTTGCTGCTACTGTAGCCATGTTATTCAAGTAAAGAGTACAGATAGAACTCCAAACAGGTCTTCCTCAGTCAAAAGACAAAGTCAGAATAAAGAAAAAAGGTGGGGCTTTCATTATTTGGAAAACAAAACTGTTCTGAACCAATGAAAAGTGTTATTTTCAAGTCACATGATCCAGGCTTTAATCATTTGGAAACCAAAACTGATTTGCACCAATGAAAAGTGTTATTTTCAGTTCACATGACCCGACGTGCTTACGCTACGCGCCCCGGGGTGCGTCGCGTAAGCGCGTCGAGACGTTGCGCGATCGTATGCGATCACGTGCTTCCGGGTGCGCTTATGCAGTGCATCATATGACGCATCACGCGACTACGTGAAACGTCACGATGTTGTTTTCGTTTGCGGGAATAGCGCTAACGGGACGCTCCCCTTTACGCGCCCCAGGGCGCGCCGTAACATTGTGCTTACCCGTGCGTTCACCGGTACGCGCCCCGGGAGCGCTCCGGGCAAAAAATATTTAATTTTTTTTTTTTAATTACATATTTATACAATATAAAATTCGTTATAAAAAATATTACTTTTCATACCTATAGAGATTTGCTATTACAAAACCATTGAAATTCACTGAAAAAACCATAGGTTTCACATCAGTTATAGTTAGGAATTAACATTAAAAAAAAACTATTACATTCACTGAAAAAAACATAGGTTTCACACCAGTTATAGTTAGCTGGAAATTTTACTCGCATAAAACCATTGAAATTTCCACGTTATAGTTAGTTGGACTCACTATAACTTGCGCGTGCAATGCACTGCTGATGACGTCACATATTACATCACTCATGACATGGTCAGTGACATCACTCATGACATCACTGATGACACCATCCTTGTGCCAGAGTGACAGACCTCCTTTCACTGTAATGTAACCCTTGAAACACATATTCAAAAATAGAAACTAACATTTTCAAAAAAAATGGAGATACCCATACCAGTTACAACAACCAATTCAATAATTCCACCATCTATATACACATCCACTCATTCACCAACAGTTCTATATAGTCACTCATACATATACTCGCTCATCATATGTAGTGATACACCTATACATCCTGTTACACATCGACAGTCATCCAAAAGATACTCTCACACATACTCACACATGCAAATAAACTATTGAACATCCATTTATTTGCATATACAGATATACACACACTACCACTTTACTTCTAAGGAAACGTACGCATTCTTACTCTCTTAAACAATCACTTATAGAAACACATACTAATTTAAACAGGAACTCTTACAATCCCTCACTCTCACATATACTCACTTATATACATCAATATTCACATATACTAGATTAAAGCATATGTAGTTACTGATAAAGAGACTAGTGAGACAGTCATTCACTCACTAACACACACATATACACACTCATCCACCCATACAGTCCTGCACATATGCTGTCTTCAAAACACATACAAAGAGAGAGTCAGTCATTCATGCATCTATGTGCTAAGTAATACCCCCACCAAACCATACAAACACTCCTACTGATACTAAGAAAAACATCTAATAACCCATATACATACACATGTAGCTACTCAGCAACCCATGCAGCCACTTATACACAAAGTGAAACACTAATACATATATTTAAATATTTAAACATTACTCTCTAATATATGTATTTTAAAAAAACATCCATGTAAACAATTATTTAAACATTTATTCTTCCATCAACTTTTACATATACATATATAATACATAATTATTTTTTAAAAATAGACACATTCACTGGATGGTGTTATCAGTGATGTCATGAGTGATGTCACTGACCATGTCATGAGTGATGTAATATGTGACGTCATCAGCAGTGCATTGCACGCGCAAGTTATAGTGAGTCCAACTAACTATAACGTGGGAATTTCAATGGTTTTATGCGAGTAAAATTTCCAGCATACTATAACTGGTGTGAAACCTATGGTTTTTTCAGTGAATTTAATAGGTTTTTTTAATGTTAATTCCTAACTATAACTGATGTGAAACCTATGGTTTTTTCAGTGAATTTAATAGTTTTTTTTAATGTTAATTCCTAACTATAACTGATGTGAAACCTATGGTTTTTTCAGTGAATATATATATATATATATATATATATATATATATATATATATATATATATATATATATATATATATATATATATATATATATATATATATATATATGCAAAACACCAATTTCTTCGCACTTCCGAATCGGCTAGTCAGCTTCACGGCGAACTGAAACACGAACCCAGCATTGAGGGGCAAGTTGATTTATTTCAGCCAAAACCTCGAACGTGACGCGTTTTAAGTACCATGTACCCTTGGTCACAAGTCAGTTCGGAAACATTTTCTCTCCATTTTTAAATGCAAACCCTGTGTCATTGTGCTCCAATCACGTGATTAATAAACACAAACAAAATACTTATCATGTTTAAAGCACCTGCGAGTCTGTTTTTTAACATTTTATCGCCATCTCATCAAACATTTTTGCATAAATGCAATGGTAATTTAAAACTATGATACAACAGATATATATATAATATATTTCATAGTTATAAAACCCCAGCTACACGAAGTTTAAATATATATATACATATAAATACAGCCATATAGGATACTACGTGAGCAATCTCTCTTTCTAATGTTATAAGTACCGCTTATAAAATTCAATGAATATGAATAAAAGAAACATTTCAAAATTGCAGTACATAAAAGAAATAAAAGGCTGTGCAAAAATGCGTAATTGTACTGTAAACAGTGAATATATCTGTTTGCTATTCGCAATAGATATGTATATATATTTTTTTATATCAGCATAAATGCCTATGGTTAAACTTCAATATATCTTTTGATAATAATGTGCAAAAATCGTAATAAAGAAAGGTGCAATAATGATCATAAAGTGCTATAAAGATCCAAATGGGTCTATAAAAATGTGTCAGTGCAAATTATTTTTCTATACATGAATATATACATGATAATTAAAAACTTAAAAACACAGCAATATGATATTCGGCCAATTCAACTAAATTAAAAAGGACTAAAAATCATAAAAGAGATATATTATACATAGCAGCAGTCTTTTCTTTCAAAATTACCTGGATCCACATGAAATGCATTGTTCGCACTATAAATTGTCAACAAGGAACATATATGTGACTATCTACAAGAAATGATATAAATCCTCCGTATTGTTTAGACCATTGGGAATCTTACTGTCTAACTCCATAATCATCCTTGATTCCAGTTTTCTCAACAATGTCTCCCTGTCTCCTCCACGTCGGATTTTGGGGATAGCAGCCTCCACAAAATACTGTAAACAATTCAGGTCATTGTTATGTGTAGTTTTAAAGTGCCGAGCAACTGGATACGTTGAATCATTATTTACAATAGCCCCCAGATGTTGCAGTATCCTGACGTGCACCTGAAGCTTAGTACTTCCTACATACTTAAGCCTGCAGGTGCACGTCAGTAGATAAACTTCAAATTCAGCTTTGCAATTGTAATGACCTTTGATGGCAATTCTCTCAGGGCTAAAGGGAGTGACGTAAGAAGTAGTGTTAACCCCGAATCTACACGCCCTACAAGAGGAGCATTTAAAAAACCTTGTTTTGGTGGTAACCACTTAATAGCCGTTGCTGATTCGGTGAAGGTCTTCACAATTTGAGTACTCATGGAAGGGCCCTTCCTATGAGTAATGACTGACTGAGATGGTAAAACTGGGGCCAAAACTCCATCAGTTAGAATAATTGGCCAGTTACGTTTGATGATAGTCCGGATTGTTCTTTCTTGTTTACAAAAGGCAGTGATTAATCTAGGATTATTAGATGTCATATTTATTTGTACTGAGTCATTCTTGGTGGATTGGAGACTCTCCCTGGGTCTTAAATCAACGTTGGTGATCGCATCTGATAAGATCGATTCGCTATATCCCCTATCTCTAAATCTCTGTAAGGCTTCAAGTTTACAAATAGTGAAATCCTCTTCTGTACTACAGATTCGTTTGAGGTGTATTAGTTCTCCTAAGGGAATACTTCTAATTGTATGCCTCGGATGCTTACTGCTGGCGTGTAAGGTAGTGTTGCTAGCTGTGATCTTTCTATGCAAAGTAGTTGCTATATTTCCGTTCTTTATGTAGATATCCACATCTAAGATTTGTATACGCAATCTACTGATCTGTGAAGTAAATTTTAGATTAACTGTGTTAACATTGATGCGATCAATAAATTCCCGGGCACTTTTTTCATCTCCTTTCCACACCATTAAAATATTATCAATGTAGCGCCACCAGTGCGCTACATGATTGTCATAGTCAGGTTGGAATGACCGTTTGAGGACCTGTTCCTCCCACCACCCAACATGTAAACATGCGTAGGTGGGGGAAAACAGGCCCCCATCGCCACACTTTTTTTTTTGTAAATACACATCATTTCCAAAGAGAAAATAATTGTTGTATAGACACCATGTTACAAGATCTATAACGAGTTTGTTGTGGGTATAGCAGTCTATAGGTCTCATATTTAAAAGACATTTCAAAGCATTTAGACCTTCTTCATGTTGAATACTTGTATATAAGGATTCAATGTCTAAAGCTATCAACATTAGATCTTCTGACCACTGTACATCCTATAACTTATTCAATAGATCACGTGTGTCTTTTATGTAAGTTGGTAGTTGTTTAACCAAATCCTGTAAAAAGAAGTCCACATACTCCTTTATGTGTTCTGCTATGCTCCCAATCGCAGAAATTATGGGTCTTCCGGGGACAGGGACGATCTCCTTGTGGACTTTTGGTATTAAATACAACCTGGGTAGGCTAGGATGTTCTACATATAGGAAGTTATATTCTTCAGAGGATATGAATCCTTCTCTTTTCCATTGCAGTAATTTTGTCTTTAATTTGTTTTTGTCTGTATTATATTGTTTCATGTCCACTTTATTGTAACAGGATTGGTCCTCAAGATGTCTTTGTGCTTCTTTTTTATACTCCTTTTGAGGCCAGATGACAATATTGCCTCCCTTGTCCGATTTCGTTATGACCACCTCATGATTCTCACTAAATTTTTTCATCAATTTGGAATATTGTATTTCTTGACTGCTTTTTTGACGCTTTTTGTGTTTGACCTGATGATACAGTTTTTTAATATCCTCAGTGACCACCTCGTGAAAAATATCAATGGCGTCCTTTGGCATCATTGTAATAAATTGAGATTTAGGCTGAAAGGGCTCATGCCCGCTCCACGTTGTTTGATCTGTGCTGATGTTAGTCTCTCTTGTGTTGTTGGTATCGTTATATTGTCAGCAACCTGGGTGGGTGCTTCTTCTAACATGTCATGCAAGGCCAAAATGGCAGGAACATCCTTAGCTTGTAATTTCGCGCTGGCACCTCTGACATCATCTGATAATTGAGCTTCCTTCAAGCCTTCTTTAATGGAAAAGAATATCATAAGTTTTAATTTCCAGATGAAGCAGAAAATGTCCAATATTGTTTGCGTGTAATTAAAATCACTGATTGGGCAGAAAGATAGCCCAAGAGATAGCAATTGTTTTTCTGCCTCTATCAAAGTGATTGTGGACAAATTCACAATGGTGTTATCATTAGAACTTACTTTTTGCGCCAGTAAATTTTTTTCTTTTGCAGTTTTGTGTGTTCCGCCTTTTGTGTCTTTCCTGTCTTCTTGAGTTTTTTCTCCTTCTGCTTTCTTCTTTGGCACTCTTGGTCTGAGTGTCTGGCGGCGGTCCGACGCTAAAAAATCAATTTCTTCAGCGACATTGAGAACTCTATTGTGTATTTGGTCTCCTAGGCTTCTACCACCATCAGAAAAGGTATCACTTGTTAGTGAATCTACGTCTGACGTACTTGGTAATTCATTTGTTGCTGATATATATATATATATATATATATATATATATATATATATATATATATATATATATATATCCCTGTGAGCCAAATGTATGATTATCAAGTAAGTTCAATCTTCACATATATCTCTGATATTAGTGTTTTAGAAGATTGCCCTAAATTAATAGTTGTAGGTGACCTAAATGCAAATATTTCCAAATAAGCATGTTTGTCCTTAGCAAACCTGGAAAAGGAAGAAGCCTTGCTCTTTGCAGGTCGTCACTTTTTGAGACTGGTGTTTTTAAAACATAATATACAATCAGTACAAGAAGCACACCAATGTTTGTTTGCCCCCTAATAAAATGGTTCATTAGAAAAAAAATCAGTTTTTTCAATGTTTCCTAAATTTGTACTGAAGATTGTTTGGTATTGACTCAGTGTAATGTTATAGGGTAGAATTAATGTTTCCTTTTCGCATGCTGTCACTCCTCCTAGGGGAGAAAGGCTTTATCATTTATTCCTCTACTTTTATTTACACTATGTAGGTTGAATTTACGATAAGACTTTGAACAATGTCACTTGTTCCCTATCAATGAGAGGAAACATGTTTAAGGTCTTATTTTTTTTATGTTTTAAAATGTGTATTTAAGATTTGCTGGGCGTTATTCTATTGATAATATGCATGTTGAATCTATTATAGCACTTTTCACAGCGTCAATTTTTCCTTCTGAATTTATGGGAATGTGTTCGAATTTTTTTCTTTTGAAATCCTGTGTGCAGGAATATTTGATTGTTCCTTCTAGTGTTTATATTATTTTTATATGGACCTCCATTAGAGTTCTGTATCATAACATTGAATTGATTTGAATTGGGGCGCAGGGAGAGAGATGGTCAAAAAACTGTCCATCAAACACTGCACACAAGGTCTGAAGTCAGCTGTGAAAGGATACCTCTCAAACACTTTGAGAACTAATTGCTCCTGGGTGGGAAAACACAATAGTGGGAAACATCACAGACTTAGGAGCAGGTAAGTGAAATATACAAAACAACCATCTGATCACGAGCATAGGGTTGACCAAAAGCCCACTCCAAGTATATGTATCGCATTTGGAGTAATATGTCTGGCCAACAGACAGCTAAACTTATCTGTGGCCTAGACCTTAAAAGGGGGGATTGTGAAGAGCAGGTAACAGGTCAATACAAAGTATTTGAGGAACTTCTCATGTTAACATATATTTAGAAAACTGAAGGTGATAGAAACAGACTGATCTTCATAATCAACTATAACCCAAAAAGTACAACAAATGCATTGCTAATTCATAAAGAACTGCTGGTGCATTGAATTGCAGAACGATAGTAAATTAAACTGCTTTATGCCATAGGGAATGCCCAAAACCAGAGTAATATAACATCCCATACCAGTGGTGGTGGTTGTAATGAGTATAAGCTGTCTCAAGTTACAGAATATAAAGATCCCCTTTGCACTTCAAGGGTGGTACATTCACACTTACAAATTTGAAAGAAAGAAATGTGCTTGTTCTGCTAACTTAATATCTGTTGGACCCAAAGAGTTTCTCAGTAATCCTGGCTTAGAGGAAGAGGAGTGATTAGTTACTTACACTTACAGTATGTCTAAAGAAGGTAGACGAAAAGAGACACTCATGAAAAATGTATACACTCAATATACCTTTGCATCATTAAAGTCTGTGTACCCAGAACACTTTATTTTGGCTAAAGTATTACATTTTACAAAAAAAGTTAAATGAGCACTTTATATTCATGTTTGTATTTATAGCTCTTTCCTGTCTATACCAGCAACTTTTTTAATGGTTATGCATTTATACCTTATGAATCCAAGAGGGCTCACAGATCTATTTGAGAAGTTAGTTAGGTTTGCCTTTGGTTTTAGATGCAATTCATTCACAACACTCTCATGTTGAGGTATCTGAAGCATGAAACTAAATGAAGAGGAAAGCATCTTACAAATCCAATATAAAAATGTTTTTAGGTAATTAGAATTGTATGACACAAACATAATGGCATCACTAAAGTGTACCAATTACAGAAAAGTACACTGTTATGCAAATAATCTCCCACTAAATTTGTGTGACCTTTTATATGTGATGTTCACTCAATAGCTAAGCATGTACAATAAAATATTAGCACTTTTCTAGTGATTTCCTCCAAGTGTTCAGTAATAGTTTTTTTCTAAAAACCTGTTTCATTGCTGCAATTTGTTGTCCTGTATTAGTATTTAACCCATTATTGATACGAATATCTTATATTTCAAAAATGTTGCTGATGTTCTAATTTGGGTAATTTTATATCTTTTGTTTCTCAGCGTCCTCAAACATTCTGTAGCCTATTTGTAAACATCTGTTAATCTGATAATTGTCATGATGATATATAATGTTATATTTAGTACTTGTTGTAAAGCACTCTCAATCTATTAGGCCAAATACATGAATACTAATCTTTCACAATTGTAACTACTTTTGAAATGTTTTGTAGACGTTATAAATAACAGATCCTTTCTGAATATACCATAGGGCAGATATAGTAATATTTAATGCAAAGCAGGAACCATAGTTGACAGGATGCACTGCCTGAAAGGGAGAGGGTAGAACAGTACCATATCTACTAAGATATGGCACTGCTGTTCTCTGCCCAAGCAGTGGGGCACAATGAGACTGCCTAGCACCATGCACACACTTTTGCATCATAGTGTAAAGGCGTGTGCTTGATGCCTGTCATAGGTTTTGTACTGGTACAAACAAAATATGCTCAGACATACTTTAAACCTTTCTCCCTTTCACATGTGTGCTGTATAGTGCAGCATACACAGACACTAAATCACATCTGCATCTGGAAATGAATTATAAAATGGACCTTGAGCCTCCCATAATTGTCAAACTGGAACTGTATATCAGTGTGAAGAAGCTTAGCACGACTTCTGACAGTTGTGGTCATGACTGAGAACTGAGGTCTGCGAGTCTTCCAGCTGGGTGAGAGGACATTACTCAGAAGACTCAAGGCCAGTTGCCCTGGAGCTACAAGCGCCAGCATCTGCCTGCCTTCCCCAGACAAGGGGACCCATTGAGGAGGAGGAGAGCACCTGAAGGGACTGAGGCCCAGTGACGATCTTTTTGAGTGGATCCTTGAAGATGAGTGTGAGATTCTGGGTGTCTTTTGAAGACCTTTACACTGATTAGACCGCTGCCCGAGTAGTGTTGTCTGTTACACTGTATGGCAGGTGGGGGCCACTATGAAATTAAGCGACATCGCCCTGTACAGCGTTGTGTCTAGAAGTGACCCATCACCTATGCAGTGTTGTGACCCAAAGGGGTCAATCATGTTATGTGTGCTGTCGCGATCCCTGTTGCCAATGGGAGCCACAGTGTAGATGAGAGCTCTGGCTCTGGTACAGTGCTGTGGCAAAAAGCAGGCCATCCCCATACAGATTTGTGAACCGAACGGTCTAAAACTCTGAAAATACCAAATCTTTTCCCTCACTCCCCATTTTGCTATGAAAGTCAAATAAGAAGTAATCATCAAACAACATTTAAAAAGAACTACTATTATTATTGCTATTACCTTTGCTATGCTATCCAACAAAAGGTTTCCCATCGCAAGGCTCATTGTAAATAATAAGTCCATTCAGAGACAGTCTCATGAGAATTAAGAATAAGAAAGTTCAGGGGTTTGTAACAGCCATGTTTGAAGCAATTTGCGAAATGGAGAGAGTGAATAATGCTCTCTCAATGAATGTGGCCGAACATTCCAGAGCTTTGGTCCAAGAAAGGAGAAT
This sequence comes from Lissotriton helveticus, assembly GCF_964261635.1. Lineage (NCBI taxonomy): Eukaryota > Metazoa > Chordata > Amphibia > Caudata > Salamandridae > Lissotriton > Lissotriton helveticus. The sequence continues at coordinate 2,011,637,360 of NC_136057.1, read as the reverse complement.
ACTGTCCCCCTTGGTGGGATTTTCCTATTCTGGGGATAAGGCCAATATAAGATGACTTGAGCACAGCAAACATGCAGTTAAGTACAGGGACACTAAGGATATTAGATACCGAGGCCTGGTGTTTGATAGGCATTTATGTCCTCAAGTAGAACATTTTGCCCTCTCTCTCCCCGTTTACATACTGATGGAGCAAGGTTTCATAAAAGAGACTTGCTCGGATACAATCCTCTCTGATAACATGTAACATTGTAATCAACCTGTTCATAAATACTAATAATTGCATTACACATTTTACATTGAATCTAGGGGAACCTGGCCTATGTGTTTTACTAATAAGTAACCCAAGTGTCTAAAAATGGCTGCCAAAAATGCGAGAACTTTCTGTGCATGCGTCTACTGCATCTACGTAGCATGACGTCTTTTGCTTTGGTGGGAAATTGTTGCAGCTGCGCAATAGCTATTAAAATGGCCGCTTGAAACTCACATGTTAATGCTCATAGTGTGCTTAAACTAAATCTCGCACGTTTTATTAAACTGCTAATGTAAAGGTAAAAAATAAATTAAAGGGATTAGAGTAGAAATAAGTGGTATACAGTGCATTAATTTATTTTCTTATTCTAACATGTTTTTCTATAATTATTAGTTCTTATTTGGGCCAGGAGGGTGACTTAAATCCCTATCGCACCTGACTTGTGTGCAAGCGCACCCAAACCCGTCCGGATCCATGATGTGTCAATTGAAACTTATTCAATTCCACAAAACAATGACGAAATGCACACCAACATTTATCCTCTTTGATACTTGTACTTATGTCCATTCGTTGGATTATTCATACTTTTGCGTGCGGCCCGAATGCTGTGGTTGTGCCTTGCAACCAGGGTTAATTCATCACTCAAGAATGGAGCGTATTTAACGCTCCTAGACGGACGCACAGCGGGTTCAATTTAAACAAACGATAACTCTGTTTAATTCCAAATAAATCTGTGTGTTTATTTGTCTTCATTCATCCAATGTTCAAAATACTTCAAGTGTGAGTGAACAATCACATATGTGACAATCAAATGCTTATTTCGCTTTACATATGCTGCAGTTTGCCAATGGCCTTTTCTTCCTGCAGCACGGCGGACACATTTTAAAAAACATCCTTAATCCAATGCATTTCGGGCGCATTCTCCGCCCTTCGTCAGGGATTTAACTGCAAGTATTAAAAATAACATCATTACCTCGTGAAACACAATATTGTAATTCTCAGTGCATTAAAAAACGTTACCCATGTCTATAAAACGCGAGTCCTTATTGAACGGTTTCCCTCTATTTGTACATAGCATTGAATTGACCACAATGTTTCTCGCCCACACTCAGAAGTTACTCCATCTATAACTACCACCCAAATTGTTCCCCTCATTCTATGTTCTAACAAAACCCCTTCATCTGTTCTTCCTACGTACTCACTTTGTTTGTATTTTCAACGCATCCCGCCATATTCCTTTTCCTCCTTGCTTCCACAGTCATCTAAGACTTCTAACTTCCCTTTCTCGCTTTTTATGACCATCATTGCGTGTTCCACCCAGCATATCCTCCAATCATTAAACCCCGTCTTTTCACCAAACTACAATTCCCATCATGCCCCCCCACTATTGAAAAATCTCTGTTAGTCACAATGCATTCAATCGTACTGCTGATGTTCAAAAGTTGACAAGTCTTATTCCCGGCCCTCCCTCAAGTATGTGATACACATTCAATCCGAATTTCTGCGCATGACTAGATCAAAGCATAACGTTCAAATGATAACATCTATCGTGATGTTAATCTAACGGATCATTCACGGGCATTTCATGTCCTTTAAAACAATTGCTGATTTTCAACCAGATGTCCATATGTCTCCTATGTGATTGTCCTTAATTCTTGCTGATCCATGAGTGGGTGCAACATGCCAGGTAGGCAAAACTGAATCAATTCCACAAAACAATGACGAAATGCACACCAACATTTATCCTCTTTGATACTTGTACTTATGTCCATTCGTTGGATTATTCATACTTTTGCGTGCGGCCCGAATGCTGTGGTTGTGCCAACGAATGGACATAAGTACAAGTATCAAAGAGGATAAATGTTGGTGTGCATTTCGTCATTGTTTTGTGGAATTGATTCAGTTTTGCCTACCTGGCATGTTGCACCCACTCATGGATCAGCAAGAATTAAGGACAATCACATAGGAGACATATGGACATCTGGTTGAAAATCAGCAATTGTTTTAAAGGACATGAAATACCCGTGAATGATCCGTTAGATTAACATCACGATAGTTGTTATCATTTGAACGTTATGCTTTGATCTAGTCATGCGCTGAAATTCGGATTGAATGTGTATCACATACTTGAGGGAGGGCGGGGAATAAGACTTGTCAACTTTTGAACATCAGCAGTACGATTGAATGCATTGTGACTAACAGAGATTTTTCAATAGTGGGGGGGCATGATGGGAATTGTAGTTTGGTGAAAAGACGGGGTTTAATGATTGGAGGATATGCTGGGTGGAACACGCAATGATGGTCATAAAAAGCGAGAAAGGGAAGTTAGAAGTCTTAGATGACTGTGGAAGCAAGGAGGAAAAGGAATATGGCGGGATGCGTTGAAAATACAAACGAAGTGAGTACGTAGGAAGAACAGATGAAGGGGTTTTGTTAGAACGTAGAATGAGGGGAACGATTTGGGTGGTAGTTATAGATGGAGTAACTTCTGAGTGTGGGCGAGAAACATTGTGGTCAATTCAATGCTATGTACAAATAGAGGGAAACCGTTCAATAAGGACTCACGTTTTATAGACATGGGTAACGTTTTTTAATGCACTGAGAATTACAATATTGTGTTTCACGAGGTAATGATGTTATTTTTAATACTTGCAGTTAAATCCCTGACGAAGGGCGGAGAATGCGCCTGAAATGCATTGGATTAAGGATGTTTTTTAAAATGTGTCCGCCGTGCTGCAGGAAGAAAAGGCCATTGGCAAACTGCAGCATATGTAAAGCGAAATAAGCATTTGATTGTCACATATGTGATTGTTCACTCACACTTGAAGTATTTTGAACATTGGATGAATGAAGACAAATAAACACACAGATTTATTTGGAATTAAACAGAGTTATCGTTTGTTTAACTTGAACCCGCTGTGCGTCCGTCTAGGAGCGTTAAATACGCTCCATTCTTGAGTGATGAATTAACCCTGGTTGCAAGGCACAACCACAGCATTCGGGCCGCACGCAAAAGTATGAATAATCCAACGAATGGACATAAGTACAAGTATCAAAGAGGATAAATGTTGGTGTGCATTTCGTCATTGTTTTGTGGAATTGATTCAGTTTTGCCTACCTGGCATGTTGCACCCACTCATGGATCAGCAAGAATTAAGGACAATCACATAGGAGACATATGGACATCTGGTTGAAAATCAGCAATTGTTTTAAAGGACATGAAATACCCGTGAATGATCCGTTAGATTAACATCACGATAGTTGTTATCATTTGAACGTTATGCTTTGATCTAGTCATGCGCTGAAATTCGGATTGAATGTGCATCACATACTTGAGTGAGGGCGGGGAATAAGACTTGTCAACTTTTGAACATCAGCAGTACGATTGAATGCATTGTGACTAACAGAGATTTTTCAATAGTGGGGGGGCATGATGGGAATTGTAGTTTGGTGAAAAGACGGGGTTTAATGATTGGAGGATATGCTGGGTGGAACACGCAATGATGGTCATAAAAAGCGAGAAAGGGAAGTTAGAAGTCTTAGATGACTGTGGAAGCAAGGAGGAAAAGGAATATGGCGGGATGCGTTGAAAATACAAACGAAGTGAGTACGTAGGAAGAACAGATGAAGGGGTTTTGTTAGAACATAGAATGAGGGGAACGATTTGGGTGGTAGTTATAGATGGAGTAACTTCTGAGTGTGGGCGAGAAACATTGTGGTCAATTCAATGCTATGTACAAATAGAGGGAAACCGTTCAATAAGGACTCGCGTTTTATAGACATGGGTAACGTTTTTTAATGCACTGAGAATTACAATATTGTGTTTCACGAGGTAATGATGTTATTTTTAATACTTGCAGTTAAATCCCTGACGAAGGGCGGAGAATGCGCCCGAAATGCATTGGATTAAGGATGTTTTTTAAAATGTGTCCGCCGTGCTGCAGGAAGAAAAGGCCATTGGCAAACTGCAGCATATGTAAAGCGAAATAAGCATTTGATTGTCACATATGTGATTGTTCACTCACACTTGAAGTATTTTGAACATTGGATGAATGAAGACAAATAAACACACAGATTTATTTGGAATTAAACAGAGTTATCGTTTGTTTAAATTGAACCCGCTGTGCGTCCGTCTAGGAGCGTTAAATACGCTCCATTCTTGAGTGATCATTTGAAACTTAGCCAAGGTCACTCTAACAAAGAAGCACTTGGGAACCTCACCTCTCGACCCGAAAAAGGGAAGGAGAAGAAGTCAAAATGTGTACACGTGGTATATGTTCCTAATGTCAAATGCATGTGATAATATAGCTTGGGAAAATACAATTAAAGGGCGGAAATATTGAACAATGAATTAAAAGAAAAGCATTACGTTAGTGAGCTGTGATAACCCTTCCCCATCTCCTTGTCCAATCAGAAGCAGGGGTTTTCACCAATATTGAAATATTGGGGGGTGGTACACACACATAGAACAGTATAACTAAGGTACATTTAGTCAGTTAGATGTTTCTGACCCATCACCGATGCAGATGACGGCGGATGCCACGGAGGTCAGAGAAGCTGCTCGGGGACTCTGATAGAACTATCGAGAGAGAAAAGAGACGGAGAGAGAGAACAGTCAGGGATATTTGCTGAAGAAGAATCTATCCATCCAGAAGGGAGAAGAATTGAAGAGAGTAGTGCCAGAGAGGGGTGCGGCACTGACGTTGTACTTAGAAGATGTCACCTATCATGTCCTGGACCTATCCTGAACTGTTGGCTCCTGACTACTCAGGAGTTCCCTTTCCAGCTCCTTGGCCAGGTGTTGGTCCTCACACCGTTCTAGTTAAATATAATTTTGTGTAGTATGTCCTTGTACGGTTCTCTGATTCCACTCTTTCCAGGTACCATCATCATGAAATTTTCTTAGTCATTGTGTCTTACTCTTGATCATTTAGTCTCACAAAACTATTGACTAGATAAAACTTTTAAAACTATCTCGAGTCTGTGGTCATTTTAAGTATAAAGGTTAAATGTCATTTCTACCTATTCTGCTAACAACCTGATCTATTGACCAGAGGTAATTAAGATCCAAGGTGATAGAGTTGGTAAAAATTGGAGTAAACATAAATTCATCACGTAGGAATATAAAATTGATCACAGCAGTGATTAACGGCTTATGTGTGAATGTTTATGGGCCCAGGTCAGTATGGTAGTTTATGAGTTACCCAAGATGGCAATTGGGCTGGATCAGTAAATACTTGGTAGCAGAGTTATGGTTAGGTTTTAGTTAAGTTAGGTAGAAAATTGTGTATTGAAATATTGATTTATAAATTAACTAAAACCCGTATGTTTTGTTTTATGTTGTCTGGAAATTTCCGGGAATATTGAATAGTGGGTGGTAAATGGAAGCCATACTGCAGTGAGGTTACTTGCCATGATGAGGAAAGGGGGAAAAAGTTACGCAGAACTTAAAGCACTGGTTTAGGGATTATTTTCTTGTATAGAAGTGAGAGTGATTGGTAGCAAAAGAGTTCGCTGGTGAAACGATGGTCTTATATCACCTAGAAAGGGTAATACTGAAGGAGAAACAGGTCATTTGATGCTTGAGTGATGAGGTTTTACTCGTGTGTGTGTGAAGGGTAAACGGAAAGTTTTGCTCGCAGCGGAAGAAATTGACTTTCCTTTGAATTTAGTAAATCAGGCACAGTAGCGAATGTTTCTACGTTGTTAATTAATTAAATGCATTTGTAAAATTGTAAGAAATTAAGTTTCACATTACCTTGCAAAGGAGGGGTCAGTTGCGAGTGCTGCACTGAGAGCTGCGCTTGGATTGGTTGAGACTTGCAAAAAACACAGTTGATGGACAGAATGTAGAACAATGTCATACATTCACCCCAATACAAGGATCTGGGCCTAAATCCACACCACCCTGGGTTAGACACTGGCTATATGCAAATCAGCTCTGACCCTGTGCCTCATGGGAACAGTCCAGTCCGAACTACCAAGCCATGTCTTTCCCAGACCGGAATCAAGCATCCAAGGACCGGTTTCTGGCTATCAGCCTTCATCAGCCTGGATAGCTTGACTCCAGTGGTGTGGAGAGCCTGGGACTCACGTCTGAGCATACCCAGCCCACTCTGGGTGAAAATTGCAAAAAACACAGTTGATGGACAAAATGTAGAACAATGTCATACATTCACCCCAGTACAAGGATCTGGGCCTAAATCCATCGTTTCTTTGCACTCCACACCACCCTGGGTTAGACACTGGCTATATGCAAATCAGCTCTGACCCTGTGCCTCATGGGAACAGTCCAGTCCGAACTACCAAGCCATGTCTTTCCCAGACCCGAATCAAGCATCCAAGGACCGGTTTCTGGCTATCAGCCTTCATCAGCCTGGATTGGTTGAGACAGCGGGCGTGTAGCTGAGGTAAAATTGTAAAGGAGGGGTGAGTAAAGAGGAGCAAAACTGACGTCACTGAAAAGCCGCGTAAGCATTGGTTAAGGTGAATAACAAAACAGAAGTTAATTGGTCACCAGAAATAAAAGATGGGCTGGTATTGCAGAAGCATTAAAATAAAAGCGAACATTTGATTAGTCACCAAAATAGAAGTCCTGATAATAATAGACAGTGGGATTTGTATGTGGAGCCACGATCCAACTATAATAGGGACTCGTCCAGACAGAAGATTTTTAGGATTTACCCATGAGCAGTATATTAGGTGGAATTCACGTAAAATGTACGGAGAGAAAAAAAAAAGTCATTTATGAGGAAATCAAAAATATTTTTTGTGAGGATAAACCTCTTAAACCTAGAGAAGGAATTATTATCCCTCCCCCGAAAACGCCTGCATCATATATGATGATAGAGAGAGGCTATCATACTTGTGTGTGGCTAGAAAATTGGATAGAATATACAACAGATGATGGCGTATTAGCATTTCCCGAGTACGGAACATTGAATGGGAGAATTTTACACAATTTACGAACTCGCATGAATGAGTTAGAACCAAGACCTAGATTGACCCAGTACGAAGCTTTAGAAGAATGGGAGACTGAGGCTTTTGAGGCTTTTGAGTGAGATAGGTCATGAAGTAACAGTAACATGAGTACATTTTATCCTAAGTTTCCTCGAGAAACTCGAAATAGTCAGATGAAACAATGGAGACAAGCCAAGGTGGTGGAATGATTTTATCCTGTATTGACAAGTAAATGTACAGAGAAAACAAAACATTTAGTGATAGGTAGTGGAGAGTCTGAAGATGATTATTTTGAAGATATTTTAATGAAAAATCCTCCACCCTACTAGTGCCCTGATTCTGAAAAAAAAATGTAGTTCTGCAGGTTGTACATGAGACTACAATAGAAAGGGTACTTCACAAAAAAGAAAGAGAAGCAATAAATAAAAATAGAAGCGAGTTAATTCAGAAAATGACCCAGCTGAACACAAATCCGTCCATAACCACCCCTTTTGTACCGCTTTGGCCGCCATAAGTGTGGCAGGGTATGCTCAGACGTGAGTCCCTTGCTCACTTTGCCACTGGATTCAAGCAGGCCGGGCTGAAGACGGCTGTAATGCCAGAAACCGGGCCTCGGAAGCTTGTTTCCGGTCCAGGGAAGACATGGCTTGGCAGTTCGGGCTGGACTGTTCCCATGAGGCACAGGGTCAGACTGATTTGCACATAGCCATGTCTGAACTGGGGTGGCAGAGTGGGCTAAAGAACGGTGATGGATCAAACCCAGATCTTTTGACTGGGTGTGAGTGTTTGATTGGTTCAGATGCTCCGTCCATCACCACCCCCTTTTGTACCGCTTTGGCCGCCATAAGTGTGGCAGGGTATGCTCAGACGTGAGTCCCTTGCTCACTTTGCCACTGGATTCAAGCAAGCCGGGCTGAAGACGGCTGTAATGCCAGAAACCGGTCCTCGGAAGCTTGTTTCCGGTCCAGGGAAGACATGGCTTGGCAGTTTGGCCTGGACTGTTCCCATGAGGCACAGGGTCAGACTGATTTGCATATAGCCATGTCTCAACTGGGGTGGCAGAGTGGGCCAAAGAACGGTGATGGATCAAACCCAGATCTTTTGACTGGGTGTGAGTGTTTGATTGGTTCAGATGCTCCGTCCTTCACCACCCCCTTTTGTTCCGAACACAAATCCTGAAGCACTAATAATACCATGTCCCGTTGTTACCTAATATGGGGGATAAGCTAAATAGACCTAAACTACCTGTCCTGACAACACCGATCATACAACCCAGAAAAGAAAATATAGTAATTGATGATCAGGCAAGTGAGTGAGAATCAATCATTTCCTTAATGGATTTGCCAAGAAACGATTCATTCATAAAAGTCACACCAGGTTGTTCAAAAGAGGTACAAATTGAAACATCCACAGGGACGAAAAGTGCCACTGTAGTAACCCCAGAAGAAATAGAAAGATGGATACGAGAAATAGAAAGACCAAAACCCCAACTAAAGATATTGGATATATTTAAATTAAGAGTATAATTGGAGGAAATGATAGCTGGAAATGTAGGAGTAGAAAGATTAAACACCTCTAGTGAGGAAGAGTTGCTATTTATATGCAGAAGTATCACCGGAAATACCCAAATATTTCATGAGAAATTGATGAATTTGCTTCAGAAATGAGAATCGACATAGGGAAATCCAAAGTACTACAGAACTGATAAAGATTTAGAAAAAATGAACGTGTCAGGAAGGAAATTACAGATAAAAGAATTCTTAACACTATTGCAAAAATGGGGAGATTTGGATAAATGGGAAACTAGGTGGACCAAGAAAAAGGAAGAAGCACAAGCAAATAGAACAACATCTGAGTATTTAATGAAAGAAACAGAAAAGGTTGAAAGGCTGTGCCCAATGAGAGAAGTTCCAGGTGGAGGTTATGTACATGTCCCATGGACCCAACAGGTTTTTTTTATCTTTTACTAATGATTTCCCAAAGCTTAGAGAAAAAACCAGTAGAAAGGTACAGGCAAGTTGAAAGGTTTATGAAGGTTTCAAAAGCTTTGTTGAAAGATTTAGATGATCTTTTTGATATAGCTGTACCTGCCGATTTGTGGACAGAATGTAAAATTACAATAGATTCGCCTAATGATGAGTACCCGAGGGATGAAAAGACCGGAGCCCTGTAAGCAGAAGTGATTAAAAAATATAACCAGGTAATTACTTTCCTGAAAGGGAAGATTCCCCCCAAAAGAAACTGATTGGATAAAAATAGACAGAACAACCCAAGAAAAAGATGAGCCAGTACATGCCAATTATGTACGTCTTTTACAGGTGTTCAAGCAGTACAGTGGGTTTGAGAATATTGGAGACAACAACATGACACATTTTGTGTATCGTTTTTGTCTGGGCTAAGGTTTGAAATATCGCAAATGATTAAACAGCACATGTTATGCTGGCGAGCAAAGCCCATGGAGGAAATCCTCAAGTACGCAAAGCACTGTGGGGATTAAATCGATAACAGACAAAAGAATTTAGAGGAAAAATTAATGTGGACCAAAGTTAAATTAGCAGAACAGCAAAAACTCCACCTACATAATCAGGCAGAAAATAAAGGAAAGGGGCAAGGCCAAGGCGAAAATAGTGGGGGTAAACCAAGATGGCGATTGAGCGGAGAATAGGCAAAGAAAAAGCTTCATTGTCACAGGTGCGGAATATTGGGGCATTGGAAAAATGAGTGTAAACGTATACAGAATAATAATACCTCAAATCAAAATTTAAATCCACAGACGCAGAATGAGGTGTTAATGAGACAACCACAGCAGGTTGTAAAACTACAGAGTCAATTGCCACCTGCCCCAATGCCAAATTTTGTGAGTCAGCCAAGTACAATGCGGACACCTTATTCCAGGAGGAAAGTGGTAAGAAAAATGTTGTAACATCACAATTTATTTTGCATGATTCCTATTTCAGTAATGATATTCAATGACGGTGCCTGAGAGGGAGGAAGAGGAGTGCGTACTTGGCGCATCCTTTCCGGTAGATCAGTCAGGTCCATATACAGATGGTAAGGTTGAAGGAAATGACATCACCTTCTTATTGGATACTGGTGCTAACCGCTCTACTGTGGGAACAGCAGACATTCCAAACCTACCCCTCTCGGGAGAAGCGATCCAAGTAGTGGGCGTTTCTAATAAACAAATTAGTACCCCCAACTTCAAAACCAATGGAGGTGTGTATCGGCAATTTAAGATAGATGCACAAATTTGTGGTGTGCAACTCAAGTCCTGTAAACTTACTAGGGAGGGATTGATTGTTCAAAATGAACTACACAATATTTTGCACACCGGATGGAGTTGCGATTCAGACCCCTGATGAAGGCGGAGTCTACAAAATCATGTTAGCCAAGCAGGGAACAGACGTGAATGAAATGTTTTCCATGATGACAGCAAACGAGCTACCGGATGAGGTTAAAACTACTGTAAATCTTGAAGTGTAGGATTTTACAGGAAAAGAAGTAGGATTAATGGCAAATGTAGTTTTCCCAAATACCCAACAATACAAAAAGAGCCCGGAGATTAAAGCTGGTGTTGCAGGAGAAATTGATTGATTGGTTGAGCAAGGCTTTCTGAAAGAAATAATGAGTAGTCCTTGTAACTCACCCATAATTGGCATAAAGAAACCTAACGGGAAATATAGGGTGGTTTAAGATCTGAGAAAGATTAATAAGATTGTCATACCATGTTCTCCAATAGTGCCAAATCCAACAGTTATTTCATACCAGATACCATGGACAGCAAGATGGTTTAATGTAATTGATTAATGCCATGCCTTTTTCTCTGTCCCATTGCATCCTGATAGACAATTTTTATTTTGTTTCAAATTTGAGGAACGTGTTTATGTTTGGAATCGTGTTCCTCAAGGGTACACTGAAAGTCCTTCAATTTTTAACCAAATGTTGAAAAGATGTCTTGAATCTCTGGTGTTGCCCAGACAATCATTCTTAGTGCAATACATTGACGACTTATTAGTCACATAGAAAATTTGAAGTGACTGTGTTACTGATTCAATTGCATTACTGAATCACCTGGCTAAATGTGGACATAAAGTGTCACCAGAAAAATTACAATTTTGCAGAAATTCAGTCAAATATTTGGTACACCAAATAGAAAGAGGAGTTAGAAAAGTGACCACAGAAAGAATAAAAATAATAAGACATATGCAGTTACCAAAGACCCAAAAGAAATATGGATGTTTCTTGGAGTCGTAGGTTGTTGTAGGCAGTGGATTGTGGGATTTGCAGTTCTAGCCAAACCTTTGATACAGATGACCAAGAAATGAGCAAAAGATCCAGTAGAATGGGATGATGAAAGCATGACAGCTTTCATAAAGACTGTGTGTGAAACACCTGCCCTTGGTATGCCAGATTATCAAAATAATTTGCATTATTCTGCTATGAGAGAGATAATTGTGCGCTCTCAGTCCTAACACAGAAACATGGCCTAAAGCGACGTCCTTAGGAATATTTTTCTGCTTCTTTGGACCCCGCGGCATCTGCATTGCTAGGTTGTCTGAAATCTGTAGCTGCCACATGCATGAGTTTGGAACAATGCAAATCAATTGTAATGGGACACCCTGTAAAGGTGTACATCCCACATTCAGTTGTAATTCAGTTTTTTCAACCCAGGGGTAATCGAGCTGCGTCCAGAGAACACACCGAGAGGAGGAAGGAGGAGGGAGACTCCCCGTTGGATCTGAGTCCTCTGTTTTCCACTGCACTGTGCCAAGCCTCGGAATCCTTGGAATCCGCAAGCGGCAGAGGGGTAGAGCGGTAGAGCGGTTGAGCTCTGGTAGGCTCCTTCTCCCCCTGCAACCATCGAAACTACGGCCCTTGAGCACAGCAGACTCAAAGGTTAGCGGGATACAGGACCCAGGGTAATAGGGCACGTAGGAGAAGGGAGGGAGAAACACTGCACCCTGCTGCACCAAGCCTCCTGTGGTCTCCAGGCAACTGCGTAGCTGATTTTTGGTGACTTATGGTCCGAGGCAGTGAGCAGCGAGCAGGAGGAAAGGCTGCGGAGCTGCGGTGCTTTTTTGTAAACCTCAGCTACTCCTGCACTCTCCCCAAGAAGCAGCCCTCATCTTTCGTCCGCCGGCGGAGTAGCATTGCCCCCCCCCTCGGGATGACCAGCTCGTCAGCGCACAGCACACAGCGAGCACAGTGAGGGACGGAGGTTCGGAGGTAAGGGCCGGAAAATCGACCGCGAGCGCGGCTGCCGTTAGAGGCAGCTGCGAAGTAAGAGCCTGGGGATCGACCGAGGAGGCAGCTAGACTAGGTCTTCTAGCCTGCGGTTCCCCCGCGAGCTCCGCTCGCCGCCCTTCACCGGCCCCCTCCGACCAGACGTTCGCTTAAGGTTGGATCACCCCATCGTAGCCATTGCCGCCCCGCCCAGAGGCTAAGCACCGGCGGCTCGTTAAACCCCCTGACTCGCCATTACTTCACCTGAGGCCCACAGGAGTCCTGCCGGAGCCCCAAACCACAGCCCTCCCGCAACCATTGCCACTTCACGAGCTACTTAACGAGCCATTAAGTCATTATGATTCATTTCAACAATAACAAATAATTTACTATTCACTATTTACAAAGCTAATTGCATCGAGCGGTCACTGCGGACACTGCGCAAGGGGGCCCAAACAAAGGTGGACAAGCTCAGTTAGAGCAGAGCAGTGCCCTCTCCGTACGAAGTATCTCCACTCAATTGCAAACTACTACCAATCTAATAACCAATCTAATAACCAATCATCCAAAAAATTAGCAGCCAGAAAGAAAATAAAGATCTCAGATTCCAAAAGATACCTTTCCTCTCGCATTGCCGGTGCGGGACAGAGCGGTACAAAGGCAGATAAAGTGCCGATATTACGGGATTAAAGGGCACCCCTGTCACCGAGTTTGATAAACCTCTCTCGGTCTCTCGGTCTGCTGCGGCCCAACTTCTGGCCCAACTCCTGGTGGATTGTGGTCCCTGTAGTTTTTCTTCTTCGTCCACTCCCGTGTCATTGACACGGATCTCCGACTTTGCCAAGTCCATAAACAATATTCAGAGGGGGCTTCATGGAGGGGCAAGCAACTAAGCCACTTAGGAAACTTCCTCGGAGAAAGGGTACTACCCTTCGTGATGTCTCCCCCGGGGGTGTTCAACAACTGTCGTTGTCAACTAAAGACAAAACGTTACACCCAGGTGGCCAACTGCTACAAGCTCGGATCAGAGAGTTTTTCAGCAAACCTACTCTTCAAACTGGCTCTCCCCCTACTTCAACACCACACCATGACACGGATGTAGACGCTGACGCGGACGTGGAAATCCAGGACTACGACAAGATTCTTCTTTCTTCCAGCCCCGTTCTCATCGAAAGATCACTCTCGGAGAGTCTCCGCTTATGCTCGCCTGAAGCTCATGTTTTACATGAGAGCTACCAGGCTCTCCCAGGAAGAAGTCATCATAATTCAGGATAGCCTTATAGACCCTGAAAGAGTCTATTCCACTGACCCGGGAAATTCCTCTGCATCAGTTCCTGGCTTAGACTCTATAAACACTACAGTAACAAATACTGTAGTCAAACTACAAGTTCAAGCCCATGTCCACTGCAGCGTCCTGTCCACTCCTTCAAATCGACCAGATTGTGGCAGAGACCAGGTAGCTGCTAACTCAGTATCAAAGTCCTCACCACAACGCAGTTCAGGTGCTCTCCAAATTAACCCCAGCGACTCTCTGTTTTTAAGGAAGAGCCCAAAGTATGAAAGTCCTCTCCTATCTAAAAACTTATCTGACCGATTCCTGGCTTCCCTAGAAGCCCGAATCGAAGAATCCCTCGCTCACACACCGGGCCTTAGCCCTCACCTCAACTCTTTCAGTACAGTGCAAGAAGAACCGGATCCATCTGTGTTTGCCCCTTCGGGATCTACAAGTTCTATCTCGGTCTCTTTGACATCCCTTCACGTAAAGCAAGACGCAATAGGAACAGCCTTGCTATGGCAATCACAGAAAATGGAATTACAGATTGACCTAATTCAAACTTTGGCTTCAGCATTGTCAGACCTGGGCTCCAGGCTAAGCTCTCTTGAAAGTTTAATAAGGCCTTCAGATAGTTTGAACTCTTGTTCCTGTTATCCATTAATCAACAAACTTTCATCCCTCCCAGAAATTCTGGGTGCGCTCTTGGGTAGCGTGAAGTTTAACAACAATGGAAACGGGAAATTGAAATCTACTCAAGAGTCTCAAACCTCTTTTTCTTCCGAAGAGCCCTTCGGTACTGCAATATTGGCTGATCCAATATCAGCTAGAAGAACTACTCCCCCTTCCTTTGATTCAGACCTTAAAATTTTGGCTTGTTCGTCACTGGGGACCAGTCCAGGCAATCTCAAAGCTGGTTCGGGGAGCATTAAGATAATCAGCCTAAAATCCATCCCATTAGCGAATTCGCAATCTGATCTCACTGACACAGTCCACATAAATATGGTTCACATGCCACCCAACTCTCCCATGAAACCTCCACTGTCCAGGAGGGCGAGAAAGAAACTTAAAAAACAATCCAAAAAGCAATGTCTTGTGAAAAGGAGAGTGGGACATGATGGGTCAGGGGCACCCAGTACGCCAGTTACCAAAGTAGGGGGGCTCTCCTACTTTCCCATTTTTAACCTGGCCTTAAAACCTAAATCGAAAATCACTGAGACAAGATGACTCCCGTGGTCAATAACGAGGCCACTGAAAATCTTGGGCCATTGACTCAGGAAGTGCCCATGAGAACGCCCCCGGCTCCCAGAGTTACTGAATTCTACTCCACAATGGCAACGCATGGATCTCAGCCAATTAAAACTAAAGGAACAGCCTCTCTTGACCAAAGCCTAGGCTGCCAAAATAACACAGCACAGCCCCCAACGAAAGTAACAAACATACGGAACAGCCCGATCGAAGGCCCGGGAAAGGCACAATGAACGAATGCAGAGTCCCAAACTACAACAGAAGGCAAAGCGACGGGCCGCTCCCTGCGCCACTCGCTAGGTGTCCCAATTGAACCCCAGTGGGATCACTCTATACAAATGCAGAGGTCTCTTCAGTCCCAACTGATACAAGTCCCGGGAGGGATAAGTCATCTAGAGGGGAATAATCACCTAACTGAAGTACGACCCCAACATCTTAAGGTACCTGCACCTCAAATCGAAACAGCTAGGAGACAGAACTATCAAAGTCCGGAAAAGGAAGCAGAACTTGTTTTTTTTCCACATTATGACCACAAGGGCCCACAAGATATCCTCAATAGAAACAACCTTTTCCGCCTATTCAACCACGTCCCAGCGCTCTCCGGGGTCACCTCTTCAGATCTCACACTGGTCAAATTTGTCTCATTACCAGGCAAAGGGGGCTCAGAAGCAACTGTCACAACATGGTCCCGAGAATCCCTAAGGGACGCAATTCTCGGGGAAGCCAGCAAATTTGAAAACTGGGGCATACAACTGTGGGTTCCTAAACAACAAAAATATCCCCATGTACTTCTTCAGCTAGACCCCGTGAGGCCGTACATGAAGTGTTCTGAAGGGGACTCGGGGTGCAACCCATGCCTGGCTTCCAGAAGCTTCGAAAGTGGATAACTTTATAAACATCTCATGTACCAATAATCAACGTCTGGTAAGCTGTAAACCCAGCCATCCTGTCTCCCATGCTACTGACAGCCTCTACAGGCACTCCGATCGAGAGCCTTCAACCACACGCTCCCAGCAGCAGTCCTCCTAACGGGGAAGCCAACTGGTCAGACTCCAAACTGTCCATCACGTCTTGGAATGTGGCTGGGTTAAAGTCAACTTTTTCATCTAAACTAGCCGTGGAATTCCTGAACAAAAGTGACATCATTTGCTTTCAGGAGACTTGGTCTCTATCTCCATCGCCTCTCCACGGCTATTATGAACTTTTTCAATCACCTACCCAGCCCTATTCCTATGGAAGACCCTCTGGGGGCCTTTCCATTTTCATCAAACATGGGTGTAAGATTGTGGCCATCTTTCGGAATTTAACGGCAGGGCAGACTGTGCTAATTACCTGTCTCTCATCTTTAGGTACGGCTTTCTCAATGCCCTTAATCAACTGTTACCACAATACAGCTAAAACTTTAAAATCAACGGCAACAGTTCTACTGATTAAACATCTGGCAGAACTTTTACTGGAATTTGCCTCAGCAGAGGTACTGTTACTAGGGGACTCTACCTTCAGAGACTTGGCAACCAGCGGCCTTTCAGTCATCAAATCTAAAGAGCAAGAAACCATGATTACTTTTCTAACTAATTACAACTTACGCTCTGCAAAGCTAACTATATTGGAACAAAAACCGGGTGTCTATTTTCCGCCAACATTTAAGAATATTTCAACCATCGATTACATCTTCTTATCACCATCTTTGGCGAATAAATTAATCAGGATGGAAATTTCCACTCGTTCCGAGAGCGACCATAATCCCTTAACTATAACAATGCAATTGAAAGTGCCTGCCGCTGCTGAAATAACTGAAGTGGGGCACTCAACGCAGGCCGAACTCCACACTTTAGTCAGAAGAATCAAATGGGACGCTTCGGGCTCTGTCAAGGTGTGTACTTGGCTTACGGGAGAAATTACAAATTCCACGCACAACGCCCCCACAGACTTTTTTCTCAGGTGGGACAATGCTATTGCTAAATTATGAGTCCTTCTAACAGGTCCTGAAGCTCAATACAGACCCTATGGGCCATGTCTAAAGTTGACTCTTGACCCAGAGTTAGCCAGCCAAAGAAGAGCCCTAAGGAGGGCCCTGCACCTGCACAAATTGAAAGGAACTGCGCTCTCTGCCAATAATATGGCTTTACTGCGCAAAGCCTTCAAAAAATCATCATGGGACGCCAAGAGACAAAAAGAATAGAACGAGTGGCTAAAAATATTCGCCTTGCTAAAAGAAAAAATCTGTCCCAGTTCTGGAACTACATGAATAAGCTCCGCTCCTCCAATAGGAGCAGAGGAAACGCGGTTCGTGAAGATGATTGGGCCCAGCATGCGACTCATCTATACTGCTTTGACACCCCGGATCCTGTGGCGATCGAATAAAGAGATCGTGTTGATACCACCCAGACAGAAACACATGAGCTAACTACCTCAGCCGAGGTCTCTAAGTATTTGAAAGCCATGAAAAACGACGGTGCTCCCGCGCCCAACGGCCTTCCAGCAGTGGTATTTAAATGTGCTTCGGAAGAGTGGGCCAAGCTTTTGGTCCCTCTATATAACAACGCGTTTAT
This sequence comes from Lissotriton helveticus, assembly GCF_964261635.1. Taxonomy (NCBI): domain Eukaryota; kingdom Metazoa; phylum Chordata; class Amphibia; order Caudata; family Salamandridae; genus Lissotriton; species Lissotriton helveticus. Next base: position 2,011,619,854 of record NC_136057.1, on the reverse strand, counting down.
GACCCGACGGCTACCAGACTCATGGCTGGGCTTGATCCTATGCCCAATTTTGAAGAAAGGAGATCCCTCGCTACCAGCCAATTACTGACTCATTGCCCTATTAGATCTTGAGGCTAAGGTATACGCCTGGTGTCTTCTTAAGTCATTAGAAAAATGGGTAGCAGAAAACAGCATTCTACCATATTTTCAAACAGGGTTCCGATCTTCGGCCTCTACAATAGATAACATCACGACTCTAGCTATTCTGAGCCAACAAGCAGCATAAAAAAATCATCTTCCTCTCTACTGCTGCTTTATAGACTACAGCGCCGCCTTTGATAAAGTGTTGCGCAACACCTTATGGAGGAAACTGGACAATTGGGGGATTCCACAGAGTTTGCTAGGAGCCCTTATATCCTTGCATAAGAACACATGGGTGCGAATTAAAACTGGCCCAAAGACAGTCTCTGCAAAAATTATTCCCGGAGACGGTCTAAAGCAAGGGTGCGTTCTCGCCTCCCTCTTGTTCAATCTCTACACTGCTGACCTGGGAACATTCTTGGAGAAAAGTAACCTCCTCCCGCCAATATTGGGCTCTGCAAATAGGAACTTGCACATTTTACAATATGCCGATGATATTGTAATAATGGACCAGGCAGAATCGGGCCACCAAAGAGCGTTAAGCAGGCTCCACAAATATAATACTGCAAATACCTTAATTATCAATCAGGAAAAGACTAAGGTTTTGATATTCGGCGGCTGTAAGAACAAGAAAAGCTTAAGGTGGTACATTGGGCCTGCGAAGATCAAGACAACGACAAAATATAATTACCTGGGGGTATGGTTTAGCGAGTCCTCTAGACCAGCAGCCCATCTAGCTGCCTTGAAAAAGAGAGCAGGAGCTATAACATACTCCCTGACTAGACTCAATCAGTCCCTGAGTAGTCCTTCTGCAGAACCCATCCTGAAGGTGATAAAAGCTACTCTTCTCCCCGCCTTAAACTATGGGCACCAGGCTTTCCCCGGCTCATGCTCTGCCAGCCTTGACCTTGCCCAAGTTGCCATTTTTAAAAAAAATCTTTCATCTTCCAAACTTCCTTCATAGGGCAAGATTACGACTGGAGCTGGGCCTTCAAAGACAATCAATTTATTGTGAGGCTGACACCCTGAAATACTTTATAAGGATATTAAAAGCCGCAGACAACACTTTAAAAGCCCGGCTAAAAGAAACCTTTGCTAACCCAGGAAACCCATGGAATTGTCAAGTTACAAAGGCTATGAAATCGCTAGAAATCGATAACTCATTACTAACCTCAGACACTATTCCATACACAGTCTGGAAAAAGGTTATCAATAAGCAGGTCAAACAAATTTCCCACCGGATGGACTTCCAGGCTTTAAAAACATCAATAGTCCTGCTCCCCCTGAACAACTCATACCTCCCCGGGGCACCTCAATCTTATTTCTTGGAAAACTTAAATGCAGTGGCCCGGAAGAATATAATGTTCATGCGTCTCCTAGGTCTGCGTTCAACTGCCTTTCACCGATGGGCTCCAACAAGTGAGGAGGGGGCATGCAGACTGTGCAATTACCAGACTGAATCATGGCTGCATCTCCTGTGCTGTTGTCCTGCCCTGGACGCCCCCAGAAGACTTCTTTTAAAACCCTTATATTTAAAATGGGGCATCAGGTCGTGTTGGGAAGCATCGGCCATGTGCTTCACTTCCTCAGACACTCAAGTACTTGCAAGGACTGGAAAATTCGTGAGACTCTTGGACAACCTTTTTTTACCCTCTTTGGCCCCCGTGCTTCCAGTTCTCCCCCCAAAAAAACTTATCACAGACTTTTTCTGTCCTCTCACTTAGCATTCTTATATTAATCTATTTTACTTTAAGTCCTGCACTGTTTTCTCAATTATACGGGCATTTACAAGATTGACTTTTATATGTACAGGATTTCAAATCTTGATTGTTTTTTTCAGTCTTTACTTTTTTAAACTGTGCTAATGTTGATATTTTATAGCTATGGTTTTAATTAACTGTGCTAATCCAATAAAAACCTGAAACCTGAAACCTGTTGACAAGAACACACACTCAGTACCTCACTCCTAGTCAACTGACAAAATATGAGCGAGTTATACTAGGGGATGAGAATATAACAATAGTCAGGTGCACTGTCCTAAACCCAGCTACCTTGTTGCCAGATCCATATCATGAAGAGGTGAAAGATGAAGTCGTTCATGAATGTCTCGACATCACTGAACTTAGTACCAAACCCCAGCCAAACATACAGGAAAATCCTTAAAGAATGTAGACATGAGCTTTTTGTAGATGGCTTGTGTGTGCGCCATGAAGAAGGAGGATTGAGTGCTTTACGCTGTGTGTACATTGGCTGGAATAGTCGAAGCATCCTATTTCCCAGGAGTCAAGTCTGCACAAATAGCCAAATTGACAGCTTCAATTAAAGCTTGTAAAATTGGGAAAAATTGGAAAGTAACCATTCACATTGACATTCACTATGGTTAAGGGGTTGTGCACGACTTTGGCCAGCTCTGGATGCAGAGGGATTTCATGACTTCTTCAGGATCCCCCATTAAAAATGGAAATTTTGTAAAAGAATTGATTGAAGCAATTCAATTGCAAAAGAAGTGGCAGTGGTCAAATGTGCTGCTAACAAGTCAGAAAATGACCAGGTGACAGCTGGTAATCGATATGCTGACCAGGTTGTCCAACATTGTGCTAAATACAAAATAGCAGTAATTAAGAAAACTAAAACATGTGGAATCAGCTGCCAACTTATGCTACTCGGGGGCTTAGGGACATGTGAATAAATAAAATACCTACAAGATGAAGAAGACATAAACGAAAAGGAGGAGTGGGAGAAAATGGGTTGTCAGAGAAGGGCTGAAGATGGTATGTGGGTTTATCTGGATGGAAGACAAGTGATGCCAGACCGCATGCTTGCACCCATGGCTAGAATGTTTCATGGTGACACCTATATTGGCAGAGATGCTATGATTAGACTTTATAAACAGGATTGGTTAATGGCAAGGTTCTGGAAAGTTGCAGAGAGTTTTTGCCAGAGGAGCTTAACATGTCAACAAATACATCCAGGGAGAAAAACAGTAGTCAGCACAGAAAGAACTAGAAAAGCAGACTTCAAATTGATTTCATTCAGTTACCTGTTTGTTGAGGACTGAAATATGTACATGTCATAGTTTGTTTATTTTCTAAGTGGGTGGAAGCATACCCGACCAGAAGGAATGACAGCTTGACAGTGGCCAAACTCCTATTGAGGGAACTCTATCCTCGAGTTGGTTTTCCAGTTACTATTGAATCATTTTAATAATGAAATAATTCGATTTATTTGTGAAGCATTTAAATTTGAACAAAAGCTGCACTGTGCATACCGCCCAGAGGCTTCTGGAGTGGTAGAACAATTGAATGGCACAATCAAGTCAAGAATAGGAAAGGTGTGAGCATCCACCCCACTGGAGTTGCCTGATGCTTTACCTCTTCTCCTGTGGGGACTCAGAAGTGTCCCAGATAAAAATACTGGTCTGAGTCCCCATGAAATACTCATGGGAAGGGCAATGAGGCAAGCATGCATACCAGGACACACACTGTTGAATATATCTGCTGATTTGGTACTGGAGTATTGCAAAGAGTTGGCTGGCCAAGTGTGTTCTATCTCTCACCAGGTTGGGGAAGACGCTGTTGCCAGGCAGCTGAACCAAGCGTATGATCTGAATCCCGGTGACTGGGTAGTTGTGAAAAATCACACTCAAGAATTGTGCCTAGCACAAAGGTGGGAAAAACCACATCAGGTTATATTGCTTACAACAACAGTTGTAAAATGTACTGGCTTGCCTGATTGGATTCATGCAAGCCATACAAAGAGAGTGCCAGCACCTGACGAAGTAGATCCCCAACTAACTCGAGCAGTTGAGGTGTCTGATGGTTGTACAGCTGAAAGATCACGAATAACAGATCCTGAAGTAGCTGAACAGGAACAACCTAGCACTAGTCAGGATGATTGGTTCCCAGTAGTGGACATACCTGAAGTGATTGTGAGAACAATAAGTCAAACTCGATTAGAAAGACAGGACGAAAGTGAAGATGAGTTAGTAATAGAAGAACGCACTCAGATAACAGAAAGTAAAGCTATAAGGAAAAAACAATTTATCCAGACAGAAGAAAATAAAAACCACATCCACAAGTCTGAGGAGGGTCAGATAGGTCTTAGAGAAAACACCCAGGCAGAAGAAAATCAAGAAACTGAAAGACCTGAGCAGGACCAGTTAGGAAAAGAAAAACAAGTTCAGGAAGAATAATCCACAGAAGAAGAAAACAGAATCAACACAAATTCTGAACAGGGTCAGATTAGGAAAAAGAATACATCCAGGCAGAAACGGCTGAGGTGATAAGCCCTGGACAAGGTCAGTTAGGGAGGAGTTCAGAAGAAGGAAATAATCAAGTTGTGCCACAAATCAATGAAAATAAAAGAACTCTTGAAGAAGCTGAAAGCACAGTGCAAGCTGAAAGAGTCAGGAAAGGTGATAATTGGCCCAGTATTATTAAGAGACTGAAATACTACCTTAACACTATAAATGAAGAACCTGACCAAGTAAATTAAGTAACCAGCCAATCTGGACTGTCCACTGAAAAGAAAAGAATGTCAATGATTGAAAAGACTTAATAATAAATTCAAGGGATTCAAGGGTCCTGAATGGACGTATGTAATTCTTGAAGATTTCGAGAATCTTGAAATAAGTGGAGATAGTGATGAAGAATTAAATGCTGATCGAATTGACGAAGAAGTGAGACCAACTTGAAGAAAAGCAAATCCCCAGATTGTATTCTGTACAAATTTTCAAAAGAGGGGAGAAATCTTCTTAGTCTAAAATGACTGACAATAGATCTACTGGAAAAACGAAACAAAACTGTGTAAAAAGAAGCTGTAGAATATGTATATGTAGCATATTTTTAGTACTTATAATATGGTTAGTACTGACAATAGCCATCCCCTATCTAATGACTGCGAACAAACTGAATGACACTAATGCACAGGGAAAAGTAGCTAACATTAAGCAAGGCAGAGTAGATTTAGAAGCACCAGATGAGACAGTTTTACATCATCTTGTAAATAAAAATGATACAGATTTAAATGTTTTTGCAAACCTATTTGTACACTATGTAGAAGCCATGGAAGTTAGCGATTGTTATATATGTATTAAATAGCCGACATCTGAAGCAGAAGGGGTAACATATCATCATTTACCATTTACATATAGCATTTCATGTAGTGTTTTAGCTAGTTTTTTTATAGAACTGGAAAGGTAAAATATTATTATTCTAACGTAGATGTGTTTTTTCTGAAGTTCCTCTGTGAAAGAGCATGAACCTTAGTAGTAGAGATTCACAATTCATGGGTGAATATTTTCTAACAATGAAAACAATATATATATAAATTTCTTTATTCGGCATTTCATAATAGAAATCCATAAAAGCATTTGTGTGCACATTATAACATGAAATCAGAGATAAAACAATATATACATTAAAAACATTTTTCAATTACAAAGGCCGAATTTTCCTCCGTTAAGAACAATTCATTAAGATTAAGACAATTTTTCTCACAGATTATTCCTATGCCTAGAAATACGTTTCAAAAGGTTAACCATGTGGTAGCAGGTAATTTCAGAGTCCAAAAATTGGAGGCGCAGCATAGCAGGGCGACACTGTCTTAAGTCCCATGATTTCAGCAGTGGTAGCAACCAAATTTTGCGATGGGCGTGATAATATTTGCAAAACAATACTGTATGTATGGTGGTCTGTACAGATGTATCATCGCAAGGACAGTGGCCTAACGTTTGTTCCCAGGTGTTTCTCATAGGGAAAGCTACTAACTGGTGGAAAAGATTTAATCTAAATCTGGTTAGTAGGAAGCGATCAAAAATGCCGATTTCAAGCGTTAGGTAAGGCTGAATGGTAGGGACAAGATGGACCATAATTGCGTGGTGAACAGAGGGTTTCCCTATTTCTCTTGCAATTCTTAATCCATCTAAGTGGCTCAGGGCCATTTCTTTTAACTCCTTCTTGGGTATGTCAATGATCTTTTCCGGTGTTATATAGTAATCCTCTAAGCCTAAATCTGTAAGAAAATTTCTAATGTAGGCAAGCCATTTTATACCGCCCGAATGATCTAGTGCCATAGAGTCTACCATAATTCCTCTAGTTAACATGTTTTTTTCAGAGGTCCAAATGCGTCTCCATAGTAAGAGAGGCTGAATTTTCGCTAGGTCCTCAATGTGGGGAATGCCTAATTCAAGATGAGATGCGTATGTAGAGATTCGCTTCGGTGCAACCAGAAGAAATCTTAGAAAGGAGTTTTCTGCCACCTGTAAAGCGCTGGCATCAGCATGACACCAAACCCCAGCCCCATACAGAGCTACTGCTCGGCATTTTGCATTATAGATGTTCAGCATTTCTACAGGTGATCGTTTGCCTAGTTTTTGTGAGAATGCCATCAATGCAGCTATTACCCTCTTAAGGGAATGTTTTCTGGCCTCAACTGCTGCTTTCCAATGAAAACAATAGATATAGCTGAGGCACATAAGCACAATTTAAGATGTAAGTTACATGAAGAGGAAAATATATTTTTGAATTTAGTTGAGCAAAGAAGACAGGATATCCATAGACGGGCCTCTGAACCGAAATCTCAGATACCTAAGTGGGCTGAGAAAGAAGACCTAATTTCAACTGCCATGACTCATGCTGCTGTGTACCTGGACCTTGAAAAGAAAGGGAAAATCTGTCTCCATAGGTTAAAAACTGAGTATAACAATATATGTATTGGTTCCAGTGAATCTGAACACAATGTCCTAGTAATCGGGGTATGGGGGCTAAAGGGTGGAACAGATCCAGTATTTCTTGGAATTTATTATGAATGTGGAAACAAAGCTTATTTTAAGCTGCCTGACCATTGGTATGGGAGTTGCTATTTTGGAATAGTATTCCCTAAAGTATATCATTTAAAAGAATCACTGGAAGCAATGAAGAAAATAATGGACTAACACGCAAGAAAAGGGCTAGTTTTGCAGAAATTGTAGGAGACATATTTAGTGTATTGTTACCTTCAGTGGTAGTAATTCTTAATACCCAAAGTTTTTGAAAAATATCTACAGTGGTTGATCACTTATCGACTGATACTGCTGGAGGATTTTTTTTAGTCAATACCGAATTGGTTGCGGTCGTGTCTGTGGTTTTACAAAATCGACTTGCTGTTGATATATTTTTAGCTAAGGAGGGCGGAGTCTGTAAAATGTTGAAGGCACAACATTGTTGCACATATATTCCGGACAGAAGTTTTGAAAATGGAGGTTATATAAAAAATATCATGAATTTGGAAGAAGATTTAAAACCACTGGAAGTTGACAGTGTATGGAAAATAATAAAAAATAGTATTTCCTCTACAGGTAGTTGGTTTTCTAACATAGGTACAAGTATTATAGGTCAAAACTGATGTCAATAATGGGAATAACTTTATTAGTTTTAGCAATAATGTTTTGGTGCAAATGCTGCAGGAAAAGAAAATGGTATGGAATGAGTGAGAAAGGAATAAAAAGAAAATATGAAGAAATTCAGCTTGAAGAGATAAGAGGAGATGTTTCCAAAAGGATGAAAGGTTTACAAAATAATAAAGGAAAGGTAAAACCTAAAAGAGTTGAAGAGATTGAAATGGAAAATTGCTAAAGTTGTCATCTGATTTAGTGATTGAAATTAGTGATGGCATAAAATGCCATCAGAGAGGGGATTGATGGAGCAAGGTTTCATAAAAGAGACTTGCTTGGATGCAATACTCTCAAATAATCTGTATTATTGTAATCAACCTGTTCGTAAATACAAATAATTGCATTACACATTTTACATTGAATCTAAGGGAAGCTTACCTTTGTGTTTCACTAATAAGTAACCCAAGTGTCTAAAAATGGCTGCCGAAAACACATGAACTTTCTGCACATGCGTCTACTGCATCTACGTAGTATCACATCTTTTGCTTTGTCTGGATAAACTTTGCAGCTGCGCAATAGCTATTAAAATGGCAGCTTGAAACTCACATGTTAATGCTCATGCTATGCTTAAACTAAATATTGCACGTTTTATTAAACTGCTAATGCAAAGGTGAAAAATTAATTATTACATGGGATTAGAGTAGGAATAAGTGGTATACAGTGCATTCATTTATTTTCGTATTCTAACATGTTTTTCTCTAACTTTATTATTAGTTCGTATTTGGGCCTGGAGCGTGACTGAAATCCCTATCCCACCTGATTTGTGCGCAAGCGCACCCAAACCTGTCCGGATCCATGATGTGTCATTTGAAACTCAGCCAAGGTAGCTCTAGCAAAGAAGCGCTTGGGAAACTCACCTCTCGACCAAAGAAGGGAAGGAGAAGAAGTCAAAATGTGTATACATTGCATTTGTTCCTCATGTGAAATGCGGGTGAGAATAAAGCTTGGGAAAATAAAATTAAGGGGCAGGAATATTGAACAATACCTTTTAAAAAAAGCATTACATTAGTATGGTGTAATGACCTCTCCCCATCTCCTTATCCAATCAGAAGTAAGGGTTTTCAGGAATATTGAAACACTGGGGGGTAGTGCATACACATAGAACAGTATAACTAAGGCAGGTTTAGTTAGTTAGATGTCTCAGACCTATCACCGATGCAGATGACGGTGGATGCCATGGAGGTTAGAGACTCTGCTTGAGCACTCTGATAGAAGAATCAAGAGAGAGAGAAGAGATGGAGAGAGAGAAGAGTTGGGGATATTTGCTGAAGAAGAATCTGTCCATCCAGAGGGAGAAGAATCAAAGAGAGTAGTACCAGAGAGGGGTGCAACGCTTGCGTTTTACTTAGAAGAGGTCATCCTGTCATGAACCTGTCCTGAACTGTCGGCTCCTGACTACTCAGGAGTTTCTTTCTAGCTCCTTGGTCAGGGGTTTTTCCTCACACCATTCTAGGCAAATTTAATTGTGTGTAGTATGTCCTTGTACAGTTCTCTGATTCCACCCTTTCCAGGTACCATCATCATGATATTTTACTAAGCCATTGTGTCTTACTCTTGATCATTTAGTCTTAAAGAATTGGTATATGACATGCATTGGTATCTGACTCACAAAATGATTGACTAGATAAAACGTTTAAAACTCTCTTGAGTCTGTGTTCATTTTAAGAATAAAGGTTAAATGTGATTTCTACCTATTCTGCTAATAACCTGATTTATTGACCAGAGGTAGTTAAGATCCAAGGTGATAGGGTTGGTAAGAATTGGTGTAAAAATAAATTCATCACGTAGGAATATAAAATTGATCACAGCAGTGATTATAGGCTTATGTGTGAATGTTTATGGGCCCAGGTGAGTATGGTAGTTTATGAGTAACCCAAGCTGGTAATCGCGCTGAATCAATACCATTGGAGCAGCTCTTGGTGAAGAACTGCTAAGTACCACAGAAGTGCACATCACAGTCTCAGCCTGTCTAACAATCTTCAGAACATAACTGCTGGATATCTTTGTTCAGATAGTAGCCCTTATACAGGGATCACAAAACCAACAAAATATATAGGGTATTCAGCAGTTGATTTGTGTGAGATGAAAAATCATGGGGCCTTGTACAGACTAATTGTCAGTGCACAATGCCAAAGGCGATTCACATGTTAAAGTACTCCAACCTAAATAAAAACCAAAGTGATAATGAGCTAAGAAAAATGTCTGCACTCATTATAGGTGGTGTTAAATGTTTGGTTTGAGAGTGTGTAGCTGTTGTATTTTCAATGTGGTATGAGTTGAGGGTGGTGTGGGAGGTCCTGAAAGATGACAAACCAAGTTGCTTTACATGTTATGCCACTAGTGTGCATGCAAATATTCAATGAACATATAAGGAGGGTAGAGACCACTGTTCTTCATTGAGTATTTATTAAAGTACTTTAACGGGGAAAAGATATGGCACAGCTGCCAGAGCTGTTGACTCGGGAGCTGGGGATCCAGGTTTCAGCCTCAGCTTCAGTGCGACATCCTGTGATTCTGGGCAAATCACTTAATCTCCCCATGTGTAAGGACAGCGCATGTATACCTTCACAGGTGAAATCATGCACTATATAAACTAACAAAGAATAGGGTTGGGATGACTTAATCAATCGTTACTGTCAAATCGGTATATCACATAAAGCATGCCCTGACAGCGCTATGTTTAACTCAGTCTCTGCTTCAGTTTTGGGTTGAGTGGTGTCTTAAGTAGTTGAAGAGCAGGAGAAACATTATCTAACCATATTAAAAAGCAGTAAATTGTTCCTTGCCTTTGGAGCTTTAAATTAAATTAATGTGGTTATTTGGCTGTTGGCTGGACATGTACCAGCATTTGTTGACAACAGGACAAAAAAACACTAACATATACAAAACACCAACACAAAGCAGCATAACAAAACAACCAACCACTTCAACATCAAAACAAAGTACCACTGAACAATAAAGCAAAACGTTCTTCTCTTGCAATCCCACCTCTAAAATCCAGTTTTCATAATATAGTGGCAAACTGTGTTTAGCTCATGCACTGCCATAGCCTACCGCCAAGGACATGAAATAACTCCTTTCAAAATGTTTGTGATCCCAAAGTCCTTCTGCAGAGAGTGAGGGTGACTTGGTCATATTTAGTTTTCTAACAGAGGAATCAAAAGGGTTTTGAAACATGAAGAGACATGATGAAATGGCTTTCCGAGATGCAAGATGGTTTTTAAATGGATTTAGGTGGAGTGAGGGCGAGTTTGCACCCTTTGTCTGAGAAGGAACAATTGCTCCATCAGGATTTGTTGAAACGTATCTTGATTATATTATTGTCCATCCTAAAGGTAGTGGGATGGGTGTGATAATGCTTTTACATGTTGTGAGTTTCTATCAACTCTTTACCTTAGTTGCACATGCTTAGCTTGCAGCCTTAGTGACCTCTGCTACCATTTTATACAAAGCAAATCAATTTTAAAATAATAAGGACATTGGGGGGCAGTGTATCTGCTAAAATGCCTTTTCTCAATGGATAAACCACTGAAGAGGACTTGCTTCCTGCTTAGCAGCTTCTCCTTCAACTGCTGAATATAGAAACAGGTTTTTGGCATCAGCGAGTTACAGGTTACATAATTACTTCAATTAAATCACGAATCATGGGGAGAGGAGAGGGAAGGAAACACAATGGGGAAACGAGGAAAACAATGACAGATGTCTGGCTGGGTAGGTGACGGCCAAAGGTTGAAGCCAGGGCCAGACTCCTCTTTAGCTGCATATGACAGCTCCACCGGGCACCAGCCAAGGTAAGAACAGACAGTTTGGCATCCGCCCAGATGGCATTGTCAAAGGTCTATTGAAAGTTTTGTTAAAGTTACAACCAGGTATGAGCCATGTTGTTTCTGCTCCGCGGTATGTAGCATATTCAAAGGTTTCTGTGTAAGGGGGGCATTGCCATTTATCATTCATTGATAGATTCCTGGGGTGGGAATGGATCATTCCTTAGATGCTCCTCTTGGGATCCTTAATGCCTCCTCCAAGTCAGTCCTTGCCCAGATATGTGACTTCAGGGTATTGCTTCATCAACCTAGGGCATGCCCTTCAGTGGTCTCGGGGTCCACGCCGTGCTGTAGCTCCTTGGGTTGCCTCCATTCGGAGCCCCAGAGTCTTCTCATGGACGGCCGCCTTCTTAAAGTCAGGCAGCTTGGGAGTGGTGCCGTGCGTCGGCTCATGTGCTTCCAACAAATTATTCAGGTCTTGTGGGGGCTCCTCTTTAGAGCCCATGGAAACGCTCATGGTAGGCTTCCCCGGCCCCCCACTCCCTGTTCTCGGCCCAGTGGATGACTATGGCTCTCCCGGGGCAACGTCGTCTTTGGCGTCAAGGAAAGAAGCCAGCCGTGTCGGTCCCCCTGCAGCTGACCGCACCATCATACCTCACTGCCAGCTGATACAGACCGCCGCAGTGTTCCTTCGAGCTCTACTTCAGTCAAATTCGTGGAGGCACCGCTCCGCTGACTGTCGCCTCCATATTGTGGAGTTCTATTTCGTCTCCCTCACGAACATTCCAGGTGTTATATTGTCTAATTCATCCGACCGGACCTTTGAGAAGCCGCAGTAGGCACTGTGGTTGAACAGTCGACTAGATGAGTGTTCTTATAAGTTGGATCGTTTTCGGCGCCGGGCGAGTTAACACAGCTCCCGGGCGCCATCTTCTCAATCTCATAGGTAGGGGCTTCGCGGGTCATAATTCTGTGGTGCAAAGTTAGAGAAGGGTAAGATTAAGCTTCAGGCGATCCGCCTATATTCCGATTGCGGAATTGTTGCTTTTGATGGAATAGCAGTGCAGCGGAACGACACTCAGGATGATTTGAGTGTGGATTCGACACAGAGCCTTAATCCCGAGCGGCGATGATGGGTTCAACCCAGATCTGCGACTGGAGAACATGTAACATTTGTCACCTCAATGTCAGTATAAAAACAAAACACAACACTACAAAGAAAACATAGCCCTCAAATGTAAAGTAAGCAAAAGGCTAAATGGAATGATATTAACAAAAATGGAAAACACTCTCTCTGAAATATAAGCCATTTGGACAAATAATTAGTAGCCTGTGTCTCTTCCTTCCCTCCAGCCACAAGCGTGTATCAGCCTGACTTTATCTTTTTGCAACCCAGGCATATGAATAAGGAAGCAGGAACCCACAGTGAAATTGATAGAAGGCCCATTCCATACCCACAATCCGACTAGGGCGACTGCTACATTTCAGCTAGCTCCTAAGTACCTGCTAGAGATTGTAGCTATCTTTCATCTTGCGGGAAATGCAAAGAAGATCTAACCACACACTACTAGAGCAATGGGCGATTTGAGCAATTTAAGTGGCTTAGATGGTTTTTAGAGGGCACACAAATCTCAGATAACAGAGACACTCCGATCAGTTTGTGGTTCAGAAGAGTTGAACATGAATCTCTCTCAGTGATTTAGAAGTCGCCACACATTTCTCCTACTATAGTGTTAAAAAAGCAGCATTCAGGAGGCTAAACATTTACTTAAATTATAACTTTATTTCATGTTAACTTAACTTCATCATTAAAGACATTTCAGAAGATAATGTGGCTTTATTTGATTTTGTTTTCAGAAAGAAATTGTAGTACTGTTTTACTTACAACTTACGTTGCATGAGGCATTAACCGAATGTTATTTCATTTATCTGGGTGAAGTTACAAGATGTTTTCCATTTTTAATATTGTCTATTTTAAATGGCGACGTAATCAATTATGTGTGGTCTTTTATACCAGTAGCAGCAAATTAATACACAACACTTTAAATTCCTTAGTATCTGCCTATTCTATCATATTAGTAACATATTTTCCCATTCATTGTCCCTCTTTGCTTGCCAATCCTCTTTTATTCTAGAATAACAGAATTTCTACCTGTATACCAAAATAGAAAAAAAAGAAAGAAAACACTTCATTGTAATAAATGGTTAACATCATTGCTGGCATATTTTATGGGCTCAATACAGTTTAATTTATGTTTTGTTTTAATTTATGAAGGTATCAAAGAAATACTGTAATCTTAATACAATTTTTCTAAATGTCACTCACTAGCAGGCTAACATCTCCAAAAATGATTGTAATTTATAAGTTCCTCTGCGAGTTTATGTTCAAAAACATGGATTAATAAAAGTATGCATCACTATTTTATGACTCGCAATCAGGAACTTGCAAAATGCAATGTACAGCAGTGTCTCAGACACTGTTTTGCATTTCCCAGTGCGCCGGCAACTGACCTGCCTCATTAATATTCCGGTTGCAAAACATTCATATATGCCCCTATGACTCTCTAATTGGAAGGTGTTTCTTAAATATGCATTTACCTTGAGAAAACAAAAGACAAGAGGTTTGGCAACAGTTGGTTTAATGAATCACTACGGCCGGGAGTATAGCTTACAGAACAAGTCTAAGGACTGTCTCAAAGTACAATCAATCTGAGCTATTTTATAGATTTTTGGGATCAATACAAGTTAATCTGACAATCCTTGTTTGGAAGAAGAATGTGGACCCTGTCTGTTGAGTCTTAAATAAAAGGTCCCTTATAAAAAATGCAAATGTGCCTCCACCTTGCGTGGACACAATGTGGGCCAGCAAGTAGTGTGTCCAAATGTCCGACATGAGGGGCACGTGATCACTGCAGGTACTGTGTATTTTGTGTCCTGATCGGCTGTGTGTTCCCAACTTTATGTGGCATCTGATTTTATGGTGTTTTGGGAATGCACGCACCCCTCCGGTCATGTGTGCTTTATTGGGCACAATTTCCAGGGACCAATGTAGTGTTGCTGCGCTTATGTGGGTGATGGGTCTGAGTTTCCTGTACCCGCGTTTCTCTGCCAGCTCTGTGCCACCCCACTTGTGACCTGTCAACCAGTTACTGCGGGCCTGTGTTGCAGAGCCTGTCTGATCACATATTTTCAAGTTAGGGTTGATGGATAGTTCATGACAGGCAAATTTGACAATAGTGATGCTATTTTGTTCAAGTCTGCGGGTGTACCATCATAAGCATTAGAATTGTTTATAACAATATCAACAAAGGGATGCCCTTGAAACTCCCCTTCTTAATACTGACTGGCTAATCCTATTTTTAATAGTTTACTGACTCACAAAATAGGATTGGTACATGTGAAAAGAGACTTTAGCGGTCCTAAATGGCCCGATTCTTCATTTGTGACCACTAAAACGGGTTGTACATGTGGCCTGTAGTGAAATATTCAGATTTAAACCTTTATTCTGTACATTTACATGTCCCTTAATATGGGGCTTAACCAAAGAATTGTGCACAACATTGCATTTGATTGGTGCTATATTCCATAGTCATGAAATATGTAATTTACTAAAGAATGCATCCACATCAGTCTGTCAAATTTGCACTCTAAAGTCAAAACATGTTCTAAGAAACCAAGAAAACTATTAGTAACAATGCATTAAATACCCAAAGCAAGCACCTATAAAACTGAGGGGGTGTTCTTAATAAGACACACAATAAAATATTTATAATAAATGTGCAATATTAACTCGCAGGCTTTAATTAATATTAATGTGTTTAAAAATATGAACGATTTGGAGTATGTAGTCATATTTACTCATACTAGGTCTCAGATGGCTAAACTACATTTTGCTTGAAAAGTAATTTGACTAGTTTTGCTGAATAACACATACAATAATTGACCTCTCAATTATCATTTTTTTAAATTAGATACACATATGTTTTCACATGACTGCTAAATATTTATACTTACGCATAGAAGACTGTTATTTTTTATTAGAAATTGCTGTTACCTCTTTTAACATTCTTGTTTTATTTCCAAAGGATGATGTCATGCAGAAATGTTTTCTTTTTGTTATAAAGATTTTTCACCTGTTACATAGATCATGGTTAGCAAAACATACAAATTGATATTTTAGTAGGTTAGACATGTAGTTAGACGTGTGGGAAAGGAATCCTGCATGAGAAAATGTTCTGTAAGAATCTAATCGTCATGTTAAAAGTAGCAAATATAGCATCATTTTCTATGAACTATTACATTCATGCGAGAAAAAGAGGAGTGATCCTGTTCCCAGGAGAGTACTGAAAGCTAATTGAACGAGATGAGGAAAAGATGCAATATGAACTGCAACATCGTTTCCAACTGTTTATAATATTGTGTGTTCCTAAAGTAGGATATCACTTTTTGGCCCTCTGGTCTTTATGACTCTCCCAGACCCATTTGCCATTCTTTTGCCCCATGCCTTTTACGGTTGCTACTGCAACTGAACATGTACCTTGCCTTATTTCACATTGCTCTGAGTCTATACTGAGCTTCTTGAACCTATCTTCATGGGAAGTTCTGCTTTGATCAATTACTGATTACTGAATTGATTTATGAGCTTTATGCTTGAACTCTTTCACTCTCTCAAACAAACTTCTTTGAGTTATGACTGACACATTTTGCTGGATTCTTAGAATAGGGATCATTTCCTTTATGCATTTTATTATGATTCATGTCTAATGATATGTTCATTATTATTTTCCGTTCATGATTAATTTATTAAAATGAATGTGAATACAATTTATGGCTTGGAATAACGATGGCATGCTAAACTTGATTAATAAAACACTTTTGACTTGCACCCGCTCATTATTAGCAGGACTTAGACAAGAAATTGTGATTGCTCCTCATCTTCTCTAAAACAACAGAAAAGGTCCATAAGACCTCAAAGCAGACAGAGGGAATCAGCCTGTGTAATGGTAAACTGAGTTTAATATAAACTAATTTCCTTTCCACCAAATTTTTCCAGCAGGAAGACTGATTACATTCTGAAAAGATGAGCTATAAATAATTGCCTAAGTTAGAGTAATGTCCAAGTCCCAAATCCCAAAGCCCAGAACTCGAAAACTGACAAAGAGCGATTTCAAAGGGGATTGCTGTTTTGACAGAGTTATGCACCTTGAATTGAAAATTATCATTGTGCTTATTCATGAGATATTGGAGTACTCCTCCTTATCTTATTATTGTTACTTATGTGTTTATTATGAAGAAGTTAAAGAGGTTATCGGGGTCGATGTAGCCTACGATCCCGGGATATTGACACTGATACAGACATTGTTATTGAGAAAGGTGTAGAATACACTTTATGGTTTTTCTTGTCTGCTAGAGATTTGTGAGAATGAGAGTTGTTTGAGTTTTCCAAAATATGGTACATTTGAATTGAGAATTATTGATAGATTGAAAGAAAGGCTACATGAACTAAAGCCACCACCTAGGTCCACAGAGGACGAAGCATTAGAGGTTTAGGAAAAGACAGCACACAAAACCAAAAGAGAAATACCAGAGTAAGACTAGAAGAACAGTGAGTAATTATGCAGATGCTCCATGAGATGAGGAGCAACAGAGATGGAGGAATGTCATAGTTGAGGGAACCAGACTTTATCCAGCTATTACTACTGAGAAACATGAGAAGCAGAAAAATAATTAAACACATTGGAAAAAAGATGAAAAGAAGCCTGATACAGATAGCGATTCAGGAGATGAAATATTGGATGCATTGTTAGCCACGTTTCCACCACCTTATGTTGTCCCTACAATTAATGCATTAGTATGTAACAATAGAATCACTAGTACTAGTGTTGCTACTGCCCCTGTTGAACAGAGTGTAATCCAGATTGTGAGACCATTTCAAGATTACTCCAGCATCTGTTGATATAGCACCAACTGTGGTAACACTAAGGGGCTGATTCTGATGCGGGTTGGAAATGCTTCCCAACTGAATTGGGTTGGAAATTGTTTCCAACCCACTAGGATCGGGACAGTCCGACCGACTGAGTACAATGCATCCGGATGCTTCCTGATACGATTTGGTTAGACTCCCATTGACTTCAATGGGAGCATATGTTCCTAACCGCATCATAATTGGGCCCTGGGTCGTTCCCGATCCGATTTGGAAGGAGCAAATGCCATCAGGAGGCCTTCCTAACCCCATCAGAATCAGGCCCTAGGTGGGAAAGCTGTCCAACCCACATCAGAATCTGGCCCTAAGTGTTACCACTTCGATTGTGACTGTTACGGTACAAGTACCACACATTGCAGCAGCACAGTCTGTGGCAAGGCCATTTGCAACTGACCCCATTGTCCTGGATTTTGAAGCTCAGGGAGAAGTGGTAAGAGTGACTGTGAAAGAGTGTATCCATACATTGCAGAATTCATAAACTGTTACATGGACTCCACCACAAACAATTCAATCACAAAGAGTCAGGAGAATGATTGTCTTTATGACACCAATAACCAGGGAGAGGCAGATTTATTTAAAAATTGCATTTTCCACCATGGTTTGAGGAAGCTGCAGGGCTTAAAAAGACAGAGCGTGCAGAATAGCAAGTTACCTCTGAACCTGAAAGGGAGAGACCACTTAATGTTTCAAAATTAAAGGTTGAACTCAAAAAGATCACTAGGGGATATTTAGACCTTGAGCATTTGAAACAGTATCAGGAAAAATAACTGATTTACCTGAGTAAAGAGATTACAAGGCATGCAGAAATTACACATGATATATGAACTGATTTGACCAAAAATATGAAGTTGATCTTTCAAAGCGTTTTCCATTACAGAGAAGTCACAGGGTACAATTAGATGATGAAGCCATTGAGACAATGCGTTCTCTAGGAGTGCGACTACATATAACTAAATTAGTAAAATGCATCCGTAAATGGAGTGATTTTGAAAAATTGGAAAACAAATAGGCAAGAAAGCATGAGAAGTGAATGAAACAATCAGAGATAGATGGAGAAGATAAAAAGCCAATAACAGTTTTCCAAGATGAAGATGAAGCTGTGGCTTATGCATTGAGATTAATGGTAAGTGTAGTTTATGTTCATATACTATGGAGCAGAGATGATCTGGCACCATTCATAAAACATTTTCTAAAATTGAGAGACAAACCTGTACACTGTTACACACAACTTGACAGAATTATGAAACTGTGATTACATTCCTGAGAGGCAAAGTTCCTCCAAATGATATTGATTGAGTGAACATTAAAAGAACTTCACAAGAGCCTCTGGAATCACTACATGATTACTATGAGCAAATGCTTCAGGTGTTTCAACAACACAGGGGGAGAGAATATCCCAACTCAAGTGATATGTGATTCTTTGTGTCTTCATTTTCTAAGACCATAGATCAGTACGTATATAAAAACAGAGTGTGATTTGCTGGCAAACAAAATCTTTGGATGAGATTCTGAGGTAGGCAAAATACTGTAATGACGAACAAAAAATTAAACAGAAAAAGCTTAAAAAGACCTTCATGTTAGCACAGATGAAGTTTGCTCAGAAAGGTTTTCAGAATCAGGAAATCAAGGTGGTATTCAAGGTATTGTTTTACAAGCTGGAGTACAAGCTACTCAAGGAACATTTGGTGTTTCACAGAGTAGATGTAGAGGTGTTCCAGTTGATCCAAATTGTTGTATAGATGTTATGATGCTGAAGAAAATGCCCCTTGTCATTTCTCTTCTAAGGTCAGGCATTGGAAGAGGGAGTGTAGTTTGAATTCAGATAGGGTAAACAGAAATATTGAAATGAAGGGAAGGAATCAAAGGAAAAATGTGCAAGGTTAACAAATGTAAGTGCCAATGAAGAAACAGGTCCCAATGTTGCAGGTTGCACAAGCCCCAGTGGTTTCACAGACTATGGGAAACCCTAGATTTAACATGAATAAATACCCAAAGCAAATGCAAACCCATTTCAGAATCAGAAGCAGAACCCATTTCAACAGTTCCCCATGTTTTATCATTACAGATTTGGCACTGAAAATTCCCAATGATGGTGCCTGATGGGGGAGGAAGATTGTACGCTTGGTGCAATCTTGGAGGTAGGCCAAAGTGGACCATTTGTAAAGGAGAAATAAATGGGCAAGTGTCATTCTACTGTTAGAATAGCGGAAGTCCCAGTTCTAACGTTCTCAGTAAAGAAGACCCAAGTTGTAGGAGTTTCAAATAAACAGATCACAAACCCAGTTTCAGAAGATGTTCCTGTAATATGGGCTCATTTGAAGAAAAACATACATTAATTGTCTGTGATTCAAGTCCTGTAAACCTGCAAGGGAGCGATTTGTTATGCAAGTTAAAGTGCACTTTTTACTGCACACCGGATGCTGTTGAGTTTCAAACAGGTGATGTTGAGTTTAAAATGGCCTCGCAAGACACAGCTGTAGGTTTGTTTCTAGTGAGAATAATTGAAGAGTTACCTCCTGATTTAAAAGAGACAGTAAAGCCAGAAGTATGGGATTTCACAGGTAAAGATATCGAACTGATTTAAGGTATAGAAACTGTTTGACTTATTGTAAAGCCAAATGGTGTGTATCTGAGAACACCACCATACAATTTGAGCCCAGAAACCATTGCAGGAATAACACCAGTAATTGAACACTTGTTGAGTAAAGGGATACTAAGGGAACTTGCTGGAAGTCCATGCAACTCTTTGATGATGTGTTTGTAGAAACCGAGGGTTAAATATTGGATTGTGCAGGATCTCCAAAAGAATAACAGCGTTGTTGTCCCATGTTATCCCAGGGTACCAAATCCAGAACCCATAGTTTTTCAGAGTCTGTGCACAGCAAAATGGTTTACCATTGTTGACCTCGCCAGGCTTTCTTCTCTGCGTCACTGCACAAAGAGAGCAGTTCTTATTTTCATTTGTGTCCTGACAGAGAGTTTTAGCATTGTGTTGAGCTGCCACATGGGTAAACAGGGAGCCTGTCCATTTTAATCTAATTTGGAAAAAAGAATCTTAAATCAATGTAAATGCCTTGCAATTCAGTTCTCATGCAGTATATTGATGACCTACCTGTGGCATCAGAAACACAAGAAGCTTGTAAACAGGATACCGTTGTATTGTTGATTCACCTGACACAAGGTGTCTCCAGGTAACCTGCAAATATGTAAAAAAAGAAGTTCAATATTTGGGACATATCATCGAGAAAGGAGCGAGAAAGGTGTCACCAGAATGCAGAACCATCAAGTTTTTAGTCTGCAATGGGTGACAAATTTGCTCCCCTCTTATGTCAACCTATTCATGGGTTGGTATGAGAGGGTGAACACACAGAAAGAACAAGCCCATTTGGGATATCAGCATGTGGTTCTTTGGGCGCGATATAGAGATGATGTGTTAATAGTGTGGGAAGGCACTGAGGACCAACTTGTCTCTTAACGTGGGTTTCTTATTCCCAATACAGTTAATGTGGAACTATCCCTAGGATACAGCAAATTGGCCATTACCTTTTTGGACTTGGAACTTTATGTTAAGGAGAAAATACTGCATACATGACCATTTCTACAATTTGCTAAGAAAGTACAAAGCATACCGCAAGGGATGTTATTAAGTAAGTCAGATAAACAGATGTAGTCAGCTAATCAATGACAGATTTGGTTTGTTGCAAACTTTTGTGCAGAGAATGGCGCAAAATCAAACTTGTTGTGGAAACATTGGGATGTGTTAAAAATAGATTAGGATCTCAATGAACTTATTGGCTCATGTAATATGATTACCTTCAGAAGAGTGGAAACACGCAAAAAAGTCCTAGTGACACATACTTGTATATGCCCATGAAAGAAGGTTGTTCGATGAAGACTCAAACTGAAGGGCTGTATCACAGTCAGGGCTGTATATGTTGCAAATTCCTGATAGATAAATCTAAAGATTTTAAACATTTTGATAGGAGCAGAAAATTCAACATTAGAACGTTTGTTAACTGCAATACATGTTTTTGTATTTATTTGATCACTTATCTGTGTAGAAAGCAATCTGTTGGATCAGCAATCAGGCCTTTAAAGGAAAGGATTAAGGAACACATCAATGCTATTTAAAAAAAAGTGATGAAAGGTCTCCTCTGGGGAAACATTTCAAAGAGCTTCATGTAGTAAGTTAACTGTCCAACGTTGGCATTGAACACATCAAAGTACACCACAGAGGTGGTAACAGAACACACAAGTTACTTCTAAAGAATACATGGTGAATTGACACACTGCATACCGTCGATTGTGGTCTTAACATAGACAGAGAAGTCTATACCATATTGTAACTCAGTATAGGGTGATGTTAGTGCTGCGTTTCTGGGGAAGTCAAGGCTCATACTGATAGAAGATTGTTCACTGTAATTCAGTGCTAAGTAAACTGCACCCTTCAGGATAGATAATGGCTTTAATGCTTCTTCTTTTTCTTCTAAGGTGTCTCTTCTTCTTATCTATTTTATTGGCTTTCCTTCTTTCGTTCAGCAAAAGTGTTAAGTTAATGGCACTTCTTAAGATGGCACTTTTCTATGCTCTTTTAAGGTATATCTTTTCTTATAGATATTTACATTTAGCAAATTACGTTGCCACACTTGGTTCAGTTGTAAATGTTAGCATGAGATAAGTATATTATCCTTATTTAACTCTTAAGTATTGTCTGGATTCGGTGTCCTAGATAGTCGGCATTACTTTGAATTTTGAAAAGCCTAGATTAGTAGGTTAGAATGCTGTCTCGACTAACCTCTTATTTAGATATTCAATAGATGATGATATATTGGATATTCAATAGATGATAACATAACCTTTGTGCTGATTGGCCATACTAGCTATAGTAGAATGGTGTGGGCCAGATGGCAATAGATTGTAAATTCATGAATTCCATCTTTGAGCACCAGGAGTAGCATACACGAAGAACCTGTCATAATATGGAATATGGAATGTTTGTATTTTTCCAAAAAAGATGGGACTTTTGATTACATTTCTGTTTATGAAATGATAAGCATACATAATTGCTAATCACTTTCATATTAAAAAGAAACACTGAACATCAAGTACATGGTTATGGAATATTTGAATATAGGACAGTGGACATGAGCAATATATATTCAGTACATATTGGAAATCCCATCCGGTGAGAAGTAAAATGGAGGAGTTGCGGGATAGGGAATTGTGAACATGAGAGTTCAAGCATCAACTGTGGAACCTGGTGAATTCAAAACTTCTTATCAGAAGCATGGATGTATCAATATGAAAGGTCTCCAAAATATTATTAGATAATATCATCAGAGTTGTTAGTGAATAGTGGCTCAATGGATCCATGCCTTTGGTGAAGACCTGTGTTTTGACTTCATGGTCACACGTTTAAACCATGGCATGTTCAGTCAGTGTTTCACCCTCCTGAGTTTGATTAAATGAGTACCACTGAGATAGATTACAGAAGAAAATCCTTGAATTGTGTAAATATACCCCTCAAAGGTGAATATGCAATTTCAGTAGGCACAGTATTGTACTATTACCCCAGCACATTTGAATTGCAGATCCTGCCAAAGACATGCAAAGGAGTGGAGATAGCTGCCATTTTGCCCCATACCCTGAGGGTCACCCTCTGCCAGTCATATTTGTTTAGCTATCCCTTTCAATTTTAATACTTTACTTTTCAATTAATAGCACTGACTGACAAATCTGAGGTTGTGGACTGGCTGAAGTTGACCCCTATATAGCATGAGTCCTGTAGTCAATGGTGTTAAATACTCCTCAAATTAGGAGGCTGCATTGTTTCCTGTAGAGCAGGAGGATCCATGCTGTAATATTAATCCATGCTGCCCTACTGCTATTGACAGTGACTGCACTGTCTGTGATGAGCAGAGCAATTCAAAACCCTATCCTATAGAACTGGGATGTTTACTAGGTACTACTTTTGGCATTGTCACTCTTCAATGCCTTAAGAGGGTGCTAAAATCCAACTTATTTATGAAAGCTAAGGGAGAATAAGAGTGTCTATGCAGGATTGGAGAATGCAAAATCTACCCGCCCTTAGTCTAACTCATATTAGTTTGATTCCAACAATAAATAATGGATTGTATTTGTAACATGCAATATCTAGTATTGATACTGGCACTTATGACTATTGTAAGATTGTGCTATTCAGCTTTGAGCCATAGGTTTACTTGTGCTGAGGTCCGTAGCTCCTTTCCTATTGACATCTAGTATCGATTATGTCCATGACAGTATCTGTAGGCTGGCTTCCATGGCATCATGTCAATGTCGCTGTAGGACTGTGTTTTAGTTTTGAATCTCTGAGTTATTGTCCCCATTTCCCCATGTCCCTTTAGACCCATACCATGTGCCCAAGTTTAAGTGCAATGACACCAGTACTCCACTGTTGTTGCTCCTATGACAATGTCTATGTCTTTTGCTTTGTCTATGCACCCATGCCTGATTCAGTGTGCCTGTACTGGCTAACAATATTGTGTGACATGAATATGGTACCAAAATGATTGTGACTACCATAATATTGTGGAACAGAACATCTAAGATAACAATATTGTTTTTTCGTATATGATATTATATTTTTTTAGAATACCATTGTATTTAATATAGCTTACTTTAATATAGTTGTAATTATTAAAGTTCTTTATTATTTACTATATGATAGCGTATTAATGTTAACTGCTAATATTGCTAGCATAAGAGTTGTGAAAATATTTTTAAATATAGTCTGTAATTTTAAATGTGTACTTTACAAATAATTAATGTAATTAATAATATATAATGTAGTAGTAATTTGTTGGGTGTGCAGGGGAATGGGTTAGCGCCTACTTAGATTATAATTAATGTAATTTTAATGTTATTTACTGTTATTGTTCATTTAAATGTATAATTGATTATTCCGTAAAAAAAATATTGTAATTTTGTTTGTTTAATTTAATTTTGTTAATTCAAAATGTTCTTTTAATTTTTTTATTTATTTTAGTAATTTCTATTTTAGCAGTGGATGTTTGGGTTTGTAAGTAAACAGGGTGGAAAGTTACTATGTTATACCATAGTAAATTACATTTATTTGTGAATACATTTTTAATTTGTAAACTAAACATTGAATTGATTTTTATTTGTTTAAATAGTTAATTTGTATTTTATTTATTTGAGTCTATTTTATAAATCTTAATGTGTAGTTTAATTTTTATACTTTTGTTTACAATTTATATTTAAATAGTCAGTTATTGGGTTTGTTGGGTAAAAGGGTGGGAAATTATAGACAATACATTTGCAATTAATCATTAATCTTAGTTAGGTTGTTTTCTTCATAATAAGTTATGTATATTAATTGTAGGTTTATTATTGAAATGTTTGTTTTATTTGATTTATTTATTAACATAATATTCCATGCTTTTCCTAATAATATTAGTAAACTGAATTCTTTTATTTGTTTTGTTTAATTTAAGTAATATTTTCATTACAGAGAGCACCTTGCCTGCAGAATTGACAATGGCTATATCGAAGACTGCGAAAGCTGCCATTTCGCTTTGCAGATCTCACCGGTAATCTCTCTTTCCGGCCTTCTGCTATACCGCCCTCCTGGTGCTCCAGCCAAGTTCCCCAGCTCTCTCATTGACTCTGTGACCCTTATGGCAACGGCATTTTCGAATTTCTTACTCCTTGGAGATCTCAATCTCCACTTTTTATACCCCAAGGACACAACGGCAGCCGATCTGCTACCCACGATAAAGGCCACCTTCTAGACCCCATCTTCACAAATATCCATGACTCCAAATCCCGCACTCCCCTCCCTCTCCCTTGGACTGACCACTTCCTGATCCCTATCGATTGACATCTCGAGGTCCCGCCACCCCAACGGCCCAAAACCCGGGTCATTAACAGACGCTGGCACAAACTTGTACCTGAAGAACGGGCCTCTAAGCTCAGGGAATCCCCCCTCCCCCTGCCCTTGACCCCGCAACCGCTGATATTGAGTTTAACTCCTGGCTCACCCAATCTTTGGACAGCCTACTACCCATAACTAGTACCCTTAAACGAGCCAAGAGAGTAAACCCGTCCTCCTGGTACACCCCTGAATTTAACGCCCTACGAAAGGAATGTAAAGGGACTGAACGCGCATGGAGGAAGGACAAACTCGCAGGCAAGAAAGCCGCCTTTCGGGCATCCATAAGAACTTACAAATTCGCGCTTCGCAACACCAAAAGTCTCTTCTATGAGGAAAGAATAAAAAAACCCTCCTCTTCCGCCAGGGAAACTTTTACTATCTTAAAAGAACTTCTTAAAGTCCCGGACCCCCCCAGAGAAATCCCTCGATTCTAACACCGCGGGCGACAAATGCAACAAACTGGCAAAATTTTTCGAAGAGAAAATTCAGAAAGTTCTCGCCTCCCTACCCCTAATTGATACCAGTGTCATAGCTGGTGACCGCTTCAAACCTCCCCCCTCCACTAGCCCTTATCCGGATACCCCCGCTCCCCTCCTTGACACCTTCGGCCCAGTAACCACTGAAGAGGTCTCAGCAATGCTCACCACAATCAAAAGTGGCTCTCCCAGCGATCCGGGACCCATACGCTTCCTGAAAAAAGTGGCCCCCATCACTGTCCCGCCGTTAACTGACCTCATCAATTCCTCATTACTTCAGGGAAAGGTCCCTCCCAGCTGGAAAGCGGCTGTCGTGAAGGCTCTCCTTAAAACACCGGCATTAGACCCGCAGGATTTAGCCAATTACAGGCCAATTTCCCTCCTCCCTGTGATTAATAAAATCACTGAAAAATTAGTGAATAAAAAGCTCTCCCTATTCTTAGAGTCCAACAACTTACTCAGGAGCTCACAGACCGGATTCCGCCCAGGTCAGGGCACGGACACCGCTCTCCTGGCGGCAGTGGAGGAGACCAGATGCATTCTGGACACAGGAGGATCAGTGGCAGTGATCCTCCTGGACCTCAGTGCGGCGTTCGACACTGTCAACCACCGGGTCTTAATCCAACGTCTCAGAGACATCGGAGTGGAGGGCATCTCCCTGGCGTGGCTCGCGTCATTCCTTACCCACCGCTCCTTCCAGGTCTGGGAGAACGACATCCACTCCCCAGCAGTTCCCCTCCAGTGCGGAGTGCCGCAGGGCTCGTCGCTGAGCCCGACGTTATTTAATGTCTGCATGTCCCCACTGGAGGAGGTGGTCACCCCGTTTGGAGTGAAAATCATCAATTATGCGGATGACACCCAGCTGGTGGTGACCCTTTCCCATCCCAACCAAGAACCATCTAACCTCCACAGCTGCCTTTCTGAAATTCATGGGTGGATGAACAACTCAGCGTTGAAACTCAACGGGTCCAAGACCAAAATCCTGCTTCTTGGACAAAAAGGACTCTCCCTACCCCCTAACATCTGGCCCTCATGTCTAGGTGAACCCCCTGTCCCCAAAACTGAGGTCAAGAGCCTGGGAATCTGGCTTGAGAAAGACCTGTCCTTCAAAACCCAGGCAAAAAAAACTGCGGGCATTTGCCTTGGGCTTCTCAGGTCAGTCAGGAAAATCCTCCCCCTGCTCCCTCTCATTTCCCGGAAATTGCTTATCCAAGGCCTCATTCTATCTAGGCTGGATTATAGTAATGCCATCTATCTGGGAGCTCCCGAAGCCACCTTCAATAATTTGCAGAGAATCCAGAATGCCGCTGCCCGGCTTCTCACTAACACCCCGGCCAGATCATCGGCAAAACCAACCTTAAAGCAACTTCACTGGCTGCCAGTTAGAGAAAGAGTTATGTTTAAGGCTCTCTGCCTGGCCCATAAACTCTTACATAACAAAGGCCACCCCATCCTCAAAAACTTCATCACCCCTTATAAAACCACCAGATCACAGTTCACAGAGTGAAAAAGGCCCGCACTGGGGGACGGCGTTTTTCTGTGAACATGGCGAACCTCTGGAATACCCTCCCCCGTAAACTTAGGATGGAATCTAATCACCTCCTATTCAGAAAATCACTAAAAACGCACCTCTTCCCCTGATTCCTCTGATCTCCTCTGCTACCCTCCCTCTCGACTGTCTAGGTCTAGCGCTGGGATGCTTACGGGTTACTACGCGCTCTACAAAACCCTAATAATAATAATAATAATAATAATAATTTCAATATTTTGTACCATTTAGGGTTTTTGAGGCTTTTGGGTTGTAAGGAGGGGAGGGAATTTAATTTTAAATGTTTTAATTTTTAAATTGTATTTAAGCATTTATAATATATGCAATTTTTAAAATCTAAATATGATTAAAAATGCATGCTTGCTATAAAATAATTATGTTAGAATCGTAAATGTCATTCTTACAAAACTCAACCATTTTCTTGTTTGGATCATTACTTTGGTGGTGTTTGATGAGTATTCACAAATGTTTGGAAAGATAAATACAGTTGATTTGGTTGTGACATAGTCATTTTTTGTGCAACTCCATCAAGTAGATGGGAAAAGAAGTGAAGTCAAAATAGCTCTATTTCCCATGTTAACTCCCATAGTATTCTTTGTTGTCCACTACAGCAAGAAACATTGAACAGCATTAGATCAAACTCAGCATGCAGGATATGCTATTGCTTATTTTGGTATAAGTCAGAACTGTAGCTTTTGGGAAATCAGCGTTACAAAAATGTCTTTATGGGGTTGAAAGAGTTAAAAGGTTAGAGAAATATGACCATCAGCCCACAAACTGATATTGAACTAAGGTTTGAGGACAGTTT
Source organism: Lissotriton helveticus (assembly GCF_964261635.1). Taxonomy (NCBI): domain Eukaryota; kingdom Metazoa; phylum Chordata; class Amphibia; order Caudata; family Salamandridae; genus Lissotriton; species Lissotriton helveticus. The sequence continues at coordinate 2,011,591,786 of NC_136057.1, read as the reverse complement.
GCAAACCCAAATTTATATAAAATAAAATTACCATGTTGGATGAAAAAGCTTTTATCCCTCTGTCCACTTTGGGGATCCAAACTCAAAATTGAGGCAGCAGATCCTAAGCCTCAAATTGGATAGTCGCATGGGAAGCCTTTCTGTTGCGGGAGCCATTAAAGGACAGACAGCATAGTGTAAATATAACAAACATTATCTGAGGTAACTACAGGAGCAGAAAAACAGAAAAGAAACAGCATGCCAAGAATCAAAGAGAGTCCAGATTGTTCCACAAGAGATGATTCAGGATATGGAAGAAAACAATCACCCTGAATGTTGTTGCATGAGTTTTGGGATTGTGAATGAGATTATGGAGGATAACTATTTCACGTTCCAACAGGAAAGAAAGAATAGAACAAGTTTATGTGTGGCAATTTGTCTCCAAAGTTGTAAAAGAAATACAAACACAAAATCCAAAAACACCCACCATCCCAAAAACAGGAACTTTTGTTTTGTCAATGACACTGGCACTGACACTGGCTCAATGAATCATTACAAAACCTTTGAAAAAATATGTTCAAATCCTCATGGCATATTTTGTGGAAACCCTTCAAGGGCAAGGGGTAAACAATTGGGTGTCAAAAAGTCACTTTAATAAAGTTAATTTCCATAGGAATCCCTGTTGTTCAATGCAAAATAAAATACTGATTACAATTACATTAAACTTGGCAAGAATGTAAAACTTTACTCCAGGAAATGCCTAAGTGAAAATTCTTTTAGTCGGTTTTGTGAAATAACATTGATAATATATTTTAGATGGATCAATAGGTTAAAAAGTAAACAATATCTGGCAACTGCTCTGAGAAGGTCTGCAAACTTGGGTTTGGGCCATCTGTGGATCCAAATTAAAAAAATCAAACCTGATTGATTGAGGTAGTTTTTTCTCCTGTCATCCATTTCAAATTCTAGGGCCCAAAGCCAGGTCTGTGAAACTGAAACCCTATTAGTGACTGGCCACAAATTGGAGAAAATGTTGCAGCTGCTTTTACAGAACTCAAGCAAGTTGTTCTTAAGTACTGAAAAATAAAACTGAAGTATCAATTGGAGGCATAAGGAATATGTCTCCTGGCACCCGGACTCAAGGGGTCCAAAAGAACACCCTTAAGTCAAAATGAAAAGATAGTAATAGTTTGCAGCTCCATGGGTCTGTGAACGCAAGGTTAAGGTCTGCAAACTCCCAGCATGTTCTTGTGGATCCTGGCTATACATTCTGCAAGAATTGCCATGCGGGTTGGCCACCCATGAAAGTTTGAGTGCAGAGCCTGGCTGATGGTTCGGCCCTGCAAACAACCTACACTACTCACAGCCAAGCGCTGTGCACAATTGGTTAATATATAGTTTCATAGAAATTGGTTGTAGTATATGATCAAAACAGTTCATTACTATATTGAAAAGTTTAAGGCAATGTTTATGTATAACACATTCACATACATTTAAAAATGCAGAAACTCACTGAAAAATGCAGTTAAAGTATAGTTGTGATAGAAATTTAAACTGATACACCACTGAAAGTTGTTAAGTCTCTAATCCATAATGCGCAAAAGGGTTATGCAGTCATAACTCTCAGACCAACCACAGTGCTCTTGACTTCAACCACAAATGTAAATCTTGCAAACAATATTGCATGTCACATTATCCTTAAATATATGGAGGCAATTATTATGAATGTAGTATTATTCAGTTGCTTGATCATGTGTTGGTATTTAATTATGTTACTCATTTAGATGTTGTTACTTAGTGAAATAAATATTGTGAGGTCATACATGACTACTCCACCTACAGTGCTAGCATAGGCAATAGGCATTTACAATGTGAGTGTATTGTAGATCAGTGGTTCCCAAAATTTTTAGAATCACAAACCGCTTTTTAGAACAACAAACATTTGTGACCCACCTACCTTTAATGGACATGAGGCGGGCAATTTTTTTATGGAATTAAAGCATAATGTGGAAGTGCATTGTCATTTTGAGACAGCACATTTTCCATTAAAATGGCCACCACATGTGCACAGACATACAGTTGTATTGAAAAAACTATTTAGCACAACGATAATGTGTTCAAATTGGGTTTCTGTGATTATGTATTATTTGTTCATCACCAAGTAAGTGTCTTGATTTGTTTTGATCCTATTAATATCAAGCACACTTCGGAATTACAAAAAAGTGCTTAATTTTTGTATTCCTAACTGCTGGATGTATACAGTTCATTTACAGTTATTTACGTTTATTGTGTATTGAAAACAACTACAAACTACATTATTACATGATGCACTCTAAAGCTCCGCTCACTTTGCAGTCAGAGCGAGAAAGTAAACACCAATTCAATATTAAAAGAATGAACCACCCTGATATTTGACCTCTGTCTTTGAATCATGCCAAATGTGACAGGATTTAAAGGCATCTTTAATTATTGCTCTGTCTTTCACGACCACACAAAAATCAACTTGTTACTCCACAGTTTGAGAAATATTATGTTAGCAAAAAACTGAATTTGATAATGTCTTCCTCAAGTGTCAACTGAAGCAGTGGGGAATTCTGCCAAATCTATTGAACAAAGCAAACACAAGGAGATGATGGATGGATCGCTGAAACTTTTCAGAAACTCACCCCCAGTCACAGAGCTAGTTTGAATCTATCATCGTTCTTTAGCTCAATTCGCCACCCCAGTTCAGACCAGCCATATGCTAATCAGTCTTGACCCTATTCCTCATGGGAACAGTCCAGCCTGAACTGCCAAGTCAGGAGTTCCGTGGACCAGAAACAAGCATCCTGGGACCGGTTTCGGGGTAACACCCCTCATCAGCCAGGCTAGCAAAAGAACAATGATGGATTCAACTCAGATCTGTGACAGGGGATGAGTGTCTGAAAAGTTTCAACGCTCCTTGTGTTTGATATGTTTTAGGAACAATGCAAGGAGTATTGAAGTTTGCTTTGCGGATAACTTTTATTTTCACCAGGAGACAGTAGAGGATTCTCACAATGGTGTGATGTGATCCTGTCCTTTCAAACCAAATGGTAGTTAGAATTTTCTGGTGTTTTGAAAGAGCTACATTGGGTGGACTTAATATGCACTTTTTCAGTAATCCAAGCTAGAGATGATAACTGCATGGATTAGAGAGTCTTTTAGGGAGCAGCGGAGCAGTAGCAAAACTCCCTTTAGCAGAAGATGGGAAAAGACATTTTGGATGCTACGGCCAGGCTGGATGACAGCAATTACTCTTTTAGCACAAAAATATTATGTGCTGAATATAAACACGTTTTTCTTTCTCAAAACACATTTTACAAAGTTTAAATCTATGTACTGGAGATTCACTTCTCATACAAAATTATACTTATAAAGGAATTGCATGTTTTCTTCAAACTTCTGCTTGATGCAGGAATTTGCTACAGCTGGAGATATGTAGGGCCTCAGTCTACCTACCAGAACACTTAAGAGGTCATAAATAAGCACCTTCCTTTAGCCCCACAACCTCGCACAAGGTAAAAGAGTTATTGAAATTACACTTTGAGACATGCAGCCAATGAGGGCAGTGCACTTCAGTGACACTTGTGGTGCTAGTCTGGAATGCAAGAATCTGACGATGACCCAATAATACTTTTGATCTAGTCCAGTAATGATTCTTCTTGTGTCTGTAAAATCTTTTCCAACAGGCATACAATAAGTATTTCGCTGTCTCAGCATAATTATAGAAATGCTATGCCACCCGGTTATTTAATCATCAAACAGCTACACTCACAGTAGTCATTTCGCATCATGAATCCACTCTGGCATTCTTTCAAAATCTCTCCTCTGGAGGTACATCACACCTGAGTTTGCCATTCTAGCAATCGTGATCCTGGCACAAGTGAAATTGACACTATGATTCTCATTTCTGAAAACCTCAAACGCAACTCTAAAGGCAAACACTAGTGAATGCTTCATCTGCCATACTGGTATACTAAGGTTAAACCTTCTTTTTACTCTAACACACAGGAACTAAACAATGGCATATGAGCCACCCAAAGATTAAATAATCTGACATAAAACACAATGTGTATAGGATGAACAGGAGGGAACCCATAGACCAAGTTGGGATGGGTGTAGACTGTAAGTATAAACAATTCCCAACAGGTATCAATAGGAAGACAATTTCAACGGGTGTATGCAATATGCATTACAAAAGAAAGAAAATAAGGAGTCACTGCAAATTTGAGAACAAACGGGTATTATTCACCATTTAGAAAGCAAGGCAGGTCTATTGCAAAATTATACAGTTAAACAGCACTGTACGCAATAAATGGGGTGACAACCCGGTGGCACTTGGTGCAAGTGATATATACATGAATATATACAGTGAATAGTGATGGTGGTGCAAGTGCTGGGGTGAAAACAGCGTGGTCGGCGCGTAGTGACAGTGAAAATTACAAGGTAATGGCTCCAGGGATTTAAGTACTAATCACTTAAAACAAGATTCAATTTCAGGAGTACAAAACAAGTAGGGCGCCATGAAATTAGGCTGTGTGGTCGACGGCGTTTCGATCCTCATCAATCGGGATCATCATCAGGACGGGTTTGTCGGGCAAAAAAACAGTGATGTCCGCTACTGTCAAAATCGTGCGGTCGGAGGGGCTGGCTACGTGGATCCAGAGCTGAATGAAGGGTAGGAGAGGCTTGGGTCAGCGGGGTGATCTGCGTCTGATCGAATCAGAGGGTTTACTTGTGGGTTAATCCGAAGTGCAGCTTCAAGCAGTGAATTAGCTCCCGCATTCACTGCTTGAAGCTGCACTTCGGATTAACCCACAAGTAAACCCTCTGATTCGATCAGACGCAGATCACCCCCGCTGACCCAAGCCTCTCCTACCCTTCATTCAGCTCTGGATCCACGTAGCCAGCCCCTCCGACCGCACGATTTTGACAGTAGCGGACATCACTGTTTTTTTGCCCGACAACCCCGTCCTGATGATGATCCCGATTGATGAGGATCGAAACGCCGTCGACCACACAGCCTAATTTCATGGCGCCCTACTTGTTTTGTACTCCTGAAATTGAATCTTGTTTTAAGTGATTAGTACTTAAATCCCTGGAGCCATTACCTTGTAATTTTCACTGTCACTACGCGCCGACCACGCTGTTTTCACCCCAGCACTTGCACCACCATCACTATTCACTGTATATATTCATGTATATATCACTTGCACCAAGTGCCACCGGGTTGTCACCCCATTTATTGCGTACAGTGCTGTTTAACTGTATAATTTTGCAATAGACCTGCCTTGCTTTCTAAATGGTGAATAATACCCGTTTGTTCTCAAATTTGCAGTGACTCCTTATTTTCTTTCTTTTGTAATGCATATTGCATACACCCGTTGAAATTGTCTTCCTATTGATACCTGTTGGGAATTGTTTATACTTACATAAAACACAATGTGACACGTGATCACCTCTATTAAAACCATGTATCATCAAACAAGAATTATAACTGAACGTACTGGTAAAAACACCTCTTCAAGGCTAGGAACCTGGGGGCATATTACCAAGAAACAGCTTTAAAATGATCGCCGCTTTAGCGGCAGGAAACTGCCGCTAAAGAGGCGATAATGGGCTTGATAATATGCCATTGAGAATTCCAATAGAAGCCCATGTTCCCACCAGAACATGGGCTTCTATGGGAATTCCCAAGGGCATATTATCAAGCCCATTATTGCCGCTTTAGCGGCAGTTTTCTGCCTCTAACGCAGCGATAATTTTAATGTTGTTTTTAACGTTGTTTCTAGATAATATGCCCCACGGTTTGTTACTAGCATAACACTTGTACCATCCTAGTGATATTCAATGCCGCTCACGGTGTGCTGCTCTGAGGGAAAGGACGACGTGGGATTCCTGCGCTCTGTTTGCGCTTGTCACTCCTGTCAGGGTCGTATTGTGGGGAAAGGTCCTGAACTGTACCTGACGCCGAGGGACTGCGAGGACCAGCAGGCTCTCTGCTTCCCAGCTGCTGCCTCTTCCCTCGGCGTTCCCGCCCCCCGCCTGGACACTACAAAGACTTATCGCGGCCCCCGCTCCGCGGGTGCCGCTCACGGTGTGCTGCTCTGAGGGAAAGGAAGACGTGGGATTCCTGCGCTTTGTTTGCGCTTGTCACTCCTGTCTGGGTCGTTTTGTGGGGAAAGGTCCTGAAATGTACCTGAACCCGAGGGACTGCGAGGACCAGCAGGCTCTCTGCTTCCCAGCTGCTGCCTCTTCCCTCGGCGTTCCCGCCCCCCCCGCCTACGGCGATTTAATCTCGCTCCTATTCCCGTGACGCGGGACGCGCGCGGGACATAGCCCGGGCAAAGGGCGGGCCCTCTAAAGGCCCTCTAAAGGCCGATTAAGGACGAGACGGGCCACCCCCCGTGGTTGGCATATTGCAGGCCTTTCACGTTGAAGGTAAATACTCCCCCTGTTTCTATACCTTGTGGACTCTTTCATATATCACAGTCCTATATCCCTAAACCACCATGACCTCCAAGGGGGACCATTTAACCAGCGAAGCTGGTACTGGGCAAATGTTCTCCATGCTAGACGAGCTAAACCTCTTATGCAAAACCAAATACGTCACATTGGAAACTCCCCCTCCACCCAAAAGTGTTAGTACAATTCCAGACAAGGCTATACCTTTCGATCTCCCCATATTAGTTAATAATTTCTGCAGTCCAAACACACAATGTATTGATTTCCCTCAGGTCCCATCTGAAAAAAGGATAAATAATGATGCTGGAAAGAACCACAAAACCCTAATTTTGTGCCAATGCCCATCCACTGCTAACTCCCCAATGATTCAACCGATTGCTGAGTTTCCAGAAGCTATAACACCCCCTTCTCACCTGCAAATCCTACCCCTTATCGAACAAATGTTTAGCTCTATGATAGCTCCGATATTAGAACAAATGAACTTGTTAGGGGAATGGCTATCTGGGATAGAGAAAGCCATTAAGTTAAACTCGCTGGTTGACAAACGTAGTGTTACATCCAATCGCCCTAAGACACCTCTTATCCATCTAGGCTTAAAACCACTTGTGCAGGATAAAGGGCGTCAAACACAACCTGCTGGCCCTAGTGCGACAGGGCAAAAACCAGCTAAATACCCCACTAAAGTTTCCCCTCCCCAATTGACCGTACCTAGAGTAGGTCATAATAAGGTTAACTCTATTCATTTACCTCCAGAAGCGGCCCCATACGTATGCATCCTTGCGGGTGTACCTGCTCTTCCATCGGGAAAAATTGAGAGTCAATATGACTTAGTCAATAAAACCAAATTCTGGCTGTCAAAAATTAGGCCACTGCCTCTTAATCTATACGGAGCGATAAGGAGTGTTAGAAGGGTGGGCTGGTTGGGCTCTCTCCCCAAGGATATTGCAGGGGACCTGGTACTTGTAAGATTTAGAGACCGACATATTGTCCCCTATTTGAAAACTTGGCCGCCCCAAGTAAGAGACGGCCCAATATCAATATGGGACCTACATGACTTTTACCCCATAATCCCGTGTTTCCCTCCCTGAGTACCTGGATCAATCATGAACTCCCATGTTTAACCACGATCTCCTTTGAGACTGCCATAACCTTGGAGTGTAAAAATAATTTTTTATGTCTGGGACCCTATCTTACTGTACCTTGATTAGTTAAAACTTTTTTTATTTTTTATTATCTGGAATGTAAATTGTGTTTATTATGAACTTTTATGGTTTTTATCTCAAAAAAACGATCAAAGTAATTAGTTAAGTTAGTAGTTAACTAATATAATTGTTCTCTATAGGCCCACTTTTTTGCCTTTATTCCTCCCACCCGATCTATCTGGTAAAATTCCCTAATGTGAATCATAATTAGAAATTGTATCAATTTATGGAGTGTTGTAAAGAATGGTATGAATTTGTTATATATGTCTGTTATACTTTGTTTTGTGTACACTTTTTATGGTCCTAGTGACCGAAATAAAAGTTTTGAAGTTGATATTCAATGCCTTCATCATCCAGTGAGTCTTCTCAGTATCACAAAAACTGGTAAATTCTCAGTAAGAACCTCCACATCACACAGCTCTTTCTTTTTTTCCCAAAACGTTCTATATTGAGTTTTTAGAAGTTTCAACAATACAATAATAATTGTCACGGTTTAACCAGTGGCTTACAATAATGCTATTTAGAGAGTCAGTTGCTAATCGTTTTTAGGTTTCTTCAATACAATTCTCAATTGTCAACTAACTGTAACAAAGGCTTCTCATCATTCCTTCATTATCCTCCTCCCTCCCTCTCCCTAGTGAAAGAAAAAGAGAAAAAAGGAACACAAATCCATCAACTAAAGCTACGTGGGAGAAATCACACAGGTAGCATACACAGGTGAGCAGAGCAAGTGTGGATTGGATCCACATAGTCAGAGCTAGCTGCCAGCTGGTCCCAAGACCTTCCTATATTGCTGCCTCTGGGGCCCTATTAATTTTGGAATAAGTGTAGGGCCCATGTCCGTGTCATGCATGCGCACAGGGGCAATCCCCAAGACAAGTAATGAACTAGAGGGTTCCATTGGTAGAGCTTGCCATAGGTGAGCATGCCATTGTCTCATAGAGGGGGACTCTGTCTCTTTCCAAGCTGATGCCACTGATAGATTTGCCACCTAAACACAACCAGAGAATCAATTTCTTCCATAACGTTTGATGTATGAGAGAAGTGTCTCATAGACCTAGTAGTATAAATCCTGGGTCATTTGGCACTGGGTACCCCATAATCCCTTTGATCTTTGTGGAGATTTTGGCCCAGAAGGGTCTAGTCAAGAGGCAATCCCACCAGATGTTCATAAAATCTCCAAGCATGCCACAGCCTCTCCAGCACATTTCAGATGCCGTGGGGATTTTTTTCTGATATAGGTACCAATCAAAAAGCACCTTGTAGTGGGCTTTCTGTAGTCCCATGGAGTGTTCTAATTTAGGAATATGCCTCCATAGCTTACCTCATTGGTCAGTGGAAATGTCCTTTTCCAACTGCTGCCCCCGAAAGGTAATGTGTCATGAGCAGGGTTAGTCAAGATTCAAAAGTAGCAGGGAATATAAAAAAGAAATGGTGTCCTTCGATCCCCCTCCCTTCTTCATGAACTGTTCAAAAGGGGTAAGGTCCCTAGTTGCTGCTTCCCTCACTTTGGGTCCCAAAACCCAGAGTCTGAGTTGTGTACAGTGGTAGTGTTCTGATGCTTGACTTCTGATGTGAAGCCTCTGGGACACAACAGGCATCCAACAACTTTGCATCTGCACCTGGACTCTGACATCTGTGAGATTACCCTGCCAAGTGGTGCCATCCCAGTCCTGGATCCTTGGAAGGGAGCTTATGTTTCTCTGCCAGCCTCTGTGGATCCCGCAGAACTGATGCATCTCCTTTGCTGCATGGCACAACCCCAAGGAGAACTAATGCATCTCTGCTGCTGCATGGATTGGACTTATCTCAAAGACCTGTATCACTGCCTCAGCCTGCAATACCTTTGGATCCTCCGCTGCTCGACACATCCTATGTGTTGACCCTCGCATACTTTGTCGATCGCAGCCTTGACTACGAACTCCGCATCGCAGCCTCACAGCTCTTCAGAACCAACGCATCACCCCGACTGCGAGCCGCATCTTCGATGCTGGACACCTAATTGCAAGCCCCATCGGTGGATCCTCAATGAGGATGCTGGCCTTCACATTGCAGCCTCGGCGCATGTTGGACCGACACATCACTTCTGCTACACAATACATCTTCGACGCGGACCAGGTTTGAAGGTACTTTGTTCATCTGGCCTAACTGGATCCCTGCAGCTGGCCAGCACTTATGTGCGGTCATCCTTAGCTTGTGACTTTTTCGCGGTCTGGCGCGACCAGATATCCACAGTTAGTGCTTCATGCTTTTGGTGGCATTGCCACTAAAACCTTTAGCATTGAATATGTCTGGTTTTACTAATTGGATTTTTGTTGTTTTGGACTTGTTTTATTTATTAAAGACAGTTCTATTTTTCAAACTTGCTGTGGGACCTTTTTTGTGCGGTGTTTTCACTTTACTACTGTTTAAAGTGTTTAGACATCGCCTCCGAGTTAAGCCTGACTGTTCTGTGCCAAGCTAAGAGACAGTTGAGCACAGATTAGTTTAGTGTTGGCTTCTGTCTCACCCTGACAAGAATTGTGGTTGCTGCTTGACCAGGCACACTCCGAAATCAACCAAAAACCCATTTTCTCACATTAGGTGGATTTGGTTCTCTGTCAAAAAGATCAGTTGGTCTGTGCTCAAGAAATTAAACTCCTTTAAATGAGCTTCCCATTTTACACACAGATGCAGCTCACACCAGAACAGGCCCTATCTTTTTTCCTCACAGTCAAGCCAGCACCAAAACCAGAGGGGGGAAGCGCCATCTTGAATACAGTACTAGAAGGGCATTGTACGTTTTTTTGCAGTAGGGTATACAGGAACTGCTGCAAACGTGAGTAGGGTTACCTGGGAACTTTTGGCCTATTGGTTAGAGAGGGGTCAAAGTCACCTCCACCCACAAACTAATGCCAGCGTAAATGTGGCATTCCCTGGCATCCTCCTCAAAACTCTGAACCAGTCGAAGAACAGAAGAAGGACAGAACTTGCTGATTCAGACCCGTGAGGTGGCATGAAGGGCTGGGTCTGTTCCCACTTGCACCCAGGACAAAGAAGTGGACTCCAATGGTCAGTGGGCTGACCTCCTGTGTAAGGTACAAAGCCACAACAAGCTGCAAGAGGCCTTTTCCCTGTAGAGCCTAGCTGACCAGTACCAAGAAGACCTTGCCTGGACACTGCTGGTGTCTTCTGCTGCAGTGAGTCTCAATGCCTAAGTGCTGTTGCTGAGGTCCTGGGTCCCTTGGCTGTGTCTACGTATGCTCCTCCTAACATTCCTGTACAACTTGTAACTTAATAACTTTTGGACAGAAGACTTCCATAGGACAGGGACAAACCTACCAAGCTGTTTCAACCAAGGTGCATTACAGCTGGGCTGAACAAACAGGTTTTCCCTGCTCAAAGCTTCTCCATAACAGGAACTCTGATTCAGAGGAACCTCGCCAAGAAGGTATCCAGCCTTATGAAGATCTCTTTGAACACTTACCTGAGCTTTGCCTTATTGGACGATTCAAAGCATTGAACAACAAACTAGGGGTTCAATTTAGAGTTTGTCAGAGAGAGTACTCCCTCGCAAAGGTGACCAAGTACCCTCTCCACCAAGCTGAATGTCTACCCGCCTCATTTAGAGATGGACTGACCTTCAGTATGATGACGGGTGAGACTACTCCATCACTGACATGTCCCTCCGATGGCCAGACAGAATAAGGCCCATCAGATTTTGCAATTTCTTCATTCGCCTTATTTAGAATGGACTGACAAATGACAAGTTTTCACTGTCTTTCACTGCCAGGTTCAACCTGGTAGTAATGGGCAATGAAAACTGCATAATGACCCCCATGCCATAGAAAAAACCTCATGTGGCATGGGGGACATTGCTTTATTTATTTTAAAAAACAAAATCCCGCCTCTAGATTTCATTTTTGAAAATAAAAAAAACATTGAAAGCTTGCTGTATGGTTCCTTCATATTGATGACAATGTCTGTCTGACTTTCAAAGCATTGATAGAAACTGCTGTGGTGGCACATTCTGCCAATGCAAGAGATACTCACTGGGTTGGCAAACACCTCTAAATCTGACATGCGGTTACTTCCTCATGGTTATGAAGTACTTTACTCGGTCATCCTGATGGACTAAATACTGTCCATGAACTCTAAATCAGGCCCTAAATTCGAAGACAGAAGTCTTTATTGGAAGACAGCTGCAAAAGTATCCAGCTGGTGAAAGGACTTCGCTCGGTGCAAAATTTGAATTTCTCCTGCTCTGAGCTTTTCACACCAAAGCCAATGGTTTCACTGGGACCTCGTCCAATGCCTATCTGACATTGTGGAGCCCTCTTCATAGACAGTCTGCTGCCTTGTCCTACTGAAGGATTTTGACTTCTAGAAAAGAGGTGGCTATCCTGCCTTGTGGAACCCTTCCAGGCCATAGCTTGCTGCTTTGGCCACGGATGCTTTTGACTTTTATTTCAGAGACTACGTCCTAAGGTAAAACATCTGACGGTGGGTCATCCACACCAAGTTTCTTACAATAAACCAATTTGGATTGTAAAATTGCACACTGAGGGGTTTGTAAACAGGTAAAATATTTGCGATGTGACTTATGCAGTAATAGGTTGCATCAAAAGTTTCAAATTATAGTATGAAATTGTGCACTGACCTGGAAAACTAATAATAAATAGCTCAACATTTGCGGCTCTTTATGAACGGATGTGGGGAGCCCTGCCTTTTGACCTACTTGTGTGTTGCTGCCGTTTGGGAGACGCTGGGAGTGCCCGAGACCCCTTGAAACCGCCACGGACCTTTGCCTGCACCGCCGCCCTCGCCGCCAGTGCCGCTGCTGCCAGGGCTGAACTACACTGCCCGGCAGCACTTGCGGCTTGTCATCTGCGCGGGCGGAAAGCGCCAGGAGGTGCTTAAAAGGAGGGCAGGGCTCCGGTGGAGCGGGAGCCCTGCCTTTTGACCTACTTGTGTGTTGCTGACGTTTGGGAGATGCTGGGAGTGGCCGAGACCCCTTCAAACCGCCACGGACCCTTGCCTGCACCGCCGCTCTCACCACCGGTGCCGCTGCTGCCAGGGCTGAACTAGACTGCCCGGCAGCACTTGCGGCTTGTCATCTGCGCGGGCGGAAAAGCGCCAGGAGGCGGTTAAAAGGAGGGCAGGGCTTTTGACCTACTTGTGTGTTGCTGCCATTTGGGAGATGCTGGGAGTGCCCGAGACCCCTTCAAACCGCCGCAGACCCTTGCCTGCACCTCTGCCCTCACCGCCCGTGCCGCTAATGCCCGGGCTGAACTACACTGCCTGGCAGCACTTGCAGCTTGTCATCTGCGCGGGCGGAAAGCGACAGGAGGTGCTTAAAAGGAGGGCAGGGCTCCCGCATTGAGGGACGCGCGCGGGTAGTACCGGGAGAAGCCCGGGACGAGGGCGGGACCGTCAAAGGCCGGTGGAGGCCGGGCCAGGCTTGCCCTCTTGGTTATCCGCATGGAAATAAGGTATTAACATGAGTTGGGTAAACCTGGGTTGAATCCAATATAAAAACCAGGTTCATTATTGTTACTCCCCAAATACCCTTGACTGTGGTGGATCACATTGGAACCCTGCAAACGAACTGGGCCAACTCTGATAGAACTGTTCAGACTTTTATGCCCCCCAAGTTCATCTATTGTATAGTCTCTATAAATTGGAGATATATGTGATATTGGTAATCCTTGACCCGTTAGATTTGCACAACAATAATTGTTATAATTCTTGAAAATTTTTTCTTTTTTTTGTGTTGAGAGAGTTTGTAGGGGTGAAGAAACAGATACTATCATAACGTAGTTGCTATTTAAAGATTGATCTAGTAAGCTCAGTTGGAATTAACCAACCATGAGCAAACGAAAGGGTGCTGCCGGTACACTGGATGATTTTATAATAAGAGCAGAATCCGTTTTGTGTCATGAAATAGAATTGGCACAAAGGAGATTATCACTTGACCCTTCCAAACTCCAATCCCATAGGCAATCTGGTACATTTTTCCCAATGAATGTTTCGCAAATATTTGATGGTAGTGAAACTGATACCCCCAATTGGTCTTAAGTAACCCCACAACAGAATCAGTTCAAAGTATAGATGGTTCCCCAGATGTAGATATAGCAGGAACCTCTAGGATATCAACACGATTAAGGGCTCAAAAAACGGTGGCCATGACAAAAGAGAAAATAAAGAATTCGCAGAAAGGTAAAAAATTGGGTGACTAGAAAAGGAGAACAGGGGGAATAGTGACAAGGAATACAGACGAAAGCAACGTACCTGGAAATGAGGAGGTGACGCTTAGATCAATTGGGGTGCAAACAGATGATGAATACCTTTTAAACTTAAGATAACAAGATGAAGTAGTGAAAGCAATAGAACAAACAACAGTGGACATCTTTAAAGGCGCCCTGGACTCAGTTCAGACACCAATAAATGAATGTATGAATGCCAAAATGAGGGTAATGGATAGTAAATCAGAGCAGCTAAATGTAACCATAGCCCACTTAGGAACAATGATTGTGGATGGCGGTAAAATAATAGAAGAGGGTACTAGACTGCTAGTAGATCTTAAAACAACTTGAGTGGAAAGTAAGCAAGCTAGTGGAAATGATCAAGTCTCCTTGCAGCCCAGGAAAGAATTAATAAATAGTGTTGGGATGAGGAAACAGAAGAGTTAGGGCAACTAGAGGCACAGAGGAAGTCAAACACTGGAATTGACAATAGGCCCGGCCAAATGGGAAGGAACAGTCCCGTGCAAGTTATATGTAGTCCAAATAGGACTGACTTGGTACCCAACTCTGATGTTTTGAAGTTACCCCCCGCCAGTGTTCCAGCCCTGAGAAGGGGACAAACCGAAACCTGGTCCAATCTCAGAAATAAAGTAGTTGAGTGGCTCTCCAAGTTTAAAAAGTTTAATCCCGATAAAATGAATGAAATCCTGATGGTGCGCAGGGTAGGGTGGGTGGGGGACTCTGTAAAAAATGTACAAGGTGATTGTATTGTTATAAATTTTAGACACCCACACATAATTCGTAACTTGTTGAGAGCACATGAGGAGACACCAACACAGAGTACCAGCATTTGTGCGTTACCATTAGGTTATTTTTATTAACCTGTTGAGCTGGACAGATCCCAGAATGTAACCAATCCCACATTTCTCGAGACTCTCAATAGGTTCCAAGAACTATCATACCTAGAGGAGGTTGACTGACTGCTATCTTCTAAAGGTATATTAAATAGTCACGAAGAGGCACATACAGAGATGCATTTAGGGGGAGGTAATAAGGTATTGTTGTCTGACTCTGGTAGAGAAATTAAAGAATAAGATGAGAGTGATGCGAGAGAAACCTTATTACTGACTCAAATACGGAATTAGTGAAAACATACAAATAAGAGAGGACAAAAATTTGGATGTCACACCAGGGAGTGCATCTATGAAAGTTATAGGTTTTAAAAATCCTGTAACATTAAAAATGATTTCATGGAACATTGCTGGCCTACGAAGGAATGTTAGTGACCCTGAGTGGAACAATCACATTGAAAGGAGTGATATTTGTATGTTACAGGAAACATGGGCCTTGCAGACTCCACATAAGGCGGTGTATAAAACTTTTTTTACGGCCGCAATTCCCTCTGTAAGAGGAAGGCCCTCAGAGGGCCTAGTTATTTGGGTTAAAGTGACCCTTGATATCAGAACCGTGCAACTATGTACTGATTCATTAGATATATTTGGTAATACAATTTGTAACTAAGGATAACAGGGTACTGTATATATACAATATTTATAATAGACCTTCCCCGACCTCCAAGGAGTCTACAACTATAGATCATTTAGACCATTCTAAAGTCACTTTAAACAAAAACAAGCATAGTAATAGGTGGGGATTTTAATTGTAACTATGAATTGATAACAGGGTTCGATAACATCCTAGAAGATGAAGATATTGCTAATAGGATTCCTAAAATGAATGACCCTAAAACAGTTTTGTGCACTGTGTTAGCACTCCAAATTATGAAACTAACTGTCGGTTATGGCCTGAGAGCATGCAATGGACGATTACCATCTGATATACCTAAGGCTCCAACTTTTATCAGAGGAAAGTCTCAGAGCAAAATTGATTATATTATTCTATCTTTTGATATCTGGCCGTATGCTGGAGACTTAAATATTATTCCAAGAATAGAGAGTGATCATCGACCTCTTGAGTTCGATTTCCTTAGTAGACTATTGCCCAATATAAGTGAGGTTAATAGTTCATCTGACGTGGGCACAGATGAAGTTATAGTTAGTAATAATCCTCGTTCAAATAAATGGGCGCATATGCAGGAACACGGAGATATATTGGCAAACGTGTTAGTACACTTACACTTTGGACAGTGAACCTAAAAAACAACAAAAAGGCACCAGACCCTATGTTTTCACAAACCGAAGTCCTTTGATCATTCTGCGTGCTGATTCCAAAGTGCCCTCTGTCCAGGGGCACCACCCTTCACAGAGGGTGAATAACAAATTTAAATAATGTAGAAACAGGAGTGCTCCAGAAAGGATTGAATTTTTGTCCTTCTCAAGTTGGGGATCCAACTGAATTGATGGTAGACCTTTATAAGTTTGTGCACCTTATAAAATTTAAAGATAATTTCAAAGAAAACCCTTTGGTTCAATATACAGGTGTCACTGTGTCTTCTTGTACCACCACTATTACTATTTCTGACTTACAAAATGCACAGCTTCTTTTGTCTATTGATGGTGAAGATGAGTTTTCCCTACAGGATATAAGGACTGACCTTAATATTGAGGAAGATCTTACAATCTCAAGTGGTTTAAAACCACGTTCTAAATTTATTCCTAACAATACTCACAAAAATATCGATTTATTTAAAGAAAGAGTATCTAAAGATCTGTATACTATGATTGATAACCCAAACAAATATGTAAAATCAGACCAAAATTTGACTAAAATTGAGAGGTTGGGCCTGGAGGGATTAACTAAAAATGAATCAATTACCATCAAGGAAGCAGACAAGGGAGGGAATGTTGTTGTCATGAATACTGTAGATTACAATATTGAGATTAAAAGACAACTAACTGATTTGAGTTGCTACAAACGAATCAACGACAACCCTACTCCCTCCCTTGTCTCTCATATTAATATCAAGATTCACGAATGGGGTGAGATTGGCCTTCTTCCTGAAGAGGAGTATAGATATCTGAAGGTTATGAATCCCTTGGCCCCTTGTATCTACATTCTTCCCAAGATACACAAAACAGGAGAATTCCCCCCAGGCCGCCCAATAATATCAGGGATCAATTCACCCACTGAGCGGTTGTCACAATATGTGGATGGCTTTTTGCAACCATTTGTCACCAATTTACCAGCATATATCCAAGACTCAGGAGATATTCTGCGAAAATTGGATGGGCTTACTTGGTCCGGTGAACTACTTTTTGTCGCAATGGATGTGACTGGGCTCTACACCTGTATCCTCCAACATTTTGGTATAAGAGCTGTCTCTTCGTTTTGGCTACTAGAACCGCGGATCACATTCAACACAACGGTATGTTGATCGAAATGATTGAGATTATACTCTCAAGGAATTTTTTCCTACACTGTCGTACCTGGTACCACCAGACCCGCGGGACCGCGATGGGGAGCAAATTTGCTCCTTCATACGCGGGACTTTTTATGGGGTGGTGGGAAAGGGAACATGCTTGAATATGCCTCCCCTGGATGGACATGATTGTCTTCTGGGGGAGGTATATCGATGACATTATCATGCTATGGAAGGGGACTGAAGACCAATTGATGGAATACTATACATACTTGAACGACAATCCATACAATGTTCGATTAACTATCAAATCCAATAAAACTAGTATCGAATTTTTGGATATCCTATTTTTTGTTGAGGATGACAAAATACAAAGTACATTGTATCGTAGAATTACTTCTTGCAACAGCACCCTTCATGCCTCTAGTGCACATCCGAACTCCGTAATTAACAATATACCTTTCGGAGAAATGGTACGGGTTCGTCGGAACTGTAGCACAGAGGATGAATTTAGGGAAAACATTGAGGATGTAAAGGACAGGTTCAGGAAGAGAGGTTACAATGAGAAAATACTTGACCGGGCAGATAGAAAAATACAAAAGGTTACTAGAAGCAGGACGTCGACCAAACAAAAGAATAAAGCAGGAGATACACATGACACATCGCCAATTGCCTTTGTAACACAATATACACAGAATAGCACTAATGTTTTTAAGATTCTGAAGAAACACTGGGGTTTACTTTCAGAAATACCCAATCTTAAGAACTCAGTCACCACCATCCCCAGAGTTACCTTCAAACGGGGATGTAAATATGTTTCTTTACAGACTAAACGACCCCAATTATTTTAAACGCGTGAAATTCAAGACGGTACGAGATACTGTTAGCATATGGCGCTCTATCCTTGTTAAGTGTAAAACCTCCCTTTTCCATGTTAGTACCCCTTTGTGGCTTAATCCGGGTCTACCAGGAATTTTTCATGATACAGCTGGTTTAGTGCTGTCAGATTCCGGTATTAAAAAATTGGGAGACTTATATGACCATCAGGGTTTTTTTACATTTGAAAGGTTGAAGGTATGTTATAATCTTACAGAAGGAGCTCGATTTAAATATTACCAAATTAGAGATTATCTGGTGCGGAAATTAGGACTGACTAAAATTTTGGACTCTGATAAAGCATGGATTAGTATGGGATATAACATTCTCTCTGGTTTTAGAAATGATGATTCTACAAAATTATCTGAGAAGTGTAGTAGGAAGCTGGGTACTGATGTGACTCCTAACTTGATTACTTCTTCCTTAGATAGTTTAAATCGTTCTGTTCACTCTTCTAGTTTAAAGCTGCAGTTATTTAAAACTATTTGTCAACTTTACTACAAGCCAGATAGGATTTTAAAGTGGGCTAACATAATAGCACTAGCGACCGTACGAAGTGTCCAAAATGCAACTTAAGATCCGCTGATATTACCCACATGTTTTTCACGTGTCCCCAATTGAGTGACTTTTGGAATGGTATAACTAAAGTTGTGTCTACAAAACTGTCATGTTCAATAGTACTGACATCTGCCGACGTGCTTGTATGCACTTCTAGAGCGAATAGCTCCGTGTGTGATCTGTTGATTATTTTAATTTCATGCGCTAGACTGATAATAGCTCGGGTCTGGATGGAGAACTCGGTAATTTCGCTCTCAGGGAATACTTACTAATATAACAAGAACTTGGCACAGACTCTGAAAATATGAAAAAGACATCTTTATTAAATACAATTCAGTGAGGCTACGTCACCCAACTGCCTTAGCAATTGAATGAGGCAGTCTGCTGAATGGTCTCAGCACAGACCTTTTATACCATTTA
Source organism: Lissotriton helveticus (assembly GCF_964261635.1). Classification (NCBI taxonomy): domain Eukaryota; kingdom Metazoa; phylum Chordata; class Amphibia; order Caudata; family Salamandridae; genus Lissotriton; species Lissotriton helveticus. The sequence continues at coordinate 2,011,572,722 of NC_136057.1, read as the reverse complement.
TTATGCCCTAGGCACATATTTTCTCTTTAAAGTACATTATTGTTGGTCACTCCCAGGACGTGCACACAAAGCACTGTATGATGACAAACCCACTTTTCAGTTTGTCCAGCCCAAAATTAATCATCAAACAAACCCATAATAAACATTCTTCTTTAGACAAGCTGGACAAGATCCATAATGAAAAGGCCCGCAGCCCACATCATAAATAGACCATAAAGAAGGAACAGAAACAGATAGGAGCAAGATAAAGGGGTGTGTGCGTGTACAATAAACATTGCAATGTCCTGCTCTTTGATCTCTATCTGACCAGCTGCCTAACAAGGAACTGGCTCAACGAGGTCAGCCTCGGGCAAGGGAGTCAGCTTTCGCCAGGTCATGCAGGAGTCAGCACAAACCCATGCTAAGGTTATGTCCTTAAATACTTGTTCTGCCACAGTGAGGGCCTACTGTAAGGGCAATCCACAAAATAGCTGCCGTTCACAAAATGGAAGCCAAGGGTTCAGTACGAAAATGACGATTTCGAGGTGAAATTGTTATGGAATATGACGAAAATGCTTGTACATAGTGTACTAGCCATTCTCGGTCTTTTGATATAAAAATCGTCATGCTACGACAAAGTTTATTACACGAGTCCAGAATTTTCAGTACCACAGACGCTCCTTTTGCCCTTACATAGGCAATAACCTATACTCACGCTAGTCTGAGTCCAGGTCTATATTTATCAAATCATCATCAAGATTTTGCTGAAGCATAATCCTATTACTTAGCGACTCTCTCGGGACAGGTCTCCTTACACACGCAGTAGCACAAAGGCCATATAAGACAGGACCAACAATTAGTGATGTTCACTACTAACTGGTGTCGATGCAGAAACTGTACAAAAGGATTTATCAGTAAACTCTGACCTCCTAACTAGTCCATGTTCAGGTAAAATCTGGAAAGAATGCAAAGAAGTAGAAGTAGGAAGAGACATAGGTTGGGAGGTGGGTACAGATGTGAATTGGGCAGCAAAAACAATCCCACCCATAAAAGACAATGCCATGTTTAAAAAACACTAGAAAACACGTCATTAAGAACATATAGACAAAGTAGTGACCGCTATTACAAATGAAATCATAATTTTTCACAACCCTAAGCAAAAAGTAAATCCTAAAATTATCTAGTAACACTGTAGGTCTTCCTATGCATTTTCTGTAATTTAGTATATGTTCAAGTGAAACAATGGTGACCCTCATTAATGCTCTGAGGTGAAAAGGGGATACTCTTCCACAGGAAATGAACTTTATTCTGCTTTTACTAAACAGAATCTACTTAAAAATAATGCCAGTTGAACAATAAAATCATTCTCCTAACACTTAGTCATACAATCACACGGAAACCTCTTGTGAAACCAACTATGCCCAGAGTCTGTTAAAAAAAAAAATAACTTCTCTGGCAGGCTTCTATTGTCCAATCAAGTCTGCTCCCGTTGTTGCATGGGCCTTTGGATTCAGGCCTCCCATGCTCTGATGCTCAGTATCTGTTGAAGTGCCCTCCTGGCAAACACTCATAGCTCATTCAAAAAGTCTCAATGTCTCAAGGCAGTGCACCGTATCTCTCCTCTGCGGCAGACACTACAGATAATGTGCTCTTCTCGTGCAGACCCGGGACCATTCTCAGACTCCAACACTCATCATTCAGTGTCAGAGGACGCTCAGGCCGCTCTTTCATGGGCACCAGAATGGAGTGCCTTTTGCCGCTTTTGGATACTCCGGTGCACTGCACTTCCGTTGAAGCAAGGGAAAAAAAGGGGTGCGTGGCCAAAACTCAGGCCAAGGGGCTCAAGGGACTGCACACTGTCAGAGGTTAACCAGCACATAACAGGCGCTCTTTTGCACTGAAATCTCAAGGGACTGCACACTGTCAGAGGTTAACCAGCACATAACAGACGCTCTTTTGCACTGAAATCTCAAGGGACTGTGACAAAACCAGCTCCTTCTTCTTTTCTGATGTTGAACGCCTTCTGATGAAGCAAGTGCGATGCTTTAAACAGTTCATTGTACAACAAGGGGACTGCAAACAGGTGGCCTGCGATCTTCAAAGGAGTGGCCACACACCATGGGACAATTCTGTGTTGAAATACACTGTCATTCTCAAAGGCAATACAAAAACAAAGCCAATAGGCAAAACAGTGCCTCTAGGCTCTTCAATTGGGTTTCCGTGTGAGAGCATATCTTTCATCATCATAGCGACATGGGAATTCTATCTGAATGGATGTCCTCACACATAGTGGCATGTCTCATGGGGCAAACACATTTTATCTCAATGATACACATAGGTGTTCCTAACTTCCTCATCTAGAACATCTCAAAAGCAGGATCACATACATGTTATCATAATAATTGTGCATCAGGTGGGACTATTCAATGCAAAAGCTAATGATCAAGATGTGGGAACAAAAGACAAGAACTAGAGAGTCCTGGTATTTCCATTATTTATAATACATCTGGTCCATCAAAAATTAAAGCAGTAAAAAAAAGACTAAAAACCAATTTTAGAATAGGCATTGAATTTGCCATATTAAAAAAACGTAATGTGTCTCCTATTGAGGTGGAAAGCTTATCTTACTATAGTATTGAGTCAGTTAATCAGTCCTAACAGTCCTAACAGTCAGACTGGAAAAACATCAGAATAGGCCTAAAGAAAATTCTTAGAAACCAGTCTAGTTATGCAACAGGGAATTATACATAAAATGGGGGTCCATGGTACATTACTGCAATCTGAAAGTGTGAACCTGAACAATACACTGATAATAATAAAAGCTGACTGGTGAAAGGAATACGGAAAAGAGAATAGGACACAGCTAAAAATCCCCAATAACTAGGCCTGATGTGCTTGGGTGATAGTCAGGCATGTGACAAAAAATGAAACCTGGTTTCTTTTACGGTCCAGAGCCATAGGAAGGCCACTTAGGAAGCAGAATAAAACTGACTAATGTGATATAGAAATTAGGTCACTATGTACAAGAGTCACAAATCTATAATTTATCCTTACGTCCAATCAGGATATATAATTTTAGGGCTGCCTGTTCCTTACAGGAAAAGGGCAGTATCGTGACTACAAATGACACAAATTGCTGTTTATTTTTCTTCAATACTTATAGCCAAATTTGACATACACTGGTGAAGTGTTGTCTGTCTGGTTCACAATATGAAAAAAGGAAAAATCATGTCTGTGAATTTTAGTATCAGCGAAAATTTTACCCAACTGTTGACAGCGACCCGTATCGTCATACATGTCACAACAACACGGGTGAATTTGTAATAATTTCCTAAGCAGCAACATACAACATAAAACATGCAAAAACGCACAAAACGGACGTCAAGCCATGAGATATACTCGCTGTAAAACATAGCATATATAAATGAGCGGTGACGCATAATACCGTGTAAGGATACCCTCCTGTTTGACAGTAGATCACCAATAGTGGGTATCTGCTGTAAAATACAACTTTCGGACACACAGAACCAGTAAGAACAATTCATGATAGAACAAAATACACAAACATGAAAAACGCATGGACATTTCTTTTCAAAGGAGTTGCGTAAAAAAAAAAAAAAAATCTCATTTGAACCAACCAAACTCACGTGTCTTGGCATAAAATTCCCCAGAGCAATCCATGAATGACATGTGAGCAGAAGCGAAAAGGAAAAAAATACACAGCACACAAAAGAGAGACATTTCTTATAATAAAACAGACATCAATTGTAACATTTAGGCAGAAGACAAAACATGATACACATTAACAAACACAAAAATAAATTTCCATTACTTAACTGTTACCATCTTGTCAGTCACCTTGCAACATTTTTAACTTTTAGATGTAAAATCCTTTCCCTGACACCTAGAATTAGCCTTGTGCCACAATCTCCATTATAAAAAAAAAATTTCTTAATTGGCAAATCATTCTTACTTATTCATGTAGGCTTCAAAATTTTAGTAAAAGGCTGCATCTTATTTTTTTTTGTCTAAGACGTAATGCAACACTTCGTTTTCTGTACTAGCAGACATTATTTTTTTAGAGCAGAAATACAAATGTCATGATGTTGGGACTTTTAAAGAAACCTTTCAAGAAACCTCTATTTATATTTCCCTTTGGAATTAAGTCTTTAACTTTGAACCAGAAATTCCACCTTTCAGATGCCTGTTTAGCAATGTTATTCTGCATTTCACAGAGACAAGGCTCGAATTTAAAAGGTCACAATGCCAACATGACAGAGACAGAAGGCCTACTACATTTACTGTGAAGGGTTCACACATACCAGTTTTTAGAACAAATGCTTACTACCACCCTATACAATGGTACTCATTTTAACCACCTAACATCTAAATGGGCCCCACTAAAGTTAGAACCTTCAACCCTGATATTAAACACAAACCTCTGCACCGGGCACATTGGCTAACCGAGCTATGAAAAACAACCTCAATAACAACCCGTAAGTTGGTATTATACCCAAATGTATGCATTTACTGAAGCCAGAGACACTTTTTCACTATGTTAAATGACAAGAATCTGTGTTAAAAACCGATTTACCTCAATTTCGACTTTTATCTTTGGGGCACTTAAAAATAAATATCCTATAATTGTTTTACATATTAATCATCCTCAGGATGTTCTTTACATGTTACAGATATTAGACATTAGTCATATCTCATGTAAATCATTGGAAAAATGAGTTTTTTACGCCTGCGCCAAGTGAAAACCAACATGCAAATTACCTAATTACACCATAACACATAATTTAAATCAAATTTTAATACTAGGAGGTCATAGTATGAGTATTGAGCTTTATAAATATCAAAAAACGATTTTAAAAAGCACTTATTTTTTCTCAAATAATTTTTCCATAATTAATAATTTTTCGTTCAATGAAACCAATTATCTGTTTTTATGATAACTCCACATATAAAGGTAAGCTGCATCCCTTGCCTATCATTTTTAGATGCATTCATTTATGCGCCTACGCACAAAAGGCCTAACTTAAAACATGACATTTTACGCGCCATTTTTAAAGGGCAATCAGTATTTAGCAAAAAGAACCAAAAATATACTTTAAAAAAATTGCTTAAAGAGAAGAAAACCCCATTTGGAATGTCTTCCAGTGATACAAAGTGGTGAACCTTATTTTTGTAACCCTCTAAAACACTACTCTGAAATGAAAAAGGCCAACTGTGATTAACTAACGGCTAAGTCCTGGGCTAAATATCTGCTGCCTTAAGGCAGGAAAGGCTGAAACCTGAAAGAGTGCTGAAACCTGAGCACGCTTTCAGTTTTACTGAAAACAGACATTTCAAGTTTTAAAAATGCGCGTGCAAAAAGATGCATTTAAATCTAGCAAGAAAAATTGACTTCAGCTGAAGTGTTTGCCTTTAAAAAACGCTACAAATTCGTTTTGCTACCAAAGGCCCAATTATTTTTGAGGCCCTTCATATTCCTAGTGAATGTGAATTTTAACTTATCTATTTTAAGCATTTAACAGTTTGCACATATGCGTTTTTGCTTAGTCTGTAAATTAAATAGCAACACATAGTGATTTTTAGCATGTGACATAGAAAATTGCTGGAGTGTTATTTAATTTCTACTTAATATTAATTAATCTGACATTTTGCTTAACAGACTGAAAACATCAAGAAACCTACAAACACATTCAGCTTATTGCAGACATAAAGAGAAAAGATTTAAACACTCAGGACACACAATACAGCGCTGTAAGCTATTACTGAAGTTACAGTAATGAGAAAAACCACATAGACATTGAAACACACATTGAACCCACAAATCGACACTCAGGATGAAAATAAAGCCATTTGTAAATACTAGCTAAGTCATATTTACAAGAAACACGTCTCAATAGGGTTCCAAAAGACTGCAAAAAACATAGCCCAACAGACTGCTGTATGTGCACGAAGCCACAATACACTTAATTCACTAACTTTGGCTGGCAGAACACCAAAAAACTTTCTGCATATCTCATTCATAAAATTGCGCAGAACAAAGGATCCTTGTTTTGTATTATGTCATATTTTAATTCCCTCGGGATACAAAATCACCAAGGAAGAAATATGTTTTTAAATCTAAACCTATTTAGATATCCCCTTTAGGGGAAGCCGGCTAATAAAAACGTATACAAAATTGGCCAACACAAATCTCCAAATTCGCTAAGATCAGGCATCTTATAGCTCACTAATCTAGCTTCAAACTTCAAGGGGCTATCTCTGTCGATACACTCGTAAATATACAAGACCCTCGGTTTTCGAAAATTGCAATATTCAAATAAAAACTAAGGACAAATCAAACTAAGAACCAATCAAAATCAAAGAATCAAAGAACAAAGGACTGGGAGCGACCCACTTATACTTAACTCTTACTTTTACTAATCCAAATATTATCCAGATTCTAACTGTCAAGTTCTACATGACCTAATGGTCTTTTTAAGAATACTCACGCCAAAAAGGTTATCAGTCAGGAGTGACATCATGTGGAGGATCAAAAATCAGAAAGATCAGAAATATACTGGGCTTCAGAATCAAAGAATCTCCAGAATCCCCGTGCACAGAGTACCTTCTTAGTAGAATCTTGCTCTGTCCTCCTCAGTTCATTTCAGTCTCCTGGCATGATCACTCCCACAGAGAAAGTCACTTCTCTGATGATTCCCGCTTTGGGCGCCAACTGGAGAACTCGGTAATTTCGCTCTCAGGGAATACTTACTAATATAACAAGAACTTGGCACAGACTCTGAAAATATGAAAAAGACATCTTTATTAAATACAATTAAGTGAGGTTACATCACCCAACTGCCTTAGCAATTGAATGAGGCAGTCTGCTGAATGGTCTCAGCACAGACCTTTTATACCATTTATTATGCCCTAGGCACACATTTTCTTTTTAAAGTACATTATTGTTGGTCACTCCCAGGACGTGCACACAAAGCACTGTATGATGACAAACCCACTTTTCAGTTTGTCCAGCCCAAAATTAATCATCAAACAAACCCATAATAAACATTCTTCTTTAGACAAGCTGGACAAGACCCATAATGAAAAGGCCCGCAGCCCACATCATAAATAGACCATAAAGAAGGAACAGAAACAGATAGGAGCAAGATAAAGGGGTGTGTGCGTGTACAATAAACATTGCAATGTCCTGCTCTTTGATCTCTATCTGCCCAGCTGCCTAACAAGGAACTGGCTCAACGAGGTCAGCCTCGGGCAAGGGAGTCAGCTTTCGCCAGGTCATGCAGGAGTCAGCACAAACCCATGCTAAGGTTATGTCCTTAAATACTTGTTCTGCCACAGTGAGGGCCTACTGTAAGGGCAATCCACAAAATGGCTGCCGTTCACAAAATGGAAGCCAAGGGTTCAGTACGAAAATGACGATTTCGAGGTGAAATTGTTACTGGAATATGACGAAAATGCTTGTACATAGTGTACTAGCCATTCTCGGTCTTTTGATATAAAAATCGTCATGCTACGACAAAGTTTATTACACGAGTCCAGAATTTTCAGTACCACATGGATCCAACATAATCCACCGACGGTTCAGGAATGGTGGAGTTTTGTAAAGGAAATATATATTATGGAACGAGCCTTAGCAACAACAAGAGGTATTCAAACAAAAGCGAAAGTGGAAAGGATTTGGGGAGTGTTTATGTCATGATATTCGTTTATTCTTCTTTTGATATTAAATGTCCTTAAACGTCGTTGGATTTATATATTGCCTTGCTGAAAATAATTTTATGTATTAATTACTTTTGACGTTTGTATGAAATGTTTCTTTTCATTTTTTCTTTGCTGTTGTGAGCTTATCCCCTTTGATGCAAATAAAAATATAAAAAAAAAAAAAAAAATGAGATTATACTCTCAAGGAATTTTTTCCTACACTGTGGTACCTGGTACCACCAGACCCGCGGGACCGCGATGGGGAGCAAATTTGCTCCTTCATACGCGGGACTTTTTATGGGGTGGTGGGAAAGGGAACATGCTTGGGGAAAATATGCCTCCCCCTGGATGGACATGATTGTCTTCTGGGGGAGGTATATCGATGACATTATCATGCTATGGAAGGGGACTGAAGACCAATTGATGGAATACTATACATACTTGAACGACAATCCATACAATGTTCGATTAACTATCAAATCCAATAAAACTAGTATAGAATTTTTGGATATCCTATTTTTTGTTGAGGAAGACAAAATACAAAGTACATTGTATCGTACAATTACTTCTTGCAACAGCACCCTTCATGCCTCTAGTGCACCTCCGAACTCCGTAATTAACAATATACCTTTCGGAGAAATGGTACGGGTTCGTCGGAACTGTAGCACAGAGGATACATTTAGGGAAAACATTGAGGATGTAAAGGACAGGTTCAGAAAGAGAGGTTACAATGAGAAAATACTTGACCGGGCAGATAGAAAAATACAAAAGGTTACTAGAAGCAGGACGTCGACCAAACAAAAGAATAAAGCAGGAGATACACATGACACATCGCCAATTGCCTTTGTAACACAATATACATAGAATAGCACTAATGTTTTTAAGATTCTGAAGAAACACTGGGGTTTACTTGCAGAAATACCCAATCTTAAGAACTCAGTCACCACCATCCCCAGAATTACCTTCAAACTGGGAAAAACCCTACGCAACATGCTGTGTCCAAGTTACCCTGTACCAACTAGAAGTAAAACATGGATACCCACAACACCAAAGGGATTTTATACATGCAGTGGCTGTAACATATGCCCACTGGGCAAGAATAAAACCAAAGAATTCCAGTATAACACGAGTAAAGAGTACGAAATAAGACATTACATCAACTGCAATACAAACTATGTGGTTTACATAGTTGGTTGTGAATGTAATAAAATGTACTTAGGCAGTACGATACGCCTACTAAAATTGAGAATTCAGGAACATGTCCGAGCAATCAGGAAATTTGATCTTAAATATCCAATGGCATACCATATGAGAGAACACCATCAGCATGATAACAAGCTATGGTTTCACGGTATTGACCATATTCCCCCACACCCTCGAGGGGGTGATCGCGAATCGACTTTATGCAAAAGAGAAGCGTCATGGATTTGTCGTTTGAAATGCCTAGATATGGGACATAATACTGAGGACGAGATGCATTACCACTTACAATAATAATAATGTGCTTAACTGCCTGAGATGTTTTAACGTGGTGATCTATGTGGATATGATTATAGAGAAAGTTCTTTTTTGAATCTCTTGATCTGCTAACAACCTAGATGTACTTCCACTCGCTAACATGCAGACTTCTCACTCTTTCACTCTGGTGGTAGCATCTTCTGACAAATTGCCTATATGTGGTTTTGTTATAAATCTGCGTTGAGGGTGTGTCAAAGCATAGTCGCTAGGAAACTAATTCCGTTTTGGGACTATTTCATTATGATGACTTGTTGATGGACCTACCTGGTTTTTATTTTGTAGACTCTGCCTATTAGATCTGATTTCGTCCAATACGTTCTACAACTTTCTTTAAAATTGATAAAATTGATTTAACTGATTGCCGTATTTCCTACGAGTTCCCATAGCATTGGAGAAATGGAGCGCAATATTATCTGGAAGTTAGGGTGTACATACGTAGGTTTCATTTGATATTTACTTTAGATTAAGTGAGTATATCCTTTAATGCTCTATTATTAAGCCAGCGTTAAGATGGCCGCCATATTTACGTTGGGTATGTATTCAGTAACCGTGACTCTACTGACGTGCTTTGACACGTGTTACTCTGCGTCCTGCCTGATAAAGTGCTACAGGCGGCGCTTCCGGTTTACCAGCTGTGGCGGGCTTCCTTGAATTTGGTGGAATCTCGTGGTGTCGGCGTTCGTCGCCTATAGATAGGGTAAGGAATTTGGTCTGATCCGTTCATTTATAATTTTCTTTGCACTCTTAATTGTTGTTTATATTATTTTTTGAAGCAACTGGGGGCAACTACGTAGGGTTACTATCCTTGCCATGTATACGATATATGAGACAAACGCTGGGCTGGCGTCGGAGGGAAGGGTTTGAGCTTTATTATCGGCCTTATGAAACTTGGCTATGTGATGATTATTTGTGCTTCTTCGTTTTTAAACGTGCACGTACTAATCTGTGGAAAAATAAATAACAAAAAATAAAAAATAAAAAGCTGAAATGGACAAGGCAAAAATAGATATGCTCCCCTTTCGTTGCGGTCTCTTTCGTCCCCCCTTCCTTGCTTTTCTCGGTTTCGACTTTTTTGTAACATAATGACATAATCATTTTTTTTGTGTCCGTGTCTTGGCTTTATATTTTAATTAATCCTACTGACTTCATGTTTGCAATATATTTCTTCCGACATAGGCTAATACCTTGGATATTATTACGTTTGGATTTGAATACATATTTGTGCCTCAAACTAAATAAGGAGAATTACGGTCTTGTGGTTCTCTTCAGGAATACAAAATAAGGAACTAAGGTATGCTTTTTGCAACACTTCTTTCTAGCTTTATGAGTGGTATGTAATCTTGCCTCTCATTATATTGTGGTGCTGCAATGTGTCCCTGTTCATATGAGTCATTTTTCCTCTTGCACTTCCCCCTTTTTTTTTTAGAGTGAGATATCTCATGCCACAATAAATACATATAATAAATAGGGAATCTTTACTTTGGAATATATTATCACCACAAGATGGATAAATTACGACAATGGCATATTACTCTTATCATGGAGGTTTGATATATATATATATATATGAAGTAATCGTTTGGATTTGACTGCGCTCGATACAAATCTTTTGGTATGTATTTGATAATGGTCATGAATATAGTCTCTTATGCAGTCTCTTTTGGTATAAATTGTCTCGTATACTCAGAAGTGATAGTTTCTTTGTTTGTCTTGATATGATTTAACCACATAAATCTGATGGGATATAGTATTTAATACCTTGGTCACTTGGTTTTCATTTCTCCTTTCTAGCTCTTTTCTCCTTTTTTCCTCTTTTTCCTTTTTTCCTCCTTCCCCCCTTTTTCTTATATTTTCGCTTCTGTTTGCATATTGCAGGATAGGATTTCTGGATATGCATCTTTCTATGCTAATATCTCTTTGAAATTAATACAACAACTTGATGACATATTAGTTAGCTCTGGTATCTTGTTCCTAAAGAAAGCCTTCTCTCAATATATAATTGGCACATATGCATGTTGCCATGTAATACCTTGTTGATGATATCCACTAAACCACAAGGTTCTCAGAGTTACTTTACATTAATTGTACATTTTTGATACTGTACAGTTTAAATGTTTGAAGTGTGATATTGAGTCCTGGTACTTGTATATATATTTCTTTATATGTCCTTGCTCATCGAAATGCAATTGAACTATTTTCGAATTGAGGAGTTTTATATATAATATTTAAACAAAGTCTTTTACATTTGATGAAAATGTTCATTGTATTTCCATATATGTCTTGACGTCATGTACTTATTGTTTGTATTTTTCTTTTCTCACTATTGTATGAGTGTTGGAGTATATAGCAGTTTTTGTATCTTAATTTGTCTATAGACATATGGGTTATAAAATGCGCTTTTTATGTTTTTTAATATTACAGCTCTGAGGAAGTTATATTTTTAGAACGAAATGCGTTGGCTGGCTATCTGCATAAACTGTTTGAAAGGAACATTAAAGATATTTTGAAATATATACCGGGACTCAGCGCATCAATAAGGATAATAACTAAGGGATCTTGTTCATTGTTTGGACTTACTTAACAAGCGGTGCTATTCTGAACTTAAGGCAATATATTGGCAAACGTGTATAATTTATTTGCAAATATTTTCTGTAGACATGCAGTTACACCAGTAGAAAGGGAATCCTTTTTAGACTTTCATAAAGGGTTCTTTAAAGAACTCATTCAGCTGGTAACAAAAATGCCAAAAAAGGCCAGCAGAGATAGAACACCTCAACTGGTAGGAAAAGCTTGGTATAACAAGGATTGCCGGATAGCAAAGACGGAGTTAATATATGCCATTAAAAATAGTCACACGTTGCTAGTCAAAGAAGCTAGATTAAAATATAAAAGAGTACAAGAATGGGTCAAAGTATTATGGGACGAGGAAACATGGTCAGACCTCGTTGATGCCGCTAAGAGCAATGACCAAATGTTTTTTTGGAGACTAGTGGCAAAAGAAAAGAAAAGGGATCCGGGTTTGTTTATCTAGACGAGGCGACCTGTATTTAACATTTCACTAAGTTGTATGACGCACCTGAGGATGAAGTGACTCTCTCAAATGATGAGTTAGTGCTAGACCAAAATGATGACTTTTTAGATTTTGACTTTCAAGAAACATTACTGCCAATTTATCAAGTAAAAAATTGGGAAGGCTCCTGGACTTGATAAAATCCCGGGGGATTTATATAAACATGAAAATAAAGTCTGGGGCCCCTATATAAACTGCTTATGTAATGCTGTAGCTGCTGGTGCTGATATTCCAGAGACGTGGAGGGGGGCGTAAATTATCACAATTTTTAAAAGGGGGGATAGAAGCGATCCTGAGAACTATCACCCCATTAGTTTAATTGATATTTTACAAAAAATATACGCTAGGCATGTTTTAAACCGTATAAATATTCGGATCGCGGAAAAAGAGGTTCTTACAAAATTTCAGGCAGGTTTTAGAGCCAAAATAAGTACTATAGACCACGTCCTAAGGTTTTCCTGCTTGTGTTGGAAATGTGTCAATATAAGAAAGGGTCACTTATACGTAGCCTTTGTAGATCTTAGGGCTGCGTTTGATCTGATCCCTCGAAAAAAGTTGTGGAAAACACTAAAGCACCTAGGACTGCCAGCAAACCTGTTAGAGCAGATCGCGAGGTTGCCCGAAATATTTTTTGCAAAGGTTAGGTGGGGCCCGGGTGGAGAATTAACAAGACAAATCCCAATAAAATGGGGAGTTCACCAAGGCTGCGTGTTGGCGCCTACACTATTTTCTTTATTCGTCAACGATATTCCATCTTTTTTAGAGGGCTGTCTAAATGACGCTCCAAAACTGGGGGGAGAAAGAATACCAGCCCTCCTATTCGCTGACGATACTATACTTAAATCGCAAACACCCAAGGGATTGCAATGTTTATTGAACAACTTCCAAACATATTGCAGGGAAAAAGACCTTGAGATAAACACAAACAAGACAAAGTACATGTCTATAAACCCGCACAAAACATTTAGGGAATATGTGGTTTTAAACGGACATAAATTAGAACATGTCAAGAATTTTAGCTATTTGGGTGTCTCCTTGGATTCTAAAGTAGCTTGGAAAACCTAAATTGAAAAAAGCAAAATGATTTTATCCCAAAATATGCTACCGATAATGAAAAGGCATGGAAATAGTCTTAGTAAAGTAGTATCACCTGCACTAGAGGTATTTAAATTCAAAGCCCAAACAGCTGCCTTGTACGGAGCTGAATTATGGGGCCCCTCGTGTAAAAAGGTTTTTGACGTTGATGAAAACAAATTTTACAGATCATTATTAAGACTACCTGTCCGTACCCCATTAATACTTGTTATTCTTGATCTGAACATGAGGCGTACTGACCATCATGCGATTTTGAGACCATTAATGCTCTGGGTCAGACTTTGGTCAACACCCGAGCTTTCAGATTACAAGGTTGGACTCAAGGAAATCATGGAATTAGATAACAATAATAGTATTTTATGGCTTAATCATGTCTGTACTTGGCTGAAAAAGATTGGTCTGTCACATTTTTGGGATGACCCATAATTGTTAACAAAAAATTCAAAAAACATGTTAAAGTCTTGCTTTTGGGCATATGTGGATTATAGCAGGTCAAATGAAATAGTGACTGGATCTTTAACAAGCAAATTTCTTTTATGTAAAGATACTCCCTGCTTTGAATCCTTTTTAGATGAAGTACACCCACCACTTGCCAAAACATTGTATATGAAGTATAGATATGGAGTCTTGATGACTAATTCAAGTATAGCAAGGTGGTCAAATGAGGGTAACGTTAAATGTACTCCATGTAGACGTAAAGTCAAAGAGGATGATTCGCATATTTTGTTTATTTGCATCGCCTATGCAGTGCCAAGAAAAAGGTGGATCAGACCGTTTTGTTTAAATATAGCTGTGCGATCCTACAAAGATGCGAAAGGATCTCCAAGACTGACACTAGTCAAGTCAATATTTTTGGTATTAGCAGATTTCTCTTAGCCACAAATTTTATAAGAGCAAAACTAGGCCTCAAATTATAGTGAATTATTGTTAAAAATGAAAGCGCCGTTATATGGAATGCTGATGCATTTGGTAACAACGATGAATTTAAAAGGTATGAATATGTAGAAGTATTGGACAATCACCAACAATTGATTATTGTTGAGTAATTACGAACCCAACCCTCGAATGTAATATGTTTTTATTGTAATATATGCCTTTTTAACTATTTATACAATAACTATTTTTATAAACGATAAAATCCCCCCTGACAATCTCCTGAAGGAAATAAAAAACTATTGGACTGCACCTTATTCTTAAAGATATTTTGTACTATTGCCATTTAATGTTCTATGTATTGTAATGTGTTTTATGTATCTTTTATGGTACTATTGTATCGAAATAAAGATTATGAGTGAATGAATGAATGGTTGTGAACACAAAGGTCTTTGAATTTACTTTCGAAAATAAAATGTTTTTAAAGTAGTAAATTTTCATTAATGGGACAGGTGTTGCATTAAAACAGTTTCATGTTTAAGAACACATGGTAGGAAGCATGCAGTGTTCCCTTACACCACTGTTTGCTCCACCCAAGGCTGCGCTATATTATTCTCAAAGTAAGAGATGTTCTCTGGCATAGCTGTCAACTTATGAACTAGTCATCAACCCTTTGATGTTTGAGTAACATTTTATTAATGACACATAGTATTACAATTTGCAAATAGGAGTAGATACCGCTTTCATGATCCCCTAATTGTGATTTTGAAAGTCGAAACGGATTTTCTGACACACAAAAAGGGTTTGGAACATAATCCTACACCAATATGTGGTCACAGTTCCTGTAATTTTCTCAATTGCATGGTTTTTAAGAGCAAAATGGTTTACGGCCTACTTATGGCTATACCGTAGTCGTGGTGACGGTCCATGGACCACCAGACTAGCTGTCCACCCGCCATATTTCAACAATGGTGGTCGTACCACCACAGATCCACTGCTACCACCAGGGATTCGCGATCCCTGGCAGTCTTGCAATGGTGCGAGGCTGATAAAATGCTGGCGGTGCCACTGCAGCACCACCAATCATATTACTAGTTTCCTCACCACCATCCAAAGTGTGGTGTGAAGAAACAATCTAGGGCCCCCTGTTGCCTCTGCACCAGGACATGCATCCGGGGACAGATGGTGTTCCCCCGTGTCTACATGCACTCTTAGTCCTGATGGGCATGGCTTTAACAGTCCACAGGACTGTAGGAACGTGCAATGGTGCTCCATTTGCTGTGCCTTGCTACAGCTTATGTATGAGCTTTACCACTGCACCGCCATCTCAATATGGCATTGGTGGTGTGGGAGCGGGGTGCTGGCACGGCAACACGCTCCCACACCGCCGAAGTCATAATAAGGCCCTTAGTAATCTGCCCTTCAGGCAGTTTAGTATGCATGCAATTTATGCACATACATTCTCATTGAATTCAAGTTTAGTTGAGTTCCAAGGGTAAAATGTATAAACAAAGTCATACAATTTCTCCAGTGGGTCTGTGATATTGAACAGGTATAGATGTACAATTCAATTCCCAAAAATTCACGGGAGTGCGCCTGAAATACTGAACCTGCATTAGTCTTCAAGGCATAATCCTGAGAAAGTCATATGACTTTCCTCTTTTTGGCGTTGTGTTTCCAAGCGAAGAATAATAATATTTTCTCATTGTGGAAAGCTAAGTCTGCATGCAATCGCTTATTTGTTCTACACAAGGAAAATATATTTCTCAAGAAGAAACTCCTACCCCTACATTCTCCCTAACTTTTTAAAGCATCCTGGGCAGCTCGCCGTCCTCCAAAGACATTTTTTCCAGCCTTATACTGGAGTTAAATCTCCGGCAATTTGCAGAGTGGAAAATAGAAAAGAGTTCGTGAATGACCACAATCTCACGTTTGTGTGTCTTCAACTCTCAAGCTAAACCCCTGCTTCAAACGCTCACCCCTCGCCCATTACACAGGATTTACTCTCATGTTATATTGCACAAGGGAGATAAATGATTTACGACTGCAAAGTCACCTTTTGTGAAATCCATGCAATTGTAAATGCAGCCATTTGTAATGATAAAACATGTTTTCGAGTGTTCATCTTTCCGAAGGATGCCCTCAGGCTAGAAAGTTAACGTAATCGTGCTTTCTGCCTACACTATTGTCTGAAATTCCCTATGTGCTATGATTTCTGTTTACTAGACCGTCTCTCCCACCCCCCCACCCCATTTGATACCTTTCAAATAAATGTGAAGTATTTTAAGAGTATCTTTATTGTGCAGTTTGGCTTCATACTTTTTAAATTATAAACCAAATCTGTAATAGTCTAGTGTTTGGGGGACCTGGGTGGGATAGAATACAATGGTGCCTGTGTCTTCCTCCACTGCTATTTCATGCTGCTACCACGCTTTCTCTTGAGACAGTTTGACATCTGTTCACGATGACTGCTTCTCGGCCCTAGAAAATGTTTCCTCACACACGTTTGCTTTAGGTGTCCAAAAACATTTCCAAATAATAAAACGCATGCTGCTTTCTTGTTGTCTCTTTTGTGTTGGAAAAATTCCCTTGGTTTGCTACGTTCGAATTTTTTTATAAATATAGGCATTCAACTTCTATAACAACAACGTATGTCTCAGGATAAACTATATGAAAGCAAATACATGTGATATCAAAGTAAATATAAAGCCATTAAAATACGTCTTCCCTTTAATAAACTTTACACTATAATTACTACAATAATAGTGATGTAGTAAAGATAAAACAATGTACTCATAGAATACAACTTTCACTTGTTCTATGGCATGGGTCCATTGCCAAAGGTGATTCCTCACTTGCATGGGTATGAGAGAAAAATATGGAAATGAGGAAACGGTTACACCACATTATGTGGGCACCAAATGTATCAATCAATCAATCAATCAGGGGTTGGTAAAGCACGCTACTCACCCGTGAGGGTCTCAAGGCGCTGAGGGGAAAGGTAGGGAAAGGTAGGGCAGCTCCGGTCAGTCGAAAAGCCAGGTCTTGAGAGCCCGTCTGAAGGAGTGCAGGGTTGGTGAGCGTCTTATTTCTACTGGGAGAGCGTTCCATGCTCTGGCTGCGGTCTAGGAGAATGCTCTCCCTCCTGATCTGCTTCAGCGGACGTGGGGGATCTCTGCCAGGGCGAGGTCAGCTGAACGGACGTTCCTATTGGGTGCGTGGAAGCTCATTCAGATGCTGAGGTACTTGGGTCTGATGTTGTTGAGAGATTTGTAGGCGTGCATGAGTAGCTTGTAGGTGACTCTCTTCTCGACAGGGAGCCAGTGAAGACCTCGCAAGTGCGAGGTCATGTGTTCGTGGCGAGGTATCCCTAAGATGAGCCTGGCCGCCGCGTTTTGGATGCTTTGGAGTTTGCGAAGTAGGGATTTGTTGATTCCGGCGTAGAGGGCGTTGCCGTAGTCGAGCCTGCTGGTGATGAGTGCGTGTGTGCCGGGCTTTCTGCAGTCAGGGGGAATCCACTTGAACGTCTTATGCAGGATACGGAGGCAGTTAAAACAGGTGGATGAGATAGCGTTGATTTGGCGGTTCATGGAGAGGGAGGAGTCCAAGATTATGCCTAGGTTCCGGGCGTGGTCCTTAGGGGTGGGTGGTGGGTGGTGGGCCGAGGGCGGGAGGCTACCATGAGTTGCTTCATGCGGAGGGGCGGAGTCCGAAAATGAGAACCTTGGTCTTTTCGGAGTTGAGTTTGAGGCAGCTGTCCTTCGTACAGCTGGCAATGTACCTCATTCCTTCCTGAAAACTGAGTCTGGTGTCTTCTGGGTTACTGGTGAATGTACACAAACAACTGCAACTCCTGTGAGAGGAAATACCCTGGAGTGCTGGAAGTAGGTCCAGACATTTGTGCTTTGTCATTCGGAATAAGGTGCTGGCTACAAAGAGTGTTGATAATATACTTGCTGAAAAGGTTGGGTTCTAAAAATTTAGAAGCTCTATTGCTAATCTTTGGATTCCAATATACACTATAAATTCGATTTTCATCAGATGTTTCTAGAAACAACATCAAAAGCATGATGAAGCACCAAATTTGTATATGTCTATTACTTTTGCCATATTTCTAATGAGAGAGCAGCTCTCTTTTGTGAAAGATTGTTTGAACCCACCTACTGACCTTCAAATCTTGCATTTTCAAATAGAGCAAGCGTGATCGTTAGAAAATGCTCTTTTTTTGCGGCAGTCACCCCATTTTTGAGTTTTTAAATTCTACACAATGGGGCACTGCTTTGCAGTGCCGAATGTATGTGCTATGACCCCTGAAAGCAGCAGCTTTACAACTGCGGCCCAGTCCTGTCAAAATCACCCTTTTGACAGGTTGGAAATTGGAATACCTCATTATAAATATGAAATAAGTCACAACTTGCTGCCCACAAAGTAAGCTGCGTAATATTGACGAGTGGAACCTGCGCAAAATTAGAAATTGCATTTTTCTTTAGAGACTAGACCTAAAGGGTAAACAACCTTTACAACGCAACTTTTACCACGCAGTGCCTTTACAACGCAACTTTTACAACGCAAACTATTACAACGCATTGCAATGGGGGGCGCTCTAGGATAGGGTATAGGTTTAATGTACTATCCAACACCTTCCCTACTATCCACGGGGACTGGAGTTGGAATAGTAAATTAAACAATTCACTATCCAGCGCCTAAAAGCACTATGCGTTGTAAAAACCGCGTTGTAAAAGCATGCGATGTAAAAGCATGCGTTGTAATGTCATACATCCGACCTAAAGCGACATTGTCACTGACAGAGTACCTATTCATGTGGTTCCAAACTAGTCAAACTGCAGCAGCAAGACTGTTCTGCAATAAGACTAGCAGCAGTTCAGCCTCAGTTTGTCTTAACTATCTTCACATGTTCCCAGTTTGGAAAAGAGCAATTTTTAAGTTAATGTGCCATGAGCATAGAGCAATAAGCAATCTTACAGAACAACGTTGTTTATTTCAAGCCTATATGAAATCTTCTATCTGCCAGTTACTCTTTAATATCATGCAGAAGAATTAGGAAATCCAAAATGGGTATCCACTCTTTTAATTTCTTTGCGGTGACCTACTGAAATAAACATCCTCAGAATTTACGCGTGTCAGATTTGTTAGCATTCCGGTGAAAACTTAAGATCTGGCTGAATCCACTGTAGGGCGTGTACTGGAACTTGTAAATGATAAGGTTTGAGCTCTGCGATATCCTTTTGGGGATGAGAGTGCACGTTATAAATTCAAACATCCATACACATATACATCCAGGCTGTAACTGGCATGTAGAAAAAAACAAAGTATAAATTATATCTTTTGACCTGTACCAGTTACAGTCTCCATTCTAAGATTTAGTTGTATATTACATAAAAATCCAATCTAATGCTAAAGTCTGTTGTTTATTAAATCTTGTGCAGTGTAGCTTTAGTAAAGTTTAATTTACCCTACTTAAGCCTGCTTGAGACTAAGAGGCAGATTTATGAGATTTTGGCACAGGGCAGTCAGCTTGCTGCACTGCCCTGCGCCAAAGGGAAAGGGCAGGAATGTACTGTATATATGGCATATCATGCATTTCTGTCCTGTTCCCCTGTGCTGGTGCTTTATTGGCAGCCTAGCACCAACGCAGGCACCTTGCACCATGGTCCAAGGGTGTCTGCGTTGAATGCAGCATTGTTTTTGTGCTGGAAGTGGTAGCTTCCAGCACAGAAACCATCTGGAAGGCATGTTACTCTTTCTGTGTGTGCTACAGAATGCAGAACACATATAAAGAGGAAACAATTAGGAGAAATAGTGATTGATATTTTTCGTCATTGCACCGTAGGTGTAAGGTTTGGGCACATCACCAGGTTTATAGGGTCTTGTAAATCTGGGGATGCATTACAATACATGGGTTTTGCATGAGAACACCCACCACAACACCCATAGCACGCCAACTGGTTTACCTCCTGAAGCATAGATTTTGTACTGGAAGGGATTTTCCCAATTTAGATGTGTGCTGTACAATGAGGCATACATGCAAAGTGGGAAAACAGAGAGACATTAAAACATTTCTCCTTGTTAAGCTCTCCTTAGGAGGTGTAGGATTTTGGTTCAAATAGTAACTTTTAGTTACTATCCAACACAAATTATATTTTGCATTGGATAGTAAATCCCACCTGAACATGTTGCGTTGGGTTTAAAAGGTACTGCAAAGTCAACACAAACTATTTCCAAAACTGGACGAAGCCACCTTTCTTTGGGACAACATTATTGTTATTTGACTTGTGAATATTTTTTGCTTTAGAGATGTTATGTTCATTTAATATTCATTACAGTTTCATAGGTATCAGAAGATATTGTACTTATTTATTAACTTATGACTATCCACCAATTACACACACTATCACATATATGAATCAAAAGGTTCAAATCAGTTTACACATTAGCAAATTTGTTGTAATTATGTTTGGTCTCTTGCAATGTCCTACTACCAGCCCTTGAGTAGGGCACAACAACCTTAATCAATTAAGAATTCAGGGCTTCCTGGGATCATCCTATTTGTTAGCTAAGAATTAATTGCACAGTTTAGGAAATATACACTTCCTGTCTTTTTGTAAGCCTTGTCAAGACAGCACAACCTGTTTAGTTATTAAAACCTTTAGTGGGCATCGCTCCCAAAGAAATACATACACTGTGCTTACAACCTGCCCATTGCTTAGCATTGGTTGGCTTACTTGTTACTCTCATTTGCTTCTTTATTATTCAATAGCTTACCATCCTCTTCTTGTGTTTGCCCCTCTTCAAAGCGTAACCTCTTGGTTTTTTTCCGAACTAATTATTTCCTTTTGGTGAAGGACTCCTTAAAAGTACATGTTTTTTTCCAGCTCTCTCTCTTTCGTGTGTTTCTGGCCCTCCATATTCCTTGTTGCTCTCTTACTTAATGATGTTCCTTCTCTATCTTGTGCTTCTTCCCTGCCAAATTCATCCCTGCTCCATGTTGCTCTTGTTCTCATGTGCTTCTACCCTGTGTTGCTATCTCACTTGTGCGCAAATTTTCCGCTTCTATCCAACCCAAGCCAAATTTATTTTTATTTTTAATTTAACCTCCTTTATCACTCACATTGTTCCCCCACACGCCCCCACATTCCCGTGTGGCAGCAAATTTCTGCCTAACCCTTCATTTGCCAAAAGGGCACTTTTGATAGGGTCCCAAAAATGTTCTTTTATGTACCTATCAATCCCAGGTCAGGTGGATTAGTGGACTAATGCATCCAAAGTAGGTACCTGTGTTAGACCTCATGGTCACAGGTTCAAATCCTAGTGGGTCTACTTAGCCTCTCATCCTTCTGAGGTCGATAACATGAGTACCATTGATTGAGTTGGGTAACAATGAACATCTATTATTCAGTGCCAAGATACCCTTGGATGACTGTGCACTTTACAAATGCACATGTTAAATTATCTTGGAACAGTAAACAAGAATCAGTGGCTTCGGCGAGACCTCAGCCAGTAGTGGATAACTAACTTTGAGTTTATCTTGCTGGATCTATCATTTAAGTGTTCATGCTAAAGGGTTTCAACTTCCAAAAGTAGACTAAGTCAGAAAGTAAAACCTTTGACATGGAGGAGTTGCTTGGTGTATCCAACTTCCGATGCATTGAGGTTGGCCTGAAATTGCACCTTTGTCTCAGTCAACCTCTAGCAGTGAATTTTGATTGGCACTTTATTTTTTCTTAGGACTTTTTGCCTTAAAACCCCTGATTGGGTTTTAATCATTTTGTGTAATTTTTTGTATTAAAAGAATCTTAGTTTTTGTAAGTTGGTTGTGGCTTTTAATTGTATTGTATTTTGACTTTTTAGCAATTTTGGTACTGCTAAATGCTCAGTATATTGTTCGTAAGTCAAGCCTGTCTACTCTGTGCCATAGCTACAAGGTGTTAAGTGCAGGCTTGTTTTTTGAACTGACAAAATTTAGGCTTATTAGTTGGTAAGGACTAACATCCTCCGCAACTAATAACCCATTTTCTTACATTTGTGTTATTCGTTAGGTGTATAAAGTTATTGTTGGATGGATGTGTTAAGTTCTGCTTAACTGGTTCTTGAATGATCCAATCTCCAAAGGGAACAGTACAGATAGTTCATTATAATGACATATTGTGTTTAGTGGAGAGGCAAATTCCTTTGAAAAAAACATTTAACTAGTTATAATTGAAAAAAAGTATTCTACCCATGGGTTGCAGCAGTACCATAGGGTGTGGGTGGCAGACCTCTGGCCTGAGAGCGCCTGACTGGGCCCCCTCAAGTTTTGTTAAACTACTGCAATAAATAAATTGATCTGTTTCCCTAATCACAACATTTCCATCTTCATCTGTTTCTCATCAGCTTTGAATAAGCAGTAGCAAACTACAAAACATGTTAGCTGTATTTTTGGAATCCCTTGCTTCATTAAATATATTCAAAGTTACCTGTGACCATGATCTTCCTGATGTGATGTATATTGACTGTTTGGATAAAAAATCTTTTGTGAATCACTGACACAAAAATCTTTTTAAAATATGTTGGAAAAATAGGGAGAATAAAAAGATGGAAATATACAGTTCAAGTTTGGAAATGGGATTTGTTATGGATAGAGCTGTGTTTTTAAATTACAACTTGTTGAGGTTTTTTTTACACATTTGAGGGCAGATTTATGATGGGAATGCGCCACGTTTGCGTCACGCAACTGTGGCGTAAACGTGGCGCATCCCTACGACCCATTTACAACGTGACGCATCTAGGCAGATGCGTCACGTTGTAAAGCCCTGCGCCACTTGTGGGTGTTCCGGCGCAGGGTGGGCGTTCCGGGGCAGGTGCGCCTCGCAAAAGTGGCTGAGTGAAATCTATAAGATTTCACTCAGTCACTTTCAGGCCAATGCTGCGTCAAAACCCTGCGCCTGCTTGAAGCAGGCGTAGGTCTTGACGCAGCATTGTATAGATGGGGCACCCCCGAGCCTTGCTGGAGCTGCGTCGCGCTTGCGACGCAACTCCAGCAATGCGCCAACTTTACGGCACAGATGCGTCACGCATCTGTGCCGTTTTTGCCCCATGGTGCGCCGCATTGTAAATACGGCGCACCATGGGTGGCGGAGCAGCG
This sequence comes from Lissotriton helveticus, assembly GCF_964261635.1. Taxonomy (NCBI): domain Eukaryota; kingdom Metazoa; phylum Chordata; class Amphibia; order Caudata; family Salamandridae; genus Lissotriton; species Lissotriton helveticus. Next base: position 2,011,549,326 of record NC_136057.1, on the reverse strand, counting down.
GCGCAAAATAACTGGCGCATCCCTGGGGATGTGCCAGTTATCATAAATCTGCCCCTTTGACTCTACGCCGAAAGTAATGTGGGAACTTTCTTACAACACACACATCAAGGCTACCTGTTGACTTGAGGCTGTGATAAACACAGGTCACCCATGATGAAAATAAAACCTGAACATCTCTGTTATAAATTATTCATTTTTATATTGAGATGGCTAACATTATGTAAGGGTGCATACTTTCTCTTTATTTGTAGATTTTTGGCACATGATTAAACATTCGTAATAATGTGAATGTGTTTCAAGTTATATTAACGTTAATTTTTAAATGTTTGGTGGTTGGGCTAATTCCCTAGATAATTAAAAGTTATGGGATTATTATAGTTGTATACAGCCTGTAGCTCAATGAGCAATTATTGGTACTATTACAAAACAAAAACTTTGATAATGTATTACATTAGTTTTCTTTTCTTAAACATCTTTTCTTTTATAACACATAGCATTAATTTGAATGTAAATAGTAAAACATGGCTAAATATAGAAATTGGGAGGTGTAACATATGACCCAGTAGTAACATTAGAGGTTAAGGCCCACATGCATCAACAATGCCATTTGCGATTCCTTATTAGCGAAAAATAAGGATTCGCTACTAAGGAATAGCAAAAGGCTATGCATGAAGAAATCGCAAAAAAAAATCCGATTTCTTAATATTCCTAAATTGCGAGTCGCAAATTGCGAGTCGCATTTAAGGAATACCTCCCCATTCATTCCTATGGGAGTAGAGGCCCATAGGAATGAATGGGAAGACATTCTCAATTTGTGATTCGCAATTAGCGAATCGCAAATTGAGAATGCAATTTCAAGGGTGTAGGGTTGTCCAAAGGACACCCTGTTGCATCCCTGAAATTGATCTGTGCACATATGTTGCCCCTAGGGCATGTGTGTGCGCAACATGAAACTTTGAAAAATGCACAAAAGTGCATTTTTCAAAGTTTTTCCAAATTACTATGAAGTTGAACTTCATGGTAATTTTCTCCCACTATTTGCGAAATCGTTGAATTTTTTACTTTCATGCATTGCATTTAAGGAATTGCAAAATGCGATTCCTTAAATGCAATCGCAATTTGAGAACTCGCAATTAATTGCAAATTCTTAAATTGCGAGGGCCTTGACCCTTGATGCATCGCAAAAGCAAATTCTGCAATCGTAAATGGCCGATTTTTGTGCATCGCACCGTTTATGATCGCAAAAGGCTTTGATGCATGTGCCCCTAAGATTCTAGGGAGGGTGTTGCCTTTTGAAAGAAGTGGACAACATGATCTGCTTGTAAACCAAGTCCCCAAGACCCCTTGGGAGCGGGTGCCCTTGAACAGATAGGCAGCACATTTTACTTGAAGAGCTAAAGATAGGGCATTGGACCTGGCCCCTTCTGCAAGGTCACCCCAAACTTTTTGATGAGGGCTTTTCCTTTTTCCTGAATTTGTTTGGTTGACTTTAGGACTCTTGGCACTTTACAATTGCTAACCAGTGCTAAAGATCATGCACTCTCATCCACAATTGCCATATTTCATTTACTTATAAGTTCCTAGTGAAGTGCATTATATGTGCCCCGAACCTGTAAATTAAAATCTACTAATGGGCCTGCAGCACTGATTGTGCCCCTCACTTCAGTAGCCCTTTAAACATGGCTGAGGCCTGCCACTGCAGAGCCTGTGTGTGCAGTTTAACCTGCCATTTCGACCTAGCAAGTAAACCTTTCCCTTTCATTATGCATATGTCACCCCTAAGGTAGGCCCTAGGCAGCCCTATGGGCAGGGTGCAGTGTATTTAAAAGGTAGGACATGTACTTTTAAGTTTTTATGTCCTGGAAGTGAAATATTGCTTAATTCATTTTTCACTACTGCTAGGCCTATCTCTCCCATAGGTTAACATTGAGATTGCCTCAAAACACCTTTTAAGTGTAACTTCCAATTGAGGAAAGATAGAAAATTGGAGTTTGGTATCTCTGGACCCTAAATTTAAAATCACAACATACGGTGAAGTCAAATTTAAAATTGTAAGCCTGAAAACACCACTTTTAGAAAGATGGCATTTTCTTACTTTAACAATTCTGTTCCTCTGCCTGTCTCTGAGTACATGTCGGCATTGGGTGACAGCTGGGCTTTCCGCATTCCCTCTAGCCAGTCACACAAAGGAAGCTGGGGTGTGACATTTGCATCCTGATGGCCCATCACCAGGCTGATAGGCCTTCCTGAGGCATATTGAGAGGGGGTAGCTGACACTTGCAACTGAATAGGGCTGTGTCTATCCCCACACAAAGAGCTGCATACCTCAATGTAGTGAGTCTGCCGCCAGGGCAGCAAAGGCAGGAACCTTGTGATTTTGAAGGGCCTCTTGGAAGTCTCCCCACTTCAAAGGAACAACTGAGTATAAGTACTGGACCCCTGACACCACCAAATCAGAACCTTGCTGGAACCAAGGACATTCTGCTGGGTAGAAGAGTTGCTGTGCTGTAGGAGGGACTTCCACTCTGCTAACTGCTTTGCTGTGTTGACCTGCTCCCTGCTGATTGCTGTGTGGTAGGAGGGACTGACACTTTGCTAACTGCTTTGCTCTGCTGGCCTGATGCATGTTGCCTATTGCCTGGGAGTGAGAATGATCTCAACCACTCGCTACATCCTTGAACCCAAGTTTCTCCAAGAACTAGCTGGCTTGAAGTCTCAGGCCCATCTAAGGCATCCTTTAACTCTGCTTCAGCAGCTGGGCTCTAACAGCAGTGAGTCATGTTCTGGCTAGATATGCCAATCCAGTCATGGGCATTGAAAGTGGTTTCTACAGCTGTTTTCCTTCAAAAAGCAATACAGTGGTCACCTTGGCCGATTGGAACCGACACAGTGCCCTTCTATGCTGACACAGTGGCTATCCAAGGACATCCATGCATGGCTCTTCAATGACGTTGGTCCTGACTGCGAGGTTAGACGCCGACACAGCGCTGACCAGAAGTCATCCCTGCACGAATTCCCAATGACGCAGTGTTTGCATTGTAAAGAGTTCGACAACGACACCGGACCCATCTGCGAGGCTCAATGACAATGCATCAGCTCAAATATGTGAATAGGAGCAGACTCATCAAGACTTTGACTCCAGCGCTTGTCCCATCCAATGCACTTTTTCAGCGGGCCCTGAATTGGTTCTGTTTGCAGCCTGCCCTCCAGCACCTGAAACTATGGACTTACCCTGGTCTAACATGACCTCAAGTAACCCCATAAGCACTGCTGACTTTTTTAAAGATTTATATCTCAAGTTCGACTTATTTTATTTTAGTCATTTAGGTTTTGTTTTACTCAGAAACACATTCTCTGTTCTTCTGGACTGGTGTGGAGTATTTTTGTGGTGTTTTCACTGTGTTACTGTAATTAAAGTGTTGCCAAATACTTTACAGATTGCCTCTTAAGTTGAGCCTGACTGCTCTGTGTAAAGCCACCAGAGGGTGAGCACAGGTGAATTTAGGTTGTGTATCTGATTTACCCTGACGAGGATTGTGGTCCCTATTTGGACAGGGTGCATACCTCTGCCAAGCAGAGTCCCAGTTTTTAACAGAGGGCAGATGGCAGATCACCCTATGCTGTGTCGTGTTATATATGCTGGCACTTCCTTCTGATGAGCAAACCTTGCTGAAGGCAGCATAACACTATGCATGGTAGGTGGAGGGTTGTCAACCTTGTGTGTGAGTGATATTATGTGGACCAAGTAGACTTGCATCTTTATTCACCTACTAACTCAAATCAGCCATATTTAATGCTTGGATTGAATAAGCACAATGGCACGTTTGCTTGTCTCGAGGCGTGATCCTCAGACCTCTCATGCATTTTTATTCCTACTAAAAGTACTATATTATTGGGTTTGTGCTCTACAAAAATTACATACGGTTTGAATTATACAAAAACACAAAATGTCACAGATGCTCAGTAAAAAATGTAATATCTTGCAAAACTGACTTAGATATAAAGAACTATCCGAATGAATGAAGTACCTCGTGAGGAGAGTAGACTAAATTCAGGCTAGGTTGGAGAAAGTGTAATGATGAAGACGGTGATTGTTGACTATTTTTTTGAGTGTCACTATTGATAACCTTAGCTGTCAGACTCCGATCTTCTTGCTTTCACGAAATTACTGCCCTGAGGGCGACGTGGGAATAGGACAAACATTTTGTAGTAGCCTGTGTCCCTTTCTTAATATAAGCGTTGAGTTATTTTTTAGCACTGGTAAGTGCTTTATTCTATCGCGCACAAAAAAAGAAAAAATATAATATTGCAAAAAAGAACAGTTCCTAAATAATGACATGAAGTGACACTAGCGCTTTGTTTGGAAGTATATGTTGATTGTATATAAACTCCCCGCTGGCATACTCTAATGTGCTAAAAATTAATATCTGGTACTAATATATCGGAATTCTATGTTCCTAGGTTTCTAAGTTGCTAAGAACTTTAAAGAATATCATCAATGTACTTGTGACGCAAACCCTCAAAGTGAGACAGCTAAACATGAATAAAAATTATGAACCTCGTTCGAAGTGTCCCACAAATCCTGTTTCAGGCGAAAACAGAAGTTTGTATCTAACGGTGTTTTGCACAATATTCACCTAATAAAGACCGAAAGAATTGGTGCCTGTATGAATCCGACATTTTGAGTGTGTGCATTTGCGAATAGGGGAAGCTTGCCAACCTATCAATTATCTCCTATTAGAGTCATAGCGACCAGATTGACGCAGTAATGCTGCGCCCAGAAAATACCGAACCCTACACTATCATCATTTGCTGGAACCTTTCTTACCATACAGAATAATATGCACCTCATAACGAGGCCCGATATGGAAAATGCACACATAGGTATATACTGTTGATGTTTTACTTGAAACCCAGTGGTCGAAGTGGGCAGGAACGGCAGGGCACGGCATGCCCCTACTTCTTTAATTATGTAGATTCCGTTCCCCTACTTATTTATTATGAACATGCGTCCCTGGACGTCAGAAATATTCTGTTCGTGGACAGGCGGGGAGCAGAGAAGGAAAAGGTCTCTGTCTCTTACTTCCTGCCCAGACAAGACAAGGAAGGTGTCCGCTTCTGCTCTGCCACTGGCAGCTGCCCCCTCTTTCTTACTCCTATTCCCTCTCATTCTGTCTAACTCCTTCTCACTTTTCCAAAAATCATGAATCAAGAAATGGTTCTCACCGTCTCTTCCTGTCGTCCATTTGTACCCCTGTGAAATGGATACAAAAAGAAAAAAACACTTTTGCTGGAAATGCCGTTTTAACATTTTTCAATTCCATAGTGCAGCCTCGGAAATAAAATGTTCAAACTCTGAAAAATAATTAAATAAAGCAAGATGGAGTGTTCTTAAAGTTGCTAGATACTTTTTTTCAAACCCCAACACATTAGTGCCACTTTACAGAGTTTGCCAGTAAAGCGCTACTTTTATTATTTTCTTGTCTTTCTTTGAACAGCATTGTTTTCCTCCAGTACCTCCTACCTGGGGCACTGCAATACCTGCTTGGTGGGTGGATTGGAAAACGAAATGTGTACGGCGGCTTTGTGTTCACAAATGTGGTCTTTTGAAACCATACTGCTTACGTTTTGTAAGCATATAAGCAGTGGACATTGAAATGGGTCCTTTCTGGGCCCTGTAGTTATGTCCTTAACTTTTCAGGCAAAAATACTTGTTGATTTCTGAATAATGACTGTAAAAGCGCTAAAGTTCACTATGTTCCTGCTTACATTTTACATGCTTTATTAAATCTTTCATTCCTTATGAGTGTTTGCTTTTTCTAGGATGTTGTTACCTTTTCTTTTAGGCAGCATATTGCTATTGCCTAGTGTGTAATTTGAATTGAGTCGCATCCAGTTATTTATGGCAGGTCAAATTGGATTGTAGCTGAAGGTAGTATGAGTTTCTCTCAGTGGGGCAGTACGGTGTTCAGTGAGGGAGCAGATGTAGCACTGGGGGCAGAGCTGCTAAATTTAGAACTGGGGAACCAGGTTCAGCCTTTATGAACAGTTCCCCAGACCACTCTCCTGAGGGAGCACATTCCCATGCCAGACCTTAAAAGGCACCAGAAAAGCCCTGGTGTGTTAGCACCAGCAGGTGGACCCTAGCAGTGGCAAGTGTGGGTTCACCTTGAAGGCTTGCCCACCACAATCCATAATGAAGTTCACCTCCAGTCTTGCGGGCAGGCCTACAAAGTAGCAGACCCTAGAGCAACAGTGACTCTGTCACTGAGGTCACAGGACTCCTGAGAAGAGATGGCTCTAGGACGGTGCGACTGGTGTGACCGTAACGGGCGCTGACTTTGGTTGGGGGCGTCGTGTATTATGGTTTTAAAAGCACTTGCTGCCTCCTTCCTGGCCGCCAGCTATTTTCGGCAATAATAAAAATGTCATGATAACTCTGATGAATAAACTTCTTCTTAGAGCGAGATCGGAGATTTGTCTAGTGGACGTTTTGACTCATGGAAAGATAGCGCAGAGGGTTAATGTGCCTGCTGCAAAGAAAATGTACCAGGCCCATCACAAAGTGCACATATTATAAATAGGTCAGTGGGTTAATGGTTTTGTCAGTGATATCCTTTTGCTACTTGCAGTTTATAAGTTAAAATCCTAACAAAGAACAGTGAGCTATTAACTTTCATCTAAGAGCTGCATACAAACTGCAAGGTATAAACTAGAGTGTTATGTTTTTTTCCCTAAGCCTTTGATTATCCTAATGTTGCAAAAAGTGTTATTTTTGATACAAATCAATAATGATTTTTAAAGAGAACCCCTAATCATGGTATTAAGTTTTAAATTCTGAGTTTGTGCTTCTCCAGGCCAATCACTATTAAACTATACTGTCTACTAGTATGGTTATCATGTGACTCCTACACCTTGTAGTCCTTTGTCTTATGTAACATTTCCTATACAGTCATTTACACACATAAAATTGATTGTCTCTGTATATTGCTGAAGACAGAAACTCCATGGCTCGGAAACAAATGGCTCGTGCTTCCACTTTTAAGCATTTTTGGGACATTCTGTGATTAAAATAAATTCACAAAGTGGAATATGTTTCTAATGTCAATAGCTCATATTAAATCGTTAAATAATCATTTGTATCCATTGGTTGAATTACATAACATAATAAGCTGTAACTGGTCAGTGAAATGCCACACAAATACTAAATATTGGGATGTATTGCGCATCCTGGCCACACCTCTAACTCCGCCCACTGATCCAATCCTCAGGTTATTCCCGCCCTCTGATTCTCCGCCCACAGTTCCCCTACTTTTTTTCCCCACATCGACCACTGTTGAAACCTAATGCATTTACTTCACGCATGTTTATTATGCATAGCGTGTGGCCTTCCAAAATTATTTTAATTGGATCTTCTTCAAGCTGTTTGACATGAACATTTTGACCTGACTTTTGCCGAGTTCCTCTATCGTGAGATTTGTGCCATCAACTGCCAGATCATAGGCTTAGATTGGCAAGAATGTATGGTTTGGGAGCTTACCAAAACGAGTCAGTGTGAATTGAGTGCATGTACATGAATTTTTGGGATAGAACTGCTGGGTGAGTTTGTTCATGAAATTATTGTTTAAGTTTAGGGTTACACAGGATTCAAATACATGGTTAGGGTGAGGGTGGTGCTTAGAATGCAAGGTATGAAACTTTGCGTTTCAAAGAAAATTAATGCCATAAATTGAACACTTCCGTCATACTATATTATTGTTTCTTAATGTTCTTACATGTCCATAAATTAACAGTTACTTAGGGCCTTATTTAGAGTTTGGTGAATTGGACACTTCGTCAAAACGTGGTGGACATTCCATCCGCCATTTTCCAAGTGCCTTAGGCTTTAATTCACATGTAACACAATGAACAATACATCTGCTATGTTTGTGACAGTGTCCTCTCCACCAAACTCTAAATATGCAACCTCTTTTGTCTTGCTACAGCCATGACTTAGACTTTGCCCATAAAATATAAGTGGAATGTGCAGTTCGGGTGGCTCGTTGCTGTGTGTTGTTAGGTGTATGTGGGTGGCTAGGCAGTTGCTCCTGAGGGTTTAAGAGTGATAATTGAATGTTTTGCAGTGCCTACTAACAGAATGTACCTGCAATGTGCTGTATAATGCTTGGTGTCTTTCCGTGATTTTTAATTCCTTTTACTACAGCGCTGTTATACATTTTCGATCAGCATGGACATCACATCACTATGGGTGTGTTGTTAAATGTGCATGGTGCAGTGCATGCCATTAAGTGACTAATGTAAAATATAATGTGAAAAATAGCACCTAAAAGATTAAAGCGCCAACCGCAGACATCTCATCGTGTGAGACAGGGGCAAAGCCGAACGTTGTGCCCAACGCCAATAGAGAGCAGTTAGGATTGACAAAGTGGTTTCAGCCCAGTCTCTTCCTACCTTTGCACTTAGAATACATTTTGAAGAAAAATGTATGAGAAGGTAAAGTTCAGGGGGCAAAGCAGCTGGCAGTGTCCAAAGGGAAGACGTCATCATCTGAGAGCGGCTGGCCGAAGTCACGGTGAAGATTTACACGTTTTGACTTAGTCTTTTTTACAGAAGTCAGAAATATCCAGTGGGATGAAGCTGCAGCTGTAGCCAATGATGGCTCCATAAGGCCAGAAACCCTTTCTGCAAAGAGTTCCTGAACAGTATTTGCTGCTGGGGAGAACATACCGCTAGTTTGGTCATGGTGATGAGCGATGCACATTGGGCTGATCGATGAGCAGGTAGGTCCCAGTCTCCTCCTGGTTCTCAGAGCACTTTGTGGCTGAAAATTCCCAATGTTTAGATTTGGGATCTCTGGCCACCTTTAACACCACTCCCAAGGGTCCAGGGCTGGAGGGGCACCACTTGGAGGATTAGGGCTCACCCTGGCTTAGTCCAGGTGTGGATTCAAAATGGTTGGAGCCTTTTCTGTCCCTGAGACCCTGATCAAGAGGCCAGACAAATAGCCCTTGGATTCACTCTGGAAGTCCTGGGTTCAAGCATAAAAGCAGTTCTCAAGCAGTAAAGCACTCCTCCGAGGGCACAAGGCAGACTTTGGGCAGAAGGGCAGTCCTCTGAGAGTATTTCTGCAGGTTCACACGTTAATTGAAGAGCCGTATAAAGGTCCTAAATATTTTACCTGGTCCAGTGCAAGAATCTTCTGCTGTCCAGCCCATCCCATAGAAGTGTCTGGGATTTTCTGTCTCCCTGCTGTAGTCCCAGGCT